>NW_022681460.1:46314472-46994115 GCF_009764315.1 Trachypithecus francoisi | reverse complement strand
AAGTAATAGTGTAAAATAAAATATGTAGAACTGTTTCCTAGCATGGTTTGAGACGTGAACAAAGGTTAAATTTATCATTAAAATTAATATACAAACCTTTATACCAAAGCAAATGGGCTGTATATAAACACATTTGATCTAGAAGTGCACATTTGATCTCATCAGTTTCTTGCCCCTTTCAAAATTACCTACATCTCTTAAGAGAAATGGATTGCAATATATCATTTGTGTGTCTATAATATCCATAACATTTACCTGATGCAGTATTGCCAATTACATAGTTTTATATATTCAAATAAATAACTCTGATCAAATTAAATCAAAATGCCTATACAAGATTGTTATTTTGTGCCAGCTTATCTCACAAGCTGCTTGATTATGTAAGAAGTATTACACATAAATATTAGTGAAAAGCCCCTGCCTTGCTGATAATTTGTGAGGCACTGTGAAGTGGAGGAAGCACACAAAATGGGAACAACAAGACCTGGGCTTAAAACCCTGATGTTGCTCATACTATCTATTTCATCTTAGCTGGATTACTTAATCTTTCAGAACCTCAGCCTCCTTGTCAGAAAGTTGACATCAAGGTTGTTAGGTGAATTATAAATGTGTTAAGTATCTGGATTTGGTAAAGTGCTTAGTGCACTTCAAATTGCTTAAAATGCTTCTTACTATCATTATTACACGTAAAGAACATGAGGCAGTAGAGGATGTTAAAAACCACATTTTGCATAATTTAAATTTGTAAAAAATTGATTACATTAACCATCCATTTTTAAATGTGATTACATTCATTCTATTTAAAGAATAGATTAATTAATCCATATCTTTAATGAATAGATAACTGATATCAAGGTAATGAGGTAAGATATCTTGGGAAATTTACCTACCTATAGTTCATTTCAGAAAGTTTCAAAATTGTAAAAAATATGATATTACAATATAGTCTTCACTTATTTATTATAATAAGAAATTAATTACTTATTAAATACATATGCATTTATCTACTGCTAATATTTCAAGGAAATCTTTATAGGCTCTTTTCTCTTTAAATGTCAATCTGTCATAGAGAATTAAACCAAGATGCTGAAAAAAAGGAATAAAGTAAATCATCTATTCAGATACATGACAAAGACAATATTTTATGTACAGATTTTTATTTCAGATCATATTATAGTAGAAATGTTTGCAAACATGATTTCCCATAGCTGCATCATTATGTGAATATATACATACAATTAAATAATTCTATGATATGTCACATTTAGTTTTGTGTGGTCACTTACTATAGCAGACAATGTCACAGTAGAAAATCTAGTATAAAATTGGTTGTATTTATCTCAGACTAGTTCTTTAAGATAAATTATTAGAAAGGTTATCAGTATATTAAAGTGCATGAACAATTTAAAGCTTTTTACATGCAGGCAGATTCTCCATTAGAAAGTTGCAATCATTTTACACTAATATCAAGTAACTTGTTGATATAGCACATCTTAAACAATGTCATTCTCATTTTTTCTTGTTTTGTTAAATAAGTTTTGCAATTTTGATGAGGTATTTTGTTGATATCTATCAGTTAGATTAAGTTGTATATATATATATTGTTATTTTGTGAATTTCATTTTCTTCTATCTTACCCAATTTTATATTTAACTATGAGAGCTCCTTATCAATAAAGATACAAACCTTATAAACCTTGTCACGCATGCTTCCCTTATCACCTATAATAAAACCAAATACAGGAAAATATGTGAAAGATAGATGATCATCAATTCATATTCATTATGAATCTAATGAAGTTTAAGATTTAGTTTTCCTCATTTACAAGACCTACTAAAGTCTTGAGACAAATCCTAGTAACATGTTATATGGTTATACAATTTTGAAAAATTTGCGAACAAAAGACATCTTTACTACTGTAAGTTAAGATTGTTGATCCACTTGTGTTTTCTCTTGGTATGGTCTATCATCAATTGGGGAAGAATCATAGAAGCTGTGGCATTTTTTTGGATCTAGCCAGAGAAAGTTGCATTTGGGAATATATGTAATTTGACTTTATTCAGATATTTATTTTGTTCACTGTCAAAGCTCTTTATTATTATTTTTTGTTTTCATAATTGTATGCTTTTAAAAAATTCATGCCCAGATATAAAAATCTTGAACTCCATAAAACTTGTGTCCATTCCATATGCTATTATTATATATGGTTGACAGAAGACCTAGAAGTTAATTTTCAACAGGAAGGAAGCTATGCCAAAGATACTATGCTAAGATATAAAGGTTACTCCTTTTAAAAGTTGGGACTGTAGGCCTCCCAATGAGACATGCATATAGTTTCAATCATCCAACTCCCACCCTTATCCCCAATCAGTTAGGTCAGTTGAGTGAAGGTGAAAACGTATTATATATACTTTCTCTATTGAGGAGGAGGAGGAGGAGGACGAGGAGGCAGAATAGGTGTATTCTCATTGTTCTACTGCTCTTTATGTGGTTTTTACCTCAAGGAAAACTCTAGTGTATCATAATATCAGTAACATTTCCCCTCCAACATTGCACACCCATTCTAAAGATCTTGTCCTTACTTATCTAAGCTTATCTTATTTCCTAGAAAGACTAGAAAGAGCAGCCCTTCTTGCATACACAACAGTAAAAGCAGAAATTAAATTAGAGGGAAGGCTTACATTGGACACTGCACTCAGGTTTATTTTTTCTGATCATTTGACTCACCCTTTGTGACATATATAAGCTTGTTCACTTAGGAGAACAGTCCTATTCACTAGCAAAGATGAAAATAATGATACGTCAAAGAGAAATATGAGCATTTCATAGAAATGTAAGAATAGGAACAAACATTAAATCTTTGAGTTAAAATAAATTTGGGGGAAAGGGATAATAGAAGAGAAAGGCCATTTTGCTGTAGATAATGTATGAATGGATGATCAATTGATGCATCATGCAATTCTTAATGTCTTTTCATATTCTTTTCACGAGGCATACTTTTCAACTAAGAAAAAACAATGTATGAGAAAATTGACAATATTTATCATATATTTATCTCAAACATTAAGAAAGTAAAATGGGGCCGGGCGCGGTGGCTCAAGCCTGTAATCCCAGCACTTTGGGAGGCCGAGACGGGTGGATCACGAGGTCAGCAGATCGAGACCATCCTGGCTAACATGGTGAAACCCCGTCTCTACTAAAAAATACAAAAAACTAGCCGGGCGAGATGGCGGGCGCCTGTAGTCCCAGCTACTTGGGAGGCTGAGGCAGGAGAATGGCGTGAACCCGGGAAGCGGAGCTTGCAGTGAGCTGAGATCCGGCCACTGCACTCCAGCCTGGGCGGCAGAGCGAGACTCCGCCTCAAAAAAAAAAAAAAAAAAAGAAAAAGAAAGTAAAATGCATATGCATAATGAATAATATAAAGAAGAAGCAAGAATTGACATCTGATTGGAAAATAAGCAGAAAATATAGGTGATAAAAAATGAGAAAACATGGTGTGCTATTGTTGAACTCATAGCATTGTCAATTATAATTTTGGTATAGTGATATCTAATGTTCAGATGATCACCTCAGAAAGTTAATGTGTGTTAATGAGAATATTATTTATTTGACAGACACCATCAAAATTTTATAGCATTCTAATTTATTCATGATATAAACATCTATACCAAATAATAGTAGTATATATTTTAAGACAACTGATACAAACCAAATATTTGATATTATAGCAGATATAAGGAGAGAAACTACTTACTAATTATTGTTCAATTACTTTTGCTGTAACGCCAAAGAAGAGCCATATAGGACAGATAACAATTCTTATTGGATGAGTAGTTTTCTCGAATGCAAATGTTTCCATTAGTGAACAATTAGTGAAGTGCACTACAGGATTTGTACAGAAGATAGCAAAGCAGGCCGGGAGCGGTGGCTCAAGCCTGTAATCCCAGCACTTTGGGAGGCCGAGACGGGCGGATCACGAGGTCAGGAGATCGAGACCATCCTGGCTAACACGGTGAAACCCCGTCTCTACTAAAAAATACAAAAAAACTAGCCGGGCGAGGTGGCTGGCGCCTGTAGTCCCAGCTACTCGGGAGGCTGAGGCAGGAGAATGGCGTGAACCCGGGAGGTGGAGCTTGCAGTGAGCTGAGATCCGGCCACTGCACTCCAGCCTGGTCGACAGAGCAAGACTCCGTCTCAAACAAACAAACAAACAAACAAACAAACAAAAAGCAAAGCTGGGGAGGATAACATACTTAACCTACAAATATTGCCTCTAGGAAAAATACCGTGAGATGCTATGAATAAGAATTTGCCACATATATGCATAAAAATATCTCATATTGCAACAAAAGATCCTCCAAAATATTCTAAGGATCTCTGTATTCTTTGTGAATATTCTTTAAGCATGGCAATCAATGAAGCTTCAGCATTAATATCTGCGTTATCAATTTTTCATAATCTCAAACTTTATAATTCTTCTGAAAACTGATGATTACTAAACATCAAATTGAAAATACTGTTGTCATAATTCATATAATATAGAATGTAAGCAAAGATTCAGTTTTGAAAGCAGCTTATCTAAAATCTATAATTTTTAGTCTAATTTCATCATTATGCTATTAATTAAATCAATGTTGAAAGAAAAATAATATAGTAATGGAAATTCAATATATCTTTTGGCCCCTAAAGCAAGCAAATTATTAACATTTTGTCAAGAATATCAAATTGACAACATTTGTTTTTAAAAATATATATTCATATTATTGAGTAAATTACAAAATCTTTTGCCATTCATGATAACTTTCAATATAGAATATTAGAAAAACAATAAAGATGATTTTTGTCAAACTGCAAATATCATGACCAGCCCAACTGTGTTATACAATGTAAGTTCAAAATCAATGTATTTTAATTTTCAATACAAAAAATTAAATATAAAAACCTGGAAAGTATTTTGGCCTTTTTATTGCTTCATATGGCATATATCACTTAAATAATAATTGGATATATGTGAATTTAAATTGAGTAAAAATGTAAAATGAAATGATATAAGCATATCATATTGATGAAATATTGCTTTATAAAAAATAAAACCTTAAGGTATTTTCTTAAACCTAACATAGTGCTTATAGACATATTATGAAATACTTTCAATAATAATATATTATACATGTTTGGAAATAAGTATGTAGTATTAGGATATCTTTTTCCTTGCAAAGAATGACTACTATAGTAGAATACAGGTTAAAACAATAGATAAAATTTATATCATTATCTTTATTCTAATTATTTTCTCCCAAATGTACTGAGTCTCTTTGGTTTGTGATAACATCTTTGGCAGACCAACTGCAACACCCACTGAAATAAGCTGTAATAGGATAAAGTTCTTTAATAATGCATTATTCTAAAGAAAGAAAGCAAAACTACAGAGAATTAATTCATTCTCTTGGCAACTGTGAAATCACAGTGTAACAAAAACAGAATAAGAGACCAAATGTATTAGTCTACTGCAATGAAATAAAATAAAACAAAATGAAAAAATAGTTAGACATGAACCTATAATTGGAATCCTAATAACTTCATCTTTTAAATTCTCTCTAATGCCATACATTAAAAATATAATTTTAAGTTATCACTCACTTTATGAAATAGGTACAATTCTTCTTCTTTTCTGAGAAAAACTTAACACTGGAGACTATGATCAGAAATAACATCTTTTATAATGATTTGTTTATAATACTTTATTATTACACTGCTTATTGAGAAAAAGCAATAGTTATGAATGTATTTACAGAAAAAAAAAATTTAGACCTCAAATGAAATTTGAGGTTTCCTTAGCCACTGGGAACTGTAAGTTCATTAAATCTCTTTCTTTTGTAAATTGATTAGCCTTGGGTATGTCTTTATCAGCAGCATGAAAACGGACGAATACAGAAACTTGTACCAGTAGAGTGGGTGCTGCTGGAAATATACCCAAAAACGTGAAAGCAGCTTTTTAACTGGGTAACAGGCAGAGGTTGAAACAGCTTGGAGGGCTCAGAAGAAGGCAGGAAAATGTGGGAAAGTTTGGAACTCTTCAGAGACTTGTTTAATGGCTTTGATCAAAATGCTGATAATGATGTGGACAACAAAATCCAGGTTGAAGTGGTCACAGATGGAGATGAGGCACTTACATGTCATCCATGTAAAACGTGACTTGCTCCTCCTTGCCTTCTGCCATGATTGTGAAGCATCCCCAGCCACGTGGACCTGTAAGTTCATTAAACTTCTTTCTTTTGTAAAGTGTCCAGTCTCAAGTATGTCTTTATCAGCAGTGTGAAAATGGACTAATGTGGTTATGTATTGACTGAAGAGATATGAAGGCTTATAATTTCATAAGTAGATAAGTTGTGAGATCATTTTTATTTTTCAAAATTGTCCCAGAGAATTGAAAGATGAGAGATTTTAAAGCCAGGGAGATATCATATAATATGTTATGGTGCCTCATATGTGAAAATTTAAATAATAGACCAACACATAAAATTTTACAAAATACTTTAATATTAATATTTTTATGATTTAAAACAAATTAATTATGGTATATTTAAAGAAGAAAGAAACAAGAGTTGCATTTCCATATAATAATAAGAATACATGTGAATATATGTGTATTAAGACCTGTACCATATATCTCTGCTACTCCAAAGTGGATTTCTGTTAGTTGAAATTTTGGCTTTTTACTGTAATAAACATAAAAATTTACCACCAAAACACTTACTACAAAACATTCAAATCATCCTCTTTTTTAAATGTATAAACTATGTTTGGGACCAAAACTGCTTTTAAATAAGCTCCTATTTTATTTTTTTCAACTGTTTGATTCAAATTTTACCTTGATATTTATTCATTGTGACAAATCTAAAATTACATGGACACATATATATTTCAACACGAACTTTCATCTATAAAAAACAAAAACTCACCAATTAAATTCCTATCTCCAGAAATAATACTACACCTATATCTGAAAAGTATTTTGTACTTTATCTTAGAGATCTTTCTTATCTATAAACTTTTAGTATATAAAATATTTTGTCTATTTTTATATTAAAACTGGTATAAAAGAAAACTGGTTATTATATTAAACAATGATATAATAAATGCTATTTTCATTTTTTAAAATTATAATTAATATTCCAGTGAATCACAATGTTTATCTTTATGGTCATCACCTTTATGATAAAATACTAGAATTGGAAATGCTAGCTCAATGATTATACACATTAAAAACTTGTTTATTTATAGGTTGTTCTCCACCAAAAGAAAATATAAATGTTCATTCTCAATAACAAGATATGGCACTACCTATTTCACCATAAGCTTTGTTTTAAAAAATAAGATTAGTCAGTTGCATCTCATTTCTGTGTTAATTTCCATGTTTCTGAGTAATAGTGTTTTGAATATCATATTTTTATTTTTTAAAGTTAAGTGTGTTTCATCTGGCTTCCTCTCTTAACCATTAACAAAGACTGAAATAAATGAAGTTTATGTTGTTAAGCATGAAAAGAATCTTTTTAATGAGAAAGAGAAAAAGGGGACAAAATGACTCAATTTTTTTTGGTAAAATTATGTGAATCAATGCAAGCCACTCAGAGGGGCACTAAGTTAACCCAGAACCAACCTGTCTTGAATGTAGAAAACATGTGGGTAATTAATTCAATATAGATAGATAACTTCTATGGGTCCTAAAAGAGGCCTTCAGGTAATAAATAAATAAACAGAATTGATAGGCTTATTTTTCCTCCGGGCAAGGGCATTGTAAGTCATAGCAACCATAAGAGAAGGAGAAAATATTAGGTCTTCTCATTAATAAGGAGTGTAGAGAAGCTGCATTCTATAACATAATCGTATGTGACCTAGCTTCAGTTCTAAAGTGAGCATCCACATTATAAAGGTGGTAAAGCCCACATTAAATTCACTGGATTAAGGCATGCCCACTTAGAGGATGGCTAGCAGACCGATGGTAATACATGCTCAAATTATAGAAGCACTTGAGAAATTTATCTCCTCACAGTAAAAATTAAAATTACTTTTGTGTTTTACAGAATGTTAGCAATTATTTGAAATTTATCTTATTTTTCAACTTGCTTAGGAGGCAGATAATGTGATATTTTCACATGATAAATAATTACCTTTCCCAGTTTATTTGTAAATCAATACTTATAACAGGAATTACTACAGCCTCATTAACCTCAAATTTAGGAATGCCATTTTATATCCATTTTTCTGACCATATGAGGTTCATATTAAAATGTTAGAAATTTATTCTCTAAGTTACACTCAATACATGCATTAGACAGATACAGTTCTTATCCTCTTTTGAGAACAATTTAATTTACCTTAGTTACTTTGATACTAGCACTGATAAATATGAACAGAAGTAAAATTCTTTATATGATTTATTTATGATATATTATTAGGCTGTTTATCGAGAAAAAATATGATGAAAGTCTTTACAGAATAAAATTTATAACTCAAATTTTATTTCTAACAAAAATGGTATATATTGATTAAAGAGATATAAGGCTTATAATTTGATAAATAGACAAATGAATATATTGTTTTCATTTTTAAAAATTGTTTTAGAGAATTGAAAGAAAAGAGATTTTAAAACCTGGAATAGATAAATATATTATGTTATGCCCTTATATGTAAAAAAATATTACATGATACGTGAAACACAAACATTTTCACAAAGTAATTTAATATTAATATTTTTATGACTAAGAGCAAATTATTATTTCTACATCATCATAAGGCAGCTGAGGCATACATTTATTTTTAAATTAAAAATTTAAAGTAGTCTTATTTGTTCTTATCAAGAAACAGTCAGGAAAGATTATCTTCAGTTACCCTAAATGATAATCTATAATCCTGTTCCCAAATCTTGTTTGTGTGTATGAAAACCACCTAGAATTTCTCTCACTTTACAAGTGACACTTATTTAGAGATTGTACAGCAACCATCATTTATATTTTTAAAGATACAACAGAATTGACTGAAATTCACAGACAGTAACTGCTTTTTGTATGCATCCACTGTAAACACATCTTGGATTTTTCTGAATGGAATGACCAATTTTGTGAAATCCTTGAAGATCAGGACCTGTTTTGATATAGTTTGCCCTGAAAACTTTTAATGAGATAGTATTGCTTGAATTATTACTCTTTTAATGAATACATTTTTTGAAGAATTATGGGGAAAAAATTTACATACTTAAACCAACAAACACTTAAATCACACCAGAACAGAAAACTCCAGAGACTTCAGGGGCACTTGCTTCAAGAGGTTGATGAGTCATTAATATGTTTGCTTGTTTTAGTTTAAACAATAGCTTAAAGTAAACAATACATTTAAAGTTTTGAAAATATTGCACCACCTATGTTTTACAATTACGTAGTTGACAAAAGCCAAATAAATCAATTAAAAAACATTACATTGTGGTTTTTACTATAAAGATTCATTATGCTTTTATTTTATAGCAAGCTCTGCACTTGCAGGTTATGGAAGAAAAAGCACTCCTGAGAAGGTACAAGGTATCTAGAGGAAATTTAATAAAACATTCTTCAATGGATTAATATTTAATCTGTTGTAACTACATGAAAAATGCAAAACTATTTTAAAGTGTGTAGTGAATTATCTGTCTTTTTCTACCTCCTGAGCTCCAGATTCCAATAACCTTCTCCAGAGGAAATAACACCACGTGTTCTGTGCACCTTTCCACCTGCCAACATATTTGTCTCTCCATCTTGGTTGTACTCAGGCTGACATACTATTCAAATTGTTCTGTGTTCCCAATAACAGAAGTAGTAATTTTTTTTTCTGTAGTTTTTCTTCTTGATGTATATATGTACTTATGTGTGTGCTCTTCTGACTTTTGGAAGACTATTTCAAATTATTATAGTGATGGCAGTGGTGGCCGTTCTGAAGTGGCTGCTGTGAAGATGCCAGCTACAGCAGGGGAGGTGCAGCCTGGGTTGCACACTCCCCAGAGTTGGCAGGAGCCAGGAACAGGAGAGAGCTCCACCCCCTTAAGAGTTGGTGGGTGGGAACCCGGCCTTCGTAGGTGCAGCTGCAGCTGTCCACTTGCAGCTGTAGACCCAGACATCCCTGCACTCTCCAGGGCCAAGGAAGTTCTCCTGTCCCCACAGACTTAGAAGTGCCTGCTCCTGCTGGCTGGCACTTTCATTTTGGACCAAAGTTGAGGTCAAGCCTGGGTGCTGTCACAACTCAACTGGGTTTCCAAATGCTTGGAGTGGTGCTGACACACCAGCCCCCTGCTGCCTCAGTCCCTTCCAGATTTTGGGCTCCAAGGAGCACAGGAGGGAGGCCAAGGTGGGACTGAAGGAAGCTTGGCACAGACTTGCAGGCAACCTTGGCACAAACAGTCATGGTCGACATGATTGACGTGGCAGGAGGCATACAGGCTCCTGGATAGAAAGGGGCAGGTCTCCCCTGAAGCTCCACCTTCTAGCCAGGGATGGCCTAAACTATGAAGGCCAGGCTGTCAGTTCCAGGTGAAGACTTTTGACTTGAGTGAGACCTTATTAAGCTTTGTCTGGACCCACCCACGCCTTCCCATGGACGAATCAGCACACACTTCCTCCCTTCTGAGCCCATGAAAATCCCCAGACTCAGTCAGACGCAAACAGATGTCAGGACAACGTGCTTGCAGATAGGACCTACCCATACACGTTTCCTCTCCACTGAGAGCTGCACAGACGTCTGGATGATCTGCCTGTGGAAAGGAGCTACCCACTTCAGGTCTCCTGGGAGCTGTTCTGTCATTCAGTGAAGCTAGTCTCTGCCTTCCTTACCCTCCAGTTGTCCACATACCTCATTCTTCGTGGACGCAGGACAAGAACTTGGGACCTGCCAAATTGCAAGACTGAAAAAGCTGTAACACAAACAGGGCTGAAACATGCCCCCCTGCTCGCCATGTTGTGGTGATGAGAAGGAGAGAAGGGCTGTGGTTCTTTGAGGAACCCAGACCTAGAGGCTCCCTGAGCCAAGGCTATGACATCCCCTTTGGGGCTCTGTGATTCCCGGTGTCTCCAAGCTTCCAGGCACAATGGTGTTCCCCTTGGCCAGACATGGGTGTCCGCAGCAGAAGCTGCGTGCAGTACATCTAGTTCAGTCAAAGCCTTGCACAGAGCCAGCACCAGTGCCAGCACCTGGAGTTGCCTGCCCTGCTGCAACAGCCAGACTGCCTGGCTGTGCACAGTGGCCAGACCCCCATGCTCTCTCACCCACACACCCCTTACCATATTCCATTCCTGGCTTGCCCTTGGCAAGTGTGGGATCTGGGCTGGTAGGGAAAGCTGAGCGCATCCTGCCAGGCTGAGTGGGCAGAACAAACCCAGCGGGTGCGAGCAATACTCAGGCAGAAGGCACTGCCAGTCACAGAGGTTTCTGGCTGGTGAAGCATCACCCTGAGGACCCTATGACAATAGTAGTTACCTTCACAATATTTTATTATTTATGTTAAAACCCACATACTAATATGAATGCTCACAGAACTGCATATTCTGACCTATGTTATTATATTATTATTTCAACATCATCATAATCTGATACAAATCTGTAACAATTATTATTTGGTAGTTTAAGTCTTAGGTCTCTGTCTTATGGATTCAAAACATATTGTCAGGTTATTTTTTATCACAACCTCACTACTTTTCTACCACTTGGCTAAAACTTCAATCTCTATGATCTTTTTATTAGTGATACTTTCTTAGAGTTTATGTATATTTGAAAGTATGTTTCACTTTATAAGTGAATATAAATTTAATAGAATATAAGCTTATCGGATCATACCAAAGATTCCTGAGGACTTGATAGATATTATTTCATTTTCTTCTCACTTTTAATCTTGTTTTGAAGAAGGCTGAGATTATTCCAATATTTTCCTATTAACAATGACATTTTATTCTTTGTTGCTTTTTTTCTATGTACAAATGTTGCCCAGTTAATTTACCAGCTTATGTCTCAGTATTGACCAAGTCATAATGCATTTTTATTAAAATATCTTAAGACATGATGTGTTCTTTTTTATCTCGAAATTCAAGTCTTGTTTACTCAGAAAATATCTAGCAAAATATATTTCAAGTATTTTTATTCTGTTTATTCATTTATTTTCAGTAAGACTATTACCTATCTAGTGCATTTATTTGAACAGTTTCTTGTATCTATACTTTACTGATAGATATTTTTAAATTCTTTTAACTTTTTAGTTTTACTTTGTTCACTTTTCTCAAGGCTTGCTTTTATTTCTTGGTAATAATAATTTGTCAACAGTGTCCCTTCTCTGTTATTTGTTCTAATAACAGCTTTATTTCTATGAATGGTCTTATTTTTCTTCTACACATTTTTTCAATGCTCAAGTTTTCATTTATTTTCTTTTTATAACTTTTCATCTTTACTGCTTTTTTATTATTTTTACTTCTTTTGCTCTTGATTCCAGTATTCCAATTTTATTCACTTAGATCCATGGAAATTTTATTCTTTTTCACATTTAAAAAAATCTCTTTAGCATTGATTTTGTTTCTATATGCTTCATATTTTATTCCTTTGAAATGTTTCTGTCAATTTTTGGTCTTCTAATTCCTTTAATAAAATTAATATTTACAATTGGAAGTAGGGATTTTTTCTTGGATGTGCTCCAGGTGGAAGGAGAGAATGGTGGAATTGACAGGGGAATTCTCAGTGATTTTTTTCAAAGTTTCACAGACTCACTCCATATATAACTCCCTATAATGTTTGCAAGAGTTTTGCAAATGAGAGTAACTTATTTCAGTGGGGGAGTCACCATTTACTTTGCTTAACTTGACAGATATCTGAGGCTGGGTAACTGACACCTGCTGAAAATGCTCTTTGCAAAGACAAGGCTTCTGCAAAGTTTCTTATTTGTTTCTTGTTATCCTGCCATTATGTGAGGTTAACAGGTTATGAGAGGCTTCCACAGCTAACTCATGTCCTAAACAAGGGATCACTGACTCTGTTCTTCAGGATA
This sequence comes from Trachypithecus francoisi, assembly GCF_009764315.1. NCBI lineage: Eukaryota > Metazoa > Chordata > Mammalia > Primates > Cercopithecidae > Trachypithecus > Trachypithecus francoisi. The sequence goes on along the minus strand of NW_022681460.1, from coordinate 46,981,064 downwards.
TGCCCTTTAAGTTAGAAGTTCTGATGTTTTGCTGATGCTACCTATGATCTATTACTTCTAGGTTATTGTTTCACTTTGGTCAGTTTTCTCTGCTTCTATCACAATTTCATCATGTTAGATTTCATTTGTATTTTTCATTTATAGGCATTTTCTGATTTCACTGAATAAAAATTCTGTTTCCTAAATTTCTTGTGTTTGGTGTCAGAGAAGAGAAGGAGATGGATTTTGAGCTAGAACACATAGTAATATAGGGACACTGTTGGGGATAATGGGACTAGATCAGGTTTGTCATAAAACAGAACAAAATCAACAAAGCTATTTTGGAGAAAGCCAGTCTATTAATTTCAATGGAAAAGAATATTTTACAGTTACATCAGTCTAAGATTGATGGTATAGTGAGGAAGGGTTAAAAAGAAGTGAGGTGCCTTGAAGTTAAAGGAGTTGGACTTGATGTTAAAAAGTGGATCAAGGCATAAATAGAAATACGTTGAAGTTTAATCCCTTTACTGGGGTCTCAGAATGTTTTAGTTAAGATGGAGTGTAGGCCGGGCGCGGTGGCTCAAGCCTGTAATCCCAGCACTTTGGGAGGCCGAGACGGGCGGATCACGAGGTCAGGAGATCGAGACCATCCTGGCTAACACGGTGAAACCCCGTCTCTACTAAAAAATACAAAAGATTAGCCGGGCGAGGTGGCGGGCGCCTGTAGTCCCAGCTACTCGGGAGGCTGAGGCAGGAGAATGGCGTGAACCCGGAGGCGGAGCTTGCAGTGAGCTGAGATCCGGCCACTGCACTCCAGCCTGGGCGGCAGAGCCAGACTCCGTCTCAAAAAAAAAAAAAAAAAAAAAAAAAAAAATGGAGTGTAACTGAAACAAGTTAGTTTTTAAACTATGGAGTATTTGAAGAAAAGGTGGGATAATAAGCAAGTCATTAGTTAGAAAATAAAGATCTGATAGCTTACATAGGAAGCAAAGTATCCAATATGCATTTGATAGTTTTTTTTTCAGTGTTATTAAAACTTTTGCTAATTCAAGGTTTCTTTATAGAAAATAAAAGATGACAAATTGGATAAGTGTACAAAGCCATATTTTTAATTCCAAGTGATCTCTCTACTTAGATTTTTTAATTTTAAAAGAATTGCAGACTTATTCTAATTGCTATACTTAACCCAACCTACGAAGATACCTGGTGACAGATTCCAAATGAAAAAAAAAGGAACAATTTAAATGTCTGTCTAATTATTGCACTGAATTCCTTAACTTCATCTCCATAAATGATATGCCACTAGATTCCTAAATATGGCAAAGCTAGACATTTTTATACTCCCAACATAGTTTTCTTTTTTGTGCTTTATTAAGTGCAAATTAAATAGCTTTTTGGTTACATGAAATTCAATTGAATGTTGATATCTACTGTGATATTTTAACATTATACCCATCTAGATGAGTCACCTTGGAAATAAACTCTCCACAAAATAAAACTCTTTTTAAAACTTTTCATGGGTACTTCTATGAAACCAGAAGCATAGGTATCTGAGCTTGGTTAGCCTAGAGTGCCTATTTAGTGTTTATGAAAGTTTCTTGCATAGTGTTCATCGAAATGTCATAATCCATGAGTCAGAGCAATTTGGGTTAAATATCCAGCTTGGTCATTTGCTGTTCGGGTGACATTGAAAGAGTTGGTTAACCCCCTTGGAACCTAACAACTAACATCAATAGATCTTATCAACTAATCTTTTCCAATTTAATTACTTTTTGGTTTAACACAGTTTTACAGCATTATTCAGGTATAATTCATATTCAAAAAACTTTACGTAACATCTATGAAGTGAGTTGGACATGTTCATACACTTGTGTTACCATCACCATGATCAAGGTAATAAACATATTCAACACTTCTAAAAGTTTTCTTGTGACCTTTTGCTTTCGTTTTGTATGTGATAATAATACTTTATAATAAATCTGTCCTCTTAACAAAATTGTAAGTGTGCAACACTGAGTATTGTTACCTATAGATACTAGGCTGCACAGAGGATATTTGGAAGTTATTCATCTTGTATAACTCTAACTTTTTACCCATTGAATGACATTCAGGGGATGGTGGGGATGGAGAAATGGAAAGTTGCTCAATGGGTTTACCACATTTTCTGAACATTTACTCTATTTTAGTCAAAACTCTAAGTTCTTTTTTTTTTTTTTTTTTTTTTTTTTTTTTTTTTTTTTTGAGGCAGAGTCTCGCTCTGTCGCCCAGACTGGAGTGCAGTGGCGCAATCTCGGCTCACTGCAAGCTCCGCCTCCCGGGTTCACGCCATTCTCCTGCCTCAGCCTCCCGAGTAGCTGGGACTACAGGCGCCCGCCACCTCGCCCGGCTAGTTTTTTTTTTTTTTGTATTTTTAGTAGAGACGGGGTTTCACCATGTTAGCCAGGATGGTCTCGATCTCCTGACCTCGTGATCCGCCCGTCTCGGCCTCCCAAAGTGCTGGGATTACAGGCTTGAGCCACCGCGCCCGGCCGAAAACTCTAAGTTCTAAGGCTACAGCTATGAATACTAAGAGTATAGCTTAGACTTAGACTATAGCTAAGAGTTCTGCTTTCATAACTTACACATCAGGTAGAAGGGAATAGCCGTAAAGTAATCAAATAAATAATATAATTTTCAAAGAATGGTAAGTGATAGAAAGTGGTAAATAGTGACTAAGATTGGAGAGCTTAATTTATTCTTTGTGGTTAAGAACTCTATGATGAATTGCACGTGAGCTGAGACTTGAAGGATAATTAGAGTGAACCATTTAAAAATCTTCAAGAAGACACTAATACACTAATATCCAGAAAAACAAAGTTATTCGGGGATAGTGAGGATGATGCAAAATGAGTGATAGCAAGGGAGATTCAATTATGATACAATATATTTTAATAAGATTGGTATAGTTGGAGGAATAATCAATGTGGGAAAGTTTGGATTAAGATGAGGCTTGAGAAGATGGCATGGGCCAGACAATGTAGAGTGGCATATTAGAAAACAATAATGATTTGAGATTTTATTTTGATTGCAATATAAATGCTTTTTTGTTTTAATAAGATTAGTCTGGTTCTTATAGGGAGAGAAAAGAATGGAAACAAAATCATTTGTATATATTTTCACATTCAATAATGTTGACTCCTCATATCATAATTTATAAAAACTACTTGGCATTTGCAGACTTGCCCACCTCTATCTTCCTTATCCCTAGTCCATCCATTTTGGGTGCCAACTTTAAAAAGTGATAAGGCTTTGTGAAGAAGAAATCAAAGAATAAAAACATATATCAGTCAACTACGACAACATAAAAAAGAAACTAATTGGAATATTTTAATAACATGTATATCTCACTTGTCTATAGATAGGCTGGAGAGGTCCCACTGGTTCATTCTGTTGAGTGTCTCTAAGGGACATGTTACCACTGGGTCAGCTGCATAAATCGTTAATACACCTTGGACCAGTGGGCTAGGAAAGACATGTACTACATAGGGCAATGGCATACATGCAAGAGCCTGCAGAAACATGTGAGACCAGCTTTAATCTTTACTCAAAATTAATGCTTTTATTTTCACAGATATTCTATAGACAAGAGAAATTCACATAGCCAAGTTCAAAGTGAAAAGTCAAGGGAATACATTCTGCCTTTTTAAAAAGGAGGAAATGCAGTGTTACATGGCAGAAAGAATGGATACAAAGAGAAGATAATTCTGGACAATGACTTAATCTATAAGAAAAAGAACAGTTCTATTTTCCAGGGACATAAAAATCAGTTTTAAAAATCTTGGGGCCAGGCGCGGTGGCTCAAGCCTGTAATCCCAGCACTTTGGGAGGCCGAGACGGGCGGATCACGAGGTCAGGAGATCGAGACCATCCTGGCTAACACGGTGAAACCCCGTCTCTACTAAAAAAATACAAAAAACTAGCCGGGCGAGGTGGCGGGCGCCTGTAGTCCCAGCTACTCGGGAGGCTGAGGCGAGAGAATGGCGTAAACCCGGGAGGCGGAGCTTGCAGTGAGCTGAGATACGGCCACTGCACTCCAGCCTGGGCGACAGAGCGAGACTCCGTCTCAAAAAAAAAAAAAAAAAAAAAAAAAAAAAAAAAAAAAAAAAAAAAAAAAAAAACTTGGTAAGCCCTGTCATAATCCTCAGTACAAACTTTATGCATACAATATTGTTTGCTATCACATATTCAAGCTTGAGTCAAGAAATCTGTGTTCATGTTATACTTCTCAGAAAATTTGTACTCCACATTTGCTGATTGAAAGTGTTTTATGACTCAATTTGTAATTAAACACAGGCATAAATTTTCATTTCACAATTTAAACTTAAAATAATAAACTTTCTCTAGTTTCCTGCACTGATATTGACCATGCCATTTACAACTCTTCACACTTGTTTGTCATTTCCTCTATTAAAAATTCTCTTCCAAGTACTAGATATTCAATACACATCATGTATTAAAGTACTAAAAAGATAACATAAGGAACAGAGTATTATTTTATATAATAAATAGGAGTAAATGAAAACAGCATTGATTTGTGCGGAATCTACATTACCAACTTTGATATTCTCAGAAATATTTGAAACAATTGTTGTAAAACAAGGGTATATTACTTTAAGTTTCTTCTGTGAAAAATAATTGAATTAGGATTGAACTCTATCAAACATGATATAAAATATAATTTAAATCTTTGAAATAAATAAAGCCATGCAAAAACATGTAATTTGCTAATTATAAGAAAAAATATTGTTACCAGAGGAGGGCCTTGACTACCAGTCATCCGGGTTCTTAGCATGTTGAACAAAGAATTGGACAAAATGCACAAACAAAGCAACAAAAGAAAACACATAGATTTACTGAAGTGAAAGTACACTCCACAGAGTGAGAGCAGGCTAAAGAGCCCCAGTTGTAAAATTTCCTGGGGTTTAAGTACCCTTTAGAGGTTTTGTATTGATTATACTCTATGTAAATGAACACTTGGCCTGTGACCAATCAGAGGCTGAAGTGCATAGTTGGCTCATGACCAATCAGAGGCTAAAGCAAAATTACACCCTATGCAAATATGATATGAAGGCTCCTGTCTCCAGACCCTATTGACCTGCCTTATTGTGATGTAAAAGACCCAAATCAGATGGATTACAATATAGAGCAACTTAAAAAACAAGAGATGACAATGACTTGTGAATGCCACAAATTGTTCTACCACAATCATTATAACAGGCTTATTCTTATCTATTTTTGTTTGAATTTGTGGTGTTTATTATTAATACAAAAGGGTAAGTTATTAAACTTATTAAAATATATTTAAATACTCGGTCATCTGGAAGGGTATTTAAATAAAGTATAACTCCATCTATAGGTAAAATACATACAAAGTATTTTAGAATATCAAGATATCCTAGTGAAATACTTTATTGATTATATTGCTATCAAAGAAATAAAAATGAAGAAAAAAGGTATGACTATTCTAATATGAACGTCTAAAATTAGCCTGAGTTGGTTTGTTGAAATCAACAATGTACTAATATGGTATTGTTTCCTAGATAAGCTGTGTAGTGTGTTGATTAATAATAATTTATTTTTGTAACCATGGGCCCAAGGCAAACCTTAGGGCAGTTTGTAATTAGCTTGTTGACACTTTTTAATGGGTAATATTGACATGCATAATTTGAACCTAGTTTTAGTGAAAACACTAGAGAGCTCTGTCATTGGGGCTGGTCATGTAGCAAGAAAATGCAAAAGGGAAGGCAGAGTATGAGAAGTCCTGGCTGAGGGTCATAATGGGCTTCCTAGTTCCAAGGTGTTCCATGCATATATCCTTGGTGCCTGATTTGAGAGAGAAGGGTGTGCCATTTATGTTATGGCCTCATAGAGGAAGGACAACAGAGACCTGTGTCTAGTCATTTTTGATCCTTTGTTGTGAGGCAGCATTTGGCTATGAGGTATAGCTTTATTCTGATGTTATTGTTGACTTGTATCCTTTTTCTGCAATAAACTGTAGCTTCAGAAGTATCGTTACTTGAAGTTCAGTTAGTCTTTTTAAGAATCAAATTTGTTTGAATGTCATCCTATGGCAATTATAAATGTCATTACTATAAAAAAAAATAACTTGTGGTCGGGCACAGTGACTCACGCCTGTAATCCCAGCACTTTGGGGGGCCAAGGCATGTGGATCATGAGGTCAGGAGTTCGAGACCAGCCTGGCCAATATGGTGAAACCCCGTCTCTACTAAAAAATACACAAAAATTATCTGGGCATGGTAGTGTGTTCCTGTAGTCCCAGCTACTCAGGAGGCTGAGGCAGGAGACTCTCTTGAACTTGGGAGGCAGAGGTTGCAGTGAGTCGAGATGACACCACTGGGCGACAGAGTGAGACTCCATCTTAAAAGAAGAAAGGAAAGAAGGAAGGAAGGAAGGAAGGAAGCAAGGAAGGAAGGAAGGGAGGGAGGGAGGAAGGAAGGAGGGAAGGAAGGAAGGAAGATTAACTTGCTTAGTGAAGGCAAGCAGGAACATTCCCTTAGTGATAAGGTTAGGGGGGTTACATTTTAAGCAAGTATTTATTTTGTCCCACATTGATGATGCTAAACTGTATTCCACATCATGGGCCAGAATGCTGAATATACTTAGAGGAACTCTGGACAAATTTCTTAGCCACTAAAAGTATAGCAAAACTAAAATTATACCAAAGACTTAATAATGCTTTGTTAAATAATGATATATTAATAAACAGTTAAAATCAATTCACCTCTTCAAATACCTATTGCTACTCTCATGGTATGTGAGAAAAATTGTCATGTCATTTTGTTTCATACATTTAAATTTTATTGCTTTATAATTTGAAATAAACTCATTGCCCTTTTTTATTGCCCAAAGTATTTTTTAAAAATTATGTAGATGCATTAATGGACAATCCTCACCATTTCTCCTCTACTTCTATCTGTCAGACATTTATATTTCCCGAATAGTTCTGAAGTTAAAATTATATGAATGCATATGAGATCTGCATAATTTGGGGAATGTACTCAGTTTAGTTTTTGTTTCACTGTTCTATATTCTAGAGAATTATTTTCAAAAAGCATCATTAAAATTATTATCTGTGAAATCTAAATCAGTTAGCATAGACATTTGATGATGGCGATTAGAATCCAAACACTAAACAATCCAAAAATCATATCCCATTTATTGTACTTCTATTGTACCAATATCATTTGATAATCAAGACTGAGATATTCTAAATTAAAATAATTACCATTAATTCATTCACCCTCAAATAGCCCTTTAAGGGATGCGTTCTATAAGGGACACACAATGTTTTTCTGCTTTCTCATTTTACCAGCAATGTATCTTCCATCAAAAATGAAAAATATAAAAAAACTCACTGCTTTAAAAACAGACCATTTCCTTGCATTTACATGATAGAACCAAGCAATTGTAAATATAAGAGAATATGCAGTTTTCAGAGAAAAAATATATAAAGAAATATCAGGAGATTAAATTTCTATTTCCTGCTTCAGTTGTTTGCTAGGGTTGTTAATGGCAATGAGTTTCAAATGTGGTACTATGGAAGTGATTGCATTACATTTTAAAATAAGCATATATGTACTTTCCTTAAATGTTATATTTGAAGTGTGAATTCATATATTTTTATGGAGGTTAAGAGCTAAACCTTTTTTAAGGGCTGTGAACACACATAATAGCATGGTTATTCAAATATTTTCCTTGATCCAAAATTTATGATTCTAAAAATGTGTTTTGTGCCAACCTGTTTTGTCTTGATGAAATAAATTCCATATGTAAAGACCATTCTACATAGTTCATTACCTCTTCTAACTAATTTATAACCGTAAGTTCTGTCATTCTTTGCTGCTTCTGGTTCTGTTTAATTTGACATTACCTGAATTAGAAAAACGCTAGGCAAAGGCTCTGGATCTATTTTAAACTTAACTTTATCCTAACACAGGGCCAAGGGTGTGAAATTCCAGGTGTAATATTCTGCATTTTACTTTTCACCCCTAAAGCCATTAATCTGTAAACTCGTCTATATCTCAGTCTCCTCTATTAGACTAAAAAAAAAAAAAAAAAAAATGGAGTTACTTGTCCCTCCATTTTCTAACCTTTTATTTTCTCACTCTGTATTGTTACTGTTGTTAGTATCACCCACATTCACAACTTTAATTCTACTCTATATGTAGGTAACTCTCAATTCATAAATTTATCCTTGGGTGTGGAGTTTCAGGCACATATGCTGCACTTCCTTTTTGTTCTCTACTTTTAAGTGTCTCAAAATTTACTCAAATTCATGTCCAAAATCAAAACCAAAACCAAACCTATGATCTTTCCTTCATTCAAACCAAGAAATTCTTACTTATTATTTCACTACATCCTATAGAAGTGTTTAGCTTTTTATGTAGAATCCTAAATTGTAATAATACTTAAATGTTTGATATTTGATATGTGTCATTTCTATGAAAGTATAAACTTCATAGAGCAAGAAGCATATCAACGTCTGGTCAATATAATATTCCCTTTGTTTCGAATATAATATGCACTTGAAAATATTTGTTGAATGTTGAATTAAGTGATTCTTAAATACATAGTTGACAAAGGGAAGATTGGAAAACAGTCCAAAGTTTTTGTGACACATATGTCTCACAAAAAAAGAATTCTAATTATTTTTAGGTAATAAGTAAAACAATGTTACCTAAAAAAAAATAACCTTTTATCAAATAAATAATTCCACAGTATAAATATTCCTTTAATATATCTATATCTATATCTATATCTATATCTACAAATGATAAATGATGACAAATGAAAGATAATGGAAAGACAGATACAAACATACATGCACAAATTATTTTTGCAAGAAGAGTCTGGAGATGTGGCAAATTTAGGAAAACATAAGAATTTCTGTGGCTTAGAAAACACATTGAGAATTTTAACACCGCTTTTGTCTTTTAGTCTTTTTAAGTCTTATTTGTCAAAAAAAAAAAAAAAGGACATGATAATTCAAATGCATGGCTTAGGATGAATGATGCAATGTGTGATTGATCCCTGATAGTTCAGGTTTCAGCTCCAATCTGGACATATATTTATCAAAGCAGAGAGCAAATAATCTTTGGTAAGGACATGTTGGTGTCTTTTAAAGAGATGAAAAGACAATCTAAATCAATAGGCCACTAGACCTCTAAAGAGTTTAATTCCCTCATGTGATTAAACTCTTTATCCCTAAGGACTTCCTTGGTTTTAACATGGAATAAGATTCAACATTTGTTTTACAACACACACACACACACCTGTTTTTACATATATAACAAATTTTACATTATACGTTTAAATACATAAACAAAAGCACAGTTTTAAAACCTCTATTTATTAAGCAGCAGGCTGCACATTTTAAATAAATGAATATTTAACTTCTCTAAGAAGAAATCCATTAGATATTTAAGAATTTAGTTCAATAAAATGGGGAACATATTTAGAAATGCAAAGGAAGTTTTGTTGCATTATTGTAACAAAATGCCAATTTTGTTTGAAAAACATAGCACTTTGGTTTAGTATTGACATTTGACATATTCTGTTCATTTTCTTCTAATACATAGTGGGAAAAAAGAACCACACAAGATAATTAAAAAATGACATAATAATGCTAATATACATATATGGCTAATTTTCTTCTGTTTATCACTTACCAATGTATTTAATGAAACTGAATTCACAGAAAATCTTAGAGAACTTAATAATTCATTTTTTAAAAGTTGCTGCTCCTTTAAAACAGTACTGAAAAACATTGGCTTAGGGCGAAATTATGTAGTATTATCATCGTACATTTTTTGGAATATTCCCAATTTGATTCTATACCTAGGGTCACCATTTCCATTCCTCTGAACTGGAAATTATTTTACTACAGATTTATTTAAAATATATTAGTCTCTTAGACATATACATGTATACTACATTATGGCTATGGTTTCATATTATGTCAGCCTCTCTAAAAGGTTTCCGGTGTTTTTGTTTTTGTGTTTAAATAGTACTAGAGAAGAGTTGACTCAGGTCAATTCTCATTGTATCATGGTATTTGCATATCATATAGTTTTTCTAGGCTTAGAAGAAAATATTTATTATCATGCAGAAATTCCCTATTTTATTAATTTATTCTCACTGAATAGGTATTTCAAAGTAAATTATATGCTGAGATAATGTCTAAATTGCTAATTCACTGTTTTTGATGTGACTCACCTTTATGAATTCTAACATTTTACAAATAAACTGTCACCTTGGCAAAATCATTGAGATATTAGTACCTTAAAAGATTTTCAATTTTATTGCAGATATTTAAACAACTTAAAATAGTAAATTTTTAAATGTATAATCCAGCACTTTAGAATCATGTGTTCCTATAACATCAAAATACTGATCATAAATAATTCTCATTCACTGATTCAATCCTATCTTCAAAGCTAATGCTTTTAATCAAGCTTGATGATAAATGTAAACCCTGAAAATGATAAAATTAAATCTTAATAATGATTATATGTTTAATTCAAAAATAGCTACTGAGTTCTTATTATGTGGGAACCAATGTGCTAAATGCACAGATAAATATTCTACCTTCAAAAACTTTATAATTTAATAAATCAGGAATGACATGGGATGGTATGAATAAGATTCATTTTGAGTCATGAAGTCGGCTGGGCTTCTGGGTTGGGTGGGGGGACTTGGAGAACTTTTCTGTCTAGCTAAAGGATTGTAAACACACCAATCAGCACTCTGTGTCTGGCTAAAAGTTTATAAATGCACCAATCAGCAATCTGTAAAAATGCACCAATCAGTGCTCTGTGTCTAGCTACAGGTTTGTAAATGCACCAATTAGCACTCCGTAAAAACGGACCATTCAGCACTCTGCAAAATGGACCAATCAGTGCTCTGTAAAATGGATCAATCAGCAGGATGTGGGTGGGGTCAAATACTGGAATAAAAGCTGGCCAACTGAGCCAGCAGCAGCACCCCACTTGGGTCGTCTTCCACCTTGTGGAAGCTATGGTCTTTCATTTTTCACAACAGATCTTGCTACTGCCACTCTTTGGTTCCATGCTACCTTTATGAGCTGTAACACTCACCGTGAGGGCCTGCAGCTTCATTCCTGAAGTCAGCAAGACCACAAACCCACCGGGAGGATCAAACAACTCCCTACACACCACATTTTAGAGCTGTAACACTCACTGAGAAGGTCTGCAGCTTCACTCCTGAAGTCAGCAAGACCACGAACCCACCATTAGGAAGAAACTCCAGACACATCTGAAGGAACAAACTTTGGACACACCATCTTTAAGAACTGTAACACTCACCATGAGGGTTCGTGGCTTCATTCTTGAAGTAAGTAAGACCAAGCACCCACTAGAAAGAATAAATTCCGCACACAACATCAAGTAGAAAATACCAACTCTTCTCAGTTAAACATAGAAAATATGATAGATCAAAGTCAGGAAGCAGATATTTTTATAATATAATTTAATATTTTATTTCTCTTTTTCTTTACCTAATCATCCTCAGTTTATACACTTGAATTTTGTCTAGATATTTGGATAATGTGTAAGGCAAAGAACTACATATCCCTGAATCACTTTTTGTGAATGAATTCTGGATAGAGTTGGCCAAAAGAGAAAGTTCTGTGAAATGTGCAAGTTTTAGGAAAGGTAGAGGACATTATTCTTGAAAAGTTGTCATGGTCAAACCTTGTGATAGACAGAAGTTAGTCTCAGCTTGTCCCTTTCTCATGTGTTCTACATCCAGCATGTCTCAACAACTACCAGTTTGGCTGACAAACAGCAGTCTCTGAGTTCCTCAGTTAAGATCCATAAAAACAGTAGTTTTGTAGGTGAAATGACCATTTGTCATAGATCTCTTCATGAGGTTTTATTTTGTAGTCTGTTTCACCAGCCAGATTGGCGTATTGGATTTTCTGTAAATGATGACTTGTTCACCCATTCCACAGTTGCAGGTGGAAAGTGATTTTTCTCTGATCCTCTAACGTATCTCTTCCAGCCTTTAAACTCCTCAGCATCTCCTGAATTTCTGTTATCGAATTTCTATATGTCTTTCATTTCCAAAATACTTGTGGTGCCTAGGCATTCATGACAGTAAAGATATAACAATATCTATTGTTCATAGAGAACACACTATGTTGTATCTCAAAGGTAAACATTATATTAAACTTACCCTGTTGAATAGGCATTATCACCTTTATTATGTGGATTTTTAAAAATAAGGCTAACATAGCCAGAAAAATCAGGCAACAGAAAGAAATAAAGGGCATCCAATTTAGAAAGGAGGAAATCAAGTTACTGCTGTTTGCAGATGACCTAATATTATATACGGAAAATCCCAAAGACTCCACCAAAAATTTATTAGAACTAAGAAACCCATTCAGTAAAGTTGACGGATACAAAATTGAGATACAAAAATCAGTATTTCTAAGTGCCAATAGCAAATTATCTGAAAAAATCAAGAAAGCAGTGCCTTTTACAAGAACTACAAAAATTTAATATCTAGAAATAAATATAACAAAGAGCTGAAAGACTTTTACAGTGAAAACTGTAAAACATTAATGAAAACATTTAGACACAAATTAAAAGATATGTTTATAGATTTTTAAGAATGAATTTGTTAAACTATTCATACTACCCAAAGTAATTTACAGATTCAATACAATTTCTATCAAAATACCCATGACATTCTTCACAGAAATATTTTTAAAAACCCTAAATTTTATATGGAATCACAAAAGACCCTATATACGCAAAGTAATCTTGAGCAAAACCAATAAAACGTGAGGGATTATACTACCTGATGACAAAACACAATACAATCATATTAAGAAAAAAGGCGTGGAACTGTCATTAAAACAGACACATATACCAATGAAACAGAATAGAAATCCCAGAAATAAACCCACAGATCTACAGCCAACTTATTTTTGATGAAGGTACCAGTACATACAATGGATAAAAGATATCCTCTTCAATATATAGTGCTGGAAAACAACATCCACACACAGAAGAATGAAACTAGATTCTCATGTCCCACTATATGCCAAAATTAACTCAAAATTGATTAAGGATGTAAAGACCCCAAACAACAAAACTACTGGAAGAAAGCATATGGCAAAAGCTCCATGACATCAGTCTAGGTGAGGAGTTTTTGGATAAAACCTTAAAAGCATGGGCAATAAAAGAAAATGTAGACAAAAATAGTATAAAATGCAAACCAAACTACAATGAGATATAACTTTCATCCAGTGTGAATGGCTACAATAAAAAAATTAAAAGATAAATGCTGGTGGGAATGTGGAGACAACTCAGTCTTTATATACTGCTGGTGGGAATGTAAATTAGTATAGCCATTATGGAAAACTGTGTGGAAGTTCTTCAAAACATTAAAGATAGAACTATCATATGATCCAGCAATCCTACTACTGAGTATATATCCAAAGGAAATCAAATCAGTGTGTTGAAGAGATGTCTGTGCTCCTGTTAATTGCAGCACTATTCACAATAGCCAAAGTATGGTTAAATTAAATGTTCATCAGTGGATGAATGGATAAAGAAAATGTGATATATATAGATAGTGGAAGACTCTTCTGCCATAAAGGAGAATAAAAATTCTGTGATTTTCAGCAACATAGAGGGACCTGGGGAACATTATGGTGACTGAAGTAAGTCACTGAAAGATAAATTCTACATGATCTCACTTATATGTCGAATCTAAAATGTTGTTCTCATAGAAGTAGAGTAGAATGGTGGCTGCAAGAGGATGAGGAGAGGAGAAGGACCTGGTCTACATCTACAAAGCTACAGTTAGATGGGGGAGTAATTTCTGGTGTTCTATTGCATGGCAGGATGACTAGAGTTAATAAAAACATATTATATATTTCAAAATAGCCTGAAGAGAGGTTTTTGAGTGTCCTCACAACAAAGAAATGATAAATATTTAAGGCGATGGATATACTACTTACCTTGATTTGATCATTACACAATTTACATATGTGTCAAAACAGCACATTGTGACTCATAAATATACACAATAATGATGTAACAATTATAAATAATATTTTTTTAACTGGTTCTAAGTAAGGTTACACATTTTTCCAAACACAATGTAATCATAGGTCATAGTATTGGGAGTATAAATCTGCTCATCTACAATAACGATTTTCTGTACAAATATTGGGGATGGCAAAAAGTAACTTAAGAGCCTGATACTTTATAACTGTGTGAGGTGGGTGAGTGCCTGACAAAAACTCCATCTAATGCAGAATAAAAGTTGGCAGTCATTCTGTTAAAAAAAAAAAATTCAAACACTCTCAAAATGCATTAAGCAGATTATCTCAACTAAACAGCAATTTCTACTCTATATTTAACTTGTCCAATATGCTCAAAAAATAGAATACAATATGTATTTCCTGAGATGCTTGCTCTTTCTAACATTTTGGTGGACAGCAGGCTCTTAGAGCTGTGCTGTAATCCTCACTAGAGCAGCATTTCCCACCAACAGATATTTAGAAAATGTTTTTACTCCAAGGACACTTGGGTCTTAAGTTACTGACCTTTGTCCCAATGCAGAATCAAAAGTGTTTCCATACCGTTGTCTCCTTGACTCATCTTAATTATAACAAAACAAAATAAATCTTTAAGACAGAAATGCACTTAGGATAGCTGATTTACTATTGTTCTGAGCTAACAAAAGTATTTTTCTTTCTAGCACATTTCCGATGTGATAATAACAGAATAAATCTTCTGAAAACAAACAAATCTCTTTGGGAGCCAGAGAAAAGCTCTTAAAAGAGTCATTTTGAGGTACCCAATTTCCTCTCTTCCACATTTGGATGTTCAGATATGTTTTGTAGAGAAAGACACTTAAAAGACTAGCTGTCAGACACCTTGTCTCCTTTTTGGGACACTTTTGTGAAAAACAAACCACTTAAATGTGCTGCCTAGTAGCTCATTTTATATTATCTATCTTCCCCATTCCTTCTAAGATTTCAAATGTGTTCTAGTAGTCTCATATTTAGGAGAACATTTATAGATAATGAAAGGAAATGATTTTGGAAAAAAAAAAAAAACAAAACAAAACATAATATAGTGTTTACCTCTTAAAACTCTCAGAGAAAGAGACAAATATGTTTATCTCCATACTGCCTTCTCATTTGTATTGAATTTGTAGTTTACCCATTCTCACCTCCACACCATAACATTATCACTGCTCTGTGGACAACAAGCTTTTTGTGGTGAAAACCAAACTCCTCTTCTCCTGTCTGACCCTCTCCCTACCCCATGGCCACTCATACAACACAGACTGTATTCAAATGCTTCCTTGTCCCAGACAGGGTTCTGGAAAGCTTGGTTGTCCTGAACAATCGATGGGCGTGAAAGCTTTAGTTTCCTCTATTTTAAGGACCAGGAAATATGTGGCTTCACAATAGTAAATGTTTTGGGCAGTAAACTCACCGTACTCCAGCCAAACACTAACAGTAAAATGGCACCCCACCCCTGCATCTGCCCCTCCCCTGATGCTCTCAGTGGTTTCAGCAAGGCCTAGCAAGGAATTCGTCTTCAAACCTGCTCCTGGACTGTGAAAACAGGAGGAAGGGTTCCAATCACACCAACGTCTGGTGCTGCCTGGACTTTGCAGTGAGCCAATTTTCCATCCTACAGACAGCAGGGGCAGCTGGTGGCGCTCTAATTCTTCCCACAAGATGATGTCAACTGAGTCCAGGAGCCTGCTGAAGCCCCATTGCCACTCAACAGCCATGAGACTTAATGAGGCAGGCAAAGCAGGGTTGGTTACCACTCTGCTTCCCTCCCAACACCTGTTCCTATTAGAATCAGAAGGGAACAGAGTCTCCACACTCACATGGCATCCAGGAGGGAACAAGGTTGTAGAAGGCAGAACTGATTGGCACGCTCACTTTCCTTCCCCATCCCTAGTGTCTGCCAGGCCTAATTGGGAGCTGAGCCCGATTGAAGTGGTATAGAATTTTCAATTACTGAAAGAAAAGACAAGCCAACCATAAACTCTGTATCAGGTGAAATCTATCAAGAATTATAGGGAAACATAGACAAGCTTCAAGGAAAACAGTTTGTTGCTAGCAATTGTTAAAAGGGAAACTGGGGCATGATAACGTTTTAAAGTTTATTTGAGCAAACAATAACTCGTGAACCAGAAATCTACAAACCAAAAGTTTGGGAGCTCCACTGAGGAAATGCAAAGGGAAGGCTTTTATAGGATGAACATAGAAGTCAAGGAAAGAAAGCATTTGATTAGCTATGGTTATACAGTTGTCTTCTTTGGCCTGTGCTGTTGGAAAGTCCCTTGTTATCTAATTACGTTTGTTGGCTGCTTCCGATTGTTTAAGCTTCAGTTCTGATATTCTTTAATATAGGTATTTACAAGAAATAACTTGCAAATCAAGCAAGGTTAAAGTCACTTGTGTGACCTACCTGGCTTTGCCTTCTCAGGGATTCTTCAGATCTGGTCTTCATTGGAACTTTTTTTAAAGCTTTTACTTTAAGTTCAGGGGTACATGTGCAAGTTTGTTACATAGGTAAACTTGTCTCATGGGGGTTTGTTGTACGGATTATTTCATTATTCATAGTAAGCCTAATACCCATTAGTTATTTTTCCTGATCCTCTCCCTTCTCCCTCTCCCTTCTCCTATCCTGCATCCTTTGATAGACCCCAGTATGTGTTGTTCCCCTCTATGGGTTCCTGTGTTCTCATTATTTAGCTCTCACATATAAGTGAAAACATGTCGTATTTGGTTTTCTGTTCCTGTGTGAACTTACTTTAACATAGCTTGTCTTAAAGAATAGGTGAAAGATTTCTCTTAACATAGAGGAAATGATAGAAGAAGGCTTGGAACGTCAGAAAAGAAAAGAAGAGGGGCGGATCAAGATGGCCGAATAGGAACAGCTCCAGTCTCCAGCTCCCAGCACGAGTGACACAGAAGACAGGTGATTTCTGCATTTTCAACTGAGGTACAGGGTTCATCTCACTAGGGAGTGCCGGACAATGAGTGCTGGTCAGATGCTGCAGCCCGACCAGCGAGAGCTAAAGCAGGGCGAGGCATCGCCTCACCTGGGAAGCGCAAGGGGGAAGGGAATCCCTTTTCCTAGCCAGGGGAACTGAGACACACAACACCTAGAAAATCGGGTAACTCCCACCCTAATACTGCACTGTACCAAGGGTCTTAGCAAACGGGCACATCAGGAAATTATATCACACACCTGGCCGGGAACCTCCCACACCCGCCCACGGAGCCTCCCTCATTGCTAGCACAACAGTCTGTGATCTAACTGCAATGCATCAGCGACGCTGAGGGAGGGGTGCCCGCCTTGCTGAGGCTTTAATAGGTAAACAAAGCCACTGGGAAGCTCGAACTGGGTGGAGCTCACAACAGCTCAAGGAGCCCTGCCTCTCTCTGTAGACTCCACCTCTGGGGACAGGGCACAGCTAATCAACAACAACAACAACAACAACAAAAACAAAGCAGAAAATGCTGCAGAGGCAAACGACTCAGTCTGACAGCTTTGAAGAGAGCAGTGAATCTCCCAACACGGAGGTTGAGATCTGAGAACGGACAGACTGCCTGCTCAAGTGGATCCCTGGCCCCTGAGTAGCCTAACTGGGAGACATCCCCCACTAGGGGCAGACCGACACCTCACACCTCACACGATGGAGTACACCCCTGAGAGGAAGCTTTCAAAGCAAGAATCAGACAGGTACACTTGCTCTTCAGCAATATTCTATCTTCTGCAACCTCTGCTGCTGATCCCCAGGCAAACAGGGTCTGGAGTGGACCTCAAGCAATCTCCAACAGACCTACACTGAGGGTCCAGACTGTAGAAGGAAAACTAACAAACAGGAAGGACACCCACACCAAAACCCTGTCAGTACGTCACGATCATCAAAGACTAGAGTCAGATAAAATCACAAAGATGGGGAAAAAGCAGAGCAGAAAAGCTGGAAATTCAAAAATTATGAGCACATCTCCCCCTGCAAAAGAACGAAGGTCATAGCCAGCAACGGATCAAAGCTAGATGGAGAATGACTTTGACGAGATGAGAGAAGAAGGCTTCAGTCCATCAAACTTCTCAGAGCTAAAGGAGGAATTACATACCCAGCACAAAGAAATTAAAAATCCTAAAAAAAGAGTGGAAGAATTGATAACCAGAATAATTAATGCAGAGAAGGCCATAAACTAGTTCTAACAGAGATGAAAACCATGACACAAGAAATACGTGACAAATGCACAAGCTTCAGTAACCGACTCGATCAACTGGAAGAAAGAGTATCAGCGATTGAGGATCAAATGAATGAAATGAAGCGAGAAGAGAAATCTAAAGAAAAAAGAAGAAAAAGAAATGAACAAAGCCTGCAAGAAGTATGGGATTATGTAAAAAGACCAAATCTACGTTTGATGGGAGTGCCTGAAAGTGAGGGGGAAAATGGAACCAAGTTGGAAAACACTCTTCAGGATATCATCCAGGAGAACTTCCCCAACCTAGGAGGGCAGGCCAACATTCAAATTCAGGAAATACAGAGAACACCACAAAGATACTCCTTGAGAAGAGCAACTCCAAGACACATAGTTGTCAGATTCTCCAAAGTTGAAATGAAGGAAAAAATCTTACGGGCAGCCAGAGAGAAAGGTCGGGTTACCCACAAAGGGAAGCCCATCAGACTAACAGCAGATCTCTCGGCAGAAACTCTCCAAGCCAGAAGAGAGTGAGGGCCAGTATTCAACATTCTTAAAGAAAAGAATTTTCAACCCAGAATTTCATATCCAGCTAAACTAAGTTTCATAAGTGAAGGAGAAATAAAATCCTTTACAGCTAAGCAAATGCTTAGAGATTCTGTCACCACCAGGCCTGCCTTACGAGAGACCCTGAAGGAAGCCCTAAACATGGAAGGGAACAACCGGTACCAGCCATTGTAAAAACATGCCAAAATGGAAAGACCATCGAGGCTAGGAAGAAACTGCATCAACTAACGAGCAAAATAACCAGTGAATATCATAATGATAGGATCAAGTTCACACATAACAATATTAACCTTAAATATAAATGGACTAAATGGTCCAATTAAAAGACACAGACTGGCAAACTGGATCAAGAGTCAGGACCCATCAGTTTGCTGTATTCAGGAGACCCATCTCACATGCAGAGACATACATAGGCGCAAAATAAAGGGTTGGAGGAAGATCTACCAATCAAATGGAGAAAAAAAAAGCAGGGGTTGCAATCCTAGTCTCTGATGCAACAGACTTTAAACTATCAAAGATCAAAAGAGACAAAGAAGGACATTATATAATGGTAAAGGGATCAATTCAACAGGAAGAGCTAACTATCCTAAATATATATGCACCCAATAAGGAGCACCCAGATTCATAAAGCAAGTCCTTAGAGACTTACAAAGAGACTTAGACTCCCATACAATAATAATGGCAGACTTCAACACCCCACTGTCAACATTAGACAGATCAACGAGACAGAAAGTCAACAAGGATATCCAGGAATTGAACTCATCTCTGTAGCAAACAGACCTAATAGACATCTACAGAACTCTCCACCCCAAATCAACAGAATATACATTCTTCTCAGCACCTCACACACTTATTCCAAAATTGATCACATACTTAGAAGTAAAGCACTCCTCAGCAAATGTACAAGAACAGAAATTATAACAAACTTTCTCTCAGACCACAGTGTAATCAAACTAGAACTCAGGACTAAGAAACTCAATCAAAACGGCTCAACTACATGCAAAGTGAATAACCTGCTCCTGAAAGACTACTGGGTACATAACAAAATGAAGGCAGAAATAAAGATGTTCTTTGAAACCAAAGAGAACAAAGATACACCATATCAGAATCTCTGGGACACATTTAAAGCAGTGTGTAGAGGGAAATTTATAGCACTAAATGCCCACAAGAGAAAGCAGGAAAGATCTAAAATTGACACTCTAACATCACAATTAAAAGAACTAGAGAAGCAAGAGGAAACACATTCAAAAGCTAGCAGAAGGCAAGAAATAACTAAGATCAGAGCAGAACTGAAGGAGATAGAGACACAAAAAACCCTCCAAAAAATCAATGAATCCAGGAGTTGTTTTTTTTTAAAGATCAACAAAATTGATAGACCGCTAGCAAGACTAATAAAGAAGAAAAGTGAGAAGAATCAAATAGACGCAATAAACAATGATAAAGGGGATATCACCAAAGACCCCACAGAAATACAAACTACCATCAGAGAATACTGTGAACACCTCTACGCAAATAAACTAGAAAATCTAGAAGAAATGGATAATTTCCTGGACACTTACACTCTCCCAAGATTAAACCAGGAAGAAGTTGAATCCCTGAATAGACCATTAGCAGGCTCTGAAATTGAGGCAATAATTAATAGCCTACCAACCAAAAAAAGTCCACGACTACGTAGATTCCCAGCTGAATTCTACCAGAGGTACAAGGAGGAGCTGGTACCATTCCTTCTGAAACTATTCCAATCAATAGAAAAAAGAGGGAATCCTCCCTAACTCATTTTATGAGGCCAAAATCATCTTGATACCGAAGCAGCCTGGCAGAGACACAACAAAAAAAGAGGATTTTAGACCAATATCCCTGATGAACATCGATGCAAAAATCCTCAATAAAATTCTGGCAAACCAGATCCAGCAGCACATCAAAAAGCTTATCCACCATGATCAAGTGGGCTTCATCCCTGGGATGCAAGCCTGGTTCTACATATGCAAATCAATAAACGAAATCCAGCATATAAACAGAACCAAAGACAAAAACCACATGATTATCTCAATAGATGCAGAAAAGGCCTTTGACAAAATTCAACAGCACTTCATGCTAAAAATGCTCAATAAATTCGGTATTGATGGAACATACCTCAAAATAATAAGAGCTATTTATGACAAACCCACAGCCAATATCATACTGAATGGGCAAAACCTGGAAAAATTCCTTTTGAAAACTGGCACAAGACAGGGATGCCCTCTCTCACCACTCTTATTCAACATAGTGTTAGAAGTTCTGGCTAGGGCAATCAGGCAAGAGTAAGAAAGAAAGGATATTCAGTTAGGAAAAGAGGAAGTCAAATTCTCCCTGTTTGCAGATGACATGATTGTATATCTAGAAAACCCCATTGTCTCAGCACAAAATCTCCTTAAGCTGATAAGTAACTTCAGCAAAGTCTCAGAATACAAAATTAATGTGCAAAAATCACAAGCATTCTTATACACCAGTAACAGACAAACAGAGAGCTAAATCAGGAATGAACTTCCATTCACAATTGCTTCAAAGAGAATAAAATACCTAGGAATCCAACTTACAAGGGATGCAAAGGACTTCTTCAAGGAGAACTACAAACCACTGCTCAGTGAAATCAAAGAGAACACAAACAAATGGAAGAACATACCATGCTCATGGATAGGAAGAATCAATACCGTGAAAATGGCCATACTGCCCAAAGTAATGTATAGATTCAATGCCATCCTCATCAAGCTACCACTGAGTTTCTTCACAGAATTGGAAAAACCTGCTTTAAAGTTTATATGGAACCAAAAAAGATCCCTCATTGCCAAGACAATCCTAAGTCAAAAGAACAAAGCTGGAGACATCACGCTACCTGACTTCAAACTATACTACAAGGCTACAGTAACCAAAACAGCATGGTACTGATACCAAAACAGAGATATAGACCAATGGAACAGAACAGAGTCCTCAGAAATAATACCACACATCTACAGTCATCTGATCTTTGACAAACCTGAGAAAAACAAGAAATGGGGAAAGGATTCCCTATTTAATAAATGGTGCCGGAAAAATTGGCTAACCATAAGTAGAAAGCTGAAACTGAATCCTTTCCTTACTCCTTATACAAAAATTAATTCAAGATGGATTAGAGACTTAAATGTTAGACCTAATACCATAAAAACCCTAGAAGAAAACCTAGGTGATACCATTCAGGACATAGGCATGGGCAAGGACTTCATGTCTAAAACACCAAAAGCAATGGCAACAAAAGCGAAAATTGACAAATGGGCTCTAGTTAAACTAAAGAGCTTCTGCACAGAAAAAGAAACCACCATCAGAGTGAACAGACAGCCTACAGAATGGGAGAAAATTTTTGCAATCTACTCATCTGACAAAGGGCTAATATCCAGAACCTACAAAGAACTCAAACAAATTTACAAGAAAAAAACAAACAACCCCATCAAAAAGTGGGCAAAGGATATGAACAGACATTTCTCAAAAGAAGACATTCATACAGCCAAGAGACACATGAAAAAATGCTCATCATCACTCGCCATCAGAGAAATGCAAATCAAAACCACAATGAGATACCATCTCACACCAGTTAGAATGGCAATCATTAAAAAGTCAGGAAAAAACAGATGCTGGAAAGGATATGGAGAACTAGGGACACTTTTACACTGTTGGTGGGATTGTAAACTAGTTCAACCATTATGGAAAACAGTATGGCGATTCCTCAAGGATCTAGAACTAGAAGTACCAGATGACCCAGCCATCCCATTACTGGGTATATACCCAAAGGATTATAAATCATGCTGCTATAAAGACACATGCACACGTATGTTTATTGTGGCACTATTCACAATAGCAAAGACTTGGAATCAACCCAAATGTCCATCAGTGACAGACTGGATTAAGAAAATGTGGCACATATACACCGTGAAATACTATGCAGCCATAAACAAGGATGAGTTTGTGTCCTTTGTAGGGACATAGATACAGCTGGAAACCATCATTCTCAGCAAAGTATCACAAGAACAGAAAACCAAACACTGCATGTTCTCACTCATAGGTGGGAACTGAACAATGAGATCACTTGGACTCGGGAAGGGGAATATCACACAACGGGGCCTATCATGGGGAGGGGGGAGGGGGGAGTGGGGAGGGATTGCATTGGGAATTATACTTGATGTAAATGACGAGTTAATGGGTGCTGACGAGTTGATAGGTGCAGCACACCAACATGGCACAAGTATACATATGTAACAAACCTGCACATTGTGCACATGTACCCTTAAACTTAAAGTATAATAATAATAATAATAGTAGTAGTAGTAGTAGTAGTAGTAGTAGTAATAAAAATAAAAGGAAAAGGAAAAGAAGAATAAGATGGGTTAGAAAATGAAAGAACAACAAAATATCCTTCATCTCATGAGATTTTTTTTATATCACATTTGATGGTTGAAGCAAAAATTATTACACCATCTGATGTAGTGCTCAGTGTAGGTAGAAGAAACACTTATGACAATTATACTTAAAACAGGAGAGTAAAACTATATGAAAATGAAAGCAATCTAGTCATGTGTTAAGGATTTGTTTACCTAATGAATAAAGTAAGTTTGGTATTTTCCCTGGGGATTTTGTTTTAAATACATTTAACATTACTGGCATAATATCTAATGTCTAGATGCTTTCTATAGGCTTACAAAATATTTAAAATCTGAAAGAAACATTATTAATACAAAAATATATAATAATAAATTTTGCAACATTAAAACAGTACCTTTGAGCTCCTCAAAATTACCAAGATCATGAATGTCAAATAGGGGCTCTGAACCCATTTAAAAATAAATAAAATGTTAAGACTCTTTTTTTTTTGACAGAATCTCACTCTGTTGCCCAGGTTGGAGTGCAGTGGCGCGATCTCGGCTCACGGCAACTTCGGTCTCCAGGACTCAAGCATTCTCATGCCTCAGTCTCCCGAGTACCTGGGATTACAGGAACACGTCAGCCGGCCTGGCCTTTTTTTTTTTTTTTTGTATTTTTAGTAGAGACAGGGTTTTTCCATGTTGGCCAGGCTGGTCTCAAACCCCTGACCTCCAAGTGATTCACCCACCTTGGCTTCCCAAAGTGCTAGGAAAACAGTCATGAGCCACCATGTCCTCCCATGTTAAAACTCTTGATGAGTAACTGTAATATATATTTTTGGTTTGAATCATGGACCAGAAATTTTAAAAAACTATAGAGAATATTATTAAAACAATGAACAATATATGAATATAAGTTGATGAATGGTTAGTAATGGAAGTACTTAAAGAAAGTGTTACAATATCAAAATACTCTCAAATTATTTAGGAAAAACAAGAAATTAAACTATGTATGTATGTACATAAAGTAAAAGAATCTGAGTGAGGAAGTAATAAAACAAATAAGAAAAATGCCAACAGTTGATAAATGTGAGAAAGAATATAAAGTTCTTTGTATATTCCTCCAACTTTGTAAGTGTAAGGTTATATCAAAATTAAAAGTTTCCAAAAAAGGGCTTGTTTAAGGCAAGACAAAATCTTGGGTAATACATAGGCACACTGGAATTATGCATTGACATAAAATTCTTAAATTTATTGAAGCTGTAGCTCCACTGATAAAGATATCAATTACCATGATAAACACAAAAATAATCAGAAATAATAAATAGTATATAACAATAGAAGCATTTAACATGACCTTAACATAGTAGAAAGACCACTTGAGGCCAGGAATTCAAGACCAGCCTAGAAAACATAGTGAGATCCTGTTTCCACAAAAAATAAAACCGTTAGCCAGGGATGTGGTGACATGTGCCTATAGTCCTAGCTATTTGGGATGCTGAAATGGGAGGATTCCTTGAGCGCAGGAGTTTGAGACTGCAGTGAGCTATGATCATCACATCACTGCATTCCTGCCAGGATGACAGAGCAAGACTTCGTCTCTAAACAAACAAACAAACAAAAAAAAAACTCACAGTATGTGTATATATATATATTTTTAAAAAAGAAATAAAGTGACACTATAACTTATGATTAATGAATCCATGAATAATGAATCAAGTAGCATTTTGTGATATATTCACAAGTATGAAGTATATTTATTACCTATGGCACAAAGTGTGTTAAGAATATAAAAAATAGAAAAAATATATTAAATAGTTTTAAAGATATTGAAATTTTAATGAATATTAAATTTCAGGCATTTTATAGTACTAAGCATTAGATTAGTTTAGGATAGGCCTTGTATAGAATAGAAGTCATTGTCCTCAGCTCACTGACAAGATAATACATGTAGATCACCTAGTAGTAATTATTAGGAATTTTAAGGAATTTTATAAAATAACTAAATATATAAAATTTTTCAATTGCAGTTTTTTTTAAAAAACAATGTCTCATTATAGGTATAATGTTGTTACTCACTTTATTCCCTCAATTAAAGAACTTAAGATCATTTATAATGTTATTTCAATGTAGTGACATTTAAATGTTCTTCTTGATTCTGTTATGCTAAAAGTCAAGTTGGGAAGAGACTATATAATCAAAATGAATTTTGTTTAAAATTTGAACTTTGTTATGACACAGAATGCCAGTTTAAATTTGACAATCTCATGTGAATTGTCATGAAAATGAGACAGTAATCAACATTACCAAAATGAAATGAAAATATATTTCGGCACTCAAGCTAAAGTATATAAAATCTAGAATATGTAGGCCAATCAGATATAGATCCCTATGAAGGAAGGAAGATATCTCATAGTGACAATTACTGTATTAATTTAAGAAAGGTGTCCACAGGCATAACTTCTGCAATTGAAACTTGAGTGAGAAATGACCAAGACCAAAAATAATAATTTTAATTGAAGAATAAGAATAACATATGGAATAGCAATTATTAAGCAAAATGAAAGCAAGTCAGAAAGGTAACTGAATTTTATTGAGTGGAAAATAAAATATTTTAAGAATCCAAGCTGATGTCAAAATGTTATTAATCACATAATTACATATTGCCATCTGTGTTAGCCCAGGGTTCTCCAGAGAAACAGAACCAATAGTATATGGACAGATACATCAGAGGAGATTTATTATTAGAACTGGCTCATGTGATTGTGAAGGAGGAGAAGTCCCACAATATGCTATCTACAAGTTGAATAACCAGGAAAGCAGTTGTGTATTTCAGTCTGAGTCCTAAGGACTAAGAACCAGAGGAGCCAACAGTGTAATTCTCTGCCTAGGGCCAAAGACCAGTCCTGGGGGTTGGAGAGGACAGTGGTATCTGAGCCCAGGGCCAAATGCTAATCCTGGGGGCTTGGGAAGCACAGTGGTGTCAATCTCAGAGTCTAAAAGTCTGAGAATGAAGAATTCTGATGTCTGAGGGCGGGAAAAGATGATGTCCTAGCTAAAAACAGAGAGAGAGAAAGAGAATTTGCCCTTCCTCTGCCGTTTTGTGCTTTTTCAGGTCCTAAGAGATTGGATGATACTCAAACACATTGGTGAGTGTAATCTTCTCCACTCAATCTACCAATTAAATGGTAATCTTTTCTAAAAACACTCTCATGGACACATCTAAAAATAATTTTTTACCATCTATCTGGACACCCCTTAGACTAGTCAAGTTAACACATAAACTTACCCATCCCACCATCTATGCTGATTGAGTAGAAAAGTCCAATATACAGATTCCAATATCTTTTAGCTTGAGTGTCAAAATATATTTTCTTTTCATTTTGGTAATGTTGATCACTGTCTCATTTTCATGAAAATTGACATGATTTTTTCATATGAATTTTTGCTTATGATTATAATATAGAAAGCCAAAAATAGTATCACTTCTACCCTCAGAGCTGCAAATCCTATAAACTGTCTGAAAATTCACAAGTTTTCTTAAATCTATAAGAGGGTTAAGGTCACAGAGCTACGAATTATCAGAGCACTTATTTATCTGAAGCAGGTAACATTGGCCACTGGTTAAGATATTTCAGCTTAAAATATCGATGTATTGCCAAAGGCCATGTCTAGTAAGAAAATATGGAATCACTGGCAGGCACAGGCACAAAGGGTATTAGCATCCACTCATGGGCTTATTCACATGGACATAATGTGTGCTCATATAAAGATTGGGAGCAAGATGAAAGCATCGAGAAATATCCCTGATTGCCCAGGCCTGGAAGGATGGGACAGAAGCCACTGAACAAAAGTACAAGGAGCCCTGCCTGGATACTTGCTACTATTTCTCTTATGGTAGAAAAAACTTAAATCCCTTGTGGAAGAGCAACCAATCCTGGTACCCTTAGAATATTTCTGAAGACATATGGTTTCTGGGGGAAGTTTTTTAAAAAAATCTTTTTTCTAGGATAGAAGAAATAAGCCTTGGTGTAAACCTTCAGCTGAAGACAGAAGAGAATGTCTGTGATTAACTTGCCCACAAAACACAGAAACAGAGTGACTGTCTTAAGACCAAGGTTTCATCAAAACAAGAGAGAAAAACGTAGGAGAAAAAAAAAAAGTATCTAAGAATAGAGAGACAAGTCTAACATCTGTGTAGTTTGGAATGCTAAAAGAAGACAGAGAGAACAGGGGTAGCGAAATATTTGAAAAAATAGTGTCAATTTTTCCTCTAAATTAATGACAGACTCCTATTAAGAAACTCAGAAAATATCAAACAGATTGTCAAAAACAAGCACAAATACACACACACACACACACACACACACACACACAGAGAGAGAGAGAGAGAGAGAGAGAGAGAGAGAGAGGAGAGAGAGAGAGAGAGAGAGAGAGAGAGAGAGAGAGAGAGATTATATTAAAATTGCCTTAAATGGAAGACAAAGAGAAAGACTTTATTGTGGCCAGACAAAAATATATTCATTACATACAGGTGAACAAATGGAAGAAATAAGGTGGACTCTTGATCAGAAATTATCCAAACCAGAACAAGACAGAGTGACATTTTTAACACGATGAAGGAAAAAAAAAAAAAAAAAAAACAGAAAACAAAACATAGCAAAACGGCAAACCAATATCCTCTACCTGTATTAACCACAGTTCTTCAGAGAAACAAAACTAGTAGGATATATGTAGAGATTAATGGAAAAATATTTATTGTGAGGGATTGGCTTCTTGGGTATGAGATTAAAAAGTCCCACTATCTGCCATCTACAGGCTGGGGGCATTAAAGACGGTGATATATTTCTTTTTTTTTTTTTTTTTTTCTTTTACAATCACCTTTATTGAGTTGTAATTTATATACAAAAACTATACATATTTAATATATGCAATTTGATGAGTTTGGTCATATGCATACAGCCATGAAACGATAATCACAATCAAGGCAATAGACATGTTTGTCACCTCTAAAAGTTTCCTTGTGACTCTTTGTTTTTTTTTTTTCTTTTTTTTATTATTATTATACTTTAAGTTCTAGGGTACATGTGCATAACGTGCAGATTTGTTACATATGTATTCTTGTGCCATGTTGGTGTGCTGCACCCATCAACTCATCAGCACCAATCAACTCGTCATTTACATCAGGTATAACTCCCAATGCATTCCCTCCCCCCTCCCCCTTCCCCATGATAGGCCCCGGTGTGCGATGTTCCCCTTCCCGAGTCCAAGTGATCTCACTGTTCAATTCCCACCTATGAGTGAGAACATGCAGCGTTTGGTTTTCTGTTCTTGTGATAGTTTGCTAAGAATGATGGTTTCCAGCTCCAACCATGTCCCTACAAAGGACACAAACTCATCCTTGTTTATGGCTGCATAGTGTTCCATGGTGTATATGTGCCACATTTTCTTAATCCAGTCTGTCACTGATGGACATTTGGGTTGATTCCAAGTCTTTGCTATTGTGAAGAGTGCCACAATAAACATACGTGTGCATGTGTCTTTATAGCAGCATGATTTATAATCCTTTGGGTATATACCCAGTAGTGGGATGGCTGGGTCATCTGGTACATCTAGTTCTAGATCCTTGAGGAATCACCATACTGTTTTCCATAATGGTTGAAGTAGTTTACAATCCCACCAATAGTGTAAAAGTGTTCCTATTTCTCCACATCCTCTCCAGCACCTATTGTTTCCTGACTTTTTAATGATTGCCATTCTAAGTGGTGTGAGATGGTATCTCATTGTGGTTTTGATTTGCATTTCTCTGATGGCGAGTGATGATGAGCATTTTTTCATGTGTCTCTTGGCTGTATGAATGTCTTCTTTTGAGAAATGTCTGTTCATATCCTTTGCCCACTTTTTGATGGGGTTGTTTGTTTTTTTCTTGTAAACTTGTTTGAGTTCTTTGTAGGTTCTGGATATTAGCCCTTTGTCAGATGAGTAGATTGCAAAAATTTTCTCCCATTCTGTAGGCTGTCTGTTCACTCTGATGGTGGTTTCTTTTTCTGTGCAGAAGCTCTTTAGTTTAATTAGATCCCATTTGTCAATTTTGGCTTTTGCTGCCGTTGCTTTTGGTGTACTGGTACCAAAACAGAGATATAGACCAATGGAACAGAACAGAGTCCTCAGAAATAATACCACACATCTACAGCCATCTGATCTTTGACAAACCTGAGAGAAACAAGAAATGGGGAAAGGATTCCCTATTTAATAAATGGTGCTGGGACAATTGGCTAGCCATAAGTAGAAAGCTGAAACTGGATCCTTTCCTTACTCCTTATACGAAAATTAATTAAAGATGGATTAGAGACTTAAATGTTAGACCTAATACCATAAAAACCCTAGAAGAAAACCTAGGTAGTACCATTCAGGACATAGGCATGGGCAAGGACTTCATGTCTAAAACACCAAAACACGGTGGTATATTTCTAGGCCAAGCCTAAAGGTCCAAGAATCAGGAGAACTGATGTCCGAGGGTATTCCCCTTGCCTTTGGCAAGACCCTCAGCTATCATGGTTCTTTACCTGGCAGGGTGGCACAAACCTTCATGCCTGAAGGGTCTGGGCCTTTAGTAGTCCTGCCTGGCTATTGTAGTTTTTCCTTGACTTTAATCACAGGGAATGGTAACATTAAAACACATCTTAAAGGATATCCTGTATTCGAGCATATTCTTCCTTACCCTTATTGTGGAGTAATAGTTTAATTAATGTTTGGTAGTTAAGATCAATCACTCCAGTCAACACCATAACTCACTTCTTTTCCTGTTGATTCAGAGGCATGAGGATCCCAAAGTGGTCAGGTGGAAGTCTTAACCTCCAATTCAATCACATCATTTTGTATCTCTTGGTAAAAGCATTCCTCCTGAAGACTGCTCTTAGGCCAATAGATCATAAAGTCATAAAAACAGGAAGCAAAAATTTGCTTGTGGGTGAATAGGGGTGATAATGAGTAGTGCCACTGTCATTTTCACCATTTAATTCCTGAACTATTAATATGCTTAAAGAAACAAACAAGTGGGCCAAGCGCAGTGGCTCATGCCTGTAATCCCAGCACTTTGGGAGGCCGAGGCGGGCAGATCACAAGGTCAGAAGATCAAGAACATCCTGGCTAACGTGGTGAAACTCCGTCTCTACTAAAAATACAAAAAATTAGCTGGGCATGTTGGCGGGCACCTGTAGTCCCAGCTACTCGGGAGGCTGAGGCAGGAGAATGGCGTGAAACAGGGAGGCGGAGCTTGCAGTGAGCCGAGATCCGGCCACTGCACTCCAGTCTGGGTGACAGAGCGAGACTCCGTCTCAAAAAAAAAAAAAAAAAAAGAAACAAGCAAGCAAAAAAGTAACAAAACCAAAAAATAAAACTGAAATTACTATTCTCTACTCAACACACATGTATTTCAAGAATTAAGAGAAAATAAAGACTCTCTCAAGTAATCAAATATTTAGAAGAATCACTGACAATAGACCTAAAGCTCAATACATGTTAAAGAAAAGTCTTCAGGAAGAAGAAATACGATATAAATGAGACACAGGCATCTACAAAAGGAAATAAAAAGCTAGAAATGGAATAAAGGAAAATGTCAACTTTATTTTTCTCTTATGTTTAATCATGCTAAAAGATAAATATATTAGTGTATTTCTGTTGTTATAAAATAATACATGACTCTGAGTAATTTATAATTAAGAAAGGATTATTTGGCTCACAATTCTGTAGGCTATACAGGAAGCATGTCGTTGGCATCTGCTTAACTTCTGGTGAAGTCTCAGGAAGCTTTCACTTGTGGCAGAAGGCAAAGGGGAAGCAGGCATGTCACACAGAGAAGTGGGAGCAGGCATGTCACACAGTGAAGTGGGAGCAAGTGAGAGGGAGTAACAGGTGAAACAAACAGCACTTTTGAACAACCAACTCTCGCATGAACTGATAGAATCAGAACTCACTCACTGCTGTGAGGACAGCACCAAGACATTCATGAGGGATTCACTCCTATGACTCAAACACCTCCCACCAGATCCACCTCTAATTTTGAGGATCACATTTCAACATGAGATTTGGAGGGAACAAACATCCAAAGCATATCAATAACTGATTGTCTAAAACAAAGGTAGTAGCAATATATTGTGAGTTTATAATACACGTAAATATTAAATGTATGACAAAGAATGGGAGGGAGAAAATGAGAGTAGACCGTTGTAAGTTTCTTAGACAAAAGAAAAGCACTAGAACCAATAATTGAACTTGGTAAGGTTGGAGGATACAAAATCAATATGTAAAAAATCAATTTTATATCTATGTGCTAATAATGAAGGATTGAATATTGAAAATTTTTTAAAATACTATTTCCTGTAGCACCAAAAGTAGGAGTTAAAGTGTAAAGGTTTGGTATTGATTTTGTTTCCTAACAATTCCTAAAATGCAGATACATCCTTGCCTCATTCTTTCTTGGGAATATGTTTATTTTGCTTTTAACATAAGGTATGGAATGGCTTTTTCTCACTTTTTGCTTAAGGAAGTAGAAAATTAAACTTCAATTGCTGAAAACAGAATAATCACACATTAGGGAATTGGGGATTTCAATGTTTCAGGTGTTTTAGAACAGCCTTAATAATCTGAAATTTCACATGCTCATTTACATAACACACGGGTTCTAAGACTGTTGAGTTTCACTTATTCCACATACTGAACACTAACAGCAGCATATGCATGTTTTTGAGATATCAGATGTATAATCTTGGAATGGTATTTGAAATACTAAATGCATTTAAATGAACTAAAATGATTCAAGAAGAGCATATTGCACTTACAACACTTATACTCTATGCTATGGGCTTCTAAAAAGAGGTGGGTGTGAGGCTGTGAAGAAAAGCAATTCCATTCTCAGTAGGTTATCACAGTGTATTTTCAGAAGTTTCTAATTGAAGGCATGCTTCATTTGCCTTGGCTATAAAAAAAACCTACATTTGCTCATGATTATGCCTGTAAATGCCCTCATAAAATGTACTCTAGCAAACACACCCACACACTTGCATATGCACACACACACATGCATATACACACATTTTACAATTTACTTAGAAATGCTTTCATGTAGATTACACTTCTTATTCCTTATGTGGTTTATCTGAGATTACTAAGAGGATAGAAAAGTTAAATATTAATATAAAGTAATTTAAATATACTGAACCGTATCAAAAATCCTGAATTCTGATTTATGACTTTAATTTATTAAAATAAAAATTTAATTTAAAAGGAAAATGTCAAAAAGAATTGCCTAAAGTATGTACTCCATATCTTGATTTTTAAAAAATCAATGATTCAATTTTTTATTGGTGTTAATTGCTTCATTTAGATTTTCTTGAAAACATTGATATGCTCCCCCATACACAGGTATACATACATGCATACATACAAGAAAAGAGATAAAGTGTATTTGATATTGATGTTCAATATTTCTTTTCATCCTGTAACTTTCTATTCTCATTCTCTTCTTATAAAAGAATAAGAGATGTATAATAACACACTCATATTTTCAAGATAGTTGTATGGGATAATAATTACTGTCATAGAAGAATATAAGACTGAATTACAAATTGAATACTAGTAGAGCCTTTAGAAAAAAAGATCATCATGTCAATTGCTGGCATTCGGTGTCTTCTCTTGTAGCTCGAAGAAGCTAGAAAACACCAGAGAGTAAAATACTTACCTCTATGAAGTCACTCTCATCACATGAGCTGCAATTCTTAATAACCTCTGCCTAACAAACTCCACTTTCATGAATCCCACCCACTTTAAGATGCAAAAACTTATTTCAAAAATCAGAAGTTTTCTCAGGCTTTGTTGCCATACAGACATATGCCAAAACCTTAGATATTCCATCTAATATGCTATGTGATATTGAACAAAGTACTTATCCCTGTGAGCCTCACATTCGTCAGTTGAAAACTACAAAGTCACTGAATGAAGTAGCAAAACAATAAGAGTAGAATTACTGGTCCATAATGACTCATAAATAGTGAACATAGTATTACCATAAAATTACCACTTTTTAGAGAGAGAGAACTTTGCTAGAACATAGGTTTCCTCTGTGTGTTGCCAAATGTTATACTTTATAGATGATTACTCATGCCTTTCAAAATACAGAGGTGTCCAAAATCAAGTCCAAACAAGCCTTAAAACTTAATAACTGAAGGAAGTGAGATAGCTGAACATCTTTTAAATTCATCAAGACTAGAGGGAGAGGGGATGTACATCGCACACGAAGCAAAGTCAAAAGTGAAAATTTCTCATTGAAACCTACAACGAGGGTGGTTTATATCAACTCTTAAATTATTCACTTATTTATTATTTCAATAACTGTGTATTATCTATTGTAGTTTTAACACCATTCTTGACAGACTTTGAAGACACAGTGCTGAATGTTCAAGGGGCCTCTGCTCTTGTGAATTGCATGAATTCAGATCGGCAGAAACAAATTATTTGTTGAAATTATTTCATTTGTTAGTTTTTAAGTGTATGTGCCTGTCTAACAAATATATAAATAAATATAACAATTTCAGATGGTTGTAAAAGAAAATAAGGGCTGGAAAGATGGTAAAATGAACAAAAGCAAAAGGAGATCATAAACACGAGACTTCATCATAGTTTGAATATAAAGATCAAGAAGAAAGAATAGAGCTGCCAACTGAGGTTTGTGGTTCATGCATTATTATACACATAGTTAATGCAAGAATATTTTCATTCATTCACATAATTAACCTGTGTGCCATTAATGGCAATAGTAATTCAAGAGAAAAAAATAGAAGATTAGAGCTGCACAGTCCAATAAAATTGCTATTTGCTACATGTGGTTACTTAAATTTAAATTAAATAAAACTAAAAATTTAGTTTCTCAGTCATGCTAGCACATTTCAAGTGCTCAGTGTTGAAATTCTGCTAATGGGTGTCATGTTGAACCACACAAACACATACTATTTCCACCTACGCAGAAATTTCTATTGGACAGTGCTGCCTGACAGTTTTGAGTTGCCAGCGATAATATTTAAAAGCATTCTGAAACTCAGAATAAAAGGCTATGATTATTGATAAATAATATAAAACAATAAATATGAGAAAACATCTAAAAGGTGAATATCGAATTTCAGGCAGGAGGATTAAGTACAAAAGTCTACACGTTGCAACAGTCAGTAGGAAAAGGAAGAAATCATGAATGAGATGATATGAGAAAATACAAAATATTTTGAGAATGAAAAGAGAACAAAAGAAAGAAGTTTGCTAAAGCATTAGACAGTCTGAAAAATAAACAACTAAATAATAAAACGCTAATAGTTATCGGAGACTAACAATTCAGAAAAAGATGACTACATTGGTGAATTAATAGTTCTAATATATTTGTGTCTGCAATTGGAGTACTTTCTTAAATGAGAGAAGTTATAAATAAGAAAATTGGCCTGGACCTTAAAATATTTATTTGAATACTAATATCTTTTAAATTATTTCAGTTCATAGTTCATAAGGGGAAGTGAAAGGGGAGACACATAATTGAGCATGGTTCAGATTATATATCCAGCAGAAGATTGAAGATCCATGCCTGGGAAACTGTTAATCTTGTCACCTGAATATACCTGTATCTTCTATATATACATGTTACACACATGTACGCATATACAAATGCACACACATACATATAGAGGTTCCAAGTGTAAGAAAATTAGACTACTTGGAGTCCCCAATGTACCTCTGAGTAAGGAATAATATAGCATTACTACATATCACCTCAAAGTATCTTTCTGCACAACATAATTCTCTAAAAGAAGTTCACTACTAGTGCCAGGACTATACCATATAAAACAGCACTAAAAATGCCACTTTTGAGGTTGCTTATAAATTCTTGGGAACAAAGATTCCCTATTAAGCTATTGTTTAGCAAAAGCATTGATGAGACACCAAGTAACAAGCAGAATCACCAATATTTATCTTGGATTTTGAATATTTATCTTAGAAAAGAGTGGCTGTGCCCAGACTGTAACATCATAGAGGGTCTGGCCTTCCAGAAACCTGTGATTAGCAGGCAAGCTGACTTAGAAATTGCAAAATTAGTTGTATGCAACCAGGTTTTTTAGAACAATTTTTAAATGGTTTTTCCAAAAACCCATTCTAAAAAACACATCAGTAATTCTCACTGAACTGCAATTGCACTAAGGAAGTTTACCTGACCCTCTCCTCTTGTCATTGATAGTGTTGGTGGTGGTCTTCTGCTGATGACTCCAGAGAGGAGGAAGAAGGACATTATATATTTAGCCTCATCTAGAGTCCACATCATTCTAGCACTTAATGGCAATGTCACCAAGTCTATCCTATCTTACTAGCCTCTGCCAGACCAAACCAACAAAACTATAATGAGAATACTTGACTTTTTTTCTAACTGGAGTGTTAGGTAGATTTTAAGCATTTAGCACAATGTGACAGAGAGAAAGGTTGTAACTCTTTATACTGAGACTGCCTGGTATTGTAGAAAGCAGACATCACCATATTACAATCATCTGGTTGAAGATAGAAGGTGCTCTGCATGAACCAACTACCTCTAATGATCCCAATCATTTTGACTAATGAGGATCCTTCAACTCCTTTTTCCTTTTGCCTGTACTTCTTTCAGTATTTTTCAGTCTGTTGCGTCCACCCTGGCTCTCTGGAATGAATTTCTCTACAATGACGGTATAATTTTGCCTCTTGATTCTCTGAGCATCATGACCTGGAACAGAACTTCAAGCATTAGTAAATGAGGTTCCAACTGGCAGACTCCATGAGGGGAAGATGGGCTCTAGTCCTGTGATGGGGTAAATGGGTTGTTCAACTCTAGTTGAGTCTTACCTCAGAAGAGCCAAGTCTGTGTTTCTTGTAGATTATGTAAGAAGTAAATGCAAACACTGATCTGCAAGACAGACTTTTTACCCCTGGTTACAACGTTAGACCTTTTCAGTAAATTTTAGAAGCTATTGACACATTTTTGCTTTTCTGTCTTGTAATACAGTACAAAAGAAATCATTTTAGCTACAAATGGCTTTCTCTTTAGTATATAAATTTATGGTAGCGGTATAAGATTATGTAAAACATCCTCTTTCTCTGATGCAAATTGGGGAGCAACGCTGATAATGTGGTTCAAGTAAAATGTTATATGTAAGCAAATAATCATGACACACTGCATAGGCAGTCAAGAAAAGATAGCAAAGGTATTGAATAATCACCTAACAAACTTATATTTGTATTACATTTGATCATTATATCAGAAATTTCACAGAGTTCTTGTAGTGGTAGGGACATTAATTTTCAGAACTAAGTTTTCTGTAATAATTTCATTGGCTACACTGTGGCAGGTTGAAATATAAATACATTAAATGAAACCTGAAATCACATTTTTAAGTGGAAAACACTCCATTAGTTAACGTTTGCCTCCAAAAAAGCCTACTAGTTGTGGGCTTAAACATCCATTGTTTCCCTTTTCTTTAATAATAGAACACAAGATTTTTAGCTGAACACATAATTGTCTCAAATAAACAGTACAATTCCCCAGCTTCCCTTGCAGCTACTTAAACTCACGTTCATGGGTTATGGGAGTTGCAGGCAGAAGTTTCATGCTTATTTGTAATAAATGCCCTTATATAAAGGTTCATACTTTTCTTTGATCTGAACACATTCCTACTGAATGAAATATATGTGTGAGGAGTAGAACTAGAATTGCCATATCAGATTATGAAGAGGACTCTGAAGACTGCAAAGCAGTTAGAAGATACATCCATCTGGACTGCAACTGCTGTACTAATGCTGCAGTGTGTAGTTTAGTACTGTTTTACATGAGATATTTTCTGTTGCATGAGTCCATGTCATTTGTGATTTTCTGTTAAGTACAGTCGCACCTAATTGTAAAAGTGCTGTAATCACATCCTGACCAAGAACTTAAATATCACAAATAATAAAGTGATACAAATGACAATATTTTGTCTCTGAAAAAATGTAACCTATTTTATGACACTTTAAAAAAGAAAAGATGGGAATTTTGAGTACCATGTAGTGTACCTGACTTTCGTCTTTCATATTCATAAGTGGTTAAACATTCATTTTTGAAAAATGTATTATTTTTCTATCAATTGCTCAATAAATACATGGTTTTATTGTTTATGCTATTTAGAATTTTGCTAAGCAATATAAGAGCAAGAGGTACAACATATTTTGGCTTTTTGTTTTGTTTTGTTTTTGAGATGGAGTGTCGCTCTGTCTCCCAGGCTGGAGTGTAGTAGCACAATCTTGGCTCATTGCAACCTCTACCTCCTGGGTTCAAGCGATTCTCCTACCTCAGCCTCTCGACTAGCTGGGATTACAGGCACACCCTGCTACACCCAGCTAATTTTTGTATTTTTGGTAGAGACAGACTTTCGTCATCTTGGCCAGGCTGGTCTCAAACTCCTGACCTTAGGTGATCTGCCTGCCTTGGTCTCCTAAAGTGCTGGGATTACAGGTGTGAGCCACCACACCTGGCCAATATTTTGGTTTTTAATAAGGTTACTCTGTCTTTGAACAGCAGCCTTGACTTCACCAGCTGTGTACTCTAAAGCTGTTTACTTTGCCTGTCTGAGCCTCAGTTTCCACAGAATTAGGATGAAGATAGTAATAATACTTTACAAAGTTGTTGTTACAGTTAAATATGATATAAATTAAGAAGCTGTTAATATTTTACAAGGCATCAAGATTATATTTCAAACTTTCATTATTGTAATAATGAAAATGAATATGGAAATGGTCAATAAACAGGATAAGACTACATTTGAAATGTACCACACGTTTTATTTCTCACATTAATGTATTTAGACATTTATTTCACGTAAACTTCAAAATAAAACAAAAAATAAAGGATACCTTGGTCACGTGCAACAAAATGACCTTAAAGGTAAATCTTATATTGAGTTAAATTCTGGGAAGTATAAGGGGTTAAACAATAAAGTATAATCTAATCTAAGTGAAGTGAGTGCTTCTGCAAAACTGTATTTACTCCAATTATTTTTCAGTATCCCATCTTAAAATCTAATGAGTCCGGACTAATTTAACAATTCTAGTATAACTTAGAAAACTTAGGTTTTCTAGGTTTCCCTCCCCTGGAATTCGACTGTGTACAAACTAACTTATTTACTGGAGACAACCTGTTAACTAGAATTAATATAACAACTGACATCTTCATATGATATTTTTCTAAATTCAATAAGATATAATTTATTGATTTGAAAAACAAGCTTTATTATATTAGACATATATGGAAATTTATTTCTGACTCGACTGTAGGAAAATGAGGTTTGTCAAGTCATGGAGTTTGTGAGCACATCA
The DNA here is from genome assembly GCF_009764315.1 of Trachypithecus francoisi. Lineage (NCBI taxonomy): Eukaryota > Metazoa > Chordata > Mammalia > Primates > Cercopithecidae > Trachypithecus > Trachypithecus francoisi. The sequence continues at coordinate 46,942,454 of NW_022681460.1, read as the reverse complement.
ACTAACCCACGCAGTCATGGTTACCAACAGTACAACATATGCAACTTAATGACACAATTTGCCAAAAGTGACAAAAACTGAATCCCTGCTGAACACTCTTAAGTGGGTACCTACCTTCAGATGCTTTTAGTTTGCATAATGGCTTCCCACATGAAATAAGATAATAAGAAGCAGAAAAGACTCACAAGCAATGCTTGACTTGTTCCAACTGCTTGTGAATTAAAAACAGCTGTGGACAGTAGGAGGTTGGCCTCTAGTTAAATAAAATGTGGGCAACATAGATAATGACATTCTCTTTCTTGAAACAGAGTGTTAAGAATCATTAAAAGAGAAGCGAAGGACGTATAAACGTTACCAAGCACTTTCAGTGAGGTAGTTATATTTTAGGAATATTTAAATATTTTCAATCCCTTGATTTCATTTTCTTTACTAGTAATTTTCTAAATCATATTTAAATCACTGCAAATATCACACAAATTTGAGCTCCTTTCTTTTTTGCAAATAAAGTTTTGAACCATGATTAATGCAAATTAACCATAGTTAAGTGCCAGAAACAGAGCAGCATCTGATTTGTAAACAACATTCAAGTTTCATTGAGCTGTGAATATTATGAGTAATACTGGTATACACTCACCTGTCAAGAATAGAAGCAGATCTTCCAACACATAAGCAATGAATACAATCATAACAGACAATTGCGTCTGTGTGCTTCGTCTCTGCCTATTTAAATAAACATCAAACAAATTTGTATGATATTTGCAATGATTTACAGACATACACAAAGAACATAGACATATGCTTTCCCATTTCTAATATATATATACTATTATATAATCATAGGAAATATTTGTGGACTACCTTGTCTTTTGGTATCAATAATTTCAGAAATAAGGTCTTTGGAAAGTTGTTCCTTATCATTTCAAAAATTAATGCGTAACACAATCGTCTGTTATGATTGTATTCATTGCTTACATTTTGGAAGATCTGCTTCTCATCTCGGCAGATGTGTGCTTACCAGTATTATTAATAATATTCACAGCTCAATGAAACTTGAATGTTGTTTACAAATTAGGTGTTGCTCTGTTTCTGGCATGTAACACAGAAATAGAGGACAGCATCTAGCAAACTGAACATTTTTCAAGGAATTAATAGTAGTCACTAGTTTCATGATTCAATAATTCATGATCATAGACAAAAGGTACAATTTTCCATCTCTTACTTTTTTTCCTCAGTTGTTAAAAATGCACCCATGAAAATATAACTTACCGTTTAGAATGTTGTTTTAAAAATTTTCGGTATGTGCACTATGAAAATGTAATATTCCTGAAAGAGAAAAAAAGGACACTATAATTAATAAAGAGTACATTGTCTTTTCACTAGCTTTACATTCAATTTTAGATTTTAGAAGAGGCAGAATCCTAGGAACAGAACTGGATGGGAGATGGATATCTTAACTCTAGCTCGTTAGGAGTCACTAACCAGCTCTCAGACCTTGGAAAACATCTCTGTATGATCTCATTTTCTCAATAAACGTTTGACACGAAGACTTGGAATAATAATAATGATAATAATTATTATTATAATTATAATAATTATTATTATTGAAACAGAGTATCAAGAGTATCACTCTGTCGCCCAGGCTGGAGAGCAGTGGTGCAATCTCGGCTCACTGCAAGCTCCGCCTCCCGGGTTCGTGCCATTCTCCTGCCTCAGCCTCCAGAGTTGCTGGAACTACAGGCACCAACCACCACGCCCGGCTAATTTTTTGTATTCTTAGTAGAGACGAGGTTTCACCTTGTTAGCCAGGATGGTCTGGGTCTCCTGACCTCGTGATGCGCCTGTCTGGGCCTCCCAACGTGCTGGAATTACAGGTAAGAGCCACCGTGCCAGGCTTGACTCTTAAAATTCTTAATTCTGACTGGGCTCAGTGGCTTAGGCCTGTAATCCCAGCACTTTGGGAGGCCAAGACGGGCAGATCACGAGGTCAGGATATCGAGACCATCCTGGCTAACACCGTGAAATCTCGTCTCTACTAAAAATACAAAAAATTAGCCGGGCATGGTGGCGGGGCCCTGTAGTCCCAGCTACTCGGGAGACTGAGGCAGGAGAATGGCGTGAACCTGGGAGGCGGAGCTTGCAGTGAGCCAAGATCGCACCACTGCACTCCAGCCTGGGCGACAGAGCGAGACTCCGTCTCAAAAAAAAAAAAAAAGAAAAAAAAAAAACAATTTTAAGAATTTAAAGTTTTCAAAACACTTAATTTGTAAAACAATTACTCATCAGGAAATTATGGCAACAAAAACAAAGAATCTTTGTATTTTGAGGGGTCTATGTCAATCCATTTTAGCAACATGAATTATATCATTCTGAAGTCAGTTGAAAATGTAATTGACAATATGTACCTATACAGACATATATACGCATATTGTGTATGCATTTGCACATGTATGAATGTGTATGCGTGTGTGCACACACACGTCATTATTTCTGTGTTTCTGTGCAACACAACTTCACTTCCTGAAATATATGGTATAGAAAGTGGAAGGTAGGATGTTTTTTAATTTAAAAAAATTTAGAACAATTTTAAATATGATTACTATGTTCCTAATATATTTAACTTCTAGAATCTCTTCCCTGCTCACACCTCTTGATTTCAATTATCACCTCAGTGCTAACATGCCCTAAATATATAACTTTCTTTGGTTCCGTCCCATATTTCAAACTGTGTACTGAACATTTTAAATCTGTAACCTTATTATCGCCTCAAAGATATCTTTTCTGTTTTCTTTCTTAATATCCCTTCCGTTCTTCTTTCAAAGAGGTCACTATTTTACCGGTTGCTTTAGCTAAAAATTTGGCAAACAATTTTGCTGTTTTTGATAGAAGTATAACATCATATACCCACATAATTGTACAACTTGATTAATTTACCCAAAGTGAAAAGAGCACAAAATTATCACCCAGATTAAGAAGCAGAAAGCAGAGAGATTTGTGAAGGCCCTGAGAGCCAGGGAACGTGGAAATTGAATCACTAACACATAATCATATTGAGAGGTCTTTATGCTGCATGGAAAGCTTAGTTTGTCACTGTGAGAAGAGTAGACAAAGCTGGGAGAGTGCTTCACAGTGGAAGGTGAGATTCCCAGTTTAGAGCTTAAAGACAAGTTCGGCGAGAGTTAGGTTAGGCCTTGTTACCAACTGAGAGCACTTTTTCCAGGACAAAACCTGCACCAGTGAGAAACTGCTAAGAACAGAATTTAAACTGGGCAGTACAGAGACATTAAAGACAAGAGAATATCCAGATAGAGAGTGGAGAGAGGAGCAAACTAGGTAAATCTCAAGAAATAAAAGTTAGAATTTGTAACATTTCTTGATAACAAAGGAGGAGGGAGTCCTTATTGTCTGTGTGAGTTAAATAACACTTTGGAAAATAAAAACACAGCAGAAAGATATGCCCACACAATGTAAATATTTTAGCCTCACAGTTTAATATGAAACGAAATAACTTTAGGAAAATTTTAGAAAGATTTATGAAAAAACAGAGAGTTATTAAACATTGGTCTCTCAGCTTCATACTCACCCTGCCATACTCTGCTTTATGGGAATGTGAATTAGATCAGTCTCTGTGGAAAGTAGTTTGGAGAGTTCTCAAATAAATGAAAACAGATCTATCATTCAGTACAGCAATCCCATTACTCAGTACATACCCATAGAAATATTAATCATTCTATCATAAAGACACATGCATGCATATGTTCATTGTAGCACCACTCACAATAGCAAAGGCAAGGAATCAACCTAGGTCCCCATCATTGGTGCACTGGATACATACAATATGGTACATGAACAACAGAGAGTACTAATCATAAAAAAGTACAAAATAATGTCTATTACAGCAACATGGATGCAACTGGAGGTCATTATCCTAAACAAAATAATGCAGAAATGGAAAACCCAAATACTGCATGTTTTCACTTATAAGTGGGAGTTAAACATTTAGTACACGTGGACACAAAAAATGAAATGATAGACATCAAGGCCTACTTCAGGTAGAGACTGGGAGGAGGATGAGGACAAAAAAGCTCCCTATCAAGTACTATGCTCAATAGCTGGACGATTAAATAATTTATGCGCTAATTCCCAGTGGCACACAATTTCCTCATGTAACAAACCTGCACAGGTACCCCTGAAAATAAAATAAAATATGGAAAAAAAGTGAAATTCATGAAATCTTCGAAAAACTATTAAAAACATTTTTTCCACTACCACAGCCTCTAATAAGCTCTTTTTTTTAAAAAAAAAGTTTTTATTTTAAGCTCAGGGGTACATGTGCAGGTTTGTTACATAGGCAAACTTGGGTCGTGGGGGTTTGTTAAACAGATTATTGCATCACCCAAGTATTAAGCCTAGTACTCATTAGTTATTTTTCCTGATCCTCTGCCTCCTCCCACCTTTCACCTTTCCGAAGGTGCCAGTGTGTATTGTTGTTCCCCTGCATGTGTCCATGGGTTCTCATCATTTAGCTCCCACTTATACACAAGAACATTCCATTTTCTGTTCACGCATTAGTTTGCTAAGGATGATGACCTCCAGCTCCATCCATGCTCTTGCAAAGTATATAATCTCATTCTTTTTTTATGACTGCATAGTATTCCGTCACATATATTTACCACATTTTCTTTATCCAGTCTATCACTGATCAGTCTATCACTGATGGACATTTATGTTGCTTCTGTGCCTTTGTTATTGTGAATACTGCTTCAATGAACATATGCATGCATGAGTCTTCATAATATAATAATTTATATTCCTTTGTGTATATGCTTAGTAATGTGATTGCTGGATTGAATGATATTTCTGTCTTTAGGTCTTTGAGGAATTGCCAGAGCATCTTCCACAATGATTGAACTAATTTATACTCCCACCAACAGTGTATAAGCATTTGCTTTTCTACACAACCTCCCTAGCATCTGTTATTTTTTTACTTTTTATTAATAACCTATCTGACAGGGGTGAGATTGTAACTCATTGTGGCTTTGATTTGTATTTCTCTAGTAATCAGTGACATTGAGCTGTTTTTTATATAATTGTTGGCCCCATGTGTGTTATCTTTTGAAACATGTCTGTTCATATCTTTTGAACACTTTTTAATGGTGTATTAGTCAGAATGCTCTAGAGGGATAGAACTAATGGAAAAGATATATTTTTCATTATTATATATAATATATTATACATATTATATAGTTCATTATAATATATAAGTTTATATGTATATAATTATATATAACAATTTTTATATATAATTATATACATATACATATAAATATATAAATTTATATGTATGTAAATACATTATATGTATATAAATTTTATGTATATATGTATGTAAATTTATATATATGTATATATGTGTGTGTGTATGTGTGTGTGTATATATATAAAGGGAAGTTTGTTAAGTATTAACTCACATGATCATAAGGTCCCACAACAGGCCATCTGCAGGCTGAGGATCAGGGAGATCCTGAGTTCCAAAACTGAAAAACCTGGAGTCCGATGTTCAAGGGCAGGAAGCATCCAGCACGGGAGAAACGTGTAAGCTGAGAGGCTAGGCCAGTCTCACCTTTTCATGTTTTTCTGCCTGATTTGTATCCACTGGTAGCTGATTAGATTGTGCGCATCAGATTAAGAATGGGTCTGTCTTCTCCAGCCCACTGACTCAAATGTTAATCTCCTTTAGCAACACCCTCACAGACACACCCAGGAACAATATGTTGCATCCTTCAATACAATCAAGTTGACATTCAGTATTAACCATCACAAATGGGTTGTTTGATTTTTTCTTGTGGATTTAAGTTCTTTATAGATGATGGATATTAGACCTTTGTCAGATGAATAGTTTGCAAAAATTTTCTTCAATTCTGTAGTTTATCTATTTACTCTGTTGATAGTTTACTTTGCTGTGCAGAAACTCTTTAGTCTAATTAGATCCCATTTGTCAATTTTTGCTTTTGTTGTGATTGCTTTTGGTGTCTTTATCATGAAATCTTTGACCATGCCTTTGTCCAAAATGGTATTACCTAGGTTGCCTTCCAGGCTTTTTAATTTTGGGTTTTACGTTTAAGTCTTTAATCTCTCTTGAGTTAATTTTTGGATATGGTGAAGAAAAGACTCCAGTTTCAGTCTTCTGCATATGGCTAGCCAGTTATCACTGCACCATTTATTAAATTGGGAATTATTTTCCCATTGCTTGTTTTTGTCATGTTTGTTGAAGATCAGAGGGTTGTTGGTGTACAGTTATACTTCTTGGTTATTTGCTCTGTTCCATTGGTCTATGTGTTTGTTTTTGTACTAGTACCATGCTGTTTTGATTACTGTAGCCCGGTAGCATAGTTTGAAGTCACATAGTGTGATGTCTTCAGTTTTGTTCTTTTGCTTACAATTGACTTGGCTACTGGGGTTCCTTTTCAATTCATATGAATTTTAAAATAGGTTTTTCCAGTTCTGTGAAGAATTTCAATGGTAGTCTAATAGAATAGCATTAAATCTATAAGTTGCTTTGAGGAGTATGGCCATTTTACAATATTGATTCTTCTTATGCATAAGAATTGAATAGTTTATTGGTAGTTTTTAACATTAATTGATGTTGAATTTTATGTAAAACCTTTTCTTCATCTATTGAGATTATTATGCATTTTTTGTCTTTAATTCTGTTTATGTGATAAATCACATTGATTTGCGTATGTTGAACCAACTTTGCATCCCTGGGATAAAGGCTAGTTTATTGTATTGAATAAGCTTTTTGTTATTGTTCTGCTGGATTTAGTTTGCCAGTATTTTGTTGAGGATTTTTACATCAATGTTCATTAAGGTTATTGACGTGAAGTTTTATTGTTGTCATTGTATCTTTGTCAGGTTTTCGTAACAGAATGATGCTGGCCTCAAAGAATGAGTTAGGGAAGAGTCCCTCCTCCTCAATTTTTTTGAGCAGTTTAGTAGGAGTGGTACCAGCTGGTAGAATTCAGCTGTAAATCTATGTGGTCATATGATTTTTTCCTTTTTGATTAGTAGTCTATTATTGCCTCAATTTTAGAATTTGTTATTGGTTTGTTCAGAGATTCAATTTTTTCCTGGTTTAGTCATGGGAGGGTGTATGTGTCCAGGAATTGACCTGTTTCTTCTAGACTTTCTAGTTTATGTGCATAGAGGTGTTCACAATATTTTCTAATAATTGCTTGTATGTCTGTGAAGTCAGTGATGATATCCCCTTTGTCATTTCTGTACTTTTTTGAGCTATCTCTCTTTTCTTTTTGATTAGTCTAGCTAGTGGTCTATCTTAATTTCTTCAAAAAACCAGATGCTAGATTCATTGATTAAGACTGGTTTGTCATGTCTCATTGTCCTTCAGTTTAGCTCTGATTTTTGTTATGTCACAACTGGATATTTACCCAAAGGAAAATAAATCAATATATCAAAGAATATCTGCATTTGCGTATTTATTGTAGAACTACTCACAATAGCATACATGAATTCAACCTAAGTATCTATCAACAGATGAATCAGTAAGTTAAATGTAGTATATATAAATGATGGAATAATATTCAGCCATAAAAAAATAATGAAATCATGTCATCTACAGTAACGTGGATGCAACTGAAGGTTATTATGTTAAGTGAAATAAACCAGGCATACAAAGACAAATATCACATGTTCTCACTCATAACTGGGAGCTACAATACTTGGTATTATGGATACAGAGAATAGAGTGATAGATACCAGAGACTGAGAAGAGTGGGTGGCCGGGAGGGAGGATGAAGAGAATTTGGTTAATGGGTAAGAATATATAGTTAGATAGAAGAAATAACTTCTGATGTTTGAAATCAGAATATGCTAACTATAACACGCAACAGTATTTTGTATTTTTCAAAGTAACTAGAGGAGAGGACTTGAAATGATACCAACACATAGAAACGATAAATACTGAAGGTGCTGGGTACCCCAAATGACCTAACTTCATCATTACACATTCTATGCATGTAACAAACACTCATGTGTACCTCACAAATATGTAAAATATTATGTATCAATAAAAGAAAAAATAGACAACAGGTTTTGTAATGAGACGGTGGAGAGTGCAAAACAGAAGGGCAAGTTTAGGAGAAGGGTGAGAAAGGAGGAAGAAAGAAAAAATGCAATATTATCACTGTAAAAGTTTAATAACCACAAGTAAATCAATATTGCCAAAGAAGAGGATATTATAATGAGTGTAAAACAAAAGTACGATGAAGACATTTCTTGAAATGTACAAATTGCCAAAATAGAATAAAGAGAAATAGAAAATTTGATGACACTGTAACACATAGATAGTTTGATTCTCCACTTAAAATTTTTCCACAGGTCAGAACAATCCTTAGAGAGTGCTCCTGGAGCATAATAAAAAATCCAGGTGGCACAGGTAAACACAATCATAACATATTTTTAAAATATTTGTTTGTTGAAATGAAACTAGAGGTGGATATCAGGAGATAAAAATAGCCAGGGAAATAATAATCCTAAACATAGATGGAAATATAAATTAAATATTAGCATTTCAGGAATGCTGTGTTGATCCAAATGTAAAAATTGTCTATAAATATCTTTGTGTAATTTATTATACTTAGATGTCAACAATCAATCCTGATGAAAAACAAAACTAAACAAAACAAAAACAAGAAACACCATGTCTTGGGAGGATTTAAAGTGAACAAACTCGTATATACTACTAGCTGTGTGGTCACTTGGTATAATTATGTTAGAAAAGTTAGCATGCATTTTCTCTTCAACACAGAAAGTTTACTTCCAGGACTTAACCTAGAGAGATTCTTGTGCTTTGTGCCAGGAGGCATGTAGAGAAATATTCATAGATTTGTACACAGACGTTTAAAAAATAAAAATTAAAAAAAAAAAAAAACTGAATGTCCAAAAACTACGGAATGGATAAATATAAATTGTTATAGTAGTATAAATTAGTTATATTTGCATAAAAAGTTAAGGGAGTGCAACTACACTCATCAAAATAAATTTTGGATGAAATAGAAACATCGGTGAAATAATGAAAAAACAAATAATAAAAATAAAAAAATAGGCAAAAAAAGCACAGAAATAAATAAATGCTTTTTTTTAAAGGTTTTAAAACTTGGAAAACTGAATAATATTAACACTTATGCCATATATATATATATATTTTTGACAAAACTATTAAAAGAAGTAAAAAAATATTTTACACAAAATTTGGGAAAATGGTTACCAAAAGCATGAATAAGTGGGTGAACACCTGTGGGGTTTTGGTAATAATGCTCTCTCTCTTAAAGTAGAGAGCATGAGTATAAGACTTTGATTTTTCTTAAACTGTTTGTCTCCATTATATGCTGCATTTAGAAAGTTGTAGTTCACAGGCCGGGCGCAGTGGCTCAAGCCTGTAATCCCAGCACTTTGGGAGGCCGAGACGGGCGGATCACGAGGTCAGAAGATCGAGACCATCCTGGCTAACACGGTGAAACCCCGTCTTTACTAAAAAATACAAAAAACTAGCCAGGCGAGGTGGCAGGCGCCTGTAGTCCCAGCTACTCGGGAGGCTGAGGCAGGAGAATGGCGTAAACCCAGGAGGCGGAGATTGCAGTAAAAAAAAAAAAAAGAAAGAAAGAAAGAAAGAAAGTTGTAGTTCACAATACAATTTTTTCAAACTGATTTTAGCTCAAATTTTTGTAATCAAATGCATCTAAGTTTTAGTGATTTAACAACCTAATGAATAAGCCAATGTGGCAAATAAGAAACTCTGTCATTTTCAGAATAAATAGAAATACAGGGGTCAAAAAATAAGACTGTAGATTCTCCATTCAGGCTTACAAAATATATTATCAAAAGTATTTCTTTTTTATTTTACTTTTTGATATTTAATTCTACTTTTCTTTTTGACTGGGAGATAAAAGTGCCTGGCAGACAATTAGTGGAAAAGTTCAACTTTTATTCCAATGAGCCCTAAGTTTTTTAGTATTTATGTCGTTTAATGCATTTCTTGTAAAATTATAAATGTCTGAAGCACTTTGTAAAGCTCAATTAGTGTCATAGTTATAAAATCATTGTTAACTGCTAAAACTGTTAGTTGATGTGTTCTTTGATAAATTTTCCTCAAAGTGATATCCATTTAAACTTTAAGCTAATCATATGTAAATGAAGCAAAGTTTAGACTTAACAGAATTGCTATATAAAAGTTAATCAGAATTTAAAAATAGCTTACAATTTTTATTACAAAATTTATTGATTTGAATGTTGTGAGAAGTGTTACTCAAAGTGCCGTATAGGTCAGATCAAAATATATCTTATTGGCTTATTCATTAAAAAAAAAAAAGAAAGAAAAGTAAAGGAAAAGAAAACTCCTTAATTCAGATTAGCTTTATATGTACAGGAATTTGAAGAGTATAACATACAAATTAGAAAACTCATAAAACCTCAGTAAAATATATCTAAAATTTACCTATTTTATATTCAGTATACTTTCTCTGTAAAGGTAATAATATGTATTTTAGGTTTCGTGGACATGTGGTCTTTGTCACAACCCTGAACTCTGCCCTTATAGCTCAAAAGCAGCCATGGACAATACATAAACTAATAGGTGTGACTATTAGTGTTCTAATAAAACTAATAACAACAGGTAGCTGCCTGCTCTTGCAGGCCTTCATTTGATAAATTATGTTCTAGACTTTAATTAGCATGTTTAGTTTTTAATACAATGATAAAGAGGACAAAGTTGTTTTGTGTCCCAAGTATCTTTTTTGACTATACACTTGTTTTCTGGTTTGTTTCTCAAAATCACTTTTCTTTACTGAAAATTATGCTGTTTAGGTTTTACTAACTGTAGCCCTGATTACTTAGCTGAAGAGCCTCCAATCCACTGTACCTGATTTCAGGCCTATCCCTTTTCAATTTATTCTCCTTATTTCAGCTAAAGGAATATTTTCTAACACAACATTCATCATACCTCTCTACATCTTAGTATACTTCATGGTGTCTTGTTGTTTTTATTATAATTATGTTCCAATATTCTTTTGTTTAAAATGATAGTTGATGATGATGGTGATGATAGTGATATATGAGTGCAATACTCATGTGATCCTTAAGATTAATGTAAAACTTAATTATTGAAATTTAATGTGTTAAATGTTTAAAATTAAAGGCCAAATGAATGATCAAAGTTTGATCAGTTTGTAATTAACTTGAATTAATGACATTAATTATTGTTTTAATAATACTGTATATTGGCTTATGATGTATATTCATGAATTATATAAAATAAAAGTATTTTTGGATATTTCCAAAGATGTGTAGTCAAAAATCATGATTCTAACTTTTTTGTGTGAACAGATGATTTAACATGTAAGTATTTATAATTTGCCATACTCTCAACATGTGAAGAAGAATAAATTAAGTAATGTAAGGAAAAACATGAATTTCCACTTCAAGTATCAGGAACTTGACAAGGTCTGGGTAAGCCTGGGGTTTTCTTAAGTATCTACATTTGTTCCATGGCCATTTTTATTGTAATGTAGGTGACTGCAAAAGGAATCAGTATGTTCACATGTCATGAATATTTTGGAACGCCTATTAACATAACACTTACTTTATAAAATGCAACTCTTATTTTCATGAATGAGCATTCTAAGAAATGTACAAGTCATCTCCTTTAACCAATGAAAAAATCATTTCCTGGGAGGTCCCATTATATACCTTAGAACTTGTCAATAATTAAAGAAATATCTAGAAATAGATGTCCAGTCTGAAGAACTATGATAATATTGATATTTATTTCTAGCTTTCTGATCATATTTTGTTTCATATTAATAAAAAATGTAACACAATTTCTTCCAAGTCAATGAATTTTCATCACTGTTAAATGACACATCCAAGACAATTGTCTATATACATAAAAAAGGTTTGATATTCACTTGATGAAGTTATGTCAGTTGTTTAACTGAAGTGCTAAAGAATAAATATATTGCTTTATGTGGCAAACTGAAGTTTAACTCTGATGATCCCACAACTAATTTTAAAGTAATCCTGTCACAATATTGCATTAATTTGTAAGTACACTGTATGTTGGATGCTAAGGATTGTTTAAAAGCCAAGCAATGTGTTGCTAATTAATGAGGTGTGGATTCTATTTGTTTTTATTGAAACAATATCTGTTCTGAATACCATTATTGGACTCTCTACTGAGACATGCAATAAAATTCAACTGTAGGGCTGGGCGTGGTGGCTCATGCCTGTAATCCCAGCACTTTGGGAGACTGAGGAGGGTGGATAAACTGAGGTCAGGAGTTCGAGACCAGCGTGGTCAACATGGTGAAACCCGCCTCTACTAAAAATACAAAAATTAGCTGGGCATGATGGTGCATGCGTGTAATCCTAGCTACTTGGGGGGCTGAGGCAGGAGGATTGCTTGAACTCGAGAGGTGGAGGTTGCACTGAGCAAAGATAGTGCCACTACACTCCAGCCTAGGTGACAAACCAAGACTCTGTCTCAAAAAAAAAATTCTACTGTAAATCGTGATATAAATAATATGATTATAAGGTACTTCATTTACACTTTTGACAAAATATATTTCAGAAATAGTTCAAATTGGCATAAGTGCATAAGATACAAATTTAATACTGTCAAATATATATATTTCAATTATAAACATTTTAATAATATTGCTCATAAATTTCTTTAATTTGTGGGGGAAATACTTCATTAGTTTGAATTTATAGGGTCATTTAAATAAAAGCTATAATATTGAATTCAAATAGAAGCAATAATTATTCAAAGTGTTATAACATCAACAATGTTTGTCAATTGTCTATGATTACCAAAGTAATATGATTCATGTTATTTATAAAAATTGTTAATATTTTTTAATATATATATATGCATACTGTATTTAATTTTTGACAATTTCACTAAACTGGTCTTATATTAGACCTAAACTTGTAACTCCAAAGTACTTTCAGTAGTAGTAGTTTTAGTGTTAAATGAGCATATTGTATGTTTTCAGAAAGGGACAACACACAGTGTCATAAGTGGATTTTTCTCCTTCAAACGTAGAATTTAATGACAGATATGCTGCAGGAAGTCAGGGACCCCGAACTGAAGGATCAGCTGGAGCCGTGGCAGAGGAACATAATTTGTGAAGATTTCATTTTAATATGTACATTTATCAGTTCCCAGATAATACTTTTATAATTTCTTATGCCTGTCTTTAATCTCTTAGTCCTGTTATATTTGTAAGCAGAGGATGTATGTCACCTCAGGACCACAGTGATAATTGTGTTAAATGTACAAATTGATTGTAAAACGTGTGTTTGAACAATATGAAATCAGTGAACCTTGACAAAGAACAGAATAACAGCCATTTTTAGGGAAGAAGAGAAGACAACCACAAGGTCTGACTGCCTGCGGGGTCGGACAAAAAGAGCCATATTTTTCTTCTTGCAGAGACCCTATAAATGGACATGCAAGTAGAAGAGATATTGCTGAATTATTTTCCTAGCAAGGAATATTAATATTAATACCCTGGGAAAGGAATGCATTCCTGGGGAGAGATCTATAAACGGCTGCTCTGGGAATATCTGTCTTATGCAGTTGAGATAAGGACTGAGATATGCCCTGGTCTCCTGCAATACTCTCAGGCTTACTAGGAAGGGGGAAACTCCACCCTGGTAAATTTGTAGTCAGACTGGTTCTCTGTTCGAGAGTCCTCGAACCTTGTTTTCTCTCAAACCTGTTATCTCTGGAACCCTATTTTCTGTTGTTTAAGGTGTTTATCAAGACAATACGTGCACTGCTGAACATAGATCCTTATCAGTAGTTCTGCTTTTGCCCTCTGCCTTGTGATCTTTGTTGGACCCTTATCAGTAGTTCTGCTTTTGCCCTTTGCCATGTGATCTTTGTTAGACCCTTATTAGTAGTTCTGCTTTTTGCCCTTTGAAGCATGTGATCTTTGTACCTACTCCCTGTTCTTACACCCCCTCCCCTTTTGAAATCCTTAATAAAAACTTGCTGGTTTTGAGACTTAGGCGGGCATCACAGTCCTACCAATATGTGATGTCACCCCCAGTGGCCCAGCTGTAAAATTCCTCTCTTTACACTGTCTCTCTTTATTTCTCAGCTGACACTTATGGAAAATAGAAAGAACCTATGTGGAAATATTGGGAGTGGTTTCCCCAGTACAGATAGGCAACTATGTAGGATAAACTAATTTTAACATATTATGATAAATGTTTTCTTCCCTTTGGTTCCCCTGGGTAGGCTGTTGCTTATAAGATTGCCAGGGTTAATAAAATGCCACATTCAGTCTATGTCACTGAACTTTAACATTGAAGACTGTATTCCTTTTGTTTTGTTCTTTTTTTTATACTTTTATTTAAGGTTCAAGGGTACATGTACAAGTTTGTTTTAAACTTGTGTCATTGGGGTTTGTTGCACAGATTATTTTGTCACCCCAGTACTAAGCCTAGTAACCAACAGTTATTTTTTTCTGCTCCTCTCGCTCCTTGCACCCTCCACCTTCTTATAGGCCCCAGTTTCCATTGCTCTCCTCTTTCTGTTCATGTGTTATCATTTAGCTCCCACTAACAAGTGAGAACATGCAGTACTTGGTTTTCTGTTCCTGCATTGGTTTGGTAGGAATAATGCCTCCTGCTCCATCCATATCCCTGGAAAGGACATAATTTCATTATTTTTTTATGGCTACATGGTATTCTACAGTGTATATGCACCACATATTCTTCATGCAGTCTAACGTTGAGGTCTTCTTTTGAAAAGTGTCTGTTCCTGTTATTTGCCCACCTTTTAATAGGGTTGCTTGTTTTCCTCTTGTAAATTTGTTTAAGTTCCTTATAGATGCTGGATATTAGATCTTTGTTGGATGTATAGTTGACAAATATTTTCTCTGATTCTGTAGGTTGTCTGTTTACTCTGTTGATAGCTATTTTTGCTGTACTTGATATTTATAAAAGCAAATATTTATAAATATGAAGATCTTCTTGTTTTCAAATAACCTGTATAGCAGTGAGCCAATAACCCTACAGGGGCAAGAATGCAGAGGCACTGCTCAGTTGCCCCTGGACAAGTCCCAGCTTCCTGGTTTTCTATGGGCTAAATGTCCCCTAACTTTTTCCAAACACTTTTCCATAAAAAATTTAGGTATTGGGTTTATTCTAAAATTAGTGATTACAATCCATTTTCTAGGTAAAACCTTCAATTCTTAGTTTATGGTCATATATCCATTTATGACAAGCACCTAAAATTGCTTTTTTATATTTGAGCAGCAATAAATTACTTTCTATTGCTAATTATGACTTATCACTTATTCCACTTTATATTACTGCATTTTTTGAACATCATCACAGAATTGTGAGCATTTGTAAATTCAAGTATTTCTAAATGACTACAAATATTGCTTTCTATGTAAAACAAATTCACTAATTGGCAAGAGTGACCCACTCCAAACTTAGTATCAGCAAATATAAATGAAAGTACTATGTATTCTCCCCAAATTAAGATGATCTCATGTCATCTTTAGTTCTCTACTCCAAAACCCAAATGAGCCAATAATAAACTATTCTGAGCTTTTTAATATTTTAAGTCTTTTTTGTTTAGATTATACAAATTGTGATTTCTAGAGTTGAAACTGCTAATTATTTTTCTATATTTATCTAATATTCTTGCTTATTTAGTAGTCCTGCTTAACATTCTTGTTACTTTGACATGGGCAAGATTGTTCATTTGGGAGTTACCTTTGAAGAAAATGGGAAGAAACCCCGGTTAGGAGATTATATGTTTGTCTAAAATGGAGACAATATTATTTAAAATAGCTATAATAACTTTCTTTGTGTGATTGTCTCATAATGGAGTTCCTGTATTTAACCTTTGTTCATTCCTCACAGGAGGAAAATAATTAGCATTTTACAATGATAATTTAGACATGAATAAAGTCATCTCCTATTGCTTTTCTTTTTTCTTCTTCTTTTTTCTTCTTTCTCCCATTTCTTGGGAAAATTTGAAAGTATATCGATCATTAAGTGCATACACTAGAATTATCTAGTCCTAATAAATATTGAGAAATGTATAAACAAAAATAAAAGTAAAATATTAACTGTGTAGAAAACTTCTTTGGTTTAAATCAAACTGGAATCTGTAATTGAGTTGATCAGCCATTGCTAACTAGTTAATAGATAAGAAGAACTTGAATTCTAATGAAAGAGGAGAAACTCTTAAAAGAGTATAAAAGGTTAGTTTATTTACCATAGGCTATAATTTATATTTTTTTAAAAATTTCCTGTAATATACCTGATGTAGAGAAGACTTTTTGGACACATTAGTATTAATGTTAAAGATTTAAAGAAAAATATGGTAGACTTACCTACATTCAGTAAGTGAATATTTTAATTCTTTTTCAATTTCTTTTTCTGATTTTTTTTGCTTCAGAAACCTGGCAAATGTACATAATAATATGTATGACAACGTTAATAGTACCATTACGTTTAACAGTAAACAATGGAAGGATCCTAAATGTGTATTGTAAGCTTAATTACATGTAGTTTACTCATTTAATGAAATCTTAATGAGCAATAAAAAGAAATAGGTCAGAGCCATTTGTTTATACATAGATGATTCTCACAGAGATAAGTATAAAATATTTTATACTCAAGAGACAGAATAATTATACACATATACACTTACTTTTTGATAATCATTTACAGCATTACACATAAGAAAACGTAAAGAGGTTCGAGTGGAATGATAATTTCTTCTAGCAATAACCTTTGGGAAGCTAAGAAAACAGTATAATAAAGGAATACATAGCATTGCTAATATTTTTTCTTACATTGTCTGTTGGATATAGATGATTTTGTTGTATTGTACTTTACATCTTGTGTAGATCATAAGTATTGTAAACTATGTTTTAAAATTAATGCCATTAGTTTAATATGTTTCTTGTAATATGGGTTGGCTTAACTGCAAATTATGTCAAAAATATTTCAAATGAACACAAAATAAAACATATAAAATGACAAAATTGAAAGCTCAAAAAATTGTAAGAGGGAAGAAGTGAAAGAAAAAGGAAAGAGGGAGAGGCAGAGGAAATCATAAGGGATTAAATAATAGTGTCCTCCTCATTAGTGACAAAAAGACAATTTACTACTTGAAAGGATTTTCTTAAGGAAAATCTTGCATGAAACAAACATGTTTAATTGGAATTGCCAGAATCAATGCAAGGGGATGTAACAGTTACAATCTTGACAGAACCAAAATTGCAGAGCTTAAGTTAAATTCCTTAGCTGTAAAACAGTGAAATGGTACAGTGGTAAGCCATTATACAAAGACTATGTTACTCTGAAGCAATGGAATGGGAAATTGGTGCCAAGGAAAAACTGAAAGAATCATTTCATACAATCTATTTTGGCTTTGAAAACTCCATTAAAATACTCCTGGGCCAGGTTCAGTGACTCACGCCTGTAATTCCAGCACTTTGGGAGGCCAAGTCAGGCGGATTACAAGGTCAAGAGATCAAGACCATCGTGGCCAACACTGTGAAAACTCATCTCTACTAAAAATACGAAACTTAACTGGGGAAGGTGGTACATGCCTGTGGTCGCAGCTACTTGGGAGGCTGAGGCAGGAGAATCACTTGAACCCGGGAGGCGGAGCTTGCAGGGAACCAAGATTGTGCCACTGCACTCCAGCCTGGCGAGAGAGTGAGACTCCATTAAAAAAAAAAAAAAAAAAAAAAACTAAATAAAAAATATTTTAAAATATTATATAAGCAGTTTTAAAAGAGAAAAAAAAACTCATGCATGAATACTTAAGATTATATATAGAAAATAATATTGTGACTTCTGAATTCATTTGGAATGACATGTATTAAAATGAGTGTTGGTATGCAGTCATAGTTTTAACTACCCTCTGGTTTGATGTAAGAAAATTGAGATTTAGCTCCTGCAGGCCCCAGAATTAAAGGTCTATATTAAAGGCACGAGAAAGCATGCCCTGTTGAATATATGCTCTTCTTCATTGTAGCAACCACAAGAGGAAACTGAGATCCAAGGCACCTTTAAAATAAAGGATATGTACAACTGAAATACGAATAATGGAAGATAGTTTTACTTCAGATTTTAAGCCCACACTAGGTATGATCTTAACAAACAGGTAACCTTAGGATTGAATTTTCCAGTATGAATGTGGTGTGTGTGTGTGTGTGTGTGTGTGTGCACTTATAAACTGGACTTTAATTTTTAAAGTAAGTTTGGAGATGGATTAAATGAATTTGATGTATGTTACATAAGAATAAATACCATTAAGCTACCAATGTCTTTTTTCACAGAATTGGAAAAAACTACTTTAAACATATGGAATCAAAAAAGAGCCCACATTGCCAGGACAGTCCTAAGCCAAAAGAACAAAGCTGGAGGCATCACACTACCTGACTTCAAACTATACTACAAGGCTACCGTAACCAAAATAGCATGGTACTGGTAGCAAAACAGAGATATAGACCAATGGAACAGAACAGAACCTTCAGAAACAATACCACACATTTACAACCACCTGATCTTTGACAAACCTGACAAAAACAAGAAATGGGGAAAGGATTCCCTATTTAATAACTGGTGCTGGGAAAACTGGTGAGCCATAAGTAGAAAGCTGAAATTGGATCCCTTCCTTATACTTTATACAAAAATTAATTCAAGATGGATTAGAGAATTAAATGTTAAACACAAAACCATAAAAACCCTAGAAGAAAATCTAGGCAATACCATTCAGGACATAGGCATGGGCAAGGACTTCATGTCTAAAACACCAAAAGCAATGGCAACAAAAGCCAAAATTGACAAGTGGGATCTAATTAAACCAAAGAGCTTCTGCACAGCAAAAGAAACTACCATCAGAGTGAACAGGCAACCTACAGAATGGAAGAAAATTTTTGCAATCTACTCATCTGACAAAGGGCTAATATCCAGAACCTACAAAAAACTCAAACAAATTTACAAGAAAAAAACAACCCCATCAAAAAGTGGGCAAAGGATAAGAACAGACACTTCTCAAAAGAAGACATTTATGCAGCCAGCAGACACATGAAAGAATACTCATCGTCAATTGCCATCAGAGAAATGCAAATCAAAACCACAATGAAATACTATCTCACACCAGTTAGAATGGTGATCATTAAAAAGTCAGGAAACAACAGGTGCTGGAGAGGATGTGGAGAAATAGGTGTAGTGTTGATGGGACTGTAAACTAGTTCAACCACTGTGGAAGACAGTGTGGTGATTTCTCAAGGATCTAGAACTAGAAAAACCATTTGACCCAGCCATTCCATTACTGGGTATATATCCAAAGGGTTATAAATCATGATGCTATAAAGACACATGCACACATATGTTTATTGTGGCACTATTCACAATAGCAAAGACTTGGAATCAACCCAAATGTCCATCAGTGACAGACTGGATTAAGGAAATGTGGCACATATACACCATGGAATACTATGCAGCCATAAAAAAGGATGAGTTCATTTCCTTTGTAGGAACACGGATGCAGCTGGAAACCATCATTCTCAGCAAACTATCCCAAGAACAGAAAACCAAACACCGCATATTCTCAGCCATAGGTGGGAATTGAACAATTAGAACACCTGGACACAGGAAGAGGAACATCACATACCGAGGCCTGTTGTGGGGTTGGGGGAGGGATAGCGTTAGGAGATATACCTAATGTAAATGATGAGTTAATGGATGCAGCACACCAACATGGCACATGTATACATATGTAACAAACCTGCATGTTGTGCACATGTACCCTAGAGCTTAAAGTATAATAAAAAGAAAAAAAAGAATAAACACAAATAAAAGATCCTTAATTCTCCCTGTTGAAAGTATAGGAATATATTTTTCCTTATCTTAGCGTATTTACTTGGGAAAATTTCTTACTTATTCCTCTGTTTCTTGGAAATCCACGTACATTTTGTAGAAAGCTGAATAAACCTCTTGCAAGCTGTAAGAATAAGGGTTATCTTTCTCAAGTACCTGGGAACCATCACTTTGAAATGTCATAATCAAGGCAGATAATGTCCTTGCTCTTTCTGTCTGTGGAAAGGATAGAACCTAACTCTGGCTGAACTGGCCTTCAAGTTGCAAAACTAACTCTTATCATAAAGATTTTAAAAAGTTTATTTTGGGGGCGATAAAGCCAAATAGCTAACACAGGTAGTAACTGCAATTAGCAAGTAAACAGGATAAACTATATGTGGCAAATGGTGCTTTACATAGTCTCATCTGAGAACTAGTTATTTATTGTTTGTCTTGAGAGCCTGTGTTTAGTGGGTTGTATCTGCTTGGCTGTATAAAATGATGAGATTTCTTTCTGTCTTTGCAACCTTTTAGTGAATTGCCTGAGATTCATATCACATTCTAGTTAAATATTCACTTAATAATAAATTATTTTCTTTCTCTTCTCCCTTTGTGAAGAGGTTTTCTGTGTTGGGAGGGTATTTTGTTTTGTTTTTAATTATATTTCCTTAATAATTGCCACAATAGATTTGTTAAATCAAACTAACATTTTGCCGGAAAAGGCTTCCATGCTCACATACTTGAGATCTTATGTACAAACCACAACCTAACTTAGTAGGGCAGCAAACTAAAACCTCATTTGGGAGTATGCTACTGTAATAATAGTGGAGTCTCAGCCAATCACAGCAGCCATACTTCAACCACTCACAGACGACCAAATGTTCAAACTGTGCTAAAATAAGTCAAATGCTGAGCTGTAACCAATCCAACTGTTTCTATCCCTCACTTCCATTTTCTATATATTACTTTACTTTTTCTATTCATAAATATTTGACCATGCGACAGTCCTGGGAGTCTCTCTGAATCTATTCTGATTCTGGGGCATGCCCGATTTGTGATTTTTTTCTTTTCTTTTCTCTTGTTCAATTAAATTCTATCAAACGTAGTTTTCCAACGTTTTTCTTTTAACAGATTATATATTCTAAAATTATTTTTAAATCTTCAGCAGTCAAATTTCTAATTCTAACAGTTATTTTGAACATCGTGAATTAGACAAAATTTAATCATGACTGACTTTCTTATAATGCTACAGGGCAATGATGTAGGAGGCATTTGTTATGAAGCCATCTGTCTTCTATGTAAATTCATCTTGTAAAATCTTCTAGTTTCTGAAAGTTATACAAATTTTTAAAGAAAATTACGTAACATTCTGAAAATCATTAATTATATTCTTTAATCAGAAACTACTAAATGTCCTTATTTCACAATGCCTATATCAAGAAAATAACTAGGTCCTAAGCTAACATGTCACTTTTTTGTTCTCAGGGTCTATTCAGGATAACCATAAACTATTAAGATGCTACTCTCTATAATGCAGTAGCATGTAGGCTGATGCTTAAATCATTATAAGTGTGTTTATCCTTCTGGGTATGAGCTGTGTGAAAGAAGGATATTATTCCTAGCTATTGTTTGTGAGAATCTTGAGGGAAAGAGAATGAAAGAGCAGACATGAATATTCCATTATAGGCTGTCTCTCCAGTGTGCAGCCTCTTCCAGAGACTGGTTGTATTAAAAATTATTTTAAAAAATGGAAAAGCAATGTATCTGGTTGACCGAACTCCATCTGAATATATTTTGATTATTTATATTAAGGATATTCTGTCAAATACCAATGTAATATTAAATATCAAATTGCACATTAAAAAAGATTTGGACATGCTGACATTTTGGTTGTTCAACTCCCTTCAAATTATTTTTAAATGATTTACCCCATTTTCTAACTCTTTCAGTGTCTGGGTAATAAAAATAGCAAAATCCCACAGATACCTTGTGCAAAATTAATAACCTATGCTTATTTCTTGGAAGTTAATAGAAAGAATAAAAGAAAAAAGTATACAAGACATGTATTGTGATAAACAAATTTTAATTTCATTAATATTTTAGAGCATGTAATTAAATAGGAAAAATAGAGTATATAATTAAATAATAAAATGGTTAATTTATTCATCTAAAGCACTAATATGCTTACCAACAAATTTTTTGCAATACAATTATGTGACTAGAACATCTATATTCAACATCATAAGTTCTTAAAATGACACCTTCTGCAATGAAAAGTTATATATATCAAATCACTTCTTTTAACCTATATTATCAATATTATGAGACAACATACTAAAAAAATCAGATTTCCTTTATCCCTTCCACCTTATAATCCAGGAAGTTCTCTAAAAAACTGTGAACATTACATATGTGGCTATTTTACCCCCAAGTGGCTGTATTATTACAGAATGAATTGCTAGTACTGATACATTTGTGTAGGCCTAGTTGTACAATGTAGGTGTCAAAGTATTGCATTCACTTTATCCATGGAATAAAATGAATGGCTTGTCGGCTTGTATATATTTTATAATTTTTATCTGGGCCTTATTTAAGAATGCCTTTATACAAAATAAAAGTTTTGATCTAACTTTATAAAATAAACTAAATATAAATAGACTTACTTCTAAATTATAGGAGAAGTTAAGATAAATAAATGAATATTATATGGCAAATAGTAATTTAATGTTCTTTTTTTCAACTTAAAAGCCTATCTGCCATTATTATTGCCAATACTAAATTATACCACAAAAAAACTAAAAGACGAACATTTTACTTTTAAAAACAAATATTTTAGTTTACAAAATGCTAGGCATTTTTAAATTTTGGTGATGTATAAAATTTCAAAACTCATTACAAATTGTAATGACTTAAAAAAGATGCAATAACATTAGTTTAGAAAAATTAGTTTCACTCTTGTTTTTACATTACATTCACACATGCATAAATTTGTTTTTTTTGTGTGTGTATATATATCTATACACACACATATATACTCATACATCCATATACACACATATATATGACATATATATATATACACACACATATCCATGTTTATTTTTTATAGATTGTGCATATAATTTTCTGGTAAAAATTAAATACTACTTCTATATTTTTGTATTTTGCTAGATGTTAGAACTAGTATTTAAAAAATAAACCCTAAAAAAAGTTAATTTTATAGAAATCATCAAATGTAGTTTCCAGAAACTGGGTGATTAGGGAGAGTGTGGGTTAAAAAAATGTTGGTCAGGCCGGGCGCAGTGGTTCAAGCCTGTAATCCCAGCACTTTGGGAGGCCGAGACGGGCGGATCACGAGGTCAGGAGATCGAGACCATCCTGGCTAACACAGTGAAACCCCGTCTCTACTAAAAAAAAAATGCAAAAAAAAAAAAAAAAAAAAAACTAGCCCGGGGAGGTGGCGGGAGCCTGTAGTCCCAGCTACTTCGGAGGCTGAGGCAGGAGAATGGCGTGAACCCGGGAGGCGGAGCTTGCAGTGAGCTGAGATCAGGCCACTGCACTCCAGCCTTGGCGACAGAGCGAGATTCCGTCTCAACAAAAAAAAAAAAAAAAAAAAAAAGTTGGTCAAAGAATATAGAATTATAGGTAGACAGATAGAATAAGTTCAAGAAATCTATTGTACAGCATTGTGATTATAGTTCCTGATACTTTATGTTATTCTTGAAAAATGCTAAGAGAATGGATGTTAAATGTTCTTACCACCAAAATATCTATTTGAGGTAATGCATATTTTAATTACTTAGATTTATCCATTCTCCAATATATATACACCTCACAATATCATATTATACACAATAAATACAAGGTTATGTCAATTTAAAATAGAATGTATTTATTTAAAAATCAGCTCTCAATATTAATATTGAGAACAAAACGTATGTAAGCCTTTAAAATTTGTTTTAGGATTTTTTCTGTTTTCTTCCATGTCTCCAAGTCTTACATACCTTGTTTTTTACCTAGGTGATTCTGCAACTATTAGACTTTTGACCTCAGTCATGGAGAGATTCTATTTACTAAAGATTCCTTCATGAGATAACAATGTTTTTTGTATTAATTTATTTAACAAATATTTATCGAAAATCTACTCTGTGTCAAGCACTCTTTGGGATGCTTATATCAGTAAATAAAAAGTATACTTGCCTTCACTGCAGTCATTCTAGTGAGAACACTTCAGCAATAAATAGTAGATATAATAAATAAGCAACATGTACAGTATGTTAGAAGATTAAAGAGCTGGAATCCCAGCACTTAGGGAGGCCGAGACGGGCGGATCACGAGGTCAGGAGGTCGAGACCATCCTGGCTAACCCGGTGAAACCCCGTCTCTACTAAAAAATACAAAAACAAACAAACAAACAAACAAACAAAAAAACTAGCCGGGTGAGGTGGCGGGCTCCTGTAGTCCCAGCTACTCGGGAGGCTGAGGCAGGAGAATTACGTGAACCCGAGAGGCGGAGCTTGCAGTGAGCTGAGATCCGGCCACTGCACTCCAGCCTGGGCGACAGAGCGAGACTCCGTCTCAAAAAAAAAAAAAAAAAAGAAGAAGAAGATTAAAGAGCTATAGGAAAAACAAGGAGAGTGATGTCCATGGGAATGAGAAGGACAGTAGTTCCAATTTTAAATATGATGACCAGGTGACCTTTTACTGGGATTAAGACTTCAGAAAAACTTAAAGGAGGTAGGGGATTACCTACACAGATAATTAGTGGAAGAGTATTCCTAATAGACATAAACATGATATTATAATTAAAATGCATTAAATTCATCGTTCTATGGAAAATAGATTGCAGGACAACAAGAGTAGAAATAGGAGCAGAAAGCAATAGCAATCTGCAGCTAGAAGAGGCACAGGAGAGCTGAGAAGAAAGACCCTGCCTAGCCTAAGTGCAGTTAAGCTAGACCTAATAACCTTTGTTTGAAGGGTAAAATAAAATAAAACATATATAAAAGTAGAATAAAAGCCTTCAGTCAGAGACTGAGCCCTGCTCAAAGAAAGTCTTTGTTTTGTTTTAAGATGTTTGTTTGTTTTTTTTCTTTAGACGGAGTCTCACTCTGTCGCCCAGGCTGCAGTGCAGTGGCGCCGTCTCGGCACACTGTAAGCTCTGCCTCCCGGGTTCATGCCATTCTCCTGCCTCACCCTCCTGATTAGCTGGGACCACAGGCGCCTGCCACCATGCCCGGCTAATTTATTTTTTGTGTGTATTTTTATTAGAGACAGGGTTTCACTGTGTTAACCAGGATGGTCTCGATCTCCTGACCTCGTGATCTGCCCACCTCAGCCTCCCAAAGTGCTGGGATTACAGACAGGAGCCACCACGCCCGGCCTTAAGATGACATTTTTTTTTAGAACTATTGTAGGTCCACAAAATAATTAAGAAGAAGGTACAGAGATTTCCCATATTCGCTCCGCCCCTTCACATGTACAGGCACTTCCATCGTCAACATCTCCAGCAGAGTAGTACATTTGTCACAATTGATAAAACTAAAAAGACACATTAAAATTGCCTATAGTCCATAGTTTACATTACGGTTTACTCTTGGTGTTATACATTCTACATTTGGGAAAACGTATAATGACATGAATTAAAAGAAAAATTTTTGACAAATTTACTTTAGCAGAGCATATTGGAGCAAAGAAACAATTCATGAGTTGGTCAACACTCTGAACCAGTCAAAGTTCAGAGAACTCCACACAGCAACATGGGCAGACAGTATTTATAAATGGAAAAGGGAAGTAACGTAAAGAAACAGCTTGATTTTCCAGCTTAGCATTTGCTTTCTATGGACATGGTCTGGTCATTTGGCAGCCTGTGATTGTCTGAAAGCTTGGCAGCTAGGATTCAGCTACTTGTTACAAGAATATACTCTTAAATTAGGTTACAAATGGTTTACATACTAAGTTAGGTTAAAATTTGCTATACACAGACACAGAGTTAGAGCAAATTGAGTTTAACTATTTCCCCCTTTTGATCAGTCTCTCAATTTTGAGAGATCGATTAAAACCTTGGTCATTAATGCACTCTCTGTTGGCCTCAGTATAGAATTCACAATTCTCCACATCAGGTCAGTTGAATGTTTCTTTATGTTGCCTTTGTGTCATCATTATTCTAACTATAGTTAGACCATTTGACATTTAACAGATGGCAGCATATGAGCGTTTAAGACTCTTGAGACGATATGATGCACGAGGGAGACCCTGATGTTGCCTATCAGGAGGATAATGCTAAGAGACTGAAGTATACTCCTTAACAGGAGTCCCCTTGAACTGAGCTGATCAAAATCAAATATATCAAAAACGAGCCACGAGAGAAATCTACTTGTTTTAACCAAGTAGCTTGTTTGTTGATTTCTTGCAACCGAGTTTCTGCCATACCAGATGTATTTATCCAAGTGCAACAGGAGGTGTTAGCTATTACACACTCCCCCTTGTTCAGGCAAAGTAATCTAAAACAATCTTGTTATCTAAGATAATGTTAGCAAGAGAATTTAAAGAAGTTTTCTGGGCAACTGTAGCTTTGCAGTAGATTCAGCTATAGTAGCTCATGTTTGATACAGATTTCTTTTTTTTTTTTTTTTTTTTGAGGCGGAGTCTCGCTCTGCCGCCCAGGCTGGAGTGCAGTGACGCAATCTCGGCTCACTGCAAGCTCCGCCTCCCGGGTTCACGCCATTCTCCTGCCTCAGCCTCCTGAGTAGCTGGGACTACAGGCGCCCGCCGCCGCGCCGGGCTAATTTTTTGTATTTTTAATAGAGACGGGGTTTCATCGTGGTCTCGATCTCCTGACCTTGTGATTCGCCCGCCTCGGCCTCCCAAAGTGCTGGGATTACAGGCGTAAGCCACCGCGCCCGGCCAGATACAGATTTCTAATCATAACCTTCATTTACATTTACGCCAAACCAGAGAAGGAGCATTCTACCAAAAAATTCCCATTTAGAATTATTTATGCCTGCTGGCAAATCTCACATTATTCTATGGTATAAATTTAGAGGTGCTCAGTTTGCAATTGGTTACGGGGTGAAACTGGTACCTTTAGAATCCCAAATCTACATTGAACCCTTATTTTTCACATTTGAAACATGTATGGTTGATTGTTACATCCTCCACAGATAAAAATACATCCTGGAGGGTAACAACAGACAGGTCTCTGTAGGATGCCTTGTGCATTAGGGGTCACCAGTAGGGAAGCACTAATAGTATTTGTCTAAGGGTCTTTTATTGAATTATTGTACAGTTGGATAACACAATAATTGATAATTAAGAGATTAAGGTTATACATTTTTCTAAAAACTGTCAAATTATCTTTCTTTTGATTTTCTTATGTAATATCTGACATACTTTAACTCCAAAAAGCACTCACAAAAAAACTCAGTAGATTTTGCCTACTGTTAGATTTACATGAGGAATCTTGGGATGTGAATCTAAAAGCCTAACCCTATACAAAGGACCAGATATTATACTTGCAATATCAGTACAAGTTGTTAAGAAGGTGAATCTGAGAATCTCTAAGATTCATGTAAAAATTTAAGTTTTTCATGATATAGCCAATATTCAGTTAACTTAGCTGAGAAAGCTATCAATTATGAAATTTAAATTATTGTATTATCTTGGCCATATATAAACCAAAAAGAAACACAGAGAAAAGAGAAAAGGGTTTCATGGTGACAAAAGGAGAGAACCCTTAATCCATGATCTTGGGAAAGCTGGCTATCCATGCCTTGGATACAATCTGCTACTGGAAAAAAAAAAAAAAAAATTGCTGGTCAGCCTTTCCTTGAGGTCTTTAATAGGTGTATTACACACACCTAGTACCAAGGGTGTGAAGCAGCTCTCTTGAGTTGAGAGACGTGGATTCAGAACTCCAGGCCTGAATTTCATAACAGAGAAGAAGTTGCTATGGTCCCTGCCAATGGAGTTCAAGGGCAGTTCCTGTATATTGTTTTTCTTTTTATGAAAGACTCATTCTCCATGTTCTGTGTTACAATGGGCTTCTTTCACCTGCTGAAAATATACTTTGGTATAACTCATTAAAGCTTTACACTACTGAGACATGCTAGAGTGTATAAGACTGGGAGATACATGGAGTTTTAGTATTAGAATAATAGGCCTTAGAGTAACTATTTTATTCTGCATTTTGCAGTGGAACTGGATATAATTGCCATTAATCCATAATATCTTTGACCAAAGTAATACAGTCAATTCAGTCAGTTTTGACTAATGCTATTGTGTTTGTAACACATTTTAAAGTTTTTTATAACTTGTCCAGTAAAATGAGTACCTCCTTTTCTGAAGATACCTCTAGGGATGCCCCATAAAGAGAGCACATTTTTAATATCTTGGTAGCTACTATGAGAGCCCTGGTCTTCCTACACAGGAAAGCTTCTATACAACCAGAAAACAGGAACTGAAAGTGGAAATTGACTGAAGTCCATCTGTGTGTGTTGAAATATTCCACCAGGAGCTAGAAATGTAGTACCTGAGGTTTTTATTGTCTTAACAGAATTATGAACTTGGCAAAGCAAACATTGGTTAAAAACCACTTTAATAATTTTTAAAAAGTAATCACCAATTTTCTTCCTTTATGAGTTGTATCACTTTATTTATTCCATGATGAGTCCGTAGTGTACAGAGCTTTTAACAATGGAAGCTTCGCAGGCTTAGGAAGAACCAGACAGCTTCCCAGGCTCTCCATAATTTCACACTTAGCATGGAATCTACAGTTTTTTAAATATCAATTTTGTTTCTCCAGTTCAGATGCATGGCACTGCTTATTAAATAGGGCATCATAGGTAACCTGATTTGAATCACTATTATGGAGCTTTTTCAAATTTCATATCTTAACAATTTCAGTACTGACTGACAGCATGAAAATCTGCCAAGGCATTTGTTTCTCTTCTTCTGCTTGATGCTGGGTTAGCAGTTTTATGAACCAATTAGTTTCTTCATTAGATTGCTGAAAATTCTCAGCCAGTCCAATGGTCTGATCTTAAAGTTATTAGAAACCTGTACTTTTCAGAGTTCTTTCCATGAATCTCCTTGAAGATAAAACACTTCAGACTTATAGTTGCTCAGGAAAGTACCAGAGTAAACAATTAATCATCTGTAAATGATAAGACTTAAAACTGTGATGGTTAAAGATCTGATGAGAGGTCATTACAATCATGGTACAATTGACAAGAAAATTCGGTTATTTACTTTTCATAAAACATTTTAAGAGAATTACTAAATGATATGGTTTTGTTCTGTGTCCCCACCTAAATCTTGTCTCAAATTGTTATCCCCGTGTGTCAGAGGAGGGGCCTGGTGAGAGGTGACTGAATCATGGGGGCAGACTTCCCTCCTGCTGTTCTCATGATAGTGAGTGAGTTCTCATGAGATCTTGTTGTTTGAAAGTGTATAGCACTTCTTCCTTCACTTTCTCTCACCTGTTCCATCATGGTAAGACATGCTTGCTTCCCCTTCACCTTCTGCCATGATTGTAAGTTTTCTGAGGCCTCCCAGTCATAATTCCTGTTAAGCCTACAGAACTGTGAGCCAATTAAACCTCTTTTTATTCATAAATTATCCAGTCTCAGGCAGTTCTTTATAAAGGTGTGAGAAGAAACTAATATATCAATTGGTACTGGGAGAGCGGACACTGCTATAAAGATACTTGAAAATGTAAAAATGGCTTAGGAACTGGGAAACGGGCAGAGGTTGAAACAGTTTGGAGGGCTCAGAAAAAGACAGGAAGATGTAGGGAAGTTTGTAACTTCCTAGAGACTTGCTGAATGGTTTTGACCAAAATCCTAATAGTGATATCGACAATGAAGTCCAGGATGAGATGGTCTCAGATGGAGATAGGAACTTATTGGGAACTGGAGTAAAGATCACCCTTGCTGTTCGTTAACAAAGAGACTGGTGACATGTTGCCCCTACCATAGACATTTGTGAAACTATGAACCTAAGAAGGATTCTTTAGGGTATCTGGCAGAATAAATTTCTAAGCACTGAAGCATTCAAGATGTGACCTGGGTGTTTCCAAAGTAATGTTTATATGTGTGAAGAAAGGGATCATCTAAAATTTGAACATATTTAAAAGGGAAGCAGAGCATAGAAGTTTGACTTTCTGCCATGATTGTAAGTTTCCTGACCTCTCCCAGTCATGCTTCCAGTTAAGCCTGCAGAACTATGAGTCAATTAAATTTATTTTCTTCATAAATGGATGAGATGTTTCTTGGAACAATTATCAGTGATAACCCATCCTGGATATGACTCTTGGAGTGAGTGGACAAAGTTAAATTTAGGTAACAATAATTTGAATCCAGAACTACGAAAAAGAGAAAGAAAAGAGAGAATTTGAGGCACTGAGTAGATTATATGTAAGCATAGTACTTATACTTACATATAAGAGTAGATTATACTGTTTCTATCAAAGGAGATGGAAAATGGAAGACATAGCCAATTTCAAAGTTGTCAGCAAATAAGAAGGCATGACTAGAGGATTTATAGTTTGTAATTACAAGAAGTGGTAGAACATGGATGGAGTTGTTCTCAAAGAAAAATGATGTTTCAGAGAGGGAGAACGTAACATTTCGACATAAGAACAATGAACATCAACTGTGGCGTATGGAAAAAAAAGGAAAATTTTCCTCAAATTCTGATTTCTTGTTCCATAATTCAAAGAGACTAACAGACTATTTGGTTAAGCATTTGAAGTGGTAGAAAGTGTATTTACCATTGAATAAAATAAAAAATAGAAAGATTTTTTTTTTTTTTTTTTTTTTGGTTGGAGGGAATACTTTGAGAGTGGATCAGAAGTTATGTTGTAATTATTATTATTTCTGTTTTTGAGATGGAGTCTTGCTCTGTCACCCAGGCTGGAGTGCAGTGGCATGATCTGAGCTCACTGCAACCTCCACCTCCCTGGTTCAAGAGAGTCTCCTGCCTCAGCCTCCCTAGTAGCTGGGACTACAGGTGTGAGCCACCACGGCCGGCTACTATTTTTTTTTTGTATTTTTAGTAAAGACAGGGTTTCACCACGATGGCCAGGCTGGTCTCAAACTCCTGACCTCAGGTGATCCACCCACCTTGGCCTCCCAAAGTGCTGGGATTACAGGCATAAGCCATAGTGCCAGAACAGATTTTATAATTAGAGAAGAGAGAAGACAACTTAGATTTGAGAATAAGGATACAGGGAACTGAGCTATCTAAGATTGAGTTGGTGTGAATTATCTGCTGAATATGGAAAGCCTCATTTACTCAAAGGTTTTTGCTGCAGCTGACTGAGACAGTTTAAAATTCAGAGAAAGCACAACTGTCAGTGAAAAAAACAGAAACTAGATTAGTTGCCTCCCAGGAGTAACTTCATATTAGAGGAAACTTGATGCCATTGTACTAAATGTAACTTATAAACTCTGCACTGTTACATTCATTTAAGAAAGATTGTTGGCCAGGCGCGGTGGTTCACGCCTGTAATCTCAGCACTTTGGGAGGCCGAGGCGGGTGGATCACGAGGTCAGAAGATCGAGACCATCCTGGCTAACATGATGAAACCCCATCTCTACTAAAAATACAGAAAAATTAGCCGGGTGTGGTGGCGGGCACCTGTAGTCCCAGCTACTCAGGAGGCTGAGGCAGGAGAATGGTGTGAACCTGGGAGACGGAGCTTGCAGTGAGCCGAGATCATGCCACTGCACTCCAGCCTGGGTGACAGAGCGAGACTCCATCTCAAAAAAGAAAGAAAGAAAGAAAGATTGTTGTGTTTAACAATTTTTGAAAAGGTTAAACAATAAACATTATTGACTCAATTTTTAAAATGTGTATGAAAATTAACACAAAAACTCATCTTCCAAAATGAGGCTTCATGCATAGTAAAAGAGTATATTCAAACCATATATCATTCATTATAATTAAAAAAATAAAAAGTAGAAAAATGTTTCAGTGAGTGTTGGGAGATCGACTTTTAGTAGAACTAAAAATTCTGATGGTTCACAAAGTTGAAGGTGTTGAAGCTTAAACTAAAAATAAAACTATTATGCTATTGTACAATTTGAAAAGTAAAAATGAAGAGATGAAGGAAGAATTAGAGATTAAATATAAATAACATGTGGCATTTTGACTTTCAGGCAATTTTTGAACAATAGAATCATTATAAGAATGTAAGCTATGACAATAGGTGATAAAGATGGGTAAAGGAAAGTTTAGAGGAAATTATGGAAAAATAATGAAAATCAGTATTGAAATAATTAGATTTCATAAAAGTAGAGAAAGCATAGGAGAACAAAAGTATAGTTGATTTGATCAAAGGGTTTTTTTTTAACTGTAGGGAATCATTAAGTAGTGTCTGTAAAAGAGGATTATGCTAGAGAAGTGATCATTAAAAATAGACTACTCATTTATTTCCCGATTATTTCAGATAAAGTAATTTGAAATAATATAAAGTAATTTACAATTACATGAAGTTCTAATTTGCAATTATATAAAGTTCTGGTCATTTAACTTATGTTCTACCTAGTTCAGTCTTTAGTTCTTCTATGAAAACCTTCTAGTTCACTGAGATATTAAACTAAATGTGTAGATATCTTAATATATGCATGCACACATATAAGCATGTTTAAAGAGTTCTAGAATTATATTGATCCATTTCAGATCATCATATTAATAGTATAAAGATATCAATAGAACATAAGATTAAAATAAGCATTTATTCATTTATTTTATAATGTAGAAATATATTACCTAAATTATAAATAAAGCTCATATTCAGAAAACTTCTATTAGAAGGTCATTTTATTTAGATAAACTTAATTGCCCTTCTGAACATGAGAGAGAATATAAAAGATGGATGATAAGATTAATTTAAAGATGGTATGAGATAGCAGTAGTATGCAACTCAATGAATCTATATTAAGATGGAATTTGATTATGGCCATTCTTGCAGGAGTAAGGTGGTGTGGCATTGTGGTTTTGATTGCACTTCCATGATCATTAGTGATGTTAGGCATTTTTACATATGCTTGTTGGCCATTTGAATATATTATTTTGCAAATTGTCTGTTTATGTCCTTAGCCCACTTTTTGATAAGATTGTTTTGTTTTGTTTTACTTGCTGATTTCTTTATGTTCTTTGTAGATTCTGGATATTAATTCTTTGTCTGATGTATAGACTGTGAATAAAGTATTCACAGATGTATAAATCTGTGAAGATTTCCTTCCACTCTGTAGGTTGTCTGTTAACTCTACTGATTACTATAATTATTTTCTGTGCAGAAACATTTTAGTTTAATTTAGTTTAAGCAAGTCCAATCTATTTATCTTTGTTTTTGTTGCATTTGCTTTTGGGTTCTTGGTCATGAAGTCTTTACCTAAGCCAATGTCTAGAAGGGTTTTTCTGATGTTATCTTCTAGAATTTTTATGGCCATAATGAAAAAATAAAAATAAATAATAAATGTTGGCATGGATGTGGTGAAAAGGGAAGACTTTTACACTGTTGGTGGGAATGTAACTTAGTACAATCATGATGAAATACAATACAGAGACTCCTTAAAGAACTAAAAGTACATTTGCCATTTGATCCAGAAATCCCACTCCTGGGTATCTACATGGTGGAAAAGAAGTTATTATATGAAAAAAGATACTTGCACACACATGTTTATAGCAGCACAATTTGCAACTGCAGAAAACATGAAACCAGCCCAAATGCCCATCAATCAACAAGTGGAAAAACAAAATGTGATATGTATATATATGTGTGTGTGTGTGTGTGTGTGTGTGTGTGTGTATGTGTGTGTGTGTATACATGGAATACTAATCAGCCATAAAAAAGTACAAAATAATGGCATTTACAGTGACCTAGATGGAAGTGGAGACTACTATTTTAAGCTTAGTAACTCAGAAATGGAAAAAGCAAACATTGTATCTTCTCACTCAAGTGGGGTTAAGTTATGAGGAAGCAAAGTCATAAGAATGATGCAAAGGAGTTTGGGGACTTTGAAGAAAGACTGAGAGGGAGGTGAGGGTTAAAAGACTAAACATTGGGTACAGTGTACACTGCTTGGGGGATGCGTGCACCAAAATCTCAGAAATCACTGCTAAATAAACTTATTCATGTGACCAAACACCATCTGTCCCCTAAAAACCTAATGAAATAAAAAATAAATTTAAAAAATGGGATGTAAGATGGGAGACTTATAACTGCCGCATTCCCTACTGCTTTCTATCAGCTTACTGCAATGTAAGTAGCATGATGACATATTGTGTCTTTAATGTGTATTTCAAGAATTCTGAGCATTGATTGAGAGGCCTCCAGAGCCACCATATGAAAAAAGATAAAGCAGAGATCTGTTATTTATTTTATATGACTGCTTCAATCAGGGTACTTTCTTCTTTTCTTTTGTATTTTTTCACCTTATGCTTTTGTGTCTTGAAAGGGTATTTCTACATTAAAAAAATACTGGAAAGAGCATCAGAAGTTAATGAGTACTGTTTTTCTGAAAACACACACACACAACAGATTAAGATTTCCTAAATGTATAAATTATATAGCACAGTTTTTCAATTTAGAAGTGAAAAAATAATTGTATTTTACCTTTTTCTTTTCTTTCCATGTGTAACTTCAACTTTGTTTGTTAAGTAATGTGAGAACAACTCTTTAGATATTTTCTTTACTTTTATTTTCAGGTGTTTAAGGTCTGCTTTCATTCACATGTTCATTGGAAAACTTCTGTACTACTTGAACCAATGTCCCTGTTTCCTCACCCCATCATAAAGCGGCTACTTGTCCTTCCCTGTAAGTTCTGTCTTTAGCTTTGATTCCTGGGATCTGACTCTGGTCATTTCAAAATAATCAAAGAGCTGTATTTTGATAATTGTATTTTTCAGAGATTTCTCCTATTTATTTATTTATTTATTTATTCCCTTACAGATTCTTAGAGACCCCACCTTTGTCTTTTTAACACATTTCCAACATACTTTAGTTTTAATATATTTTCCTCTTTGCCTAACTCCATACGTTTGTCATACTAGTAAGTATTCCACTCTTTGTTGATTGAAGCTATTGTCCTTAAGTTTTATACCTTTCAGTTGATCTTGAAAAACTCATTCACTGTATCATATACGTGTAGTCATCTGTGGTTGTGATAGTGACCACATGATTTCCTAGGTCTGTCCTACATGCGGCTGATAACATCTCCAGTTTCTCCATGTGTAAATTGTTTATGTTTTCGTGTTGTTTTTGTTTTTTTGGTCTGCTTTTTGTTAGACTTTCCTGAAATCTTTGTTCATGCCCTGTTATATTTGTATAGTCTCATTGTCTTAATCTCTCAGTGACCTGTGGTACTGATATGATAACTTTCTCTTAAAAAGTCCCCCAATTTGACAGCATCTCAGAATGTCATGTGCACACCTGTTACTCTTGTTAAGACTAATTGTACTGTTACTAGCACTGTCTTTGTTTATGTCCTTACCAATTATGGACCCTAATATTATCTGCATTCAAGTTTGTGAATCAAATTTGAGTCCAAGAACAAGAGGAAGCACCATACTCTACCTGACAGCAGGATGTAGAGTCTACTTCAAATATATATGCAGAATCCAATTCCCTCTTTTACTTAAACTGCTACCACTCAGGTCTAATCTATCATTTATGTTTTTACTTGGATTAAAACAATATCCTCCCAACTGTTCTCACTGCTTCTGCTCTTGTTACATAAAGTTTGTTCACAGCAAAACATGTAGAGAGATCTTATTGTAAGTTAGATTGTGTCACTCTGTGTGCAAAACTCTCCAATGTATTCTTATCTCACTCAAAGGAAAAGTTTATGATCTATAATGTGATTTATAATCTGACTTCCCTGTTACCTCTCTAACCTCACTTCTCCTAGTTCCCACATTCAGCTTCTCAATTCAGCCACACTGACCTTCTCAACCTTCTTCAAATCTGCCAGTCATTCTCATCAATAACTTCATTGAATGCAGGAATGTTAGCATGTTTTACATTGCTTGAAATGCCTAATGATAAAAAATTACAAGACTAAGTTTGCTCAACATTTATCTATACATAATTCATCTACTTTTATAAATAGATAAAACATTACATTTTTATTTTCAATGTTATACAGTTAAGAAGTAAATGAAAATATAGAGCACACAAGCTTTATGAGAAATTTTTCCATTTTTTTGAGCAATGGTGATTCTTTAATATTATAGTTGAAAAGAACTACTTTTGTCTAAATCAAAAATCCTTTGCCTGCTTTCCACATGGGTTTTCAATGTCACTGCATTTACAGAATTACTCACTTACAAAATAACAGGAAAATTATTTCATCAGATGGCTATTATACAGTAGTAATTTTGTCTCAAAAGTGTTCTTATGTGAATTGCCTTCAATAAAGTTTTAAATATGTATTTTAACTTTCCTATTAAGATGTAAGAACATTGCTCTATGCAAAACTTTTTTTCTCTTCAAATTCTATTCTATTTCTCCAAAGAGATAATGAATAATGTCAGAGGGCAGAGGAAATTTTTTAAAGATGCAATGTTATCTGAATGTCCCCTAAAAACTGTATTCCATTTAGAAATGAAGACTTTTTCTCTCTGGAAGTTTTGTATATTTTGTGACGTGTCACATACTACCTTGAATTACAACTTTGGAAACGATTGTTTTCACAAAATAACCTATCCACATTATAACTCATTATTCAATAGTGGCACAATATTTCACTGTAAAAGTATGCTGTCTTTATTGACTTAACCATTTCTCAACTGATAGACCATTTTGTCATTCTATATATTTTTGTTACCTAAATAACTACACAATGAAGACATATTCATATATACATATTCATAGTTTTAGAACAAGTATTAAGAATCAGAGTGATGGCACCCAAATGGCAGACTAGAAGTAGACTTGCTTTACCCCCACCCACACAGTAAGCAACAAACACATATACAACACCAATATTGTCATCAGCAATATCCCAGCACTCAGATCTGAGGATGAGACAGTTCTTGGAACCACAAATAAGTGAAAAGAAGCAAACAAGCAAAAAGAACACTCTGAGTTGATAGTAAGAGCATCAGACTTCTAGATTCACAATGCCCCTCCCCCAAACTAACAGGCACAGCGAGTACAGAAAATTTCCTCTGCCTCAATTTCTACACTGAAAAAATGAGATCAAGATGGACAATCAGCTTCCTCATTATCTTGGATTTCCTTACAGGAGATCTGTTCTTCTTTCATATACAGGAAGTGTCACGAGTGCCTTAAGTGAGTGGGAAAAAAAAAAAAAAAAAAACCTGAAGGCAGCCAGAGTCAAAAAGTGGGAACAGGACCATATCTCAAGCCCATAAAGTCTGCTCTTATCCTAGCCAAAAAGATACCAAATCAGAGTGGCAATTTAGTGATACATTGCTGTAAGGGGCAGGCTTCATGGGTTTCCTGGGCACAAAACCCTAGTCAGCCTTCCAGCACACAGCTTGGACATCCCTTTGGTGACCTACTCTATACAGGATGGGCAGTGTTCCAATATTTTGCTAGTGATGATACTGGGTTTAAGCCACCATCTATTACTTAAAAGAAGGTAGTGAAATAGTGTAAAATATATTCAACAGGTAGACTACAAGTGTTCTCAAAGCAAACATATGCAAGAAAAAATAAAACAAGAACTGGTGTAAATAACTGATGCTTCAGTGTGAAGACATAGAAGTATACCCATAAGAAGCAACAGCAAAGAGGGAACCATGACTTTCCCAAACAGACAAAACAAGAAATCAGTAAGCAGATGATGATGTATGAGTTCTCTGATAAGGATTCAAAACAGCAATCTTAAGGAAACTCTGTAGCAATTCAGAAATTTATCAGAGAAATTTAACAAGCAGATAAAAATTTTAAAAAATCAAAAGAAAGCCTGCAACTGAGAAGTATATTTGCTGAACAGAAAAATGCATTAGAAGCTGTTAAGAGTATAATAGATAAAACAGAGGAAAAAATCAATGACGTTGAAAATAGGGTATTTAAAGACAGAGGACAAAGAAGAAAAGAAAATGGAAAGGAATAAAGAGCACCTACAAGATATAGAAAATGGCCTCACAAGAGCAAATTTAAGAATTGTTGATGTCCAAGAGGGAATTGTAAAAGAGCCAGGAGTAGTCTTAGTAAATAAAGCAATAATTGACAACATTCTGAAATTTGAGAAATATGTAAATATTCAGGTGCAGAAAGGTCAGAGATAACCAAACACATTCAACCCAAATAAGACTAACCCAAAACATATAATAATCAAGCTCTCAAAGGACAAAAGCAAGAGATTATTTTAAAAGCAGCTAGAGAAAAGAAACAAATAATATATAAAAGAGCTTCAATTCATTGAGCATTAGACTTCTCAGTGGAAGCCATACAGGTCAGAAGCAAGTGGGATGAAGTTTTCAAAGTTCTGAGAGAAAAAATAAAAATACTAACCAAAAACATTGTACTATCCTTCAAGCATGGAGAAGTTATTTTTTAACATAAACATGAGGAAATTTAATACTACCAGACCTGTCTTACAAGGAAGTCTAAAGATAGATAACAAATCGGAAAAGAAAGGCACTAGCATACAAAAAGAAAATATTGAAAGATGTAAAACCAACTAGTAAAAGTGATTATGAAAACTCGGGTTATTCTAGTGCTGTAATTGTTTTGTACAATACACTCATATCTCTAGTAAGAAGATGAAAAGATGATTCTATCACAAGCAATAATAGCTAAGATAACATATTAATAGAAAGGCAATTTAAAAAGAAATACATTGAAACGACAAAAAGACACAATGTGAAGGTGGATGGAGTTAAACTCTAAAGTTATTTATAGTTTTTTCTTTGCTCATTTCTGTTTTATTTATTTATTTATTTAGAGACGGAGTCTCGCTCTTTCGCCCAGGCTGGAGTGCAGTGGCACCATCTCTACTCACTGCAAGCTCGCCTCCCGGGTTCACGCCATTCTTCTGCCTCAGCCTCCCAAGTAGCTGGGCCTACAGGCACCCGCCACCACGCCCGGCTAGTTTAGTGTGTGTGTGTGTGTGTGTGTGTGTGTGTGTAGTAGAGAAGAGGTTTCACCACTTTAGCCAAGATGGTCTCGATCTTCTGACCTCTTGATCCGCCTGCCTTGGCCTCCCAAAGAGCTGGGATTACAGGCATGAGCCACCGTGCCCCGCCCATTTCTGTTATTTTCTTTGTGATCAAAGATAAGTTGTCCTCTGTTTAAAATAATTTGTTATATCTATTAGATGGTTTTGGTAAGCCTCATGATAATCACAAAGCAAAAACCTATAATAGATACTTTAAAATGAAAAACAGCAAATTAAAACATATTACCAGAGAATTGTACTTAACCAAGAGAAAAGGCAACAAGGAAGAAAGAGACGAGTTATAGAGCAACCAGAGAACAAGTAACAAAATGACAGTAGTATATCCTTACCTATGGATAGTAACATTGAAAATAAATAAACTAAATTATCTAATTAAAAAATATAGAGTTACAGAATGCATTAAAAAAAATCAAGACTCATCCTGCTGCCTACAAGAAATCCACTTCACTTATAAAGACACACACATTAACTGTTAAGAAATGAAAAAATAATTCATGCAATTGAAAACCAAGGAAGAGCAGGAATAGCTATATATATATATATATATATATATATATTATATATATATATATATATAATCAGATAAAACAAACCACAAGACAAGAATAGTAAACAAGATAAATAAATAAAAGAAGATCACTGTATAATGATAAGGGAGTCACTTCAGCAAGAAGATATAACAATTATAAATATCTATGCACCCAATACCAGAGCAGACAAATATATAAGACAAATATTTGTAGAGCTATTGGGAGAGATAAAATACAATTCCATAATAATAAAGACCAGAGTGGAAATCAATGAAATTTGAACTTAAAAAATACAGAAGAGAAGTAAATAAAAATTCGCTTTTTTGAAAAGATAAAGTTTGACATACCTTCAGCTAGACTAAATAAAAAAGAGATAAGACCCAAATAAATAAAGCTAGAACACTAAGGAGACATAACAACTGATACCTGAAAAATACAAAACATTATTAGAGACAGTTATGAACAACTATATACCAACAAAGTAGAAAACGTAGAATAGATAATTTGTGAACATTTTCAATCTACCAAGATTGCATTATGAAGAAATAAAAAAGGACCATTAATGTGTAATAAAATCTAAGCTGCAATAAAAAGTCTTTCATCAAAGAAAAGTCTAACACCTAAAGACTTTTCTGAATTCTACCAAACATCTGAAGAACTAATACCAGTTCTATCAAAGTATCAAGAATATTAAAGAGGAAGGAATAATTCCAAATTTATTCTGTAAGTTCAGCATTACCCTGATATTAAAATCAAATGAGGATTCAAATGAAAAGAAAACTATAGGTCAATATCCTTGATAAACATAGATGCAAAAGTTGTCAATAAAATACTACTAAACCAAAAATATCATTCA
This sequence comes from Trachypithecus francoisi, assembly GCF_009764315.1. Classification (NCBI taxonomy): domain Eukaryota; kingdom Metazoa; phylum Chordata; class Mammalia; order Primates; family Cercopithecidae; genus Trachypithecus; species Trachypithecus francoisi. Next base: position 46,901,985 of record NW_022681460.1, on the reverse strand, counting down.
CCATGATCAAGTGGGATTCATCCCAGGGATGCAAAGACAATTCAACACATCAATATCAATAAATATATATCACATTAAGAGAACCAAGAACAAAAATTATATGATTATATCAATAGATGCTTTAAAAATGTTCAGTAAAATTCAATATTCCTTTATGATAAAAACTCAACAAATTGGTTTTAAAAACAAACCTCAGAACAACAAAGAACATATGTGACAAATCCACAGCTAATATACTAAATGGGGAAAGATTGAAAGTCTTTCCTCTATGATCTGGAACAAGACAAGATTGCCCACTTTTACCACTTTTCCTCAACATAATACTGTAAGTCCTAGCCAGAGCCACAGGCAAGAGAAAGAAATAAATGACATCCAAATTGAAAAAAAAGAAAAAAAAGAAAAATTATTCTTGTTTGTAAATAATCTTATATTTAGAGAAACTTAAAGACTTCATCCCCGAAAATTCAGAACTTGTAAACAAATTCAATAAACGTGCCTGATACAAAATCAACATATAAAAACAGAAAGCTTTATATATGACAATAGGGAGCAATCTGAAAAAAATACATAAAACAGTCTCATTTTATATAGTTACAAAAAAAAATACCCATAACAACCCTAGGAATAAATTTAACCAAAGAACTGAAAGGTCTCTACAAAGAAAACTACAAAACATTGTTGAAAGAAATTGAAGAAACACACAAAAAACAGAAATACATTTTATATTCTTGGATTGAACAACTAATATTGTTAAAATATTCATACTACCAAAAGTCAAAATATGGAATTAACTTGTGTCCATCAATGAATGAAGAAAGAAAATTTAGTACATATACATAATGGAATTTTATTCAGCCATTAAAAAATAGGATCATGTTATTTGCAGCAGCATAGATAGAACTGGAGGTCATTATAAGTGAAATAAGCCAGGCACAAGAACACAATATTGCATGTTCTCATTCATATGTGAGAGCTTAAAAAGTGGATCTTATGAAATAAAGAGTGGATTGGTGGCTACCAGAGAACAAGAAGAGAGTGGGGAGGGACGAATGAAGAGACATTGAGTATAGGTGAAAAATACAGATATATAGAAAGAATAACACCTAGTGTTTGATATTTTAGTAAGGTGAACTGTAGTTACTAATAATCTATTGTATACTTCAAAATAGATAAAAGAGAAAAATTCAAATATTTCCAGCATAAAGAAAATAAATTTGTTAAAAGTGATAGATATTCCCATTACCCTAATTTAATCATTACAAATTTTATGAATGTATCAAAATATCACATGTACCCTGAATATACGTACATCTACTAGGTTTCAGTAAAACAGCAAAAACAAGAATCAGAGACTACATAGATTTTAATTTTTAATAGATGTGGCTAAATTCTCCTCCTAAAGACTGTAACTATTTACATTGTCATGAAAAATGAATAGTTTGGGAATCCAATTCTCTAAACTTTTTCCTGATTTTATTACTTTATTATTTATTTAGTTATTTATTTTGAGACAGAGTCTCACTCTGTCGCCCAGGCTGGAGTGCAGCGGCGTGATCTTGACTCACTGCAAGCTCTGCCTCCCGGGTTCATGCCATTCTCCTGCCTCAGCCTCCTGAGTAGCTGGGACTGCAGGCACCTGCCACCACCCCTGGCTATTTTTTTTTTCTTCTTTTTTTTTAGTAGAGACGGGGTTTCACCGTGTTCACCAGGATGGTCTCAATCCCCTGACTTTGTGATCCGCCCGCCTTGGCCTCCCAAAGTACTGGGATTACAGGCGTGATTGTCATAGTGTTCTTTGTTACTTTGTTCTTTTGTTAACTGCCCTTTTAAAACTTCACATTAATAATAAAAACCATATTATTATGTATATGAACACTCTATGTATTGCAAAAATATAATTCTACTGAGCCACTTCCAATATGCATTTATTGTGTCTTGCCTTTACTTTTTAAAATGATATTATATACTTTATGGATATTGTTTTACTTTATCCAATTCAGTTGTAATAAATTACCTCAAACTTTGTGGATTAAAATAAAAATAATAATTATCTCTCAGTGTCTTTGAGTCAGGAATTTTGGCGTAACTCAGGAGGGTCCGCTGAGTCAGTATCTCATATAGGCTGAAATCAAGGTGACGATTAAGGCTGCAGTGTTGTTATCAGGTTAAACTGAGAGAGGATCAACTTCTATGCTCTCGTGTGTGGTTATAAGTATAATTTAATTCTTCCCAAATTGTTGGATTAAGGGCTGCATTTTCTCACTGGCTGTAGGCCAGATGTCTTTCTTAGTTCCACGTCATATGTCTTTCTCCATAGGACAGCTCATACTTTAGCAATTGGCCTTTAACCAAATGAACAAATGAGAAATAATGAGAAAAACAAAAAGCCAGCCTTTTAAAATTCAATCTCAAAAGTGATATTCTATCATCTTTGCCATCCTTTTTGGCATAGAAGCAAATGGTTTGGACCAGACCATACTAACAGTGAGGGGATTACACAAGGTCATGAATATCTGGAGGCAGAGATCTTTGAGAAGCATCAGAAGTTGTCTGGCACAGATGTTTAAAATCTTATTTAGACAAATGTGTCTGAACATAGCTTTAGTATTTATGACTTTGACAGGAAAAAAGTGTTTGTGGCTTGTTAAAAATACTTTACTATGCATAGAATAGTGTTTGGAATGTAATAAACACTATTAACTATTTGTTAAATAAATGCATTAATAAGTAGATATACTATTAAAAATACTTGATATGTTTTAATTGCCTTTATGTCTTATGTGATAGAATTCAAACATGCCCATAATCCCCAGACCATCCTGTGTCCATGCCACTTGCCATGTAACATACCTTCCTCTATCACAAGGTGTACTTTGTATTTCCACACAGCAAATCTAGGCTTTTCTGATTTGCTTTTGCAAATGTAATGGAGTGTGGCAGCAGTGACAGTGCTAGCTCTGAGCTAGGGGCTAAAGAGGTTTTGTATGAATCTACACTGCCTTTGAGCTCTACTGCTACCATATGAACAAGCCTGACCCAACATGTTGAAAAATGATAAACCACGTGAAAAAGACACAATCTCAAATATCAGATTTATCCAATCAAAAACATCACACCTCTATACAGAGTGGCAGATCCCTGGTGATCAACAAGTGATTAAACACTTAACTGTACCCAGCCAACACATCAGGATGAATTGAGTCTGGCTTAAACAGTAGAATGATAGAATTGTGACATTAATACATGTTTACTGCTTTGAAGTGGTTAATTACAGAACAAAATCTAAATAATATAATGTATGAATATTTTTAATCTTTAAAATTTTTGTTTTGAACTAATTATAGACTTACAGAAACATAGTACTGAATGTTTCTGCATATTTATCATTCAGTTTTTGCAATTTAATTAGTGGAAGGGCTTTTCTGAGTTATTTGTCTTTGCTAGTAAGTTTTAAGTTTATTATATTGTGATTACAGACATTTGATACAATATTTCAGTTTATAAAATTTATTATTCATATATGTACATAATACAGTTATAAATATATATATCTACACATATGTGTATGCTATGATAATGATTGCATTGCTTAAATTTTATTTCCTAATGTATTTTTGTCCACCAATTTAATTTGTCTTGTCCTAAGAGGATTGTATTCAAGTTCCCATCTTTAGTATATTTATATCTATTTCTTTTTTCATACCCTACAATTTTTGCTTAATAAATATGTTTTCTATGTTATTTCATGCATACATATTCATCAATGTTATATATTCATATGGCCTATAGATTTTAGCAGTAAAATGTACCTTGTTTAAGTGTTTCTGATTTTGAATTTTACCATGTCTGATAAAAAGATATTATTCCTGCTCTTTAGCATCAATTTTTATGGAAAATATTAGTCCATCCCTTAATTTTTACCTTTCTAGATAATTTTGTTTTATGTATGTCTATAATGTATACCATATATTTGGGTTTTGTTTTAGGAGCAAAACTGAACTTATTTTTGTTTAATAGGACAATTGAATCCACATACATCTCTTGTTATGACTGATATGTTTGGTCTCAACTCCGTCATAATATTTTACAATTATGTATATTTTGTTTTGTTTGCTATGTTTTTTTTTTCTTTCCATGTGTATACCTTGATACATATTTTTAAATGTCGGCTTTAAGAAAGTTTTATGTCATTATTCCACTAAGAATGTTTGAGTGTATATTTTATTTAATGTCCTTTCAAGTCTCATTTACTTAATAGTTTTATTATTAATTCATAACAGATTTCATTTTTTCTTACTGTACTTATGTACTTATTGACTACACAATGGTAGCTTTATTGCTTTTCTTATTTCCTTCTCCTTTTTCTCCAATTTTTTTTAGTTGCATCATTTTTACCTTGTTACATTGTGACTTCATTACAGTTGGACATTTTTCAAATTTGAAGAATTTTTCCAAAATTTCCAAATGTAATAAAGTCACAATGTAACAAAGTTAAAATAATGCAATGAAAATGACATTTTTATATACATATGTACTTTAAAATATTCACCATCAGCTCTTTTTTTGGAGTTTTGTTCATTATTTGGTTAGATAAAACTCATCTAGGAGATTACTCAGGAAGGGCTGATCGGTGCACAATTTCAAACATTATGTATGCCAAAAACTTTTTGTCTATAGTCTTGATATTTGAAATTCAGCTTGGCTAGACTTATCAAAGGTTTAATAACTGGTTCTGGTGGAACTTTTAATAACTTAATATTAAATGGTAATTGCTATCTTTGGCTGCTAATCAGAGAAAATGTTTTTCTTTTTTATTAAATTTTAATTTTTATTCTTTAGAATAATTTCATGTTTTTACTTCTGTTTTTCACTTAGAGGTATATGTACAAGTTTCTGATATAGGTGAATTACCTGTCATGGGGTTTGGTATACATATTATTTTGTCACCCATGTAGTAAACGTGGTACTGATAGGTAGATTTTCAATCCTTTTTCTCCTACCAACCTCAAATAGTCCATGATGTCTGTTGTTCCCTTCTTTGTGTCAATTTTTACTCAATATTTAGCTCCCACTTATAAGTAAGAACATGTGGTATTTTGTTTTGTATTCCTGAATTAGTTTTCTTAGGATTATGGCTTCCAAATCCATCCATGTTGTTGCAAAGTACATGATCTCATACTGTTTTATGGCTGTATGATATTCCATGGTGCATACATACCACATTTTCTCTATCCATTCTACTATTGATGGGTATATAGCTTCATTCTGTGTCTTTGCTATTGTGAATAATTCTGCAATGAATATACACATGCATGTGTCTTTGTGTTAGAACAATTTATATTCCTTTGGGCATATACCTAATAATAAGATTACTAAGTCAAGTGGTACTTACGTTTTAAGTTCTTTGAGAAATCTCCACATTGCTTTCCATAATGGCTGAACTAATTACATTCTCACCAGCAATGTATAAGCATACCCTTTCCTCTGCAACCTTGCCAGCATCTGTTATATTTTGACTTTATAGTAAAAGCCATTCTGACTGGTATGAGATGGTATCTCATTGTGGTTTTGATTTGTATTTATTTAATGATTGGTGATGTGGAGTATTTGTTTAGGTTTGTTGGCCACCTGTATGTTTTCTCTAGCAAAGTGTCTGTTCATTCCCTTTGCCCACTTTTTTTGTTTGTGTTTTGTTTGTTAATTTGCTTAAATTCCTTGTATATTTTGGATATGAGTTTTTTGTTGGATGCATGGTTTGCAAATCACACATAAATAGAGGAAGATTTCAACACCTCACTGACAGTATTAGACATATCCTCAATGCAGAAAACTAACAATGATATTTGAAACCCAAACTCAACATTTGAGTAAATGGGTTTACCAGTCAACTATAGAACTCTCCACCCCAAAACAAAAGAATACATTTTTCACATCTGCATATGGCACATACTCTAAAATCAACCACACATTTGGCTATGAAACAATTCTCAGCAAATTAAAAATAAAAAGTAAAAAAAGTATACCAAACACACTCTCAGACCACAGAACAATAAAAAATAGAAACCAATACTAAGAAAATCACTCAAAACTATACAATTATGTGGAAATCAAACAACCTGTTCCTAAATGATTTCTTTTATTAAACAATGAAATTAAGGCAAAAAATTAAGATATACTTTGAAACTGGTGAGCACAAACATACAGCATACCACAATCAATAGTGAAAAGCAGTATTAAGAGGGAAGTTTACAGTGCTAAACGCCCACATCAAAAAGTTAGAAAGATCTTAAATTAACAACCTAACATCGCACATAGAGTAACTAGAGTAAAAAGACCAAACTAAACCCAAAGCCAGCAGGAGACCAAAAATAACAAAAATCAGAGCTGAACTAAAAAAAACTATGACACAAAAATCCATACAAAAGGTCAATGAATCCAGAAATTTGTTCTTTGAAGGAATAATACAGAAAAAAAAAGACCCAAATAAATACAACGAGAAATGACAAAAGAAACATTTCCACTAACTCCACAGCAAACCCTCAAAGACTACTAAGAATACCTCTATGCACACAACCTGGAAGAAATGCATCAATTCCTGGAAGCATACAGCCTCTCAGGACTAAACTAGGAAGAAATTGAATCCCTGAAGAGACCAATAATGACTTCTGAAATTAAGTCAGTAATAAAAACTCTGCTTGCCAAAAAAACCCAGTACCTGACAGACTCAAAGCCAAGTTCTATTAGATGAACAAACAAGAGCTGGTACCATTCTTACTAAAATTATTTCAAAAAATTGAGGAAGATGGACTCCTCCCAAACACATTCTATGAGGCCAGCATCATACTCATACTAAAATCTAGCAGTGACACAACAAAAAAAGAAAAGTTAGGCCAATATTCTTGATGAACATTGATGCAAAAATTCTCAACAAAATATTAGCAAACCAAATCCGTCAGCACATCAAGAAGCTAATCCATGACAATCAAGTAGGCTTTATCCCTGGACTACAAGGTTGGTTCAACATAAGCAAATCAACAAATGTGATTCATCACACAAACAGATTAAAAAACAAAAATCACATAATCATCTCAATAGATTCAAAAAGGTTTTTGATAAAACAACATACTTTCGTGTTAAAAACATTCAACAAACTAGGCATTGAAGAATCATACCTCAAAGTAATAAGAGCTATCTCTGATAAACCCATAGCCAATATCATACTGAATGGGCAATAGCTGAAAACATTCCTCTTGAGAACCAGAACACAACAAAGATGCCTACTCTCACCACTCCTATTCAGCATAGTACTGGAAGTCCTAGCTAGAACAATCAGGCAAGAGAAAGAAATAAAATGCATCCAAATAGGATGAGAGAAAAATCAAACTATCTCTGTTTGCAGACAATGTGTTTTTATATCTAGAAAACCCCATATTATCTGCTCAAAAGCTCTTTGATAAACAACTTCAACAAAGTTGCAAGATACAAAATCAATGTACAAAAACAAGTAGGATTAATATACACAAATAACATCAAAGCTAAGAGCCAAATCAAGAATTCAATCACATTCGCAATACCCACAAAAAAAATAAAATACCCAGGAATACAGCTAATCAGGGAGGTGAAAGATCTCTACAATGAGAATTACAAAATACTGCTCCAAGAAATCAGAGATGACAGAAACAAATGGAATAAAAAAAATCCATACTCACAGGTAAGAACATTCAATATCATTAAAATGGCCATACTGCCCAAAGAAATTTATGGATTTAATTTAATTTAACAATTTGAAATTCATATGTCATTGTTCACAGAATTAGAAACAATGTCATTGTTCACACAATTAGAAACAGAAGTATTTTAAAATTCATGTGGAACCAATAAAAGCTCAAATAGTCAAGACAATATGAAACAAAGCAAAGCTGGAGTTATGGTATTACTTGACTTCAAACTATACCACAAGGCTACAATAAGAAAAACAGCATGGTATTGGTACAAAAACAGAAACATAGACTGGTGGAAAACAGTAGAGAGCCCAGAAATAAAGCTGCATGCCTACAACTACCTGATTTTTAACAAAGTGGACAAAAACAAGCATTAGGGAAAAGACTCTCTATTCAATAAATTGTGCTGGCATAACTGGCTAGTTATATGCAGAAGATACTACAACATATACAAAAATCAACTCAAAGTGGATAAAGACTTAAATGTAAAACATAAAACTATAAAAGCCCTCAAAGATGACCTAGGAAACACCATTTTGGACATAACCCCTCGTAAAGATTTAATGACAAAGATGCCAAAAGCAAGTGCAACAAAAACAAAAAATTGACAAATTGAACCTAATTAAACTAAAGAGCTTCTGTATAGCAAAATAAACTATTGGAATGAAAAGACAATCTGCAGAATGGGAAAAAAATTCTTTTTTAAAAATACAAAAACAATTTTAGGCCGGGCGCGGTGGCTCAAGCCTGTAATCCCAGCACTTTGGGAGGCCGAGACGGGCGGATCACGAGGTCAGGAGATCGAGACCATCCTGGCTAATACGGTGAAACCCCGTCTCTACTGAAAAATACAAAAAACTAGCCGGGCGACGAGGCGGGCGCCTGTAGTCCCAGCTACTCGGGAGGCTGAGACAGGAGAATGGCGTGAACCCGGGAGGCGGAGCTTGCAGTGAGCTGAGAGCCAGCCACTGCACTCCAGCCTGGGCGGCAGAGCAAGACTCTGTCTCAAAAAAAAAAAAAAAAAAAAAAAAACAATTTTAAAAATCAAGGTAAAGTATGGAAAATGACAAAATCAGTAATCTGTTAATAGCCATGTGAAGTCTCCATAAAGTCTGATTCCCAGGCTAAACTATTACCAAATAATCTGTTTCTTTAATACACAATTTCATAACACACATATGAAAACTCTTAAAATTCATATGCATTTTCAAATATTTTACCTAAAATTCGATGTATAATTTAAGAGCATTTAAACATGTGCTATAGAATTAGGGAGAGGGGGATCTGACAAAATAAAAATGTACATAAGAAAATCTGTCTATACTGAAATATCTTGTACAAGATAAGAGTAAAATAAATATAGCAGATGGTATTTTATTTTCTTTAAAGACAAAACACTTTATTAGGTCAAATAAGTCATGAATATATGAAAAGGTAATTTTCAGTCAAAAAATCTTTCTTTGTTTTCTCTCTTTGTACATAGACATAATTACAGGAAATATTTCACTTTATTTCTAGCATTTCTAAAGGAACAACAATGCAGCAAATGTTACTATGAGTAACAATTGACTGTCAACCTTATTGTTTAAGTAATAGCTGAGCTTGTACTGTATCCATAGTGGGTGCCTCATATTAATATCAAATAATTCTTAACATGCAATAACTCAGGCTCTTTTCTTGATTTTTCTATTGTTTTCTACCAAAATAATTGAGAGATATTGGCTTTCAAGCATAAAATTTCCTCATCTTAAATATTGACAACAATTTGCACTCTGTAATCTTTTGCTCACTTGATACAGACAGGAGGCAGGGAAATACTAGGTAGAAAAGGGTGGGGTCCCTGGTGAGAGTTCCGACATCAAGCCTGGACCCACAGCCCTAAATGAGAACTTCAGATCCCCATCTTCCCACCGGAATGTTGCTTTTTGACCTGACCTGCCACTCTCCCTATCCTGTACCCACTAAAACACCTAGCTCCACTGGCAGAGGAGTAGAATGGCATGGCAGAGAAGGACAGAAGAGAGAACCATCTGAATATCAAGAGAAGAAGTAGCTGGACATCAGACACTGTTGTTGGAGAGGAGATCAGCCAGGGATGGCCAAACTCCAGGGGAAGACCATCTTCTCACTCCATCCCCTTTCCACCTCCCCATCCCATTGAGAGCCACTTCTACTGCCCAATTAAATCTCCACATTCACTATCATTCAAATCTGTGTGACCTCATTCCTCTTGGGCATTGAACAAGAATTTGGTATGCACTGGGTGCAGGAACCCATGCTGCCTCTCGTAAGGTGTTGAGCATGGTGACCCAGTAAAGGAACCACCCCTGTTGCAAGTTCTGCAAAGGGTTCAAGGAAACTATCTTGTTTCACTAGAAAGACCAAATTGATCATATCTGTAGGCCATATGTGGTTTATAGTCCATAAATCTATGGTTTTTGAGAACATTTCAGCAAGGAGGAAATAGTGAAAATAAAATCCTAAAAAGAGCAACCCAGAGTTAACACACAAATAAGTTAGAATGAGCAAATATCATTTCACATGGGAGATAAGAAATATAATGTCTTATGTATAAAATATTTATCATACAAAATGCTTTACAGAATTTATTTCATTTAATACAAGTATCATATAGTTCAATGTTTTACCTCCATCTTTTATAGCAACTTAACTGAAACTTAAAAAGCTAAGTAACATGACTGTTTTAGGTAGGGTTACCCAGGAGGAGATTCTGAATAAAGATATTTTCGTGCAAGTTATTTATTTGGTAAGTAATCTCATGAAGCACCCGTGGGAATGCAAAGTGAGACAAGGAAAGGAAGAAAGTCAGTACAGAGCGGCTTAATGAACAGATTACATACGTGTACAATAGGATAGATGATGTTGACTATAACATGCCTCAAAATTGATCCACCCTGACCCTATTCTCCCAAAAATAAAGGAAGTGGGCTATGTGTCCACCATACTCGCTTACCATTGGTTAAAGACTACCCCACCCTCAAGAATATTAGTTGCCTGGTGCTTCTGACATGGATCATGCTATTGCTGGAAAACCTCTATGGCCAGAGATCGTCCTCAGGTATTAGGTAGTAGGAGCTTGAAGAATAAATTTATAGTCATGTATGGATCCCCTGAGTATCAAGGGGTAATGGGTTTCCAACCACATCTGCTACACTCAACCAAATTAGCATAAGCATTTAAGCAAGGGATGGGAACAAAATCAGGAGATGGAATGAGTGAAGCAGACAAAGAAATGTAAGATTATAGGTAAAAGCTGGAACATTATGGTATTATAGAATTCAAGTATAGGTAGAATGGAATATTTATACAAATTAATGGGATCAAATATATTATCTATTAATTGATAAAATGCATTATATTATTTTGGGAGAAACTATCAAAAGTTCAAATTGTCTAGACTCATGTTAGAATTTGCAATCATGTTGGGGGTTAGGTTTGAGCACATGAATTATAGAGGGAACATAAACTTCAGAATACAGAAATAGGCTTTGAAAGCAGAGTCTGGTTGTACATCATTAACTAGCACAGAAAGGAATAACCCCTGCCAAGTAGCAAGACACTTGCTAATTGTGCACTCACTGGAAGCAACAGGTAATATTCACACAGAATGTACAGAAAGTCACAATATGGAAAATAAATCAAAGTTCAGAACCCTTAAAAATATTCACATTGTCTGCTATTTTGTCCACCCTCTGTTGCTTAAAAAGTATGTAATATACCTTTTTCTACTGTATAAACCTAGCTAAATATTTACTTTCCTGAGTTTTGACTTGGTGTGTCCATTAGAAGAATCTTTTAATATAAAATAACAAAACTTTGTCTCAAGTCTTGGCTGCATGACCCATGAGAAAAGTATCTAAAAGAACACTCGATCTGTCAGAGAGATAACTGTTGCTTAGTAGCACATATTGGAGTGCCACTTTAGAAAAGAAAGATATATTGATGTGTGGAGTTAGATTTCCCAGAGAAGCAGTTTACACCATGCTCTGCAAAGTATTTATCTGGCAGTCAATAAATGACACTGATGATGGTGATCTGTTGGACTTACAAGAGTACCTGAAGGAACTATCACGCCTGACTGCTAAGCTGAGAAAAAGCAGTGGGAAATAGAATTGGGACCATGAGAGCACTACTTGATAAATTGCCCAAAGCTCAGAGTCCATGAAAAAAAGATTGAAGTTTCTACTGAGGACTAATTAAATGGTGACGCCAAATAATATTGAAATTTCCAATTTTGGCCAAATACCAAATAGATGTTGCTTAATGAACACTAAATATGTTGCTTTTCAAAATTCTTACCCTTATTCAGGAAACAGTCGAACAGAAAAACCTACCAAAGGCAAATCCACTTTAACATAAAATGTACCAACACAAAATGACCCAAATCGCTATACATTAACATACCGCATCTTAATATACAAAATATTCCAGTAAAATGTTTTGGGATTGATGACAGCAAATGAAAAAGAAAAATAGAAAACTAAAAATTAAGATTATTAGAAGAATTGAAAATGATAATAAATTAAGATTGATGGTAAATCTCTTTATGTGCTAGGGAGGAAAGTATGACTTACTATTTTATTCTGCACATTTGCTGTATGGGACACCCACAGGTATACTACCCTCCTTGTTGCGAGGCCCCATCGGCCTGCAACTCAGGGCTACCTTAAACTCAGCAGGCTCAATGGAAAGAAAGAGGATAATTCTCACAAAGCCAAATCACACAGAACTTCAGTAGGAAAAAGAAAGTAAAATAAGTTCAAGATAAAGCAAAGAGCTCAGGGAACAGAGTTGAGAAGAGTTTCATCTATAAATAAAAGCGGCAATGCTACATTGGACCAATTTATTTTGAAGACACTATTCTTTGATGATTGCCTATACAGAAGCTCCTAGTTTTGACTCTTAATGGATTCACCGAGCATTCTTTTGCACTTATTCTCTTCTCTGTTTAATGCTGAATTTCAAGTTGCTGGATAACCTAGGGGAGCTTATTGTCATGGATACAGTTAGAAGTGATTGTTAAAATAGACTCTGAAATGTTTATTTTTCTAAGTATTCATTTTGCATACTTGTTTACAGTTCTTTTTTCTTTTCAATTTGCTCGTATAGTACCATTTCAGCTCTCCTTTCCTCTTTGGTTTTTAACCCTTACACCAAACCAGAGGTTTAGCTATTATAACTGAAATTTCTGCACTTAAAATGAATGCTGTAAGTACTACCCCTAACATTAGTCACATTCATTGTTATAAGACTCTTATCTCAATTTAGATTAACATTGACCTTAGATTTAACAAGGTAATAGAAAATGATTATCAATAACTATATCAAATCAAGAAAAAGAATACATCATGAAAAACATCAACTATTTTTAATGTTTTATTACTATGTTGAATTGCATTGATTCTGTGAATGCAGAGTTCAGTAGCAAGATTAAAGCAATAGCAGTAGGAATATTTCAAATATGTTGACAGACACAACCTCAAGGTAAACTCTCTTCATTTCCCCATGTTTGTTGAGCTTTAGAAATACAAGAGCAAGAAGTATAAGTATAATTGGTTAGCATAGTACCAAAGTCTTTCAGAACTTGAGAAATGTGCTTCATCACTTACTATTACTAACACTAATGATAATAAAATATCCTCAGCATATAAATAAAATATACTCAGCATATCTTTTGAAAACATATCCACTCCTAAATAATTCTTACAGTCTATGACATCACAATTCTGTGAAAGAGAATATGTGCAACTATATCTGTAATACAGATAAAAATAAATTTTCCAAGACCTCATGTTAACATATACAAAGTTCAAAATTAGATTCTTGCCCACTGTTTTGCTTTCTGCAATAACTGTATTCAAACAACACACTTGGTTTAAATTAGTTGGTAAAAATCATTTATTATACCATTCAGAACCTGGCACAACAGGCACTGTTATACATACTACAGGAAAAGATGTTTGATAATGAATGACTGTCATCTCTTCAGCTATATCTTTTAACCAAAATAGTTCCAATATAGGTTCATTTTCATAATTTGATATGTTATCATAATATTAGAGTTTGCTTCACAGAGGCTGAACCTCTATCTCTAACATCAAATGTAACATCTGGCACATAGCAAGTGGTCAATGTAGAGTTTTGAATAAATGAATGGTTAGACGGCTGGAGAAAAAGCTACTGGATTGTCTGCCCAGCTAGAAGAATACATTAAAAAAAATCTTGGAATTTTGGTATATGGAATTATTATCGAATTGTTTAAGATGAACAATGAAAAACCAAAAAATTATTTTATCTACAGCACTCATAATCCAACTTTAGAATATATAATGGTGATTGTTATTGGCATTATTCATTTCTGAACTCTACTTCTGATAAAATAATTCAATTTATCTGGGTTTGGATCTAAGAATTTGCATCTTCACTCATTTAAATTTATTCTAATAGAGGCTGTCTATGGATTGTATTTGAAGAATTACACTTATTTACTATATTACTATATAGGTTTAATTACTATATAGGTTTAATCAGAACAGCCATTTTTCAAAATTTCTGAGCAAATAAACTTCAGAGTCTATCAACCTAGAAGCACTAAGTTGATCTCTGTACTCCTGTTAGAAGTCTTATAAAGCCAATTAGTGTTGCTATAACACAAAAATAAGAAGAAGAAAACAATCACAAATTTAAGTTTATCCGAAGTGTTCAGGGCTTAAAATGTACGACACAGCTCTTGATTTAAAATGCAAGGGATAAAATCTGGGCTCTCTCTTTTAGTTGTAATTCCATAGGTACATATACCCCCGAGATACATACTATGACAATTTTTTTTTTTTTTTCCTTGAGGGGTTGAAGTTTGTGCATAGAATATTCAAGCTCGAGAGTAAAAGAGTTTTCAAGCACACAAAAGTAAGAAAGCACCAGGAGTCAGCATTCCCATTTTCCTTAATGAAAAGATATTCATTGTGCATTTGTTTACCAGGTAAGTAATAATTAATAGGGCATACTTCAGCCACTTTACTGAGGACAAACCTATTGTCATCTGTATCTTTGATAGAACAAATTGCACAGTACAGAAATAATTATTAACATTAAAAAAAAAACTCTCGTGAGAAAGGAACTAATGACTGAAAATTCTCTTTCAGACAGAATAAAACTATGGAACTATCCATCTTGCAGATTTCTCTGCCTTTTGCTGTTCTGCATTTTCCTCTGTCATCAATTATTTTAAAAGCACCAATTAATTAAAATATCATTGCTTGTCAGTCAAAACGGATATACCTCTTATTTTGTCAGACACGTAAAACAAGTGATCGTCAGCATATATAAGCAACATAAAGATAAATATTTAATCACTAATAAACCAAGAAAATGTTCAAAAATAACAAGAATTATTTTTAAGAATCTCCAATCTTTGGTTCTATAAGAACTGCAAAGTGGACTTTCTCTAGTAAATACTCTGAAGAGATTTTTATCAAAGACTTTAAAAATCACAGACCACGACACACATGCAAAGCAATGCAATAAAATTTTATTGCAGTTTTATCCTTTTTTTTAACCACATATTACATGAGAAAATTAGAGGAAGAAAGAGAAATGAAATCCTGGAATTTGAAATGTGGAAGAAGTGTCAAAATCTTTCTACTTACACCATTTTATAGGGAGGTAATAATCAAAGAATACGTATCTGGATATAATAGCAGATAGCTGTATGTCCAACACCATAATTCATGTACATTACAATGGGTAGACTTGAAAGTAACACAGTTTATGTAATAAGCTTCATATTTTAACCAAGGAAATTATCACATTTTTAAAGAATATATCTTCTTTATTTACGGTAAGTCCTCACTTAACATCATTGATAGGTTCTTAGAAGCTCAGACTTTATAGAATGATGTATAATGAAATCAATTTTGCAAATTTTTGCATCAAGAACTCTTGTATAAATAAGAATGAAGTTCCTGAAGCATATTTTGTTCACAACCGTCACCAAACTTCTAAATAAAAGCCAAACACTTCTAATATTAAACACCAAGATGAATATCAGCTCTACATACATTTAAAAAGATTAATGAAAACAGGTGAGATAATTATTTGCTCAATTATTCCATTTCAGGGTAATGGTGGCTAGAACCTGTCCTGGTAGCTCAGGGGACAACTGCGCACCAACCCTGAACAGGATGCAACTCCATCAGAGGGTACACTCACATATACATCTGCACTCACTCTGCTGGGATCAGAGACACACAAATTAACCTAACATGCACATTGTTGGGTTATAGGAGGAAACCGGAGTACTTGGATAAAATTCATGCAGACATGGAGAGAACATGCAAACTACACACAGGCAGTAACCCTAGACTATAATGAGTTTTTTTCTCCTCATAGATGTTATAACAAAATGACGTTGATTAAAATGATGTTATGCTATATTTAATCTTTTTAACAAAAATGTATTATTAAATTTATGTATACATTATATATGATTTATATATACAATAGATCAACATATAGATAGACTAAGCAATACAATTATACTCATGGCAGAGCAATTATAATCTTTATCTGAAAGAAATACAAAGTATCTTTAATCATTAACAGAACAATCCTAATACAAAAAATAAAATCTCATCATAAATTTTCAAAGTCAGGATTTTGCCAAAAATTTAGTATTGACTTATTTTAGAGTTTACATAAAAAAGCAGAAGAGACAAAACGGCCAACACAATATTGATGTAGAGAACAAAGTCATAGGATTGACACTACATGACCTTAGTAATAAAGGTAGATTAGTACTGGCTAAAGAATAGACAAATCATAGACAAAACAGAACAGAGAGCTCTGAAATAAGCCTACATAAAGACAGAAGTAAGGGCAAGTTAATAGAAAAAAAAAATCGTCTTCAAAAAATGGTGCTAGAACAACTAGAATTTCACATGTATAAATGAATGAATGAATGAATGAATGAATCTAGGCACAGACCTTACATCATTTACAAAAATTAAATAAATCATAGACCTAACTCTAAAAAATATGAATATCCTAGGAAACTAGATGACCTTAGGTTTGGTGATTACTTTTCAATTACCATACCAAATGCACTATGCAAGAAATAAAATACTAATTTTGACTTTTATTAATTTAAAAATCTACTGCTCTGCAAAAGAAACTGTTAAAATACTGAAAAGACAACACATAGCCTAGGAGGAAATATTTGCCAAACACATATCTGTTAAAAGATTTTGAATTCAAACTATACAAAGAACTCTTAAAACTCAACAATAAGAAAACAAGCAACCTAATTAAAAAGTGGGCAAAAGGTCTGAATAGGCATCTCAGCAAAGGAAAGAGACAGATGGCAAAAAAGCATAGGAAAGGATGCTCAACATCAAAGTCATTAGGAAACAGCAAATTAAAATAACAATTAGATATCATTCACACCTGGTAGAACGGCTAAATTCCACAACATTGACAACACCAACAGTGGTGAGGATGTGGAACAAAAGAAACTCTAGTTCATTACAGGTGGGCATGCAAATTGCTGCAACTTAAAAAGACAATTTGGCAAATTTCCAAACTAAACATGCTCTTACAATACAATCCAGGAATTGTGCTCCTTGGTATTTACGAAATGGAGTTGAAAACTTATGTCCACACAGGAACCTGTACATGAATTTTATAGAATTTTATTCATAATTGTAAAACCTGGAGGCAACCAAGCTTTCCTTCAGCACGTGAATAACTCAGGTACATCCCTACAATAGAATACATTCAATGATAAAATTAATGAATTATCAAGCCATTAAAAGACACAGATCTTAAATGCTTATTGCTAACTAAAAGAAGCCACTCTAAAAAACCATGTATATTGTTTGATTCCAGGTGTATGACATTCTGGAAAAGGAAAAAATCTGGAAATAGTAAAAAGAGTGGTTGTCAGAGTTTTGGGAGGAAGCAGGTGGCACAAGGAATTCTTAGGGCAGTAAAACTATTGTGAAACTGAACTAGGAGACACATGTTATTATACATTTACCAAAACCACCAGAATGTACAACAAAGAGTGAAGATTAATATGAACACTGGACATTAGTTAATAGTAAGGTATATTGATGCCTCTATTGTAACAAATATACAGCACAAATGAAAATGTTGATAATAGAGAAAACTGGGAAATGAAATGAAATGAGGGGATATTTGGAAACTCCACTTTCTACTTGTTTTTTAGACCACCCTGGCCAACATGGTGAAACCCCATCTCTGCTAAAAACTACAAAAATTAGCCGAGTGCGGTGGCAGGAGCCTTAATCCCAGTTACTTGGGAAGCAGAGGCAGGAGAATCGTTTGAACCCAGGAAGCGGAGGTTGCACTCAAGCCTGGGGGGGAGGGGGGGAGAAAAAAGTATACATATTCTATTAACTAATATATATATTTGTATATTATATATGTATCTAATATATATTCTATCAACTAAAAACACTAATAAAAAGAGACCTATTTTTAAAGAAAAACAAACCCAAACTTTTTTTATTCTAAATTATCACTAGTTACCAAATTATTTTAATTATATATAAAACTTAAGCAAAAAATAAACTCCATGGAAACCTTTTTAAAGTACAAAATTCTTCCTAGTGCCTCTAGAAAATTATAGTTAATAACTTTAGGAAAATTTGGAAACACTTAAACGTATATGCGCACAAACTAATACAACAATGCAGAGTTGTAGGTTTAGGAAATTGTTTCTAACTTTATTCAATAGAAAATGTTAAATGTATTCTGAAAATCAGTAGCATAATTTGAAGGGATTAGTATACTTAATAAAGCTTAATTAGTATTAGAAACAGAAATCACATTGTCTCAAAAGATCAAATGATCACATTGATCATTTGATCAATCTGATCAAAATGAGATTTTTTTGGCATTTTTTTCACACAATTTAGAACAACGTTTTATGCATAGAAAGCACATTCTTGGGGAATGACTACTCTTAGCTCATTTGATCTAATAAAGATTTTATTCCTCTTACCCAGAGCAAGCCATATCGTTCCTTTTCCTTTTTTTTTTTTTTTTTTTTTTTTTGGAGTGGTGTTTTGCCCTTTTTGTCCAAGGTGGAGTGAAGTGGTGCGATCTCGGTTCACTGCAACCTCTGCCTCACGGGTACAAGTGATTTTCCTGCCTCAGCCTCCCGAGTAGCTGGGATTACAGGTGCGCAACACCTTGCCCGGCTAATTTTGTATTTTTAGTAGAAACGGGGTTTCACCATGTTGGCCAGGTTGGTCTCTAACTCTTGAACTCAGGTGATCCGCCCACCTCGGCCTTCCAAAGTGCCGGGATTAACAAAAGTGAGCCACTGCGCCTGGCCTTATGGTCCCTTTTTTTAGGATAGGATTCTCCCTAAGTATAATCCACAAAAATAAAGCCTTCAAAACTGAATTTGGAAGACGTTTCCATTTATTTTTCAATTGCAAATGAATTATTTACACTGTAGGTTTATCACTTTCATTATAATTCTTTGGGAATCTGCAGTGTTAGTTCCACCTATGTCTTACCTCTGCATTCTGGTCCAGGCGGCACCAACTCCAATATTTTGGTGGTCTGAATGTTTGCTGACCTGAGCGTCACTGTAATGTCATTTTGTTTATTTACAGGCCAATGTGTAGTACCATTATAATGCCTTTGGAGCAGGAAATAAACAACGTATGTCTAGTTCATTGCTTTTACTGTTTGAAAATATAGCTCAATTGCCTTCAAACTCATTAATTTTCTGTGCTCTTCAATGAAATGGCGCCTCATATAACACTTGAACAAGAGTGAATTATTTTGCCTCAGAAGATGAAGAGACGTAGTTATACCCTATTAAACTTTTAATATAAACCCACTGCTCTTTGAAATGCTTAATAATTACAGGAAAGACCTATAGGGAACCACCAGACTAGATATTTTTCAGAAGAATAAATTAAAAAGACAGGTAATTAAAAGCAAATTCAGTTATTGGTTTCGCTGCGCAGTGTATATGCTCACTATGGGTTAGTAGATCAGAAGTAGGAAAGCAGAATATTAAGCTGGTGATGACCTTTGTCTGATGCAAGACAGCTATAACGTGTTTTTCATTGCAAAAATCTCAGCAATAGAAAATCTACAACCTCAACTGAAAATCCAGCACAAAAGTTGATCTGCTGAACAGCTAAAATTTGTGATAAATGGAAGTTAAAATGGTATATAATTTGAGTGACTCTGAGTGTACTTTCTTAAGCTTCTTATACATAAGAACATGTCAGAAATTTCCTAGGGGGAAATATTTTAAATACTTTAGCATTTCTTCTTTTTAATATTTTCCAGAATTTCAAAGATTTCTAGTCCCTAACCATGTCTTAGATATACTGCCTATAAAACTAGCTAAATGGGGGGGCGGAGCAAGATGCCCAAATAGGAACAGCTCCAGTCTCCAACTCCCAGCGCGAGCGACACAGAAGACTGGTGATTTCTGCATTTTCAACTGAGGTACTGGGTTCATCTCACTAGGGAGTGCCGGACAATCGGTGCTGGTCAGCTGCTGCAGCCCCACCAGTGAGAGCTGAAGCAGGGCAAGGCATCGCCTCACCTGGGAAGAGCAAGGGGGAAGGGAATCCCTTTTCCTAGACAGGGGAACTGAGACACACAACATCTGGAAAATCGGGTAACTCCCACCCCAATACTGTGCTTTAAGCAAAGGGGCACAGTAGGAGATTATATCCCACACCTGGCCGGGAGGGTCCCATGCCCATGGAGTCTCCCTCATTGCTAGCACAGCAGTCTGCGATCTAACCGCGAGGCAGCAGTGAGGCTGGGGGAGGGGAGCCCGCCATTGCTGAGGCTTAAGTAGGTAAACAAAGCCACTGGGAAGCTCGAACTGGGTGGAGCTCACAGGAGCTCAAGGAAGCCTGCCTGTTTCTGTAGACTCCACCTCTGGGGACAGGGCACAGCTAAACAACAACAACAACAACAACAAAAAGCAGCAGAAACCTCTGCAGACACAAACAACTCTGTCTGACAGCTTTGAAGAGAGCAGTGGATCTCCCAACATGGAGGTTGAGATCTGAGAAGGGACAGGCTGCCTGCTCAAGTGGGTCACTGACCCCTGAGTAGCCTAACTGGGAGACATCCCCCACTAGGGGCAGACCGACACCTCACACCTCACATGGTGGAGTACACCCCTGAGAGGAAGCTTCCAAAGTAAGAATTAGACAGGTACACTCACTGTTCAGCAATATGCTATCTTCTGCAGCCTCTGCTGCTGATACCCAGGCAAACAGGGTCTGGAGTGGACCTCAAGCAATCTCCAACAGACCTACAGCTGAGGGTCCTGACTGTCAGAAGGAAAACTAACAAACAGGAAGGACATCTACACCAAAACCCCATCAGTACGTCACCATCATCAAAGACCAGAGGCAGATAAAACCAGAAAGATGGGGAAAAAGCAGGGCAGAAAAGCTGGAAATTCAAAAAATAAGAGCGCATCTCCCCCTGCAAAGGAGCGCAGCTGATCACCAGCAACGGATCAAAGCTGGATGGAGAATGACTTTGACGAGATGAGAGAAGAAGGCTTTAGTCCATCAAACTTCTCAGAGCTAAAGGAGGAATTACGTACCCAGCACAAAGAAACTAAAAATCTTGAAAAAAGAGTGGAAGAATTGATAACTAGAATAATTAATGCAGAGAAGGTCATAAACGAAATAACAGAGATGAAAACCATGACATGAGAAATACGTGACAAATGCACAAGCTTCAGTAACCGACTCGATCAACTGGAAGAAAGAGTATCAGCAATTGAGGATCAAATGAATGAAATGAAGTGAGAAGAGAAACCAAAAGAAAAAAGAAGAAAAAGAAATGAACAAAGCCTGCAAGAAGTATGAGATTATGTAAAAAGACCAAATCTACATCTGATTGAGGTACCTGAAAGTGAGCGGGAAAATGGAACCAAGTTGGAAAACACTCTTCAAGATATCATCCAGGAGAACTTCCCCAACCTACGAGGGCAGTCCAACATTCAAATTCAGGAAATACAGAGAACGCCACAAAGATACTCCTCGAGAAGAGTAACTCCAAGACACATAATTGCCAGATTCACCAAAGTTGAAATGAGGAAAAAAACTTAAGGGCAGCCAGAGAGAAAGGTCGCGTTACCCACAAAGGGAAGCCCATCAGACTAACAGCAGATCTCTCGGAAGAAACTCCCCAAGCCAGAAGAGAGTGGGGGCCAATATTCAACATTCTTAAAGAAAAGAATTTTCAACCCAGAATTTCATATCCAGCCAAACTAAGTTTCATAAGTGAAGGAGAAATAAAATCCTTTACAGCTAAGCAAATGCTTAGAGATTTTGTCACCGCCAGGCCTGCCTTACAAGAGACCCTGAAGGAAGCACTGAACATGGAAAGGAATGACTGGTACCAGCCATTGCAAAAACATGTCAAAATGTAAAGACCATCGAGGCTAGAAAGAAACTGCATCAACTAACGAGCAAAATAGACAGTTAATATCATAATGGCAGGATCAAGTTCAAACATAACAATATTAATCTCAAATGTAAGTGGACTAAATGCTCCAATTAAAAGACACAGACTGGCAAACTGGGTAAAGAGTCAAGACCCATCAGTCTGCTGTATTCAGGAGACCCATCTCACATGCAGAGACATACATAGGCTCAAAATTAAGGGATGGAGGAAGATCTACCAAGCAAATGGAGAACAAAAAAAAAGCAGGGGTTGCAATCCTAGTCTCTGATAAAACAGACTTTAAACCATCAAAGATGAAAAGAGACAAAGAAGGCCATTACATAATGGTAAAGGGATCAATTCAACAGGAGGAGCTAACTATCCTAAATATCTATGCACCCAATACAGGAGCACCCAGATTCATAAAGCAAGTCCTTAGAGACTTACAGAGAGACTTAGACTCCCATACAATAATAATGGGAGACTTCAACACCTAACTGTCAACATTAGACAGATCAACGAGACAGAAAGTTAACAAGGATATCCAGGAATTGAACTCATCTCTGCCGCAAGCAGACCTAATAGACATCTATAGAACTCTCCACCCTAAATCAACAGAATACACATTCTTCTCAGCACCACATCACACTTATTCTAAAATTGACCACATAATTGGAAGTAAAGCACTCCTCAGCAAATGTAAAAGAACAGAAATTATAACAAACTGTCTCTCAGACCACAGTGCAATCAAACTAGAACTCAGGACTAAGAAACTCAATCAAAACAGCTCAACTACATGGAAACTGAATAACCTGCTCCTGAATGACTACTGGGTACATAACAAAATGAAGGCAGAAATAAAGATTTTGTTTGAAACCAATGAGAACAAACATACAACATACCAGAATCTCTGGGACACATTTAAAGCAATGTGTGGAAGGAAATTTATAGCACTCAATGCCCACAAGAAAAAGCTGGAAAGATCTAAAATGGACACTCTAACATCACAATTAAAAGAACTAGAGAAGCAAGAGCAAATACATTCAAAAGCTAGCAGAAGGCAAGAAATAACTAAGATCAGAACAGAACTGAAGGAGATAGAGACACAAAAACCCTCCAAAAAATCAACGAATCCAGGAGTTGGTTTTTTGAAAAGATCAACAAAATTGATAGACTGCTAGCAAGACTAATAAAGAAGAAAAGAGAGAAGAATCAAATAGACGCAATAAAAAATGATAAAGGGGGTATCACCACCGACCCCACAGAAATACAAACTACCATCAGAGAATACTATAAACACCTCTACACAAATCAACTAGAAAATCTAGAAGAAATGGATAATTTCCTGGACACTTACACTCTCCCAAGACTAAACCAGGAAGAAGTTGAATCCCTGAATAGACCAATAGCGGGCTCTGAAATTGACGTGATAATTAATAGCCTACCAATCAAAAAAAGTCCAGGACCAGATGGATTCACAGCTGAATTCTACCAGAAGTACAAGGAGGAGCTGATACCATTCTTTCTGAAACTATTCCAATCAATTGAAAAAGAGGGAATCCTCCCTAACTCATTTTATGAGGCCAACATCATCCTGATACCAAAGCCTGGCAGAGACACAACAAAAAAAGAGAATTTTAGACCAATATCCCTGTTGAACATTGATGCAAAAATCCTCAATAAAATAGTGGCAAACTGGATTCAGCAGCACATCAAAACGCTTATCCACCATGATCAAGTGGCCTTCATCCCTGGGATGCAAGGCTGGTTCAACATTCGCAAATCAATAAACGTAATCCAGCATATAAACAGAACCAAAGACAAGAACCACATGATTATCTCAATAGATGCAGAAAAGGCCTTTGACAAAATTCAACAGCCCATCATGCCAAAAATGCTCAATAAATTCGGTATTGATGGAACATACCTCAAAATAGTAAGAGCTATTTATGACAAACCCACAGCCAATATACTGAATGGGCAAAAACTGGAAAAATTCCCTTTGAAATCTGGCACAAGACAGGGATGCCTTCTCTCACCAATTCCTGTTCAACATAGTATTGGAAGTTCTGGCTAGGGCAATCAGGCAAGAGAAAGAAATAAAGGGTATTCAGTTAGGAAAAGAAGAAGTCAAATTGTCCCTGTTTGCAGATGACATGATTGTATATTTAGAAAACCCCATTTTCTAGCCCAAAATCTCCTTAAGCTGATAAGCAACTTCAGCAAAGTCTCAGGATACAAAATCAATGTGCAAAAATCACATGCATTCTTATACAACAGTAACAGACAAACAGAGAGCCGAATAAGGAATGATCTTCCATTCACAATTGCTTCAAAGAGAATAAAATACCTAGGAATTCAACTTACAAGGGATGTCAAGGACCTCTTCAAGGAGAACTACAAACCACTGCTCAGTGAAATCAAAGAGCACACAAACAAATGGAAGAACATACCATGCTCATGGATAGGAAGAATCAATATCGTGAAAATGGCCATACTGCCCAAGTAATTTATAGATTCAATGCCATCCCCATCAAGCTACCAATGAGTTTCTTCACAGAATTGGAAAAAACTGCTTTAAAGTTCATATGGAACCAAAAAAGAGCCCGCATTGCCAAGACAATCCTAAGTCAAAAGAACAAAGCTGGAGGCATCACGCTACCTGACTTCAAACTATACTACAAGGCTACAGTAACCAAAACAGCATGGTACTGGTACCAAAACAGAGCTATAGACCAATGGAAAAGAACAGAGTCCTCAGAAATAATACCACACATCTACAGCCATCTGATCTTTGACAAACCTGAGAGAAACAAGAAATGGGGAAAGGATTCCCTATTTAATAAATGGTACTGGGACAATTGGCTAGCCATAAGTAGAAAGCTGAAACTGGATCCTTTCCTTACTCCTTAAACGAAAATTAATTCAAGATGGATTAGAGACTTAAATGTTAAACATAATACCATAAAAACCCTAGAAGAAAATCTAGGTAGTACCATTCAGGACATAGGCATGGGCAAGGACTTCATGTCTAAAACACCAAAAGCAACGGCAGCAAAAGCCAAAATTGACAAATGGGATCTAATTAAACTAAAGAGCTTCTGCACAGCAAAAGAAACTGCCATCAGAGTGAACAGGCAACCTACAGAATGGGAGAAAATTTTTGCCATCTACTCATCTGACAAAGGGCTAATATCCAGAACCTACAAAGAACTCAAACAATTTTACAAGAAAAAAACAACCCCATCAAAAAGTGGGCAAAGGATATGAACAGACATTTCTCAAAAGAAGACATTCATACAGCCAACAGACACATGAAAAAATGCTCATCATCACTCGCCATCAGAGAAATGCAAATCAAAACCACAATGAGATACCATCTCACACCAATTAGAATGGCAATCATTAAAAAGTCAGGAAACAATAGGTGCTGGAGAGGATGTGGAGAAATAGGAA
Source organism: Trachypithecus francoisi (assembly GCF_009764315.1). NCBI lineage: Eukaryota > Metazoa > Chordata > Mammalia > Primates > Cercopithecidae > Trachypithecus > Trachypithecus francoisi. Next base: position 46,876,315 of record NW_022681460.1, on the reverse strand, counting down.
CACTTTTACACTGTTGGTGGGATTGTAAACTAGTTCAACCATTATGGAAAACAGTATGGTGATTCCTCAAGGATCTAGAACTAGATGTACTATATGACCCAGCATCCCATTACTGGGGATATACCCAAAGGATCATAAATCATGCTGCTATAAAGACACATGCACACGTATGTTTATTGCGGCACTATTCACAATAGCAAAGACTTGGAATCAACCCAAATGTCCATCAGTGACAGACTGGATTAAGAAAATGTGGCACATATACATCATGGAATACTATGCAGCCATAAAAAAGGATGAGTTTGTGTCCTTTGTAGGGACATGGATGCAGCTGGAAACCATCATTCTCAGCAAACTATCACAAGAACAGAAAACCAAACACCGCATGTTCTCACTCATAGGTGGGAACTGAACAGTGAGATCACTTGGACCCGGGAAGTGGAACATCACACACCGGCACCTATCATGGCGGGGGAGGGGGGGACGGATTGCATTGGGAGTTATACCTGATGTAAATGACGAGTTGATGGGTGCTGACGAGTTGATGGGTGCGGCACATCAACATGGCACAAGTATACATATGTAACAAACCTGCACGTTATGCACATGTACCCTAGAACTTAAAGTATAATAATAATAAAAAAAACTAGCTAAACATTCAAACTTCCCTTTTCTGTTCTTACTGTACTGTTTGTAATATCTGTTCTGCTCAAACACCCATATATATCTTTGCTTCACCCATAACAAACTTCATTACAGGGAAATTACAGTTTTGACTTTATTTTTTATTTAGACAAATAGGATAAATCTGGAAATGCCACATATGATTTTGTAGTTTGTGTACTGCCCAACGTTAGAAGAATCACTTACATTTTACACACTAATTTACTTTAATGTTACCTTTCCCTTTAATTTGGAAGTTGTACTACATGTAATTTCTATATCCAGACATAGTTTTGGCTAGAATTTTTGATGTGGTATCAATGCGGACAGAGTTATAAATCATCAGACCCTGGGATCTTACTAAACACAAACTGGTTTATTGGCATTTGGGATACAAAGTACCTATCCAATATCCATTTTACCCTGGAATTAGAACTTATTGCCAGCTATATACCTCATTTCCCAGCTTTATTTGAAGATTAGTAAGAACAATGGGATATAAGGAATAGTCATTGAACTGGCTTTCCAAGAAAGCTCTTTGAAGAAAGATAACTTTCTCATGACTCTCTTGAAATCTCACTTTTCTGTATTCCCGTTTGAAGCACAGAGATGATGACTGAAGCCGCAAAAGAAAACAGGTAACCAAGAGATGAGCTTGACAACAGAAACAATGCAGTAAAAATGATGGATGTTGGAAAAAGAAATTGGGACATTCATGATATAGCAGCTATGGACTCCCTGTTTTTGAATTATTTTATATAAGAAAAATAGAAACCTTCATCTTTAAACATAAGTTAAATCACTTTTTTCAGAGAAAAATATAATTACCAAGGCATACAGCATTGCTTGTTTAGAAAATCTGAGTCAGTTCATTATATAAATTCTTAAGTACCCAGCACATACTGGGCAATTTATAGTTAATCAGTAAATATGGAGATTGCTGATACAACTGGAGATGAGAATGACTTTCAGGTAATTCTAAACATTTGAAGTTCTAATTTATCAGCAAATTAGAAAATTTCTCAGCAAAAGAAGTCAAGAAAGAGCTATAAAACCATTTTTAGTACTGCAGTACAGATGGAAAGACAAAATCCTAGGTATTTAAGTTTTCAACCTTCAAAAATTATAAACAAAAAATCTAAGAATTGTTAGTTTGCTCTAATGTAGATCTCAAATAGACAAATACCTTGCCTAGTATCAAAACTGGTAAAAATGCTGAGGTTCAAACATAGATCTGAGGGTCCCCCATGCCCAGGTTCTTTTTGTGTTATTTATCTTCTGTACAGCTTAAAGGTGAACAGAATTAATATATGCTTCATAACGTTTGATAAGGTAATTTTTTTCCCCCCTAAGATGGAGTCTGTCTCTGTTGCCAGGCTGGATTGCAGTGGCGTGATCTAGGCTCACTGCAACTTCCACTTCACGAGTTCAAGTGATTCTCCTGACTCAGCCTCCTGAGTAGCTGGGACTACAGGTGCATGCCACCACACCCAGCTAATTTTGTATTTCACCATGGTGGCCAGGATGGTCTCGATCTCTTCATCTCGTGATCCACCTGCCTTGGCCTACCAAAGTGCTGGGACTACAGGTGTGAACCACCGCGCCCGGCCAATAAGGTGATTTTCTTATGGAAAATAACAAATGATTTCCATAGGGAAAAAGATGATGATGATGATGATGATGATGATGATGCCTAAAGTACCAAAAATATATTTCAATTGTCCCAACAAAATGTAGTGATAAAATTCACTAATTTATAAAACAAAATCATAAAACCCTTTTTGCTTTTGTGGCTTTTTGCTTTTGGTAAAAATTTTCCAGTTGTTTAATAAGAGCGAGTGTCACTATATACTTTTGAAGTGATAACATAAAATTAGAAATAAATAGTTTGAGACATGGTAGAGTTGAGTCAGCTGTGATTGACTGCCCCGATTTTTCTAACAACCCTTTTACATGCCTTTTACAACATAAATTTTGCAGAATTTGCCTCATCCCCACTAAATGGTAGAGTCTAGTTTGATACCCCTTGAATCTGAAAGAGCCAGATGGCTTAACCGTAATTTTAATTTTATTGTATGTGACATTTCTGAACCTAGGCCTCAAGGGACTTGATAAGCTTCCGAAATCTCCTCTGAACCTCCTTCGTCTTACCATGAGAACAAGTCATTGCTATGCGTCTGGATGATAAATGTCACTTGGAAGAGAGCCAAGGAACCCCAGCCAAGAACCATATAACCCTCAGATGCAAATCCACCCAGCTGATTAGCAGCCACTTAAGTGAGATCACCTGAGACAAGAAAAACCCCTCCCCACAGCCTACTTTTGATCAGTGAATTATTCTTTTAAATTACTCAATGATTTTGGAGTGCTTTGTTACACAGCAATATTGTGGCAACAAATAACTTATACAACAGCCCAAAATGAGTACATTATTCTGAGTTAGTAGGCAAGTATTCCAATTTTGGTGCAGTCATGTGATTAATTGAAGTGTAATTTTAATTAGTATAGATAGTAAAAGAAAAATGAATTTGACAAGAAAATTATTAGTTCAATTATAAACTTCAGCAAATACTGCTGGTGCGAATATGGACTATTAATTAACTTTTGTGTACATTACTTTCCTCATCTATAAACTGAGCCAATAATGTCTACCCTTTATGATGCTTGCAAGTTAAACTGTTTTTATTTGCAATAAAGCTGTTAAATACAAAATAATATGGATATTTTTAATTCTTTAGTCATGGACCCACATGGAAATTCTATGACCTAATCTGCCAGACATCCAGCATCCAAACTACATGCATTACAAAAATATTATTTAAATATTACTTAAAAATTATTATCATGATTAATTAATAATTATAAACAAAAGCTCTGAAGCTCAAGCAATGAACATATTTTAATAATCCTTTAAGTAGAGTTTAAATACAGGAATCACCCCTTTGTTATTTAATTTTAACACAAGAAGCTATATTCATTGTACACACAGATAAAATATTTTTAAATACAGATAAATTCAAATTTTAAAATACGTTTTAAACGTAGGATATCTAGTAACTTTTGAAAAAACATATGAAACTTCATTTGTATGAATAGTATTGCAAGCAAGATCTCATTGATGAAAACCAATTACATTAAATATTCCTATGCAAAAATAACATTAAATAAGATTTTCTGTTAATAGTCATTTTCCCTAAAGTATTACTTTGGAACATACAAAAGTAAATAAACATATTTTACATCACAATTATACACCATGGCCAAGTATGGTTTATTCCATAAATACAAGACTGCCGATATATTCCAAAGTCAATCAATATAATCACATCAACAGACTAATGAAGAAAAGAAAAAAATACACTATCATATCAATTAATATAAAAAAACACAGAAAATAACAAGGACTTACAATCTAGAGCTAATAAGTGAACTTAACAAAGTCACAGGATACAAAATACATACACAAAAATCAAATATCTTTTAATATAGTAGCGATAGATAGACAGATGAAGGAGGAAGGTAAGAGAACCTGCCCAGGGCCTTGTCTGGGCGTGCCCACACAGGACTGATGCCCCGCTTGCACACTAGGAGAATGGGGTGGAGATTCTGGGAATTCACACATTATGCAGAGGAGAGGAGCCTGGCCTCTTCATCTCCTGTGTGGTGACCTGGTATTCAATCTGCGAGGTGGGAGCCTGTTGGCAGGGCCCCCTCTTTTTGTGGAGAGCTTTCTTTCAATAAATTTTGCTCTCCTCACTTTTCAACGTGCCCGTGTGCCTAGAATTTCCTGATGGTGGGACAAGAACCCGGATTTTAGCTGAACTAAGGTGCAAATATCATGCATCACTAGCAATGATATGTAGAAACCCAAATTTAAAAGCAATACCATTTGAAATTGTTCCAGTGAAAATGAGATACTTACACACAAATCTAGCAAAACAGGTACAGGATTGGTATGCAGAAAAATTACGAAAATGCTCATGAACTTAATAAATGAGGAAAAATACTATGTTTACTTTTTGGGAAATTTGACATAGTTAAGAGGTCAGTTCTCCCTAAATTGATTTTTAGTTTTTATGCAGTTACTATTAAATACCAAAAAGTGTTTTCAGATATATCAACAAATATAATTTAAATTTATATGGAAAAGGTACTAGAATCTCTAGAAAAATTGTTTAAAAGAACATAGTGAGAGGAAACACTGCCTAATTTTAAGACTTAACTATGTTTCTACAACAATCAGGACAGTGTGGCATTGCAAAAAGATAGAAGAAAGAGTGGAAAAGGTGGAAATAGATACGTATGAGTGTGCACATTTGGGCAAATTTTCAAAAACGACTAAATGAAACATGGGTAACTTTTCAACAAATCTCAGACATGGTACCAAACATCAAAATAATCTGTAAAAGACAATATTTAAAAACTGCACTTCATCAAAATTAAAAATGCACGCTTCATTAGAGACCCTGTTGAGAGGATATGTAAACAAACTGCAAACTAGGAAAAATCCGTTGCAAACCACATACTGAAAGTAAGTATCTCAAATAGATAGAGAACTCTTAAAACTTAATAGTGAAAATATAACAAATTTAATTAGAAAATGGACAGAAAGCATAAGCAGACATTTCATCAAAGAGCATGTACTGATGGCAAGTAAGCATATGAAGTATGTTCAACATCATTAAGGAATAGGGAAATGAAAACTAAAATAACAATGATTATCACTATATATGAATACTTAAATTTAAAAAGTGATTATAATTCCAAATGCTGTCCAGTATAAAGAGACACTGCATTTTTATACATTGCAGCTAATAATCTACAATGGCACAACACTCTAGAAAATATTTCTGATATTATTTTATAAAACTAAAATACATATACTATATGACTTAACCATCTCATTCCCAGACATTTATCTTATGAAAATGAAACATGTTCACACAAAAACAAAAAACTATACACAGATATTCATGGAAGGTTTAATTATAATAACTGCAGCAAACTTTATTTGTAAACATGTAACAAATAACTTTATTTGTAAACGACAAACCTGTCGTCCCTCAATCAGTAAACGATAAAACTGTGCATCCATATCATGAAATATTACTCAACAATAAAAGAAATGATGGATTAATACGTAGAACAATATCAATACCAAGGGCATTATGCTAAGTGAAAATGCCAATCTCTAAAGACTGCATAAAAAATAAAAAATTTAAAAGGAGACATTATGTATAATTCCACATAAGATTTCCTAACACTGAAACAGAAAGCAGATTAGCTGTGACAATCTAGGAACAATGAGTAGGTGCAACTGAAAAAGGGTAGCATAATGCAGTTTCTTTGGGGTGATGAAATAGTTCTTTTTCTTGCTGGTTAGCTGGTGAAACAAATATACATATATATATGTGTGTGTATATATGTATATATGTATATACGTGTATATATACATGTATATGTGTATGTATATGTATATATGTATATATGGGTATATGTGTATATATGTATATATGTGTATACATGTATATATATAAATGACAAAATTTTAAAGAATCACACACACATTGACACAAATGAGTATATGTAAAAACTGGTGAAATCTGAATAAGATCTGTAGTTTAATAACAGTTTTTTACCAATGTCAATTTCTTGATTTTCTTTCTGTCATATAGATAAGTGGGCTGTCACTATTGGTGGGAAGATAGAGAATCAGTAAAGGATTCTCTGCACTCTTTCTGCAAACTCCAGTGTGTCTATAATCATTTCAGTATTAAAAATGTACACAAATATCTTTTAGATTTTTATGCTTTTTTTTTCATTTTGAATAACACACAATTTGATACTTAGTTTAATACAGATTAAAGGATGATCTCTTCACATCGCAGCCCCTATGACTTTATAATTCTAATGTTTCAGACAAATATTTATAATTAACCAAAGTTAATTATAAATTAAAAATTGAAATTAAAAATTAACTGTATTATTAAGTAGTTTTGCTGTTCTGTTTTGCTGTTTGCATTGTATATTTGCCTCCTTTGACCTCTACATGTGGCCAACTCTTGAAACTACAGACAAATAATATCTGTTCTGGAAACTTATCTTAGAATTACATCTGTACATGTAGCTGTATTCAAATGCATACTGTGATATTGGTTTTGTCACTTTGGACAAAATTTGAGGATACAAAATTGGGTAGGAACTTCACTCAGTATCTCCATCTCCTTCTATGGCACACAGAATATAGTTGACAACAAAGAATTAAATGTATAAACAACTAAAATTTTGTGGAGGAATCCTATCTTCTAGAATTTGACTGATTTCATGGTCTGGTTTAAAGAATCCTTATTTTTCAAATGAATCTGAAATGTTAACATAACATTGAAGTTAAGATTTTGTTACTGTTGTCTATTAGAAAATCCTTCAAAAATTAATTTATTTGGTGGGTCAAATTATTAAGTACTGAACTCAAAGGAGTCATTTTTATTACTATTTTAACTATCCTTCTTACACCACATATTTTATTTGACTTCTGAAGTTTCTTGAAATATTCATGTAAGTAAATTTTCTATGAAACTTTTTTAGGATGATCAAATTTAAGAACACTTATTTCTTACCTGATCATATATAATATCTCAAGAGTTTAATTCTTGATATTATACTTACTGGGATATATTTTCTATGATACTACGTGCAATTCCTCTGCTTTTATGCATTTCTAGTGACTTGCAACAGTGTTTCCTTAATCTGCAATTCAAAACACAGTTCATTGATCCTATGTACTGGGGATTTTTGTTCTATTTCCTGGGAATTTTAAATTTTAAATCTGCAGACTATAAATGAAAAATTCAGTAAGAATCGTTGTGAGTTTCTTATTCTTCATTTAAATATCTTCACTTCAATTAGAGAAGTAAATACTTTGTTTTCTGAAAGTGTTTATATAGCAAGATGTTCTTTTTATCATCTGTCGAAATTTCACATTCCAGTAGTTTAGTATAAATCTAATTTGCTTCTAATTATGCAAATTCCTCTCCATTCTGCAGTTTTGATGAACAGGTACAGAAAATTGCAACACATATGATTTTTTTAATTCAACAGATGCTAAGATTACAAAGGTTGCTATTAGTAGTAAAATATTTAGGAAAAACATACACTGTAAATAGAGTCTACAACAAAGACTGTTGAAAAGCTAGAAAGCCTATGTATGCCAATATGATTAAAAAGATAAGACAAAGTTTTGTCTATTCACAGATGTCCTTGTATATATGATATGCTTAAGAATATCTTCATATAAACATAATTTAAATACATAGTAAGTAAACAATAAGATATAAGAAATATAAGAATTTGGGAATGGTGCAAACTGGTTAGGGAAGCATTCACTTATAAAAAGTGAAAAGGAGGGTAACATTAGAAAGATAGTAGAATAGATGGTCCCGGTACTCATCCCACCACCACAGAAACACTGATTTAACAACGGCATATGGACCAGAATATCTTTGTGGAAACCCCAGAATTCAGGAGACAAGTTGCCTCAACCCAGCAGAACCCAGAGGCAATAAAAGTCACATGGAAACAAACATGTTCAGTGTCACTGAGAAGAGTAGTGTCACTTTGCCTGCACTTCCCCCACCCAAGTGAGCACATTACAAAGCCTGAAGATATCCTCACAATTTGTGACTTTTCCTGTAGGGGAAGGAAAGAGATGAAATGTGTCCAATAAGGCTGCCTGAGAGAACAGCTCATGTCTTTCCTCATCCAGAGTACTGTGAGACCTGTCATAGCTGTAAAGCCAAGGGGCAGTTAAGAACTGAATGAAGAGCAGGTAGCTCTCAGCCGCTGGCAAGGCATCCAGCAACTGACTAGAATTGCAGCTGCCCTCCTAAGTCCTAGGAGCTGGAGCAGACCATAGTAGACGGTGTAACCTCCAGTTACCCAAAGCAACCTATAGGTTCAATGTTATTCCCATCAAAATCCCAACGGCCTTTTTTAAAATTTAATTTAATTTTTTTTTTTTTTTTTGAGGCAGAGTCTTCTCACTCTGTCGCCCAGGATGGAGCCCAGTGGCACCATCTCGGCTCACTGCAAGCTCCATCTCCTGGGTTCAAGCCATTCTCCTGCCTCAGCCTCCCGAGTAGCTGGGACTACAAGCGTCCGCCACCACGCCCAGCTGATTGTGTGTATATTTAGTAGAGACGGGGTTTCACCGCGTTAGCCAGGATGGTCTGCATCTCCTGACCTCGTGATCCATCCGCCTCAGCCTCCTGAAGTGCTGGGATTACAGGCATGAGCCACCGCGCCTGGCCCCAGTGGCATTTTTTATAGAAATAGAAAGAAAATCCCCAAATACACACAGAACAGCAGAAGACTCAGAATAACCAAAACAACGTTGAGAAAAAAGAAAAACACTGGAAGCATGGTGCTTTCTAATTACAAAATACAGTACAAGGCTATAGTAATTAAAACAGTGTGATACTTATGTAATATCAGCCATAAACCAATGAAACAGAGTAGAGAGTCCAGAAATCAAACTATACATGTATGATCAACTAATCTTTGACAAGGGTACTGAGAACATGTAGTGGGAAAAAGAATGTCTCTTCAACAAATTTTGTTGAGAAAACAAGGTATCTATACGCAAAAGAATGAAATTGAACCTGTATTATGTATCATACATAAAAATCAACTCAAAATATATTGGATTTAAATGTAAGATCTGAAATTGTACAACATGTAGAAGAAAACATATGGGAAAAGCTTCATGACATAGGTCTTGAAATATTCGTATGTGTATGACACCAAAAGTCCAAGCCATAAAAGGAAAAACATGCAAAGGAGACTACATCAAACTAAAAAACTCTCTAGCAAAGAAAATCATTAACAGAGTAAAATACTGTTAGTCAATGGTTGCCTTTTCACTTTCCATTTTCCTTCAAGTGGAAGAAAATATTTGAAAATCGTATATTTGATAAAGGCTTAGTATGCAAAATATGTAAGAAACTCCTATAACTCAAGTAAACAAAGAAAACTTTAATTAAAAATTGCAAAAATTTTTTTCTAGAAATACATACAAATGACCAAAGGTATATGTAAAGGTGCTCAATATCTCTAATTATGAGAGAAATTATGAGAGAAATGAAAATTCAAACCACAGTGAGACATAGCCTTATGCATGTTAGGATTGTTATTATCAAAAAAACAAGAATATTTTAGCACCAAGTATTGCTGAGGCTGCAGAGAAACTGGCACTCTTTTATACTGTTTGTGTGAATGTAAAACGGTGCAGACACGAAGAAAAACAGTATGAAGATTTTCTCAAACAAAAATGTTTTGAAAAACCACAGTATAAAACAGCAATCCAAATTCTGCGTATGTAGTCAAAAAATTGAAATCAGGATCTTGAGGAGATACATGTGTTCTCATGGTCACTGTAGCATTCTTTCCAATAGGGAAAATATAGAAACAACCCAAATGACTGAAATGCACATTGACAGAAGAATGAATAAAGAATATGTGCTATATACACATTCAGCATTAAACAAAGGGAAATCCTACAATTTGTAAGTACATTGATGGACTTGAAAGACATTACGTCAAATGAAATAAGACAATCACAGAAGGATAAGTGTGAAATGATTTTACTTACATGAGGGCTCTGATTTGAATGTGTCACTCACAGTTCATACAATTCATGTGTTGGAAACAATTCCCAATGCCACAGTGTTGAGAGGCAGGATCTTTAAGCAGTGTTTCGGTCATGATAGCTCTGCTCTCATGAACAGATTGATGTGGTTGTCTTCAGAGCGGGTTAGTAACCATGTGATCGGGTTCCTGATAAAAGGATGAATTTGGCCTCTCTCTCTCTCTGTCTCTCCCTCTCTCTCTCACATATGCTCTTTTGCCGTTCCACCTTCCACCTTCAACTGTGGGCAGATGCAGCAAGACAGCCCTCACCAGATGTGGATCCCTCGACCTTGAAAGTCCCACCTTCCAGAACTGTAAGAAATAAATTTCTGTTCTTTATAAATTACCCAGTTTCATGTATTCTGTTATAGCAGTACAAAACAGAATAATACAACGAAGGTTGCAATATAATCAAACTTATAGAAGCAAAACACAGAATGGTTGTCGCTAGGAATTGAGGGAGTTGGGGGGAATGAGGAATTATTATTCAGTGGGTACAAGGTTACATTTATACAAGATGAATAAGCTCTAGAGATCTGCTGTACAACATAGTGCCTATAGATAACAATACAGTATTGTGCACTTAAAAATTGTTCAAGTGATGGAACTTAAGTGTTCCTTACAACAAAACAATCAAACAAGCAAACAAAAGCAAAGAGACACAAGGAAATATTTGGCCTTTAGAGGTGATGAATATATTTATTACTTTGACTATGGTGAAGGTGTTATGGGTATCTGAGTTTTACCAATAACTGCATATACATTCAGTTATTTTTATATTCATTGTCTTATCAAAGCTGTAAAAAAAGTAAAAAGGATGTATAACACTTATGTATTTCATTGTTGATAGAAATGACTTTATTTATTTTCTTATTTATTTATTTATTTATTTATTTATTTTCTTATTAGCCCGTTTCTGGTGATAATACCATTTGAGTATTGGGAATATTTAGTTAATAATAAAAAAGTAATAAAGTTTAACTAAGGGTCAAATTTCAACTGAATAAAGAATTGACTTCTTTTCTAATTTAGTTCTCAATACTCAGTGTTCATATATGTTCAGGGTATAAGCTTGCTGTCTGATTCTTCTCATTATATTTTGGAGACCATGGTACCAAACCAAATTTAAGCACCGTCTGAAAATCCTTTCTATTCCATCCTTTTCTATTCTTCACATTAGCTATTTCATTCTTCTCCAATCCTATTAAATGCCATCTAATCCTCTCACTCTCAGATAACCTTTCTCTTACTTCAATAGAGAAAATAAAATTCACTAGATTGGAACTGGATCAACTTTCTCTAAAAGATGAAAGAATTAAAAGAAAACAAGAAATAAAGAAAAAACAGAAAAAGAAAATATAAATGTGCAAATGTTTCTCCTGCAACTTAAGTCTATTTTTTTTTCATCTATGCCCTGATTCCTATGCAATTCTGTCTGCCTAGGATTTCTTTAACCTCATACTCTCATCTTTATTTATATCCTCTCTTCTAAACTTCTCCATGGTAATTAAAGATACTCAATTTGTTTAAGTGTAAAAAAGAAAATTCCATCCCTCTCTAACACTCCCTCATCCACTGTCCCCTGCAGCCATGCCGCCCGGTCACCTGTCAACACCTCTCTCCACTCTGCAGCATGTCACAGGTTGCTACACTGGCCATGTTTAATATTCTAATTGTTTTTTTTGCTTCAGGGTAACAATACGTGCACACACACGCACACACACGCACTCACTCCTACATTTCCTCTTGTATCTTTGGCCACTCTTGCAGAAACATTTTTTTAAACTCTATTTCCTTTTCCAGACTTTCATTTGTGTTCTTTACATTTCTCTCTCAGGTGCCCCTCTCTCCTAATGCTACAAACTTTCCCTGGACTTCTCCTGACTTCCATAGTTTCAATGTTCATGTTTTATAACTCCTCCGAAATTTACCTTTGTATTCCAGCTTGCCCTAAATTTCAGAATGGAATATTTCAAACATTAGATAAGACCCCTTGGATATAAGGCAGGGAGCTCAACTCAATATCTTCACACTGAAACCTGCAGCTTTTCCTCTGCCTGCTCGCCTCACCAATCACCATTCTCCTGTGCCTGCTCTTTTTAGAGGTGTTTATTGTTGGACACCTCCCACATCTGAAGTGCCTAAAACAGAGACATGAACCTCATCCAGGGCCTTGCCATATTCTCCCCTCATTTAGGATACTTGACAGTTATCCAGAGTAACTGATTTACACAAAAATATACATATTTAATTGGTATAACATTTCCTTTTGTTCTGGTATTTTTCTGAGTTTAACTTGATTATCTATTTCATAAGTTATTATTTTCGATTGAATCATTTTGCCTAAAATAAAACTGTTATTAGTCTTTTTGTGAATTAAATACTGTAGTTTCTCCCTGTATTAGTAAAGCTCATCTTGGGTCAACGTGGTTTACTTTTGTAATCTTATACCAAGAATCAAGTACTTCAAATAGTTTTCCTAGAAAAACTTAAAATAGTAGCACATATCATTCTACTTTATATTAGTAATAAAATACATTATGAATAAGGTAGAAAAAGTATTTTAACTTTTAATCAGGCATTGTTTGATACACGTGTAACCTATATGTAAATATGTATGAAACTAATAAAATTAATACTTATAAATCTATCAATATGATTGAAGGAATCTGGGATTTTTCCTCAATTCCATCATTTTCTCATTCTGCAGTGATAAAAGAGTTGTTAAATGTAGTATTTCTAATTTCCCTGTCTTTAGAAGATGATTTCATGCAGTTTTTATTTTTAAGCAGTATAAACATGGGATCATACAGTGTGCAGATTTATGTTACCTGCATTTTCTATTAGCAATATGTTTGTGAGACTCAATCATGTTGATTTTTGAGACCCTAAACCCTTTTCTTTCACACTTCTATGGGTGAACAAAACATGATTTAGGTTGCCCTCATTCATAGATATTTAATTTGTTTTCATTTGTATACTATGACAAAAATTGTAGTAATAAATATTCTTTTATAAGTATTTCACTATTTATAAATAGATGAGAGTTTACCTAATATGTATCCTAAAGAGGGAATTTTCTGGTCAAAAGGTAACTACATCTTCAATATAAACAGGTATGATTAAATTGAATTCCTCAGTATTGTGCCAATTCCCACAACTGAAATCTACATTCTTGTCAAGACATTTTATCATCATTTTTAGTTTTTGTCAAGCAATTAAGATTTTTGCTGATCTTATTTTTGAGTATATGAGATGATATTCTATTTTGATTATCATTCACATATTTTTGGTTAAAAAATAGGCTTAGAAATTTTTGGATTGTTTGTAGTCTTGCGATCTCTTATGTGAAATGCCTATGTATTTTGCCTGATTTCCTATTTGATTATCTGTAGTCTTGTTTTGTTATGGTAGGTTTTTTTGGTTGGTTTGTTTTTCCATTGTTTATTGAAGGAGTACCACATTATATACACTTATGAGATAGAAAGTAGGAAGTCTTTGTTAAATCTACCACCTAGTATATATTTTAACTTTTTAAAAATGTAAGCCAGCAGCACATCAAAAAGCTTACATACCATGATTAAGTAGGCATTATCTCTGGGATGCAAGGTTAGTTAAATCTATGCAGATCAATAAATGTAATTCATCACATAAACGAACTAAAGACAAAAACCACATGATTATCTCAATAGATGCAGATAAGGCTTTCAATAAAATTGAACACCCCTTCATCTTAAAAACTCTTGATAAAATTTCACACTCATTCATGTTAAAAACTATCAATAAATTAGGAATTAAAGGAAAATTTCTCAAAATAATGACAGCCATCTATGACAAGCCCACCGCCAACTTCGTAGTAAATGGGCAAAAGCTGGAAGCATGCCCCTTGAAAACCACCTCAAGACAAGGATGCCCTCTGTCACCATTCCCATTCAACATAGTATTGGAAGTCCTGGCCTGGTCAAACAGTCAAGAGAAAGAAATAAAGGGTATTCAAACTGGAAAACAGGAAGAAAAACTGGCCCTGTTTGCAGATGACATGATCCAATATCTAGAAAGCCCCGTGGTATCAGCCCAAAAGCTTCTTAACCTGATAAACAATTGCAGCAAGGCTTCAGGATACAAAATCAATGCGCAAAAATCACTAACATTCCTATACACCAACAACAGTCAAGCTGAGAGCCAAATCAAGAATGCAATCTTATTCACAATTCCCCAAAATGGAATGAAATACCTAAGAATCCAGGTAACTAGGAAAGTGAAAGATCTCACTAAAGAGAACTATAAAACTCTGTTCAAAGAAATCAGAGATGATACAAACAAATAGGAAAACATTCCATGCTCATGGATAGGAATATCAATATCATAAAAATGGCTATATTTCCCAAAGCAATTTATAGATTCAATGCTATTTTTATTAAACTGCCATTGACATTTTTCCTAGAACTAGAAAGTCTATTTTAAAATTTATATGGAACCATAAAAGATCCCAAATAGCCAAGGAAATCCTAAGCAAAAAGAATAAAGCTGGGGGCATCACGCTATGAAACTTCAATCTATAGTACAGGGCTACAGTAACAAACACAGCATGGTACTGGTACAAAAACAGACACATTGACCAAAGGAACAGAATAGAGAATGGAGAAATAGGCTGATTTTCAACAAACATGACAGAAACAAGCAACGGGAAAAGGACTCCCTATTTAATAAATAGTGCAGGGATAACTGGCTAGCCTTATGCAGAAGGTTAAAACTGGAGCCCTTCCTTATATCATAAACAAAAATTAACTCAAGATATACTAAAGAGTTAAATGTAAAATCTAAAACTATAAAAACTGTGGAAGACAACCTAAGCAATACCATTTAGGACATAGGAAAAGGTAAAGATCACATAATAAAGACGCCAAAGCAATTGCAACAAAAGCAAAAATTGACAAATGGGATTTAAAGTAAGGAGATTCTGAACAGCAAAGCAAACTATCAACAGAATGAAGCGACAACCTATAGAACCTTTCTTTCTACTGAAAGAAAGAAAATGTTTTCAAACTGTGTGTCTGTTATCTAGCATTTATAAGGAACTTAAATTACAAGAAAAAAACAAACAACTCCATTAAAAAGTGGGCAAATGATACGAACAGACACTTTCCATAAGAAGATATACAGGGAGCCAATAATCATATTAAAAAGCTCAATATCACTAATTATTAGGGAAATGTAAATCAAACCCATCTCATACCATCTCATACCAGTGAGAATGACTATTATTAAAAAGTCAAAATGACAGTTGCTGAGAGGTTCTGAAGAAAAAGTAACACTTATACACTGTTGGTGGGAATGTAAGCTAGTTCAACCATTTTGGAAGACAGTGTGGAGATTCCTTAAAGAACTAAAAACAGAAATACCACTCGACCCAGCAATCCCATTACCGAGTATATACCCAAAGGAATAAAAATCATTCTACCATAAAGACACATGTACATGTATGTTCATCACAGCACTAGTCACAATAGCAAAGACATGGAATCAACCTAAATACTCATCATGATAGGCTGGATAAAGAAAATGTGGTACGTAGTACACTATGGAATAATATGCAGCCATAAAAAAGAATGAGATTGGCTGAGTGCGGTGGCTCACGCCTGTAATCCCAGCACTTTTGGAGGCCAAGGTAGGCGGATCATCTGAGGTCAAGAGTTCAAGAACAGCCTGGCCAACATGGTGAAATCCCATCTCCACTAAAAATGCAAGAAATAACCAGGTGTGGTGGCACACACCTGTAATCCCAGCTAGTCTACTCGGGAGGCTGAGGCAGGAGAATCCGAAACCCAGGAGGCAGAGGTTGCATTGAGCCGAGATCACGCCACTGTACTCCAGCCTGGATGAAAAAGCAAGACTCCATCTAAAAAAATAAATAAATAAATAAAACAATAAATAAATAAATAAATAAATAAATAAAATAAAACAACAAAAAAAACCGAATGAGGTTATGTGCTCTTGAGGAATATGGATGGAGTTGGAGGCCATTATCCTTAGCAAACTAATGCAGGAACAGAGAGCAAATATTGCATGTTTTCACTTATAAGTGGGGTCTAAATGATGAGAACACATGAACACATAAAGGGGAACAACATACACTGGGGCGTGTGGGAGGGTGGAAAGTGTGAGGAGGGACAGGGTCAAGAAAAATAATGAATAGATACTAGGCTTAATACCTGGGTGACAAACTGCAAAACAAACATGCATGACACAAGTTTACTTACATAACCTGCACATATACTGCTGAACTTAGAAGTTAAGAAAGGTTTCTTTTTTAATAAACGCAAGTTTTATACATTCAACATTTTAATTGCTTTAAATTGTTTTCTGTATGCTTTGGTAAACAAAATATATCAATCTATTAACTATTTATCTAGTTTTCCTAATTTCTGGCATCTTTTGTAAAAAATTATAATTAAATTTTAGATGACTCCTGCTGACCGATGGCTGAACTACCTCACTATTTTTTAAAAATAATTGAAAAATCTGTAAATTTTAATTTTTTTCCTTTTTCCAAGTAGCTAATACTGTAATAAGTTTTATCCCATATTTTTCAATAATTAGAGCATGTGTGTTTTTATGGCTTACTGCATTAAATGTGCTCTCCAGGACAATATTGAATAAAGGCAATGCTACTGAGCATGCTTGCCTTTAATTTCATGTTTTATTTTACACACTAGGAAGTGTTTTAGCTTAGGCATAAGAGATAGCACTTGGCCGGGTGTGGTGGCTCATGCCGGTAAGCCCAACACTTTGGGAGGCCGAGGCGGGTGGATCACGAGGTCAGGAGTTCGAAACTAGCCTGGCCAAGATGGTAAAACCCTATCTCTACTAAAAATACGAAAATTAGCCAGGTGTGGTGGTGGGTGCCTGTAATCCCAGCTACCTTGGAGGCTGAGGCAGGAGAATCGCTTGAACCCGAGAGGTGGAAGTTGCAGTAAGCCGAGATTGTGCCACTGCACTCCAGCCTGGTGACAGGTGAGATTCTGTCTCAAAAAGAGAGAGAGAGAGAGAGCACTTAACAATGGGTGCAGTGAAATAACAGTAGAAAATATAATATTAAGTACATGATTTTTGTATGCATTATATATTCAAAATATTTTTTATAGATTATATTATTGTTAGGTATGGCAGTAGATATTTTTTGAATCAACATTCTTTACACAGTTAGGCATATTTCAAACCAATAAATATGAGATAGAGAAGTTCTCTGATTTTCAATGAAATAGTACTACTTTTTTTCCTGCTCATCTTTATTTTCTGATATAGGCCCGGAAAGCTGTACTTTAATACGTATTAAATTTTGTTCAAACTAAATATTGTCTTTATGGCGAGGAGATTCCGTCTTTCTTGACTATTTAGTATTCATGTTTTAAAAGTTTAATGCCTTCAGCAAATTATTTTCTTTACCTAAAATCAAAAGTTACAATTTCTCCTGTAAATCTGTAACATTTTTGAAAAATATATCTTCTATTTGACTAAATAATAATTTTTTAAAAATTTTTGAGTAAATTCACTTAAAAACTGCTATATTCAATCCAAATTTAAACAATAAGTTCATTTAGTCATTTGTTGTTTTTCCAGATGTAAAGCTGTCATTGAATTAAACAAATTTCCCAATAATAGCCTTACTTTGTATAGTATGAAAATTATGTAGGTCAAAACAAGAGACTTCCATTTTTTTAAGTAAGAAATCAAAATAACTTTTTCATGCTTTATATATAAAGGACATTTGAAATTTACAAGTGAAAATACAACTCCACATTTAGGGATAAATCTACCATGCCTTTGCTCATTTTTCAAGAAAATTTGGAGAAGACAGACTTACTTTGAAGCCCTTGAAGTGGTATCCAATGACGTTTCCCAATTTGCCTCTCTGTATTTCTTCAGTTTTACGTTTTGAGTCAATGGAAAAGTATCAACTTTAATTCCTTTATACTAGCAGGAAAGCATTGCTTTCTAAATAAATAAATATATCTGCCTCATTAAACATATTGTTCTTTGATGATAGGTATTAATTTTAATATTGAGGACTAACAATTCTGTAAATGTGTACTTTACAGAGATAAGAAATTGCTATCTCTATTTGGAATTTGGAATTCTCTATTTGGAAATGCAAGTATTACATCCAAAATGACTTATCACAAGTCTTGTAAAAACACACTTCTTACTTTTTGTAGGTGATTCTGCTTTCTCAATAAGACTCACATCTACCAATACAATAATCAGCATAGTGCTATATATAGAAACTTAACACACAGTGTTCTTACTCAAATTTTATTTTCTATATAAGATGTCTTTATTAACTTATGTATATTACTCTCACTTCTTGATTCACACTAATTACATGAAAGCATCATCTGAAACATTCAACATGCACTAGATGAATAGATACCACAGGTTGAGACCATATGTCTTGCATCTCTTCAAATATTTCTTTAAACATGTATTAGCCCACAATTATGATGTTTTTAATTCAAAAACATTAAAACAAAATATATATCTGTTCTGATGTAAAATATAGTCATTTTTAACCCTCAAATATTAATAGCATATAAAAGGCATACGTATTTTACACATTATGATATAAGATCTGATCATCATGTCTTCAAGATATTTTTGAATTTAAACACGACAAATTAAATAGTATCATTATGTACTACTACAAACTGTAAAATTAGATGCATTTTCCTAAAGTCAGGGTGGAGTCAAGAATACTCCTTACCACCATAACCAGTCAGTGCTATACTGGAATATTAATGCAATAAAATAAGACAAATAAATGGAATAATTAGCTAGAAATGAAGATACATAGTCATCATTATCTACATATTATACGAGATATGATTATCCAGGAATAAATTCCAACAGTCAGCTAACCAAAGAAAGTAAATCTGTAAGTAGCAAGTTAAAAATCAATGCAAATAATCAACATACAAAATGTCAGCAAAGCATGTATTAACAAAGTCAAAGAAAATTTTGTTCACTGTCATAAAATAAAATGTGAATAAATATAAAGTCTTAATCTTATACAGGTGAAAATTATTTCCACATTATCCTAAATTGTTCATAAATTTAATTAGAACAAAACACAACTATATAATTTGTGGAACTCTACAAGTTAATACCAAAATTAATATAGCAGATGAAATCCCAAAAATAGTCAAGAGTTTTGAAGATGATATAAAACTTTTGGCATGAAATTAAGCATTTTTTAATAGATTTTTTATAAAAATATATTTACATTTTGTTTGCATTGCTTTTTTATGTCACTCGCCATTTATTTCTATTTTATTTGTTGTATTTTTTACTGATTTCTAGAAATTCTTCATTTATTATCAATAAGATATTTTGTCTATTGTAGAGAGTATATATTTCCTTTCACTCTATTCTTTGTCACTTAAGTTATTACATCTTTCTAATACAGATAATTGTTTGTACTTCAAGGCCTATGGAAAGATTTTGTAGTTTGAGAAAGACTTTTCCTCTCCATGATTATGCTATATGGCATTTCCTTAGCTTTGTTTTGAAAATTAATAAGATTTTGACACAATACAGTGTCCAAATATGCAGCTATTTTGTAAAATGGTAAGTGGATTTTTTGAATGTTATATAGGCTGATTTTTAAATACCTCCTTTAGATTTTTTCAAAGTAATTCATTTTCTACAATTTTTGCTTTGTATTTGGTAAGCTAAATGATTCCATATATTAAATCTCAATGACTATAATATCCTCTTTGCAATATGTCATAATCGTATCATAAAATTTTACATAAGAAGTATAAATTTATTCAATCTTACCTAGAGTTTATTTTGCTGCTATTGCTTCTTAAACTTGATGCCTTTATCTTTCTTGAATTTATGTTATGTTGATGAATAAGAATATTAGTATTTTTCTCATATATCATAATTAAATTAGCTCCTAATTTTTGTGTATTTAAAAACCATTTTAGTTCATTTTTTATTGAGTTATAATTCATAAAATGCTTATCTTAAGTGTACAGTTCAATGAATTCTTACAAATGCGTATACCTATGTAACTGAAACCCTTGTAAATATTTCTATTATCCCAGAAATGATCCTCACACCCTTTCTCCCTCAGTCTCATCGTCATCACAAATTGACCACTCTACTTATGGCTTTCACCATAGATTAGTTTTAGTTGTCTAAAATCTCATAGTAATCTTGACACGTTTTTAGGTTAAGCATATTGTTATATATATTCGTAGTTCGTAGGTATTTATTGCTGAAATTCCTTTGTATGGGTAAACTACTGTTTGTCTATTCAGTCTCCAACCTGATGGATGTTTAACCTTTTCCAGTACATTATATTTATTTATTTTTTGATTTATTACACAGTAAATCTCTAGCTTGCTGCTTTATATGTTCCTAATGAGCACAGCATGATTAGCTAGCTGTTCTTCAGGTAATGGTTTAATTAGCCAGATCTTTTTTCATAGGTTTAATTCTGCATCTTGTTTTTGTTGTTGTTGTTAACTTTATACTTGGAAATTTTTCTGGGGCTGTTGAGAAGAATGTTTAATTTCTTAGAAGTCTTTTAAAACTCATGTTCTGTTTCTCTCTCTCTCTTCTATATTAATGTTATTATTGTGCAGAAACACCTTCACTTCCCTACTTCACTGAAGACCATCATTTGTTATTTTCTGATGCATAAATGCATTTTTAATAATCATCCTGCATTTCAATAGGATGTGGGGTATGGGTCATAAGTTAAAAAATGTTTATTCTATTTGCTTTTTGTTTGTTTGTTTTGAGACGGAGCCTCGCTCTGTCGCCCAGGCTGGAGTGCAGTGACGGATCTCAGCTCACTGCAAGCTCCGCCTCCCGGGTTTATGCCATTCTCCTGCCTCAGCCTCCCGAGTAGCTGGGACTACAGGAGCCCGTCACCTCGCCCGGCTAGATTTTTTTTTTGTATTTTTTAGTAGAGACCAGGTTTCACCGTGTTAGCCAGGATGGTCTTGATCTCCTGACCTTGTGATCCGCCCGTCTCGGCCTCCCAAAGTGCTGGGATTACAGGTTTGAGTCACCGCGCCCGGCCTCTATTTGCTTTTTAAAACAAACTACCTCTCCTTTCATAGTACTTGTACTTGTCACTTTGTATTACAATTAACTATTAATTACTATTAAATGAGCTCAATAAGAGTAAAATCATGTGCATCTTAATTGGCAGTAAATCCCCTGAACTTAGTACTGTCTTAGTGCCTACTCAGTGCTCAACAAGTACTTGCACAATAAATAAAAGAAAATATATATAATATTCATGAAAACATTAATAGCGGTTATGGAGGTGCAGGGTAATTACAGCTACTTTAAAATATTATTTTCATTTTGTTTTCCCAATAATTTTTTGTTTTGTTTTGTTTTTGGAGACAGAGCAAGGCTCTCTCTCCCAGGGTGAGGTACAATGGCATGATCTCGGCTCATTGCAACCTCCTCCTCCTGTGTCAAGCGATCCTCATGCCTCAACCTCCCATGTCCAGTAGCTGGGATTATAGGTCTGAACAACCACACCCGGCTAATTTTTGTATTTCTAGTAGAGATGAAGTTTTGTCATATCGGCCAGGCTAGTCTCAAACTCCTGGCCTCATGTGATCCGTCTGCCTTGGCATTCCAAAGTGCTAGGATTACAGTAATGAGCCACCACACCTGGCCTTGCTTTCCAAAGAGTTCTAACAGTCAGGTATTTTATTTATAATTCAAATAAAAAGGAAGTGATAGCATAAATATCATTAGTGATCACTTAAATACAAAAATATATGGTATAAACATTTATAAAAAGAAGTGAGCAAATCAATAAGCAGAGACCATATCAGAATAGTGGAAACTTGGATGATTTCCTATAATTTTTTATACTTGTCAATAAATTGTAAATTGTCAACAACAATCCTTCTCTACTGTCATAATGACAATACTATAGAGAGTGGAAGAGAAATGTCAGTAGTTTACTTTTGCAACATTTACTATTCTTTAATAGAAAATAACATATTTTCAGAGCTTGATCTTTCAAGGGAGACTGAGAGAACATTCATATGACAATCTCTGTGTACAATTTGTTTATTTAGAACTTTTAAGTAATTATAGTCTTCTTACTAATTTTCCCTGTGGGAAGATGTAATAAAGGCTATATCTATAACAATCATGTGACAAGACTATTTGTCTATGTAAAACCCTAAGTTATTGATTAAATCAAAGTCCTATTTATTAAGTACCTTTTTTTAATATTAGTATTTTTAAAGTCTTGATTGTTCAACCATAATGAAATAGGACGTCAGATGTTGGTGTGGAACACCAGAGAAAAGCAGAGCAGGGGAGAGCAGATAAGAGAAAAACAAAAGCCAACGAAAACAACAAGGAAAGCAAGTGATGAAGAGAAACTCTTGTCTACTTTAGTATTCATCTGGGTATAGAAAGTTGAGAATAACGATACATAGTAATACATTTATTATTGTGGTATTCTGTTAAGTATTATATATAATGTACTTGGCTGAGCCTTGTAGCATAGATAAACATACAAGTATAACTTCATTAATTTTTTTTTAAGTGCCTATATAGGTACCTGATATGGTTTGGCTTTTTCCCCACCCAAATCTGATCTTGAATAGTAGGTCCCATAATTCCCATGTGTTAATAGGAGGGAGATAATTGAATCATGGGGGCAGTTTTCCTCCTACTGTTCTCATAGTAGTGAATAAGTCTCACAAGATCTGATGGTTTTATAGTTGTGGGTTTCCCTGTACAAACTCTCCTTGCCTGCTACCATGTAAGATGTGACTTTGCTCCTCCTTTACCTTTCACCATGATTGTGAGGGCCCCCCAGCCATGTGGAACTGTGAGTCAGTTAAACTTCTTTCCTTTATAAATTACACTGACTCAAGTATGCCTTTATTAGCAGTGTGAAAATGGACTAATACAGTATCCATGCAATTTATTTTATCCAATTTGCAATAAAAACAAAACTGAGACATTCTATTTGACGTTAAACATGGTAAGGCATATTCCCAATGATCAGGTATGATCATTGTTGCTGTGATGGCAATGTGATTTTGTAAAATATTCCATCAAATTTATGGAATAGACTGTTTCAAAGGATATTGGTGGTGTCTAGCTAAATTCTACTCTGGTCTAAGTATATGAAACTCCCCAAAACTTTCCGATTAGTGGTCTTACTGTCTTGAATTGAACAATTACAAAGATAGTAAAGTATCCCCTGAAAATGAGGCAGGGTAAGTAAGGTTATGAGGCGATACTGACTTCTCTCCTTGTATGAAGTCCAGTAAGGTCTGCATCCTTTGCACCCTAGTGTGTGAGCACCTCACTCTTTTGTAAGGTAAGCAGTCCTACAGAATACTAGAAGACTTTCAGATAGTTACAAGTTCCAGCTACCCTAAATGGCCAGGGGAAGAGAACAAACGTTCCTTATTCCTGATGTAGCTTCCCCAACCTCCAGCCAATCATCACCAAAATCCTAAGACGCTACTGACTACAAATTCCTGTGGGAGGTGTGCGGGTATGAATTCCTGCCTGGAGGGAAAGTGGCTAGAGACTTCGTCAAGTCATGCATGCACAGCTAGGTTCAAGGCTTAGCTTCTAATAACCTTGTCCCCATTTTGATAATTCAAAACACATCCCTAGGTGATGTTAGGTGCTAAATATACATGTGATAAGTGTTAGGGCATGTAGATGCTGAACGCATGCACCAACTGCAGGTCCACCTTTGCATACTTGACTTCACCGGTGTTTTAAGAGTATGTATGAACAGCTCCCATAAAGGGAATTCCCCTTATGGAACTAGCTGCTGTCTCTAGGTTTGAGCAGCCTGATCTGCTTCTCAGAGTGTACTTTCACCTTGCAATAAACTTCTTCACGTACTCTTACTTTGGACTCGCTCTCAAATTCTTTTGTGCAGCAAAGTCAAGAACCTGAACCGGCTCACAGATAACAAAGTATCTGTTGTCATTTTAATACTGCTCTGTCTTGTCTTAAACTGAAATCCACCTCCCTTTAAATATTATTGATTAATCTTTGCCATGCTTTAACTCTTTGAAGCTTGCTGTAATGAATTTGGGGAGGAGGAGTGGAAATTGCATGTTGCCTCTAGTAAAAAACATCTTACAATTTTTCATCAGTATCTATGCCCAGAGTGATTATCTTCTCTCTATATATATTTTTGATTTTATATATGAGATACAACTGTTATGCTTTGCTCATTTATAAATCCACATAAAAATAATCTGTAAAAAACTGTTGTCTTAGTTTTATCAAATATATTTTTGTTGTGTCTGAGTAAACGTGGTAAAGATTATCATAAAATTACCATTTGTATAATGAAATGAATTTGTAAAATAAAAATAAAATTATGCTCTGTGGTGTTTATGCTATTACATGTATGATGGTTTTGAAACTTTGTATGTTTTCATCAGATGAGGCCATTGTCATTTAGTTATTTAAACATTACGTTCTCTAATATTACTTTATTTTACTTTTATGTAAAAATATATAATGTGATATTAAATGTAGAAATGCATGTAATCTATTTGTAATTGGATCTAAGAAGCTAAAATAATTTAGAAAATGTTAAGCTCTCTGAGTGTATATTTTTCCTTATCTATTTCAAAATATACAAAAATAATCATTTATTTTTGGTTACTAAAAGAAAATAAAAATTATTCTTGCATTTACTTTGTCAGCAACTGTTGTAAAGCTTTGACCTATGTTAATTGTTTAATATTCACAAGAAAAGCATGAGGTAGATGCTGTTATTGTCATGTTTTACTGGCTAGAAATGGATACAGTTAAGCTAAATGATTTGCCTAAGATGACTTATCTAGCACAGTTTGCTCTATAACAGCCTGGTTTCAATGCCAGAGCTGTAACCACTTCACTGTACTAAAGGTTTTTAGATTGATTCCTGTAACAGGCAAACAAACAAACCAGTCATAACCATTGTGTGATCTCTTCCCTTCCTTCCTTGTAATTGTTTTAAATTTGAGAATATTTTAATGAATTAATACACTTGCTATTGTATAATAATTTGAAATATCTCCTGTTAATAATTCTCAAAAGAAAATTCCCTCCAGATAAATATAGCCTGTATATCATGAACTGTATATTTACTTATTTTTTTCTACTATAGGGTTTGTTCCATAGAATTATAAAATGCATACCCTCATCACTACAGCTCTGATTGGCCATTATATGGAAAAATTAATGTGTTCATGACTATGAAAACTCAGAAGAAAGGTAAATGTGCATTCTATACTGAGTATCAAGAGTGAAAGGTAAATACTACAGAGTGGATCTATATTGTGTAGATCAAAATTGAAAGTATTCTATAAAATGCATATTCAAGTCTAGTGAAAGGAAATAAAGATAAAAACTTTCACAATATTAATAAATCTTACTTAATATTTTCTGTCTAGATTCTTCCAGGTTCCTAAGGGTACATATCTAGTTTTAGAATAAATAACTCATTTGAACTGAGGATTTAATATAGTTAAGTATTAAGATTTTCTACTTTTAATATAATCAGTCAGGCTTCTTTCTATTACCTAATACAGGGAAAAATGAGTGTTTATAGCTCTTGATATTAACCAATTATATAAACTGGATACTAAAACTATTTCAAATGCTTTTCATGATAGATGATACAAACTCATTATTCTCTGTATTTCTTTTAAAATATGGGCCTCTTTCCTATTGATTCAGGAATTTCTATTAATGTTTGCATAGCATGTTTTTCATAGTTTTACTTTGAAATTGTTTTTAAACATATAGCATATAATTTGAAATCTTTTTGTTAATTTGACAATCTTGGCCTATTTAGTCCTTTTAAATTTAATATAATTACTAATATTATGGGGTCTACCATCTTACTCTTTGTTTTTATTTGTTCATCTGCTTTTTGCTATTTTGTTTTTCCCTTTCTGTATTTTAGATCGATTTGAGAGTTATTTTTGTGTCTCGAGTCCTTATCTTTGCCAACATTCGGTTGTTGCAGGTTTTTATGGGTTTTTTGCTTCAATAATTTTGTATTTTTGGTAATTGTAATCAATGTATACTGGTATTTCTATGTGGTTTGAATATTTATTTCCCTGATAATCAGTAATGTTAAACACTGTGTTTACATGTTTATTGGCCGTTTATAAAGCTTCCTTTATATATTATATGTTCAGTTTTTGCACTGATCTTTCATTGGAGTGTTTGTCTTTTTGTTTTTGAGTAGGAGGAGTGCTTTATACAGTCTGGAGACAAAAAATTTGTTAGATATACACATTGTGAATATTTTCTATGTACATGTCTTTCTTTTTCACTCTCTTAATTTTATCTTTCAGTTAGAAGTCTTTGATATTGTTAAAGTCTAATATATTATTTTACCTTTTTATGGTTATTTATGTGTCCTGAGAAATTATGTATGAACATGGTTGAGATGATATTTTTCCACTGTTACTTCTAGGTTTATATTTTTAGCTATTATATTTTGGACTATGACATTTAAAAATTATTACTTTTGTGTAATCTGAGATAGGGATTGAAGTTCATTAATTTAAATTTGGTTATCTGGTTCTAACACCAATATTGAAAAACTTGTCTTTACTCTTTGCATTGTTTTGATGCTTACATGGGAAACCGATCAATTACAAAAACATGAATCTGTTGTTATGCACTCTCTTTTGTTTCATTGCTTCAATTAAATTATTTTTATGTTGACATCGTACTATACTGATAATTGTAGCTTCATATTAAGGTTTGAGGTAAGGTAGTATAAACCTTCAAATCTGTTCTTTTATTTTAAGACAATTTCAATGATTCTTGAGTTTTCCATATGAATCTTAAAATCATTTTTACATTTCTATTAATAATATCCTCAGATATTTTGATCAAAATTGCATTAAAAATATAGATCAGTTTATGAAGAGTTAGCATCTTAAAAATATTCCATTATCTAATCAATGGGCATTGTCTATCTCAGCAATGTTTTGTAAGTTTCAATGCAGATATATTGAACATATTTTGTTAAATTAATCTCTATTTTAATTTCTGTCACTATTGTAATTAAGACTGCTGTTGGTATGCACAAATACAATTGCTGCTATACGTAGAATATAATTGCTTTTGCATATTAATGTTTTATCCCAGCGGCATAGATACATTACTAATTTTAATAGTCTGGTTGTAGATACTTTAGAATTTTTCACATAAGCAATTATTCTTTTTGTAAATAAAGACTAGTTCATTTATTTATTTTCTACCTTTATACTTTCATTTCTTCTTCTTGTCTTATGACAGGGACCTGTACTGCTGGTACAATGATTAATAGAAGTGATGAGTATGGACATTCTTACCCAGTTCCTGACCTGAGGAGGAAAGTGGTTAATACTTCATCCTTTATATTTGATGTTAGATGAAGATCTTTCGTATGTGACTTTTATTGAATTTAGAATCTTTCTTATATTTTTAGTTTACTGATAGTTTTTATAATGTATGCATACTAAATTATTGTCAAACATGCTTTTTGTGCACATATTGAGGCTTTTGCATATGTAAGTGACTTTCATTATTTGATTTTCAAATGTTAAGCCTTCACAGAATAAACTTCACTTGGTTATGTTGTATTATTCTTTTAATATATTGCAGGAGATTTTTTGTTTTTTTTTGTTTGTTTGTTTGTTTGCTTGCTTTTGTTTTTTGTTTTTGCTAAAAGTTTAACAATTTCAGTATCTATGCTCACGGGATAAACTCTCAGTCATGATATAATATCAGTTTTATTGCCTGATGGAATCAGTTTAATAATGTTTTGGTAAAAGATTTTTGCATCTGTTTTGATGGAGGGATTCTCTTCTGTTTTTTTTAAATTATTATTATCTTTGTTGAGTTTCAGGACCATAGTTACTTGAGCTTCAAAGGTGGGTTGCAAACTACACTGTCTATTTATACTAAGAATATGTATAAAATTAATTTTTAGAGGGTTTCTTTGTATACTTGTTGGAAGTCACAAGATAGATATAGATAGATAGATAGATAGATAGATAGATAGATAGATAGATAGATAGATTTAGGTGGTATACAGTTGTTACATGGATATGTTGTGTAGCAGGGAAGTCTACTGGGCTTTTAGTCTACCCATAACCCAAATACTTATATTGTACCCAATAGTAGTCCTTTATCCCTGAAATCCCTCTCACCTTCCTAGCTTTTTGGAGTCTCCAATGTCTATTATTCTACTCTGTATGTCCATGTGTACCCATAGTGAGAACATGCAGTTTTTAAATTTCTGAGTTATTTCACTTATGATAATGACCTCCAGTTCCATCCATGTTTCAGGGAAAGACATAATTTTATTATTTTCCTGGTTGTGTAGCATTCCATGGTACGTATACATATTAAAATATTTTCTTTATCCAGTCATCTGTTGATGGACACTTAAGTTGATTCCATGATTTTCCTAATGTGAAAGGTGGAGGTGTCTTTTTGATATAATAATTTCTTTTCCTTTGGGTGGATACCCAGCAGTGAGATTGCTGAATCTATGGTAGATCTATTTTCAGTTCTTTCAGAAATATCCATACAGTTAATAATTGCCTTTATGACTAGTATAAGATGATATTTCATTGTGGTCTTAATTTGCATCACTCTGATGGTTAGTGATTTTGAGCATTTTTCATATGTTTTGTTGGAAACTTACATGTCTTCTTTTGAAAACTTTGAGTTCAGATTTTTTGCCCACTTTTCAATGAGATTGATGTTTTCTTATTTAGTTATTTGTATATTCTGGATATTAGTCCTTTTATGGATACATAATTTGCACATATTTTATCCTATTTTTGTAGGTTGGTTACTCTGTTGATTGTTTGTTTTGTTGTGCAGAAGCTGTTTAGCTTCATTAAGTCTCATTTGTTTATTTTTTTGTTTTTGTTGCATTTACTTGTAAGGACTTAGCCATAAATTATTTGCCTAGGCCAATGTCCAGAAGAGTTTTTCCTATGTTTTCTTGTTGGGTTTTTATAGTGTCAGGTCTTACATTTAAGTCTTTTTAATCCATAGTGAGTTAATTTTTGTATCTGGTGAAAGATATGGGTCCATTGTTACTCCTTTGACTATGGCTATTACATTTTTATAGCACCATTTATTGAATAGAGTGTCCTTTTCCCAGTGTATACTTTTGTTGGCTTCGTCATAGATTGTTTGGTTGTAGGCATGTGACTTTATTTCTGGGTTCTCTCTTCTGATCTATTGATCTATGTGTCCATTTTTTAATACCAGTACCATGCTGTTTTGATTGCTATAGACTTGTAGAATAATTTGAAATCAGGTAATGTGATTTTATTCTTTTTGCTCAGAGTTGCTTTGGCCGTTTGTGCTCTTTTATGGTTCCATATGAATTTATGATTGCTTTATCTAATTCTGTGAAAAATGGTGTTGGTAACTTGATAAGAATTACATTGAATCTGTTCATTGCTTTGGGCAGTATGGTCATTTGAACAATATTGATTCTTCTATTCCATGAACATAGAGTGATTTTCTATTTATTTGTGTCACCTACAATTTCTATCATCAGTGTTTTGTAGTTCCCCTTGTATAAATCATTTACCACCTTTGTTAAATGTATCCCCAGGTATTTTATGTTTTCTGTTGCTTTTGTACATGGGATTGAATTCTTGATTTGGTTCTCAGAGTAATCATTAGTGATGTATACAAACACTGTTGATTTTTGTACATTGATTTTGTATCCTGAAACGTTACTGTAGTCATTTATCAAATATAGGCATCTTTGGAGGAGGTTTTAGAGCTTTCTGGATATAAGGTCACGTCATAAGTAAACAAATTTTCTTAAACCAGGAAGTTTTAGATGTTTTCCCTAGACCTAATAAAACATCAAGAAATTTGAATGTGTTGAAACTATATTGGTAAGAGTTAAAGCCTTCTGTTATCGTAGATATAACATAGACATCTTAATAAACTTTTCTTTCTGTTCCTTTATGATAATACTTTATTTTTTTTTCCTGTTTGTCTTTTAATGTCTTCATTGCTTCTTATTTTTCTTTTTTTTTTTCTTTTTCTTTTTTTTTTTTTTTTGAGACGGAGTCTGGCTCTGTCGCCCAGGCTGCAGTGCAGTGGCCTGATCTCAGCTCACTGCAAGCTCCGCCTCCCGGGTTTACGCCATTCTCCTGCCTCAGCCTCCCTAGTAGCTGGGACTATAGGCGCCCGCCACCTCGCCGGGCTAGTTTTTTGTATTTTTTAATAGAGACGGGGTTTCACCGTCTTAGCCAGGATGGTCTCCATCTCCTGACCTCGTGATCCGCCTGTCTCAGCCTCCCAAAGTGCTGGGATTACAGGCTTGAGCCACCGCGCCCTGCCGCTTCTTATTTTTCTAAGTATCTATGTATTTTATGTTAATTCTTTTTAAATTAATTTAAGGAGAAAATTTCCTGAAAATATTTTTTACACTTTTGAAGCCATATTGACATACGTATATATTTTATTGTATTATAATGCTTGTAAAATAGGACTTTAAAAATTCACCAATTACTCTTCTTCACCCAGCCTTTATTGAAAATAGTATATTCTGAATTCCTAATCATAAAATATTTAATGCCTAACTATTACTATTGAAGCAGGATTTTCCCTTGACCCCTTTGCAGGACTCACAACAGGGGTGCATTGCTTACTCAGCCCACCCTGTGCAACTCCTTGTGGGAGGAAGCACGCAGACGAGCAAGTGCAGGCACTGGCAGGCAGCCCAGCAGAAGCAATTTTTTTTTTATATAGTTTGGCTTTGTGTCCCCACTCAAATCTCATTTTGTAGCCCTCATAATTCCCACGTGTTGTGGAATAGACCTGGTGGAAGGTAATAGAATCACCGGGACGAGTCTTTTCCATGCTGTTCTCATGATAGTGAATAAGCCTCACGAGATCTGATGGGTTTAATAATGGGAGTTTCCCAGCACAAACTCACTTCTCTTTGCCTGCTGTCATCAATGTAAGATAGGACTTGCTCCTCCTTGCCTTCCACCGTGATTCTGAGACTACCCCAACCATGTAGAACTGTAAGTCCGTTAAATCTCTTTCTTTTGTAAGTTGCCTAGTCTCGGATATGTCTTTATCAGCAGCATGAAAATGGACTAATACAGTAAATACTTGTGATGGTTAATGCTGAGTGTCAACTTGATTGGATTGAATGATGGAAAGCACTGATCCTGGGTGTGTCTGTGAGGGTGATCCCAAA
Source organism: Trachypithecus francoisi (assembly GCF_009764315.1). Taxonomy (NCBI): domain Eukaryota; kingdom Metazoa; phylum Chordata; class Mammalia; order Primates; family Cercopithecidae; genus Trachypithecus; species Trachypithecus francoisi. The sequence continues at coordinate 46,844,688 of NW_022681460.1, read as the reverse complement.
GGAGATTAGCATTTAAGTCAGTGGAGTGGGAAAGGCAGACCCACCCTAAATCTGGGTGGGCACTATCTAATCAACTGCGGTTGTGTCCAGAATAAAGCACTCAGAAAAACGTGAAAAGACTAGACTGGCTTGGCCTCCCAGCCTACATCTTTGTCCTGTCCTGGATGCTTCCTGCCATCAAACATTGGATTCCAGATTCTTCAGCTTTAGGACTCAGACTGGCTTCCTTGCTCCTCAGCTTGCAGACGGCCTATTGTGGGACCTTGTGATCGTGTGAGTTAATACTCCTTAATAAACTTCCCCTTATATAGACATCTATCCTATTAGTTCTATCCCTCTAGAGAATCCTGACTAACACATCCATTCACTTGAGTCCACTGGGTTCCACTCCCTGTAGGAAGCAGCATGCAGGCAAATGAGTGGAGATCCAGAGTGAGCAAGTGCAGAAACAACCTTCATTTACTTGGCTCACCATGCCCAACTCCTTGTGGGAGGGAGCACATAGGTGAGCAAGTATGGCATCTGGTCAGACACTTTTGAGTGCTGGCAGGATCTAACTCCATGCAGGCTCCATGGTGGCATCCAGGTGGCCGTGTCTGTGGCCTCTGAAGCCACAGAGGAACTGTTACGATGCTCTTTTAGCTTGCTGTGCACAGATGGCTTAAGTGTTAACAGCTCAGCGAGCGTTTTGCCTCACTGTATGGGGCAGCTGCCTTCCACCAATGGGGGCACAGGGCCACTGTGACAGCCTTTTTTTGGATATCAGCACTCGTGGCTCTTGAGCTCTTGTCTGGCATCCAGGAAAAATGAGATTACACAAACAAATAGAAGGATGGTGAATCCGGAGGAATTTATTGATGATGAAAGTGACTCTCAGCAGGAAGGGGAGCTGGAAAGGGGATGGGATGCACAGGCAACCTTCCCCTCAAGTCCAGCCGTCTCCAGCTGGACTATTCTCCAAAGTCATGCCATTATGCCCTCTGAAGAGTAGTCACTTCTCCCTGATATCCAGCTGCTTCTCCACTTCTCTCCAACTGAGTCTGGGGTCTTTATAGGCACAGAATTCGGGGTATAGAGGGCCATGGGTAGTATAGGAAAAGGTAACATTTGAGTGGAAAAAGAGGATAGATAGTACCACTTTGGTCTTCAGATTCCAGGTCTTTTGGCTTAAAGGTGAGGTTTTGCCAGGGACCTACCCCTGTCTGCCTAGAATTTCTCTGCCTCCTGCCTCTATCATTGTTTCACTATTATGACACATTAAAATGTTTTCTTTTAAAGCTTCACATTGAAAATTATATTCATTTCATGCAAAGAGAAACTAAGAAAAGCTAATGTATTACTATATTTAGGAAACAACAAAACAGTAGTTGACATTTACAGTAAGGAAATCAATTAGCACATAAATAAGACTTTAGCATACATTTCTATTGAGAAGGTGGACATATATATACTTAAAATTCGATTTGATTTGTTAAGGCTGTCAGTGAACCAAGTACTTGAACAGTATTTGAATTTTATGCATCTGCATTTCAAATTAGATAATATGGTTATAATAAAAATTACTGTTGCATTAAACTAACAATATTGGTTTTCAAAACAGAAGTATAAAAACTACTGAAATGTACAACTGCAATTTTTTCTGTTGCTGTCAACTTATTACACATGTTTGTATATGTTTCTGTGCAGGCACACACAGCCAAAAGCATACAGCCACATGCAATGTATATGGTTAAGGGTTGTAGGACATCAGCATAATGGTAAAGAAACGATCATTCCCTTTGAAGCACCTGGTTGAGATGTTTCTTTAACAATTTTTGGAAGATTGATTTAATTTGGAAATATCTAAGAGCACAAAATATTAAAAATAATAAAAAAGTATTGCAGAATTTAAAAAATAGCATTTGCTAATGGTTAAGTTATGCATATATATTTGCATATGACTCTATATTTAGTAAATTAAAATAGGCATGTATTCATAAGTAGCATGTGTGACTGGGTTAATTGAGAAGCTTTTCTTCCAACAAATGTAATAGTAATCATCCTCCACCAGACGATCTCTGGTGACTCCAGACTACCCATGTAGACCAGCGATGTACTTGGAAGAAAGGCACAGCAGTTCATTGATTGTCCTAAAACTTTGATTGTAGAGCATAAATAGACTTTAAAATAAAGTTATATGTTTATTTGAGTGACTTTCAAATGAGACAGATAATATTGTTTTGTTTGGGACCATAAAATACCTCCACCACCACCACCATTCCCTCCACACCACCTAGAAGTCACTCATTTTGCAGCTGGTACAGACAAGTGATCATTTTGCAGCTGGTACAGACAAGTGAAGTCACATTCTGGCTCCTCATTTTGATAAAAATTTTCTTTCTTGGAGTTCTCATACTTGTACTGTTTCCTTCTGCATTCATGTTGATTTGCTCATTTCCTGGTATTGGTGAAAATGTTTTGCATTATTCTGTATCAATAGCACTTCACAGGTCAGTCTTTAAAGTATAGCTGTTATATCTTCATTACAACACACTTTAGTAATCATATTTCTAATGCTATAGTTATTTTAATTTTTTCAATTTCTTAATAGAGGTATTTTATAAGTTTCTGAAATAACAACTTGAAGAAATTTATTCAAGTTCAACAAGCACTTATGAATCTGGTCTCTGTGGAGAGTAGTCATCTCTTTACGTATATTATTTCATTTTTTCTTCATAACACTCTATGACAAAGGTATTGATAATCGTATTTCTCATATTAGATGTCACCTTATTGTCCTGAAATTCTAACTTTATCTAAAAATCTGTGAGTGTTCACTACTGTGCTGCTGCAGGCTTATGTAGATTTGTGATTGAAAAATAGATTTTTTAAGCTAAGCACTGTAAAAAAAATAGATATTTCATTACTAGAAATTTCAGTCTGTGTATTTTATTAAATAGCTCTTGTAAAAGTTGTACAATTGCAAGTGAATTTCCTAGCTGGGCTATTTTAATTTCTAAAACCAGAACTGTACTTATATGCTAAGTATTGTGAGTTCCTAGTATCTCCTTCTGTAATTGCTTTGCTAGGTTTTCCTGTTAATAATGATATATCCACCACATGTGGAAATGGTTTTCTCTCGCATGTATGCACAGATAAAGGAGCATGGTCATGAATGTGCATACACATGCACGCACACACACACACATTCACAAGCACACTTGTTTTTAAATCAAAAGATTTAGATACAAAGAACTGGATTGGGATAAATACTGTCTACCTTAGGCAAAACCTGACAGGTAATTGAAAGTACAAGTAATTGAGTTCAAAATTTTGGGGGTTGAGGAAAACAAAAACCTCAGTGTCGAAACCGGTTGATAAACACTACAATAAAATTTAAGTAAACACTCAGTTAAAAATGGAACATACTATACATAGGTGGAGTTTATGAATGACAGAGCCATAATAAGTCATATCCAGATTTCTGGACAACTGAAACTTTACTGGCATCTTACAGGAGAAAAAGAGAGTAAACCATATCTACACAACATCTTATTGACAGCAAACCACAGAAACAGCATCATTTATTGAAATTCTGGGAAAATGATAATGATAATGACAATAAACAAAATGGATAAGAGTGTCTGGGATTTTGGAGTCTTCCCCCTATAATTTCTGTATTATAAAGAGAAAATCAAGCATCTGGTATAGCAGATGGTTTATATTTGTGATTCCAAGGGGAAAAAAATGAATATAGAAGAGAGAAAGACATGCTCCTACTGATACTAATAGTTTAGTATTTAAATTATGCTACAAGTATTTTGTCTCTATAGGACATTAATGTTACTGTGAATCAAAAAGGAATTTTAGAAATGAACTCTTAAGGAAAGACTCAATCCGAATTTAAATGTATTTTTCATTGTAGAAAATTCAATGCTCTAATGACCTGGGGTGTGGGAGGGCAGTTATCAGTTTTAACACAGTGTTATTTTTCTCAACTTCTAGCCAACCTTGGTTTAAAAGACAAAAGTCTTCCATTTGTCTCCATTTTCTTTTTCTTTTTTTTCTTTATTTGAGATGGAGTCTTGCACTGTCACCCAGGCTGGAGTGCAGTGGCGCAATCTTGATTCACTGCAAGCTTTTGTCTCCATTTTCTATGTGCTTCTTCCTAAGTCAATGCATGAAGACAGGTTGAGTGCACCCTTGTTTCTTGAATTATTGATGTCTACCTAAGAAAGGATTGGTTTCATAAAATATTCTGGGTATTATGACTTATCACGACTTACAGTATATAATCAGCTCAGTGTATATCTTAATGTAAGTTCTTTTGTTTTAGTGGCCCCCTACAAAGCACAGGGCTTCAGGAAGGATTTTCTCAAACAATAAGGTATTTATTACCAACCACTTAAACCATCCAAGAACACATGTGATCCCAAGCATAATAAAATAGAACCTAAGATTCTTTGTGCCATCTGATGAGAAGAAACTCACAAGACATTTGACTAAATTCAGTGAATTCAAAACTGGACTTAGTGTGCTATTTAAGTCAAAGTAACTTAAATGTTAGAGTTAACATAAATATTACATTATTGTATAATTGCCTGTTCAGGTAATATGGCTAGATCATCAGGAGTTGTAATGATTTTTCCTCTTGAGAGAGTTGATATTCACAGTAAATAATCCAAGAAAGTAAGCTGTCAAGACTGAGGCATAAAATCAGTGACCAAAAGTTGGGTTTAGTTTCAGGGGCAGTTTGGGCTAGACTCTGTGGCACAGGAAACTCTGGGATAATTTCAAAATACAACACTAAATAATTCTTAGTTATGTGGAGATAAGTCATTACTGAGGTAATTAGCTGACCTCAAAAGGGTACCTATGGAAGCAGTAATTGTGAGTTACTCACTGCATTGTCTTTTCCTTCCATTTTCTAAAGTCTCGAAAACTCGTTTAGTTCAACCTCTACTACGTTGTGAATTAAGAAGTGCATTTTCTCCATTTGAGTCTAAGTGAACTCTGACTTTTCCTTCTTCCATCTTAATGCATTTGTTGTGTTTTATTTATTAGAGCATTTTTCTTAAATATTTTTTTTTCCGATAAGTTACTTGGTGTGTATTCTGCCTTTTTGATGATCCCATTTATCTCTCATTTACCTTACAAGATGGATGATGTCTTGCCAAGAAATAAAATTTTAGAGTTGCAGTTTTTTTTTTCAATCGTGTGTAGATCCTACTACATTGTTATGTAGCTTTCAGGATTGAAAATGAGATATATAATCATGTCTGTTTTTCCTTACTGTACAAAAACTGTTTCTTCTGGATAAGGCTTAAAAAATACTTTAGAGATAAAGAAGTTTAACCAGATTATGCCTAAATAAGTGTTCTTAAAAGTACAGATTATAACTTAGTCACTCTTTTAATTCCTTGAACACCAATCTGTCCCTCAGGCATATTTGTCTCTAGTATATCTTAATTTTTTCCTCATGTTCAACTGTCTAATATTTTTCTCTTTTTGGATAATGTATTTTCACAAGTGAGAGTCCTGGGATTTATTAACCACATCACTCTTCTTTTTCTCATAATTCCTTTTAACTTTTCTCTACTTTTAAAAATTATTTTAAACATTTCTGTTTCAGATCTTTAATTCTAGTTTTAAAAATGTTTAAATTTATTTTGATTAAATTACTGATTTCTATTTTAGTTCAAGCATATATTTTTAACTTTTGGGAAGATCTTTATTTCCCTGCATGTAAGTCTTCTTACATGTGCGTGCGCGCACACACACACACACGGAGAGATAAAGAGGGAGAGGAAAGGCTATTGAGTGTCTATAAAGACTTCACTTTGATAGGAGAAAAAAAAAACAGCTAAAACCATTAGTTCAAGCCTTTTAAAAAATATACTGTGGAAAGGTCAAGATGAGCATTCTGCAGAAGGCACTTGCCTAAAGTATTGATGGGATAGATTGAGAAAAGTCAAAGTTCAGTTTTGTTCTGTCAATTGTTCATTTTTCAGTGTATTAAAGATATGAAAAGCTAAGACAGGATGCAGAGACAGTAAGACCGGGTCACAATTTTACTGAATGAATATGAGCTTAATTAGAATTGAGACAGGTGCAATTGAGGCTAAATTTTATGCATCTATAGAAGTTTTTGTTTCTCCAGTATCTTTCACACTCAATTTCAATTTTTTGCACAATTGCAACATTAATGCAGGGAAGATTGAGTTGCGCCTTCAGCACCTTGTGACATTTTGGACACCACAATTCAGATTGATTTAATATTCCTCTAACTACAGATCCCTAAATACTAACTCTTTCAGAAACTCCAGTTCTTACTCCAGAGTTGAGGATAGCTCTTTTCTAGTGAATTTCTCAGCTCACATGGAAAGGAGGGAGACTTATTAGTTATTTCGACAGATATCTCAGCAAAGTCCAAGGTTTTATTAGTATTCTTTCTTGTGGATTAAATTGGCAAGTATTTTGAAGATGGGTATAATGGGGAAGGAATTCTCACATTCGGTTCACCTTTTCCCTAGATTTCATAATTGCTTTGGTTTCAAAAATTAGTTTTACTTTTACATATATATGGAGTTTCAAGTAGTCACGAAAATTTCTAATCCCTACTTTGTTACTTATCTGATAAGAAGTTTGGCAATTACTTGCCAGTTTTATTCCTTTTTTGTTATCTTAATAATTTAAAAGAACTGGCTGTGTATTAGTAAATTGGTAGCACGTACACCAAAATGTTTGGCTACACAGATAACTTAGAAATTAATAGTAATAAGATGCTAGCTATTCTCATATAAGGGGAAAACGTGGTCAATTCATGAATCACATATTTCATTAAACACTCCTATGAGGTTTTGTCCTGTGAAAACATAACTATTTATTTTAATAGAGTGCATTGCTGAAAAATTAAAAATATCAATTTTCACACTGATGTCAAAGGTCCTAAAGATAATAATTAAAACGTAAGCAATGAAAACAGAAAAAATGCAGAGTAACAAAATAAAGCAAAATAAAATCCACGCACTTGTTGATGCTTAATCTGGTTAGTACTCACTTTGTGACATTTTTTGTTTTGTCATAGTAATTTAAAGTTGTTTTTAATAAAATACAGAGCTTTTAATATAATGGATTTTTTCTAGATAGATGTCCAATAGCTTTTAGAATTTAAATAAATTTTTACAATAACAAATGCACGATTTTACCTGTACAAAAGGAGGTGATAAATACTTACCAGACTTTAAGTGGCTACAGTGAATCACATTAAATACACAAAATATTTTAAGGTTTTGTCTTTGACCTGATAATTATTAGTTTTATTTTGGTAAAATATATTAATATTATAGAGTAATGCAAAATTATAGTGAACATTAAAAGCTTTCCAGTAATTTGTCAAATATTTAAAAGCATAAGCCTATTATTTTAATTGTCTATGTGATGTCCATAAAGTTAGTATTGTCTAGATATTTCAGTAATAAAATATTTCACCATCCCACATTAAGCCTGACAGATATTTTTGAGAAATACGTAATGACTCTAAGAGCAAATTGGTCAGAACAAGGAGATTAGTACACATTCACTGCAAATAGGAATACGATGTCTTATAGGTGGGGCCGTGGTTGTTAGTTTCTTCTGTTTTATGTATTTCAGATTATGTTATACATTGTTTTGGGAAGTGACACTGGTGTTGTACCTTTTTTTTTTCTCTACATGACCATACTTCAGTGCCCCTCAAATATTACAACCTTTTGTTGTAGGCTGAGTAATAACCACCAAAGATACCCAGGTGCTAACCCATGGAATTTGTGAATGACGTTTTACAGATGTAATTAAAGATCTTGAGATGGGGAGACTATGTCAGTGGACCCTAAATGTAATCATATGTGTCCTTAAAAGAGGAAGTCAGAGGGAGATTTAAACACAGTAGAAAAGGCCCATGACACAAACCATTAGTATCAGAATTAGAGACCAAAATCTCTATGCTTCTCAACTTGAGGATGGAGGAAGGGGTCATGATACAAAAATTACTGACAACCACTAGAAACTGGAAAAGGCAAGAAAACAGATGCTTCCCTAGAGGCTCCAGATGGAATACAACCCTAACAAAATTTTGATTTTAGCCCAGTGAAATCCATTTTTAGATGCCTTGCCACTAGAATTGCAAGATAATAAATTATTATTGTTGAAGTTACCAAGTTTGTGGTAATTTATTATAGCAGTCATAGAACACTATCAAATCTCCATCAACATATGGTGTCAGAAAGATAGGAGGCAATCAATAATTACATTGTTTTCCTAAATATTGCATACCAACTTGTCTTAGCTTGAGCTGCTGTAAAAAAAAAGTCATAAACTGGTTATCTCAAAAAAACATAAATTTATTTTCTCATACTTCTGGAGGCTGCAAAGTCCAAAATCAAATTTCTAGTACAGTTTGGTTTCTGGTAAAGGCTCTCTTCCTGTGTTGAGACAGCCACCTTCTCGCCATGTCTTCACATGATGGTGAGTGAGTGTGGTCTCTTCCTCTTCCTATAAGTACACCAGCCCACTTGTATGATTTCATTTAACCTTAAATACCTCTTTACAGGCCAGCTGTTCAAATACAGTCACACTGGGGTTTAGGGCTTCAACACAGAAATTTTGGTAGTACACAATTCAATCCATAGTCCCTTAAAATACATATCTGAGCTATTAAAAGCAGACTGATGACAGGACATATGTCATTGGAGTATATATACCAAGTTGGATTTTTTAAAGTGAGTTCCAAATAGTTTTACATGTAGCTAGGGGCGCAAGTATTGAATAGAGCTCAAAGCCAGTAGTTAGAATTCAATAAAATGTACTACATCAGTATATGAACAGACTTCTATGTAATAAAAATTGCTACATAGGTTTAAAAGATAAAACTTTCTGCATTTTAAATCACATTTTAAGATAATCCACCTTAATTAAAACATACAATTATGCTTTGGAAATTGTGCTATTTATTACTTGTAGGTAGTTATCTCATTAATTCAGAATTTCTAGAGATATATTTTTGTGAAACCAAATAACTGTCTTAGTCTCAGATTCCATTTCAGTCTTACCTACCTAATACCTGTTTTTCCCACTCTCCACTCCTAGATTTTAGATTTTGCTTACCTGCTCCTATTAAGTAATTCATTCAAAAAACACAGTTAATATTAGATTGGTGCTAAAGTAATTGTGGTTTTTGCCATGATTTTTAATGCCCAGGAACTTGGGTGCCAGGTAATCCCTGGCAATAGGGGTAAGAGATGAGGGAGAGTAATACCGGAAAGTAAGGAAAGCCAGCATGGAAGTCTGTTATGCAAGTTGATGTTATAGACAAAGACTCAATACAGCTGGGAGCTCTCCAAGAAGCAAACAAAGAGCCTAATTTTTCTGTGAAAGAGAAGAGAGGAAATAGGTTTTAATAATCTATTGCACTGCATGGTAATCACAGATAATAATAATGTATTATATATTTCAAAACTGCTAAAAGGACAGATTTTTAACATTCTTACCATATACAAAATTGATGTTGGTGAGGTGATGGATATGTCAATTAGATTGATTGAATTTTTCTTAAATGTATACATAGATCAAAACATCACATTGTATACCATAAATTATATATAATTATTATTCATCAGTTAAGGAAAAGAACAGAAAGCTGGGTGATCCCATTTCCAACACTGGTTCCTGAGCAAAACTGTGTGAGGATTGGCCCTGAGGGTTTCCTAGCACTTCAGAGCAGTACTTGAGAAATGGCTTAGTTAACTCTTCTGGCACTCCAGAAGGCTCTGAGGTAAAGTGCAGAAAGTCTTAAGTCTTTCATTGCAAATTTGAGGTTGGCTGCTAGTTGCGTGGGTTTGCAAAGAAATGTCCACTAAACTTACCTTTATTGAAATCGAAGATGAACCAAGTAGATTTGACCAATACCAGAAGCAGCTTCTGTGAATACAAATGAACAATTTTCAGAAGTGGAATCCTAAATAACTAATAATTATATTAACTTAATCTTTCTACAATCAAATAAAAATTCAAAGAAAAAAAGTGGTAACATTTCACTCTTCAATAGTAGACACAAATAAAGTCTAAAACTATCAGTAGAAGGGAAATTGTGGGAAAAGAGTAATTCTCATGCACAGATGGTAAAAATGTAAATTGGTATAAATGCTCCTATAAAGAATTGTAATGGGAAGCTAAAAATTAGCATACTGTCTGATCAAGCAATTATCCTTTATGTATACCTGAAAAATAACCCAAACCGGAAAAAATGTTGTATATTTAAGTAATAGAAACATTTTAAAGCAGCTAAATGAAATAACTCAATTTATATTTAAAATCATGGGTCAATTTTAAAATTACATTGTACATAAAAGTTTTATAGCACATAAAATACGTCAATGATGTGGACAAAGACACATGGAAAACTGGTGTGTGTGTGCATGTGTATGTATGTTGAATAGGTATAGTATTATAGAAATATGACCTGGAAGGGCCATATGAGAAGAGAAAAGGTAGTAAGATTAGGAAGGTTAAAAAGAAGTTAATCTCTAAGTTATAGAAAAGTTTTACATTGTTAATAAATTAGTAACTGAATTTTAAGATGATGGCAATTTATCTTATTAGATCTTAGTGGTCAGTATCAAGGTAAAGGTTTACAATTGCAGACAATACAATACATTTGAGTAAATATAAATATAAATATAAATGACCGTGGCCAGGTCAAAGAATAAGTTTGTAGGCTACTCAGCCATAAACAAGGACCAAAACTCTACCAAGCAACTTTACTTGTGAATATATTCCTGGGACCCCCAACACAGGAACAAAGGTCTACTGAGAAACCTCATACCCTTCCGTCTCTCAGAACTAAATGAAACTCCAGAATCCTCACCAGGATGGAAGCAAGCAACCTCTTTCCACATTACTCTCTTTCAATTGAAATTCACCAAAGAATACTATGTGGCAATATGGAAGCTAGGATTATATATCTTTTTTATTATTTATTTATTTATTTATTTGAGACCAAGTTTCATTCTTGTTGCTCGGGCTAGAGTGCAATGGTGTGATCTCAGCTCACCACAACCTCCCCCTCCTTGGTTGAAGCAATTCTCCTGCCTCAGCCTCCCCAGTATCTGGGATTACAGGTATGTGCAACCATGCTGGACTAATTTTGTATTTTCAGTAGAGACAGGGTTTCTCCAAGTTGGTCAGGCTGTTCTCGAACTCTTGACCTCAGGTGATCTGCCTACCTCAACCCACCAAAGTGCTGGGATTACAGGCATGAGCCACTATGGCCAGCCCTGAAACTACATATTATTTTTTAATTTTACCTTAAGTATGTAAATGTCTCACTTTTATTTTTTTTTTTTTTATTTTTTTTTTTTTTTTACTTTATTAAAATACTGAGTTTTATTTCACATGTATATTTTTGTCTCCCCACCATTTCCATGTCTGACCACCGCTACTACTATGTCCTATCATAACATTCCATACATACTTAAAACCAAGCAAAGGGTGGAGTTCCATCTTTAAAAACTAAACAGGCATTTTGGACAACACATTCTTGGCAATGGAACCTGGACAACATTTATCAAACACGGTAGGGAAAGTTCTCACTCTGCATTATAAAAAGGACAGCCAGATAGCAACTGTTACAGAAATGAAATAAGACGGAAAATTTTAACAAATTGTTTAAACTATTTTCTTAAAGAGACTTCCTCCACTGCCAGAGATCTTGAATAGCCTCTTGGTCAGTCATCCGGAAGCAATTCTTCACATAATTGATGAACTTGGCTTCCACTTGGGAAGAGAACCACCTTTTTCTATACTTGCTTGCATTTTTGCTTTAATGTCTTCTACAGAACTAGGTCCTTTTGGTGTTTTAGGAGTTTTTTTCCTGTTTCTTGAAGGATTCTTGTCCTTTTGATCTTGGTGTTGATGATGGTTTTGAGTCTTTTCCATTCTGATTTGACTTTTGTGCATTTTTGGCTGGAGTATCTCGTATAGATTTCTTCACTGGCGCTTTTTCTTCAGCTTCCTCATCATCAAAATCATCATCATCATCATCTTCATCATCATCCTCTTCATCATCATCGTCATCATCTTCATCAGCAGCAAGTTTTACTTTTTTCTGTGGAACCTTGCTACCACCTCCAGGGGCAGACCGCTTTCCAGATATACTTAAGAGTTTCACGTCCTCCTCCTCTTCATCTTCTGACTCTGCATCTTCCTCCACAGCTACTAAGTGCTGTCCACTAATATGCACTGGCCCTGAACCACACTTCAACCTTAAGACCACTGGTGGTGTTATTTCAAAGCCCCCAAGGGAAACCGTTGGCTGTACAGACATTTTCAAAGTTGCCAGTGTTACTTTAATTGGACTGCCTTCGTAATTCATTGCCTCTGCTTCAACAATGTGCAATTCATCCTTTGCACCAGCCCCTAAACTGACCGTTCTTAAAGATAACTGGTGCTCATTTTCATCATTATCCACCTTAAAGTGATAATCTTTGTCGGCCTTTAGTTCACAACCGAAAAGATAGTTCTGGGGCCTCAGGGGGCTCATGTCCATGTCCATCGAATCTTCCATCAGGTGGCGGCACGCACTTAGGTGGGAGAGAAGGCGGACGGAGATACACGAACGCTGCTCCAAAGAACAGCCGCGCAGGACGGAATCACACCAGGGAAAAGCGTAAATGTCTCACTTTTAATCAGGAAGTTCAAAATATGTTAGAGACCACAGATCTTGAAAGTGGCCAATAATGAGTGTTGTTGCATGCTTTTTGCATTATTTCTGTATTATGTGTATTTTAAAAAATACAAAATGCATTGTCATCCTCTCATAAAAAGACTGAAAATAAACCCATTTCACACAAGTGCTCCAATTTTTTTTCTCAGTTTAGATCTTAAATCCAAAATCAATACACTTAAAAGTGGGTAAAGAGAATTGTTGTGAACTGTGCTGTTGGATGTTTCTGTGATAATATCAATGATTATATCTGGTACATTTCCTGGTGCATAATTGCATGTATTAGACTCAGTGCCTACTGTTGACTTTGGCTGCAACCACTAGTTCAGGCTGCATCATTCAAACATTTTAGATACATGGGAAAGAAAAATCAAAACTAGAAAACAGAAGTTCTAATGAATAAAAATGATTTGAATTATTGTTAGCCTGTTGAGTTGTAATTATTGTTCTTTTTTACTTTTATTGTCTGGAAAAAAAAGGGGTCTTTGATATTAGTCAGAGTTCTCCAGAGAAACAGAACCGATAGGACGTGTGTGTGTGGTGTGTGTGTGTGTGTGTGTGTGTGTGTGTATAGAAAGAAAGAGAGACTGGTTTATTCTAAGGAATTGGCTTATGTGATTATGGAGGCTAAGAAGTCCTAAGATCTGTAGGAGGCAAGCTGGAGACCAGGGAGACCACTGATATAGTTCCAGTGCTAGTCTAAAAGCCTGAGAACCTGGAAAACGGATAGTGTAAGTTCTAGTTTGAAAACTGGGAGGCTTGAGACCCAAAAAGAACCATTGTTTTACTTAGAGTCTGAGACCCAATAAAACCAATGTCCCAGCTCAAAGCAGTCAGGCAGAAGTTCTCTTTTACTGGGCCTTTCTATTCTTTTCAGGTCTTCAATGGATTGTATGAGGCCCACCCTATTAGGAAGGGCAATTTATTTTACCCCGTCTACCAATCAAATGTTAATCTCACCCAGAAACACTTAACAGACACACCCAAAATCCCAAAATGTTTGACCAAATGTCTGGTTACTCTGTGTCTCAGTCACATTGACACATAAAAATTACCGTCACAGTCTTCTTTGTTTCATTCCTAGTTTAAACATGTAGTAGCAATATTTGAAATTGCTCATTATAAAATAAAATGCAAGCAATAATAATAAATAAGAACACATGGACATATAGAGGGGAACAACATACACTGGGGGTCTTTTGAAGGGTAGAAGATGGGGGTAGAAAAGGGGTCAGGAAAAATAACTAACGGGTACTAGGCTTAATACCTGGGTGATAAAATAATCTGTACTAAAAACTCCCATGACACAAGTTTACCTATGTAACAAACCTGCACTTATACCTCCGAACTTAAAAAAAAAAAAAGACAAAGTATTTAAAATTACTCAATTAGTAATAAATACTCCAGGGAATGCTGGCTCACGCCTATAATCCCAGCACTTTGGGAGGCCAGGCAGGCAGATCGCTTGAGGTCAGGAGTTTGAAACTAGCCTGGCTAACATGGTGAAACCTTGTCTCTACTAAAAATACAAAAAATTAACTAGGTATGGTGGCACGTGTCTGTAATTCCAGCTACTGGGGAGGCTGAGGCAGGAGAATCACTTGAACCTGGGAAGTGGAGGTGGCAGTGAGCAGAGATAGTGCCACTGCACTCCAGCTGGGAGACAGAGTGAGACTCTGTCTCAAACAATAATAATAATAAATATTAACTTTGAAATTAATTCTTTTTAAGAATATATATATATACATGACAATATAATTTTGTTAATGATTTTATTCCTTTTATCTTGTTACTAAAGATAATTTATCTCACAGTGTAACATCAGTTAAATGTTTTAAAATGTAAACATAATTCTTATATTTCAGAGTATAAGCCTACCATCATTTGGTGAACTGTTCATCAGTAAACATTTGAGTTGTTTTCAAATTAGTATTGTTCATGTACAGCTGCTTAAAGAATGCTGTATGTATCTGTCTGAGATTTAATCATAAACAACAATTTATATTGTAACATGATAAGTAGTTTAAGAAGAGAAAATGATTTGGAATCTCGAGCTGGTCCCAAAAGTCTGGCTAGGAAGCTACACAGCAAGAAGCAATGCCAAATGGCAACATGCAACTACCCTGCTGAGGACCCCACCACTTCCACCATGGACACAAATCCAGCAGATCACACTGCCACTGCTGAACACACAATGCCACACACTCTGCTTCTACTGTCCCAGAAATCCAGATGCCTTTGCCAAGAACCGTTGCCTGAAAATTATTTCTACAAGGCACTACTATCTTTCATTTCTATAAAATTTTATATCTATCATGGGGTCATCTATCCATGCTTATTTTGCCTGACTATGCATTAATTGTAAGGGGACATAAGAAAGCAAGCTTGTGGCTTCTTCCTTAGCCAGACAGGACTCAGTTTGGAGAATTTCCCCCCAAGAGAGGAATAACATTAAAGAGATGCTGAGTATCCACTTACACAACAAATAGAAATTTAATTCAACATGTACGCTTACCCTCATTCAACCTCCCATGTTCTTTAATATTTAACTTTCAAGCAACCCAACATGTTCCGGCTCAAATAATATCACTGCTCCAGAAATTTTCAACTCTACCCAATTTTCTCCACCTTGAATCTAAGTTGTGGACATGCATGGATCACAATAGCTGCTGTGCTAATTTTAGGTTGGTGTAGCCCAATAGGGAGGCCTGTCAGAAGATCAGAGAAAAGGAGAGTGAGCCATAGGTGTTTATTCTTTTGGCTTTCTCCCTATGGGTTTACCTGAAGCTAGCTGCATCTTTTAATGGAAAGTGAAAAGCTGCATCTTTTAATTGAAAGTGAACTCTTTACATATGACTTGTAATTAAATTCTAATTGTTCCCTTCTGGATTCTAGTAATTGCTGTCTCTGATCCTTCCTTTGGGCCTGGTGGTGTATACCCCTAAGGTACTTAATGCACCATCTATTTTGGTTTCCTTTCAACTTGTCACTTATTTATCAATAACCCCTGTATTAGTCCAATTTACACTGCTGATAAAGATATACTGGAGACTGGCAATTTTCAAAAGAAAGAGGTATAATGAACTCACTTCCATGTGGCTGGGGAGGCCTCACAATGGCGAAAGGTGAAAGGCATGTCTCACATGGCAGCAGACAAGAGAAGAGAATGAGAGCCAAGCAAAAGGAGAAACCACTTATCAAACCATCAGATCTCATGAGACTTATTCACTATCACGAGAACAGTATGGGGGAAACTGCCCCCACGATTCAATCATCTCCCACCAGGTCCCTCTCACAACACATAGGAATTATAAGAGTTACAATTCAAGATGAGATTTGGGTGGGGACACAGCCAAACCATATCAGCCCCCTTTCTCAACACTCTTGGAACAGAATGTGCCTGTTTTTTGCTGTTAACTGATGGATATAGTAATCATATTTGTTATTCCAAAAAAGATGCTTCCCTCGGACCAAACGAAAATATCCTAAAGTTAATACGCTATCACTTCTAGCTTTAACGAAGAATTTTTGTTTCATGTATTTTCCTGTTTTATTGAAACTCCAAGTTGTTACATAGTAGCCAATCAAATAAATTGTAAATTTACCAATATTAATAAACTCTCTAAAACTAAAAGGAGACTGGGAAAGATAAAAACGGGAAAAAAAATCTCGTTAGAACATATAATTAAATGTAACATGGCAAGCAAGATATGTAGGTAGATATCATAGTCCTAGTTTCTGTAATCTTTCATTCACCAGATAATATATGGTAAGTAAGTCTGCATCTTCAACTCTCCATTTTTCTTTCCCTTTGGTCCAAAGCCAGCTCTCCATTTGGAGTTCCTCACCTGCTGGATTCACTTCACTTTGTCTCCTGAGATATCTGATATCTTTGTAGTCTTTCCTTTATGAGTTTTATGCAGTTTATTTGTCCACTTAGTAGGCAACCTAAATTCACTTATATTCATGTTGAAGAATGTGTTGTAGATTCAGGATGACAGGCAGAGTGAAACACAATTCGCAATTAGAATATTACAGGGAGATGAAGCCAAGATGGCCAACTAGCAGTTGTGGCAATCAGAAGTGTCCATTGAAACAAACAAAAACAGTGTTTAAATCCAGCACCGGTAACTGAGGTATCCAGGTTCTCTCATCAGGATTGACTAGAACAGTTGATGTGACCCACGGAGAGGAAGGTAGAGCAGTGTGGTGTGGTGGCCCACCTGAGAGTCACACAGGGCAGCCACACCCTCAAGCCAAGGGAGGCAGAGAGGGAGCCTGCTACCCAGCCTGGGAAACCATGCTTTTTCCACAGAACTGTGCAACCCACTATTGGAAGATCCCACTCATGAGCCCAAGTCGCCAGAGCCTAGGGTCCCAACTATGGATCCATGCAGATTCTCAGCCACTCAGCTAGAATCTGCTTAAGTCTGCCAAGCTCCTCAGGGTAGGGGTGACTGCCTGCTGTCTAAGCCCTCTGAGCAACTTGGGAGAGGGGTGGCAGCCAACGCTGGGACTGCTAGCTGCCTAATACACTAAGCTCCCAGGGTGAAGGAAGAGCTGCAACCAGCTCTATAACTCCAGGCCATGCTTTTTCCCTACTGGAGCCAGGAAGGCTGGAAGGATTGGTCCCAAGAGGTATTCCTCACAGCTCAACACACCAGCTGTGTTAGACTGCAGACAGAGTGCATCTTCAGGCCTGACCCTGACCCATCCCTCCTCACTGGGTAGGTCCTCCTTGCAGGAACCCCAACAACTCCAGCCAGGGGCTCAGAGACAGAACTCTGTTCTCCTTGGACCTGAGACCCTAGTGGGAGGGGTTGCCATAGTCTCTGTGGACCAGCAGACTTAGTCATTCCTCTTGCTAGTTCTGAGAAATCCGGACAGCCTAGATGAGTGGGTTTCCCTCCAGCATTGCATACTCTCTCCACCAAGGGACAGCCAAAGTGCTTCTTTAAATGTGTCCTGTTCCCCGTGCCACCCAACCAGGTGAAACCCTCCAACAGGGGTTATCGGATACCCTATACAGGAGCATTCCTACTGGCATCAGGTGATCTGTGCCTCTCGAGGTCAGAGGTCACAGAGGATGGAGCAGACACCCATCTTTGCTGTTTACCAGCCTCCTCGAGTGACATCTCTAGGCACGGAAATGAACAGGATGAATAGGGCCTGAAGTGAACCCCCAGCAAACCGCAGGTCCTACAGAAAAGGGATCTGACCATTTAAAGAAAAACAAGCAAGGAGAAAGCAACATTAACAAAAAAAAACAAGCATTAACACAAAAAAAGTTCCCACGAAATCCTCACATAAGGGTTAGCAGCATCAAAGATCAAAACCAGACAAACTCATGAAGATGAGAAAGAATCAACACAAAAAGCTGAAAACTCGAAAGGCCAGAGTGCCTCTTCTCCAAATGATCACAACATCTCTCTAGTGAGGGCACAGAACTGGATGGAAGATGAGAAGGACGAATTAACAGAACTTGACTTCAGAGGCTGGGCAATAACAAAATTCACTCAGCTAAAGGAGCATGTTCTAACCCAATGCAAAAAAGCTAAAAACCTTGATAAAAGGTTACAGAAGCTGCTAAGTAGAATAACCAGTTGAGAGAGGAACATAAATAACCTGATAGAGCTGAAAAACACAGCATGAGAACTTCGTGAAGCACACACAAGTATCAACAGCTGAATCGATCAAGTGAAGAAAGAATATCAGAGTTCGAAGACCATCTTGCTGAAATAAGACAGGCAGACAAGATTAGAGAAAAAAAGAATGAAAAGGAACAAACAAAACCTCTGAGAAATATGGGACTATGTAAAAAGACTAAACCTACTATTTATTGGAGTACCTGAAAGGGATGGGGAGAATGGAATCAAGTTGGAAAACACACCTCAGGATTTTATCCGGGAGAACTTCCCCAACCTAGCAGGACAGGCCAACATTTAAATTCAGGAAATACAGAGAACACTATTAAAAGACTCCATGAGATGATTAAACCCAAGACACATAATCATCAGACTCTCCAAGGTCAAAATGAAGGAAAAAATGTTAAGGATAGTCAGAGGGAAAGGACAGGTCACCTGCAAAAGGAAGCTCATCAGACTAACAGTGGATCAGCAGAAACCCTACAAGCCAGAAGAGAATGAGGGCCAATATTCGACATTCTTAAATAAAAGAAATTTCAACCAGAAATTTCATATCCAGCCAAACGAAGCTTCATAATTGAAGGAGATATATAATCCTTCTTAGACAAGCAAATGCTGAGGGATTCTGTCACCACTGGGCCTACCTTACAAGAACCCCTGGTGGAAGCACTAAATATGGAAAGGAAAAAATGGTACCAGCCACTGCAAAAACACACTGAAATATAAAGACTAAGGATATTATGAAGAAATGGCATCAACTAGTCTGCAAAATAACCAGCTAGCATCATTATGATGGGAACAAATTTACAAATAACAATATTAACCTTAAATGTAAATGAACTAAATGTCCCAGTTAATAGACACAGACTGGCAAATTAGAAAAGAGTGAAGATGCATCACTGTACTGGATTCAGGAGACCAATCTCATGTGCAAAGACAAACAAAGGTGAAGTTTAGAGAAAAAAGAGTAAAAATAAATGAACAAAGCCTACCATCATTCTTAGCAAACTGTCACAAGAGGAGAAAACCAAACACCGCATGCTCTCACTCATGGGTGGCAACTGAACAATGAGGAAACTTGGACTCGGGAAGGGGAACATCACACACTGGGGCCTATCATGGGGGTGGGGGAGGGATTGCATTGGGGAGTTATACATGATATAAATGATGACTTGATGGGTGCTGATGAGTTGATGGGTGCAGCACACCAACATGGCACAAGTATACATATGTAACAAACCTGCACGTTATGCACATGTACCCTAGAACTTAAAGTATAAAAAAAAAAAAAAAAAAATATGGGACTATGTGAAAAGGCCAAATCTCCATCTGATTGGTGCACCTAAAAGTGATGGGGAGAATGGAACCAAGTTGAAAAACACTCTTCAGGATATTATCCAGGAGAACTTCTCCAACCTAGCAAGGCAGGCCAACATTCAAATTCAGGAAATACAGAGAATGCCACAAAGATAATTCTCAAGAACAACAACTCCAAGACACATAATTGTAAGATTCACCAAAGTTGACATGCAGGAAAAAATGTTGAGGGCAGCCAGAGAGAAAGGTCGGGTTACTCACAAAGGGAAGCCCATCAGACTAACAGTGGATCTCTTGGCAGAAACTCTACAAGCTAGAAGAGAGTGGGGGCCAATACTCAACATTCTTAAAGAAAACAGTTTTCAACCCAGAATTTCATATCCAGCCAAACTAAGCTTCATAAGTGAGGAGAAATAAAATCCTTTACAGACAAGCAAATGCTGAGAGATGTTGTCACCACTAGGCCTGCCTTACAAGAGCTCCTGAAGGAAGCACTAAACATGGAAAGGAACAAGTGATACCAGGCACTGCAAAAACATGCCAAATTGTGAAGACCATTGATGCTAGGAAGCAACTACATCAACTAACAAGCAAAATAACCAACTAACATCATAATGACAAGATCAAATTCACACATAACAATATTAACCTTAAATGTAAATGGGCTAAATGCTCCAATTAAAAGACAAAGATTGGCAAATCTGATAAAGAGTCAAGACCCTTCAGTGTGCTGTATTCACGTGCAGAGACACACATAGGCTCAAAATAAAGGGATAAAGGAAGATCTACCAAGCAAATGAAAAACAACAAAAAAGTAGGGGTTGCAAACCTAGTCTCTGATAAAACAGACTTTAAACCAACAAAGATGAAAAGAGACAAAGAAGGCCATTACATAATGGTAAAGGGATCAATTCAACAAGAAGACCTAACTATACTAAATATATACAGGAGCACCCAAATTCATAAAGCAAGCCCTTAGAGACTTACATAAAACAGACTTAGACTCTCACACAATAATAACAGGAGACTTTAATACCCCACTGTCAGCATAAGACACATCAACAAGACAGAAATTTAATAAGGGTATCCAGGAATTGAACTCAGCTCTGCACTAAGCAGACCTAATAGACATCTACAGAACTCTCCACCCCAAATCACAGACTATACATTCTTCTCAGCACCACATCACACTTATTCCAAAACTGACCACATAGTTGGAAGAAAAGCACTCCTCAGCAAATGTAAAAGAACAGAAATTATAACAAACTGTCTCTCAGACCACAGTGCAATCAAACTAGAAACTCCAGGTTAAGAAACTCACTCAAAACAGCTCAACTACATGGAAACTGAACAACCTGCTCCTGAGTGACTACTGGGTACATAACAAAATGAAGGCAGAAATAAAGATGTTGTTTGAAACCAATGAACAAAAAGACACAACATACCACAATCTCTGGAACACATTTAAAGCAGTGTGTAGAGGGAAATTTATAGCACTAAATGCCCACAAGAGAAAGCTGGAAAGATCTAAAATGACCACTCTAACATCACAATTAAAAGAACTAGAGAAGCAAGAGCAAACTCATTCAAAATCTAGCAGAAGGCAAGAAATAACTAAGATCAGAGCAGAACTGAAGGAGATAGAGACACAAAAATCCCTTCAAAAAGAATCAGTGAACCTAGGAGCTAATTTTTTGGAAGCATCAACAAAATTAGTAGACTACTAGCAAGACTAACAAAGAAGAAAACAGAGAAGAATCAAACAGATGCAATAAAAAATGATAAAGGGGATATCACCACCAATCCCACAAAGACACAGTCTACCATCAGAGAATACTATAAACACCTCCACACAAATAAACTAGAAAATCTAGATGAAAAAGATAAATTCCTGGACACATACACCCTCCCAAGACTAAGCCAGGAAGAAGTTTAATCCCTGAATAGACCAATAACAGGTTCTGAAACTGAGGCAATAATCTACCAACCAACAAAAGTCCAGGACCAGATGGATTCATAGCTGAATTCTAGCAGAGGTACAAGGAGGAACTGGTATCATTCCTCTGAAACTATTCCAATCAACAGAAAAACAGGAAATCCTCCCTAACTCATGTTATGAGGCCAGCATCATCCTGATACCAAAGCCTGTCAGAGACACAACCAAAAAAGAGAATTTTAGACCAATATCCCTCATGAACAATGATGCAAAAATCCCCAATAAAATACTGGCAAACCGAATCCAGCAGCACATCAAAAAGCTTATCCACCATGATCAAGTGGGCTTCATCCCTGGGATGCAAGGCTGGTTCAACATACGCAAATCAATAATATAATCCAGCATATAAATAGAACCAAAGACAAAAAGCATATGTTTATCTCAATAGATTCAGAAAAAGCCTTTGACAAAATTCAACAGCCCTTCATGCTAAAAAGTCTCAATAAATTTGGTATTGATGGGAAATATCTCAAAATAATAGGAATGATTTATGACAAACCCACAACCAATATCATACTGAATGAGCAAAAACTGGAAGCATTCCCTTTGAAAACTGGTACAAGACAGGGATGCCCCCTCTCACCACTCCTATTCAACATAGTGTTGGAAGTTCTGGCCAGGGCATTCAGGCAGGAGAAAGAAATAAAGTGTACTCAATTAGGAAAAGGGGAAGTCAAATTGTCCCTGTTTGCAGATGACATGATTGTATATTTAGAAAACCCCATTGTCTCAGCCCAAAATCTCCTTAAGCTGATAAGCAACTTCAGCAAAGTCTCAGGATACAAAATCAATGTGGAAACATTGCAAGCATTCCTATACACCAACAACAGACAAACAGATAGCCAAATCATGAGTCAACTCCCAGTCACAATTGCTTCAAAGAGAATAAAATACCTAGGAATCCAACTTACAAGGGATGTGAAGGACCTCTTCAAGGAAAATTACAAGTCACTGCTCAATGAAATAAAAGAGGACACAAACAACAGAAGAACATTTCATGCTCATGAATGGGAAGAATCAACATCATGAAAATGGCCATACTGCCCAAGGTAATTTATAGATTCAATGCCATCTCCATCAAGCTACCAATGGCTTTCTTCAAATAATTGGAAAAAATTACATTAAAATTCATATGGAACCAAAAAAGAGCCCGCATTTCCAAGACAATCCTAAGCCAAAAGAACAAACCTGGAGGCATCACACTACCTGACTTCAAACTATACTACAAGGCTACACTAACCAAAACAGAACGGTACTGGTACCAAAACAGAGATATAGACCAATGGAACAGAATAAAGTCCTCAGAAATAGTACCACACATCTACAACCATCTGATCTCTGACAAACCTGACAAAAACAAGAAAGGGGGAAAGGATTCCCTATTTAATAAATGGTGCTGGGAAAACTGGCTAGACATATGTAGAATGCTGAAACTGGATCCCTTCCTTACACCTTATACAATAATTAATTCAAGATGGATTAAAGAGTTAAATGTCAGACCTAAAACCATAAAAACCCTAGAAGAAAACCTAGGCAATACCATTCAGGACATAGGCATGGGCAACGACTCCGTGTCTAAAATGCCAAAAGCAATGGCAACAAAAGCCAAAATTGAGAAATGAGATCTAATTAATCTAAAGAGGTTCTGCACAGCAAAAGAAACTACCATCAGAGTGAACAGGCAGCCTACGGAATGGGAGAAAATGTTTGCAATCTACCAATCTGACAAAGGGCTAATATCCAGAATCTACAAAGAACTTAGACAAATTTACAAGAAAAAATCAAACAATCCCATCAAAAAGTGGGCAAAGGATATGAACAGACATTTTTCAAAAGAAGACATTTATGCAGCCAACAGACACATGAAAAAATGCTCATCATCACTGGTCATCAGAGAAATGCAAATCAAAACCACAATGAGATACCATCTCACACCAGTTAGAATGGCGATCATTAAGAAGTCAGGAAACAACAGGTGCTGGGTAGGATGTGGAGAAATAGGAACACTTTTACACTGTTGGTGGGACTCTAAACTAGTTCAACCATTGTGGAAGTCAGTGTGGCGATTCCTCGAGGATCTGGAACTAGAAATACCACTTGACCCAGCGATCCCATTACTGGGTATATACCCAAAGGATTATAAGTCATGTTGCTATAAAGACACATGCACACGTATGTTTATTGCAGCACTATTCACAATAGCAAAGACTTGGTACCAACCCAAATGTCCATCAATGATAGACTGAATTAAGAAAATGTGGCACATATATACTACGCAGCCATAAAAAACAATGAGTTCATGTCCTTTGTAGAGACATGGATGAATCTGGAAACCAACATTCTAAGAAAACTGTCACAAGGATAGAAAACCACACACCTCGTTTTCTCAGCCATAGGTGGGAATTGAACAATGAGAACACTTGGACACAGGAAGGGGAACATCATACACCAGGACCTGTCGTAGGGTCAGGGTAGTGGGGAGAAATAGCATTAGGAGATATACCTAAGGTAAATGATGAGTTAACTGGTGCAGCACACCAACATGCCACATGTATACATATGTAACAAACCTGCACTTTGTGCATGTGTACCCTGGAAGTTAAAGTACAATAAAAAAACCAAAAATTATTTATTTATGTATCATAATGTAAGAATAATAGAAATAAACTGCATAATAAATGTAAAAAAATTTAAAAATATAGGGATGGAGGAAAATTTATCAAGCAAATTGAAAGAAAAAAAGAAAAACAGCAGAGATTGTAATCCTGGTCTCTGAAAAAACAGACTTTAAACCAACAAAGATCAAAAAAGACCAAGAAGGGCATTACATAATGGTAACAGGATCTATTCAACAAGAAGAACTAATTATCCTAAATATGTATGCACCCAATACAGGAGTACCCAAATTCATAAAACAAGCTTTTAGAGACCTGGGAAGAGACTTAGACTCCCACACAGTATTAATGGGAGACCTTAATACCCCACTGTCAATATTAGACTCATCAGTGAGATAGAAAATTAACAAGGTTATTCAGGACTGGAACTCAGCTGTGGATCAAGTGGACCTAATAGGTATCTACAGAACTCTCCACCCCAAATCAAAAGAATATACCTTCTTCTCATTGGCACATGACACTTATTCAAAAATTAACAATATAATTGGAAGCAAAACACTCCTCAGCAAATGCAAAAGAACTGAAATCATTACAAACAGTCTCTCAGACCACAGTGCAATCAAATTAAAACTCAGCATTCAGAAACTCACTCAAAACTGCACAACTAAATGGAAATTGAACAACTTGCTCCTAAATGATTCCTAGGTAAATAATGAAATTAAGGCAGAAATCAAGAAGTTATTTGAAACCATTGAGAATAAAGAGACAATGTATCAGAATCTCTGAGACACAGCTAAAGCAGTATTAAGAGGGAAATTGATAGTGCTAAATGCCCAAATCAGAAAGATAGAAAGATCTCAAATCAATACCCTAACATAATGAAAAGAACTAGGGCAGCAAGAGCAAACAAATCCAAAGCTAGCAGAAGACAAGAAACTACTAAGATAAGAACAGAACTGAAGGAGATAGAGACACAAAAATCCTTTCCAAAAATCGATGAATTCAGGAGCTGATTTTTTGAAAAACACAAACAAAATCGATAGACTGTTAACTAGACTAATAAAGAAGAAAAGACAGAAGACTCAAACAGATACAATAAAAAATGGTAAAGTGAACATCACCACTGACCCCACAGAAATACAAACTACCATTAGAGAGTACTATAAACATCTCTACACAAATAAACTAGAAAATTTAGAAGAAGTTGATAAATTCCTGGACACATACACCCTCCCAAGACTAAACTGGGAAGAAGTCAAATTCCTCAATAGACCAATATATCAAGTTCTGAAACTGAGACAGTAATTAATAGCCTACCAACCAAAAGAAGTCCAGAACCAGATGGATTTGCAGTCTAATTCTACCAGAGGTACAAAGAGGAGCTGGTACTATTCCCTAAGTCATTTTATGAGGCCAACATCACCCTGATACCAGAACCTGGAATAGACACAACAAAAAAGAAGACTTCAGGCCAATAACCCTGATGAACATTGATGCAAAATTCCTCAGTAGAACATTGGCAAACCGAATCCAGCAGCATATCAAAAAGCTTATTCACCACAGACAAGTCAGTTTCATCCCTGAGATGCAAGGATGGTTCAACATATGCAAATCAATAAACATAATCCAACACATAAGCAGAACCAATGACAAAAAACACATGATTATCTCAATATTTGCAGAAAAGGCCTTAAATAAAATTTAACATTCCTTAATGTTAAAAACTCTCAATAAACTAGGTATTGATGGAACCTATCTAAAAATAATAAGAGCTATTTATGACAAACCCACAGCCAATATCATACTGAATGGACAAAAACTGGAAGCATTCCCTTTGAAAACTGGGACAAGACAAGAATGTCCTCTCTCACCACTCCTATTCAAAATAGTATTGGAAGTTCTAGCCAGAACAATCAGGAAAGAGAAAGAAATAAATGATATTCAAATAGAAAGAGAGGAAGTCAAGTTGTCTCTGTTTGTAAACAAAATGATTCTATATTTAGAAACCCCATCTTCTCAGCCTTAAAACTCCTTAAGCCGATAAGTGACTTCAACAAAGTCTCAGGATACAAAATCAATGTGCAAAAATCACAAGCATTTCTAGACACCAACAATAGATAAGCAGAGAGCCAAATCATGAATGAACTCCATCCACAATTGCTAGAAAGGGAATAAAATACCTAGGAATACAGCTAACAAGGGATATGAGGGACCTCTTTGAGGAGAATTACAAACCACTGCTCAAGGAAATAAGAGAGAACCCAAACAAATGGAAAATAATTCCATGCTCATGGATAGGAAAAATCAATATTGTGAAAATGGCCATATTGACCAAAGTAATTTATAGATTCAATGTTGTTCCCATCAAATTACCATTGACATTCTTCACAAAATTAGAAAAAAACTACTTTGAATTTCATATGGAACCAAAAAAGAGCCTGTATAGCCGAAACAATCCTAAGCAAAAAGAACGAAGCCGGAGGCTTCATTTTGCCTGACTTCAAACTATACTACAAGGTTATAGTAACCCAAACAGCATGGCATTCATACCAAAACAGACATATAGATCAATGGAATAGAACAGAGACCTCGAAAATAACACCACACATCTACAACCATCTGATCTTCAGCAAACCTGACAAAAACAAGCAATGGGAAAATGATTCCCTATCTAGTAAATGGTGCTGAGAAAACTGGCTAGCCATATTTAGAAAACTGAAACTGGACACCTTCCTTATACTTTATACACAAATTAACTCAAGATGGATTAAAACCTTAAATGTAAAACCCAAAACCATCAAAACCCTTGAAGAATACCTAGGCAATACCGTTTAGGACATAGGCATGGGCAAACATTTCATGATGAAAACACCAAAAGCATTTAAAGAAAAGCTAAAATTGATAACCAGAATCTAATTAAGTTAAAGTGCTTCTGAACAACAAAAGAAATTATCATCAGAGCAAACAGGCAACTTACAGAATGGGAGAAATTCTTTGTAATCTATCCATCTGACGAAGGTCTGATATCCAGAATCTACAAGGAACTTAAATTTACAGGAAAAAAAACAACACCATCAAAAAGTGGGCAAAGGATATGAACAGACATGTCTCAAAAGAAGACATTTATGTGTCCAAAAAACATGAAAAGAAGTTCAACATCACATTAAAGAACTACAAATCAAAACCATAACGAGATACCATCTCATGCTTGTCAGAATGGTGATTATTAAAACGTCAAGAAACAATAGATGCCGGCAAGACTGTGGAAAAACCGGAACACTTTTACACTGTTGGTTGGAATTTAAATTAGTTCAACCACTGTGGAAGAAAGTGTGGCAATTCTTCAAAGATTTTGAACCAGAAATACCATCTGACTCAGCAATCCCATTACTGGGTATATAACCAAAGGAATATAAATCATTCTACTATAAAGACACATGCATACATATATTTATTGCAGCACTATTTACAATAGCAAAGACTGAAACCAACCCAAATGCTCATCAGTGATAGACTGGATAAAGAAAATGTGGTACATACATGCCATGGAATACAATGCAGCCATAAAAAATAATGAGATCATGTCCTTTTCAGGGACATGGATGAAAATGGAAGCCATCATCCTCAGCACACTAACACAGGAACAGAAAACCAAACACCACATATTCTCACTCATAAGTTGGAGTTGAACAATGAGAACACATGGACACAGAGAGGGGAACAATACACAACGGGACCTATCAGGGTGTGAGGGGTAGGGGTCAAGGGGAAGGAGAGCATCAGGACAAATTGCTGAAGCATGTGGGGCTTAAAACCTAGATGATGGGTTGATAGGTGCAGCAAATCACCATGGCACATGTATACCTATATAACAGACTTGCAGGTTCTGCACATGTATTCCAGAACTTAAAGTAAAATTTAAAGAAAAAGAATATCATAATAATATTTCTGAGGAAGGAAAGAGGAATTTATAAGGGAAAATGGTAGCGAAGGTACAGAAAAGTAGACATCATTGGAAAATATTTTGGGAAAAGAGACAAACAAATTGTCAGTGACTGGTTATGGGAAAAGACAAATAGACAATCAAACATACTTTCTAGGAATTTAGCTTGTGCTTCTGGGTGAATGTTTATGTCATTTAACGACATGATGAAAACTCACAAAGAAAAATATTTGAGTGATATATCAAGAGATTACCTTGTAATGTATTAAGTTTTAGATAATTATGAGGGATACTATGTGAAATATTCAAGACTAGAGATGAAAGTCCAGGAGTCATCATCATATATGTTTTGTTTACAGCCATGTGACTGGCCTGGAGACCTGAAGAAGAAAATACACATAGAGAAGGAAGAATGACATTGGATAAATCCCTGGGAACCCAATAGTTAAGAGTTTTGGTAGAGAAGAAATCATCCAAGGAGTTTGAAAAAGATTAATCAATGAGGTAAGAAAAAGATTACCTCAAGTGTGAAGCCACAGAAGTCAAGTTAAGACAGTATTTAAATGAGAGAAGGGTAATAAATCACATTGAAAGAATTGAGAGGTAAAGCAGAGGCCAAACATGTGACCAAAGGTTTTGGTAAAAGTCAATTACTGTTAAGCTTGCTGAAAGCTATTCAGCCCAGTAGGCTGATCCAGAGATACATTGCTACAGATTTTGAAGAGAATTTGGGTGAGGAAGTGAAAGCAGTTAAAGGCAGATTTATTGAGAAGCTAATGAGGCTTAAATGCCAGGGCTCCTTGCCTGGACAGCCCATGCCTGTGCTAGCTATCTTTAGGTGCCTCCAAGAAAGAGAAAATATTCATTTATTTTATATTCTGTATAACTTATGCAACTAATAAAATTACTACCACTAAAGTAACAGGTAGACTGCTGGAAGTTATGCTTTCTTCCTTAATGCTTTTCCCAATAAGGCTTTGAACATAAAGCTTTACAGAGATTGGCATTTGTTTAAATACATCTGTTCAAGTAATACAGCATTAGAGTCACTTTTAACACTTTGAGTTGTACTACCACTGCGTATTTTGTGATTTTTTTAATGATAACAGTTGGCCCAGAAAACTTGCTTAATGACTCCCAACTCCTTCAGAAAAAAAAGCAAATGTTTAACTCAAAACTGCTAAGTTGTTTCTCAAATCATATTTGACATTTTAAAATGCTATTGTATTTTATGAATAAGCCGATTTAAACCAATTGCCTTCAAATCCTATGTACAATGTACTTGATATACAAACTGTATTCAATTATAGTACAGAAAACAAATTTAACAAAGTCATTTAGTGTATACATCTTAAGATAAGTATAATAGTGCCATAAAGTAAGTATGTCACAACCCAGAAAAATGTCAAACTGTACTAGTTGTGTCAGCAATGACTCCAAAGACTCTAAAATCAGTGATAGGGCATTGTGATCATATATAAAATTTAGTAAAAGCTACTGAGGTTTTGAGCAATCTCTTTGAGTTCTCTATGAAATAAATATGTAAGAAAAAAATAAGAGAAAGACAAGCACACAGGTAGGACACCTTCCTGATGTATTCAATGTAATCTAATCACTGTTTAACCAATAAGACTAGACACATGGCACCATCTGAGATGCTTTGGTCTTATTGTACTTGGCATTTCCCTGGCTTCCAGAAGTATTGTGGCAGAAACAGCTTATCTTTTCCCAATAACATATAAAATTAACTAGAACAAAATTGTTTTTGGTACCTCCATCATGGACCTCCTTCCTTTTTCAGGCCAATTATGTAACTAAATCAAATTGAATAAAGCAAATCTAGGATTATAGAGTCATTTAGAGAAATCATGCCAACATAATTAAATATGTACATACA
Source organism: Trachypithecus francoisi (assembly GCF_009764315.1). Classification (NCBI taxonomy): domain Eukaryota; kingdom Metazoa; phylum Chordata; class Mammalia; order Primates; family Cercopithecidae; genus Trachypithecus; species Trachypithecus francoisi. The sequence goes on along the minus strand of NW_022681460.1, from coordinate 46,814,536 downwards.
TGAATTCTTATTTTAATATTTCCTAGTTCTTAGAAAAAAGAGATATTTCTTTCAGTGAAAGACAGAATTCCATAGAATAAAACATGTATTTTATTTCTAAAGCCTAGATAAGTTTATCGTGCATGTGAAATCTATCACAAATGGTCTTAGCGAATACTTTGTAACTAATGGTATAGAATCTTAATCCTTCTTCTGTAAAGTAACATTATTTAAAAATCTATAGTTACTTGCAATATCATTGCTTAAAACAATTCTAAGAATCTTATTAGAAACTATTTTCAAAAATCCAAAACTATTTCAGAATAAACAGCTTCAACAAATACAAATTAATGTGTATTTTATATTTGAACATTGTACATTAATGTCCACATGGTTTTATCTGCACAAATCAAAATGATGTTTCAGCAACACTAATGATCTGATTCTAATTCAAATGGCTTCTTATCATGTTTGTGATTCAAGGGAAATCTAATTTTTGAATATTATAATTTAGAAATGTATGATATTACAAATAAGGAAAAGCTATATATATATATATATATATATATACATTTAGATGTACAATGGTGTCTGTTTGTAGCATTGGGTTAGCAAGTTCCCTACTTCTTCAACTTCCCTTTGGAGAAGTCTTGCTAGTGCTTAGTTCCTTTTTTCTTTCTACCACATTTTCATCAGTCTCTATGCCTTCAGTATTAGAACTGGAGGCTTCACACTTTTTTTCTAGTATCACCTTTTTCCTTGCAGACTGAAGTTCCTACACTTGCATTTCTGTCTAGTTCTACTTGGCTATAGGCTTCTAAACATTTTCACTAAAACCTACTTTACACTCACGTGTGCTGAGTAAGGCTTACTACTGAAGAATGACAGCATTACATGCCTTACTTAGAATTTAAGCTAGAATGTGCTTAGCCAGACCACACAAAAGAACCATCAGAAACAATGCTCTATACATGTAAAAATTATGCCAAATTCAATGAACTCTCCAGTTTCCATGTAATGCAAGAGTCAAGTTCTCTCTTCATTGACATTGTATTCTGTTGTCTACTTTGACCAGTTTAGCAGCATTTTTTACTTTTTTTTTTTTGCAGAATTGATGAGAATCCAAATGTGACATTCTTCTCATTTTACGTCTTGATGAAGAATCTAAGTGTTGAAAGCACCAGATGCAAAAACATGATGTTTGCTGCATCAATTTAGAGTATTTCTCAATTTAGTTGAGGGAGATTATTTATTTAGAAAAAACAATTATGATGTACTTGAGTTGTTTTAATAAGCCTTGCTAAACTCTTTCCCTATATCCTACTACAGTTAAATGCTTGAGATACCATATCTTACCTACTTCTTTCAGAAGACACACTGTGTGTTTCCGCATTACCTTTGGCATGTGGGTGCAGTTTGTCCATAAATTCTATAACTTCAGTTAGGCAGTAGAGCCACTGAGAGCACAGAGGGACTGAAAAGCGTTTTATTATTTTGCTCAAACAGGGATTTACCTTAATAATTTGGTCCTACCAACCATTGTTTTTTTCTAATTTTATGTGATCATGGAAAAGCAAAACACAATAAAACAACAAAAAAATACCTTCATGTTTCTTCTAAGGTAGATTTACATGTTTTAGCTTTAGTGTGCCTAAGGCATTATCATATATATTATTTCTAGCAATCTAAAGCAATTTCTAAAATCTCTACTTCTTCATCTTCTTATTTCTGAAAATCAAAGTTTTAACAATAGCTTTTCAATTTCCTCTTGCTGCCTCAAGTTTGCTGGTATATTATAATGTATTCTGTCACAATGAGTTTACTCAAAAACTGAAAGAAAGCACATTCATAACTAAAAACTAACCAAAAACTTACTTGTTGATTATTTGTAAATATTCTCATGGGAAAAAAGTGATTTTGATTGAGATGCTAAATTTACTGTTTCTGCTGCTGATTTGGGCTTTTTTTGCTTTTCTTTGCATTTGCTTCAGATATCACAACAACAAGAATTAGAAAGATTAAATTATTAACTCCTGTTAAAACACATATATGGCACACAGGGTTTTAAACAGGTTTAAGAGTCATTATATTTAGGAAACAGCTGCTTTTCAACCTTTCCAGACTTTTTGCAACCTGGCCCTTTCAGTGCTTCTCCACTTATTGGTTTCTCATACCCATCTCCAAAATAATCTTTCCTTAGTCATTATTTTTAAAATAGAGATATAGTTGTGTTTCAAACTGATATTAGAGATATCTCTTTAAAACCTACATTTTAAATTTCCCAAGCTCTACTAAAATCAACATATAGTAAAACTACATAAATTTTTCCGGCATGAAGGTGAACAAGGGAGTGCTGAGATAGGACCATGCGCCATGTATAAGTCCATAGCAGAGCATGTGCCTGAGTAACCTCCAGTTGCCTCAACCTTGGCTAGCTGCCAGAAGCCTGATATCAGGTCATACTGGAATGACTGCACACCCCCTTTTTGGTATTCTTCACTGATCCGTCACTACCACCTCAGAAAAATAGCTGCTCTCTTTGTCCTCCTATCGTAACATTTAATTTGACACATACAGATGAAAATGGGAATCCCTAAGTTCTGTACCTTGAAGATTCTATTAACATTTTTGAACACTAACTAGGATAGGAGATCTAGTGTCAAAAAGCCTGTATTAATAATTTTCTGTTTTTATTTTTGTTTTTGTTTGTTCTGGCAACTATGTTGACTGCATGAGAAATCCAGACAATTTTTTCTATGAGAACTGTACTCTTCACTAAAGTCAGTAATTTAGTAAGTGTTTTTCTAATTCAATACTATTACAATAAGTGCATACATATAGCAGACATTAAATTGTAACAAGGTTTAATAGGAATAGAAATGCTAGGCATTTAATGGAAATGTTAGGCAGATTTGACTCCTTCTTGCCCCCACCTCTAGGCACTGACTCATTTTATTAATCTCATTAAATTCAGGAAGCTTTTGGATCATCTTCCAAATTAAATTAATATAAAACTTAATTCTTCTCAGATTTAAGAGATCTCTCATGCAAGGAACCATATAATTTCCTGCTGTGCTTTTGTAGAGTATTTGACCAATATTAGTGTGATATTGGCTGATAAACTTATAAAGAGTATGCTTACTTTCCCAGAGCATGTATGCGTATTCATAACCTTCCTGATTCCTCTATAAATCCTTACCACTTGAGGCTTCAAACCAGGCTTGAATTTAGTTCCCTCAGGCTCTATTTTAAATCAAATCAAATGCTACATTTTTCCATCCCTTATTGAAATCGATTCTCCCTGAAGCAGTGGGAGGAGAAAGTCCTTTTTGTCTTTGCTTTCTTAGTCTGTCTTCACTGTCTCTAAAAGAAAAAACGAAGAGTTTAAAGAAAGCCATGCTATTTTGCACTGACCCTCAAATGCCTGATGTAGAATAATACACTCTGACTTCCAGTTCCTTCTTGTTCATGATTACTTCATCTTGTTGTGCAAAAAAAGTATTGTTTCCATTAAAGTAGTCCATCACCTTTGCTTTTTATGTATTTAAGGAAAATAGTGTAGAAAGTCACGTGGGAACTTTGTTCCCAAACAAGTAGAAGCCTGATCAACTAAAAAATTAAAATGTCTCTTGGGTCACTTGCAAAGCTCAGATTACAAGGTAAACATGAATTCTAAAGGATGACAAGCACCTTCGAAAAGATACAGGACACATGAATTCACTTTTCAATGGCACACTGACAGGAGGGCTTCCTGGGTCGAGTAGGGGTCTCAGAAAGCTGTGACACTCACTCATTTCCTGAATCAGGACTTACTTCGGTCCTGGATGAATATATTGAAGATATATACTTACAAGATTCCTAACACCAGGATTTGTGCATGTGTTTTCTTCGCCAAGAAAACTATAAACAGGGAAATTTTTGCTAATTTCCATGTGTCCTTCTCTCACTCTCTCCCTTCCCCTTCCCCAGAAACTAAAGTAAAAGGAATGTTCACTGCGCATTTTTCTGTGACCAGTGGACATTAGCTATCCTCCCAATTCCAATTCCTTGTAAACATACTTTGTAAAGTTCTATAAGATCCTGTCTCCTTTGCCATGCCACTGCAAGGTCATAAAGTGGATAAAACTTAAGTTACAATTCAGGTTTTCCTCAAAATCTAAGACACGTCACAAAATAATATACTGCCTTTGTTTCTCGCTTCTATAACAAGCTTCCCGCCTCACGTATCTCCCACCTTAAAAAGTTTAAAAGACCAATACCCAAAGTAGCAGTGGCTACCTCTTTGGGACCCTTTCCACGCTGTGGAAGCTTTGTACTCTCACTCTACTCAATAAAGCCTACAGTTTTTTCTCTCTCTGACCGTGCCCTTGTCTCTATTGCTCGCTGAAATCAACCGCCACACCAATTCTTTCGCGTGGCTAGGCAAGAACCTTAGGCGTTACTATAAGAGGAGGTAGTGGCCACCATATTAGCATATAAGAATAAATATGATACAATTTTAGTGAATTAAGGGCTGAGTATAGATTAACATGTCAATTTTGATAAATAGGAGTCCCAGACATAAGGGAAATTTCCATTCCATTGCAAGTTATTTTCCAATGGGTCTCCATCACGTACTTTCAAGAAAGACTATGTACGGGGCAGGAAAAAATAAATACTATTCGAATCAAAGAGAGTAGACAAATCTTATCCTTAGGGTGGAGAAAAAGATACATTATTTCCAGAGAAAAGAATAGAAGCAAAAGTAGTCTGCCACTGTGAAAGAGGCACAAAGTATTATTGTGGATTGTGTCCCAAAGGAAGGGCTATAACTGCTCCCACCAGAGAGTAGCAGGAAAGTTTCTTCTCAAGAATAACCATCCAAGACATAATTTGGCTTCCGTGGAGGTATAGAGAATTGTGGAAACACTGAGAAATCATGAAGTTGAGGTCCAGTCTCAAAAGGCCTAGTTGAACTTGAAAGACTGAGTCCTTCTGCTCCGGAACATAAAACTGAACTGCACAATGAGAAATATGCTACAGTAGTAGTCAAAAACAGGAAGAAATTCTGTGTGTGCAGTGCCGGTTTCATAGACTGAATGCTGAAGATGGAGCAGAAACACTAAGAAAAAGAATAGACAATACAAGAGCCATAAAGTAACAGTAGCTAAGCGATGGAGGAATTTGAAAACTGAGGATCACAGAAGTAACCATAACAATATAACTCAAACCAGTTCAACTTCTGACAAAATTAACTCAAATACTTCACAGTAATGGTTTTCAAGAGGAATGGCACGCCCATTTCCATGTATAAATATACTTTACCAGTTCTCTACAGTTCTACAAAATAATGTCTGTCATTCTGACAGTAGAGAATAGGTAAACTGTATTTATACATGGAGGTGGGCATGCCATCTCCATTTTCTGTGACGTATATGTCACACAAAACAGAGAAAGAAAGAGAAAACCTTATCAGTTGTTAGTAAATCCACAGAATAAGACACAGAGATGATCCTCAAGCTGGAACAATCAGAAAAGATCTTTAAAATATTTATGACTAACATGTTAAAATATCTAGTGGAAAAGGTAGGCAATATGCATGAATAGATGGAAAATTTTAGTAGAGAAAAACTGTAAATAGGAGTCAAATGGAAATGGTAAGAAAAAATTATTTAGCAGTATTGTTAGTTGACTAGACATAACACATAAAAGTGAACCTGAAGATCAATAAAAATTACCCAGACTGAAACACAATGAGAAAAAACAATGGTCAGAAAAAAGTAGAACCGGATATTACAAAGCTATGGAATATTATCAAATTATCTGTCACACATGTATTAGAGTCCCAAAAGGAGAAGAATAAAAGAATAAAGCAGTGCTTTGGGGACAGTTTAGAGCATTAAAATATTGTATATCGAAAAAAAAAATATTTTAAATCAGTAATGTAAGATTTCACCTTTGAAACTAGAAGAGTTTTACTCGTGGCTGATCCTAAGTGTGTATCCAGATTATAAAGGTTGGTTCAAAATGTTTATTTCTTTTTCTCATCAGTTAAATTTTCAGCTCCTATACAGTTAGTCTTAGGAGGCACCTAGGAGATTGCTGTTTCTTTATCTTCCTTCCCTCTTCCTTTTCCAGGCTGGTAAGTGTTCTGACTAGAAAACTTATCATGTGGAGAGCATTCCTGAGAAAACAATGTGTATCTTCAGGATAGATAAGTCTTTAAACTTATTAATCAGTGAGATTTTTCTAACCCTTCAGAGTATAATATCCATAGATAAAATATTTTATCTGCTTCTATTATTTTTATATTCTTACTTCCATGCACTAATTTGAACTTCATTGATTTTTATTGCATAGCAAATCTCTTTATATTATGAATGCACATGTTTAACTATATTTTCCTCTCAAATATAAATTGTTTGGCATATCAATTCTCGTTCTGAACAAGAAAAGGATCTTTCCATATCTTACCCAGTAAATATCTGTTTCATTCTTCAAAGATACCTTGTATTTTTAAAGTATTTCTGCAAAATAGTTTTATTACTAATTTTGAACTGCATAAATCTATATAGTTTGCTCTATCATTGTACATATTTCAAGCCAGTACTTTTTCTATGAACATACAAGAAAACTATATATCCTCAACTGGTTGCATTTAAATGTGATCATGATGTTTATTTCCTGAAGGCATAGCACTAAAATGTTCTCCTTATTCTTCCGTACTTGTGGTTGGAAGCAAAGAATTTCCATATAGTGAAATCACATGATGGAAAGAGTCAGAGCCCTGCGAACTCTGTTGGAAAAGAGTCAACAAGAAGTGTTTCTTGGACTGCATGAGTTTTTGCTCTAAGCGAGGAAAAAAATATGTGTTTGCTTGAGTCACCAAGATTTTTTGTTTTGTTTGCTTGATTCACTAAAATATGCTTGTTATCATTAATTTCAACTACTTTACTGTTAAATATTTCATATTTTGTATTATTATACAATAGGCAATGATCTGTCATTAATTAGACTGTTACTAGCAGTTTTTAAATTGTAGTAATGTTTTCCATATACTGTAAAGTTACTCAATTTAAGAAAGTTTTGGCGGGGCACGGTGGCTCACGCCTATAATCCCAGCACCTTGGGAGGCCGAGGCGGGCAGATCATGAGGTCAAAAGATTGAGACCATCTGGCCAACATGGTGAAATCCCGTCTCTACTAAAAATACAAAAATTAGCTGGGCCTGGTGGCACACACCTATACTTCCAGTTACTCAGGAGGCTGAGGCAGAAGAATCTCTTGAACCTAGGACACGGAGTTTGAAGTGAGCCGAGATCGCGCCACTGCACTGCAGCCTGGCAACAGAGCGAGACTGTCTCAAAAAAAGAAAGTTTTATTTGGTGAATCAAGGAACATGCAAAGAAGTGAAAATCCAAACACTGGATTCTGTTTCCTGCTCTTTACTCAAAAAAAAATCACTAGATAAGCAACAACAACAAAAAACTCAATTTGAGTTTTGATTTTGAGACAATTGCATTCCTGATCCTTAGATAAAATATGCAATGTAAAACATGTTTGAATTAAACTTTCTGACTGGCTACTGTTCTCTCATCTCTTACTATACTGTCAACTATTTCAAGCACTCCACTTGAGCGTATGATTCTGAAAATACTGCTTTTTAAGATAATAACCCATATAATGTTATAATAAATATTTTAAAAGATATGTCTGAAGTGACTTGTGAAGTTATTAAGATACACTCTGTTTTTCAAAATAAAGATGCAGTCATCAACTTTAATAAATTTTAATTAGAAATTTAGCCTCAGATGTCATATCTGAGTTGTCAGATATCTCTAAACATGTTTTTGTTCTTATCTCTCCAATAGTTCTCTCAAACATATGCAAATTTATAGTTGGTTAATCACTGCCTACTGTGTTGCTATATATGCTGTCTTTGCTTACCTGAATTATTTCACGATGGAAGAGAACTAGTTGAAAAATTCACTTTGCCTGAAGAAATGCAATTTGTAGGGCAGTGGGAGTTCAAGATTGATGCTACTAAAAGAGCAGGCAAGCAAAACATTAAAGAATACTTCTTGTCAAATGTTCCTTGAAAATAAACTTTAAAGGCTACATGGGAATGTAGTTAAACAAAGAGACGCTAAGGGTAATTTAGCAGACTCTTTGAAGGAATGAAAAGTAGGCACCATACTTGCTTTGTCAATTGTGTGGAAGAACATTTAACTCGAGCCCCTGCTGAAATAAAACTATTTAATTACATTTGAGAACAAGAAAGAGAAAAAAGTTTTTCCTTTGAAGTTTCAGATTTACTATATCGTTTAGAAGTCTAAAACTATAGACAACACAAGGATAAAGAACAGAGACAACCTATTTCTAAAGCACTAACAAACCAACTGATAAGTTATATTTAAATAAATAACCCACCAAATCAATAAATAGTATAAAAGCAGGAAAAAAGAAACATCTTATGGAAAATTTGTTTTAATAAAAACATTAAAATATGGTCAAGTCTAACTCATACTCAGTATCTGCTAAATTTGGACAGCATAGTAAGCTTTTAAAAATATCTTTGCTGGCCGGGCGCGGTGGCTCAAGCCTGTAATCCCAGCACTTTGGGAGGCCCAGATGGGCGGATCACGAGGTCAGGAGATCGAGACCATCCTGGCTAACACGGTGAAACCCCGTCTCTACTAAAAATACAAAAACTAGCCGGGCGAGGTGGCGGGCGCCTGTAGTCCCAGCTACTGGGGAGGCTGAGGCAGGAGAATGGTGTAAACCCGGGAGGCGGAGCTTGCAGTGAGCTGAGATCCGGCCACTGCACTCCAGCCTGGGTGACAGAGCGAGACTCCGCCTCAAAAAAAAAAAAAAAAATCTTTGCTATGTTCTAATCTAATGATACCACTCAGCTGCATATAAAATAAAATTGAAATATTTTATTCTGACTTTTCGAATTCTCACAAATTCAGATGACATCAGCAATATTATGTTATGTCCAGAATTATTACAGGGCCATTGGGATATAATTATGTTAATGTAATCACTGAGCCCAAATACAGCTTGTATATTAACACTTTCATATTTTGGCCCAAGAATTTGACTTCTCATGAATATCCATGGAGTTAATGATTTACACATATTTGGCCTTCAGTACACTTATTCTTCAGTTATTTACTTTAATTCATCTTGAAAATTTTGATTCTAAATAAAAAGTTTTTATTTTTTCACTATTGGTGAGAAAATATTCTTTATTTCATGACAAACCAAATAAAAAAACAATTTTCAAATATAAAAATTATATATACTTGATAATAAAAACATTTTACATAAATATATAGTTTACACATAAAACAATATTTTTTTTTGTATTTGCCAAAAGAGGAAGATAAGACTTCATAGGGTGTGACGATTGATGAAAGATGGATACAAGTGAGGTATTCTTTACAAGATTCATTCTTCTTTACTTACCATACTTTTTATCATTTTGCAAATTATGGGTCTTATAGTTTTCCCATAGTGAAACTGCACTCAGCCTTGAGGTACTCTAGTTTTTTTTTATTTTGGTAAATGAGTAAGAAGCTGACAAAGAAGATGAGTAGGAATTACCACTAAAACAGGAGCAATAGCAGGAAAGCAAAATAGATGCATAACTAACTAGTTAGTTCCTAAAGGCCCTGGTATCTAACTAGTATCTAACTAGGGCCTTTAGGAACTCCCATGTAGTAGATTGTTTAAGAGAAGTTGGTTTGGTGTTCATGTGATAGATTTCACAAAAGATGGAAAAAAAAAAAAAAGGATGAGAGTAAGAGAAACTTTAAGTGTTTCTAGAAAAATATCTGCAAGAATACCCTTGTCCACCTAAAACTATAAGATTAAAATATCGCTTTTTAAATAATGTATACTTGTGTGGTTTTGGCCATTTAAAAGTGATTCATTGTTTCAAATATGATAAAACTTTTGTTCCAGTTATGCAGTTATTCATGCTGTGTAACAACCACTATAAAAAATAGTGGCATTAAAAATCAAAAAAATTACAATGCTTCTATATTATATAGATCAGAAGTTCAGAGATAAACAGAGGGATAACTTATTTCTACATGACAGTATTTGAGGACCTAACTGGGAAGACTTAAATGACTAACAGTCAAACAATTGTCAACCATCTAGAATATTCTTTTGTCACATGTCTGATATGTGAGCTGAAATGACTCAAAAACTGGATTCAGCCAAGGCTGTCCAAGGGAGTGTGCCTACATAAGGGCTAGCCATGTGACTTAGTCTTCCTGACAGTATGGAAACCTCAGATTAGACAGATTTATTACATAATAGCTCAGACCTCTAAAGTATTCTGGAAAGCTAGGGGAAACTTGTATGACTTTTTTATGCCCTAAATTCAAAATTATACAGTGCTATTTCTATTTCATTCTATTCTATTGGTTGATGTAGTCACAGGTTTGCCCAGATTCAAGACAGTGGGACATACACCTCACCTTTCTATTGGGTCAATATAAGGAAAAGTCTATAGTCTACTGACAAATAAATTAGTGTGCACATGTGCTTGTGTGTTTGTGAAAATACCATCAAATATACATAATTAAAAAAATATTTGTATATTACATCATTTAATTACTTTATTTAGCTTTCAGTGCTTATTTACTTAATATATACCAGACTCTGTGCTAAGGGCTAATAGTACATACATGAATATAGCAAGTGTATTTTCTGCCATACTGAATACAATAATGAAAGAAACATAAACTAGTAGAAAATAACAATACAGGATAAAGTTATATGTCTTAAGATTCAAGAACATATCCAAGACCTGAGTTTCAGAGGGAATACAATACCTGAGGAAATATAATAAATAGGTTACACGTTTGTTGGAAGCAAAGAGCAAAAACTAAGATAGGGTAAATACTCAAAGATCAGATGTTTCTAATATCCGTGGGATGAAGCTCATGAGACTGTACTTAGCATCCTGCTCTTAAAATTGATTTGGAAACTTCTGAAAGGAGTTTCTGGTTGCTTTTTTGGCAGCTTCTTTAGCTACAACTTCTTCAGCTTTCTAACCTTGAAATGGTACAGTGTTTCAGAGTTCTGACACTGAACTTTTTTTCTCTTCTCTGGACACTCAGCCTAGGTCACCTCATCCAGTTTCATGTTGTCAATGTACCGATACCTCTTTAATTAATATTTTTCAACAAGAAATTCTGCCCCAAACTCCAGACCTATATAGTCATGTGTATATAAACATGTATGAACATGTACATATGAATGTGGATATATTGTAGGTACTCAATTTAACTAGCCCCAACTTGAACTCCTTATATTCCTCCCCTGAATCTTATTCTATGTGCTTTTCCTTTTAAGTTACTGAAAACTCCAGTCATCCAAATGCACAAGTATTTAATCTTGGTGTTGTCTTTGACTATTCTTTTCTCATTCCTACTGTAGTTATTCAGCAAATTTGGTTGTTTATACCCAGAATGTGACCCAGAATGTTGTAAAGTTACATCATTCTCATAGCCACCACTCAGATCTAAGGTACTATATTTCTCAAATGAATAATTGCCTTAGCTTTCTGGTCTATCCCCTAAAGAGGGAGAAAAGAAAACAATTCCTCTGACAAGGAATTTATAACCAGAATATACAAGGAGCTCAAACAACTGCATAGCAAAAATATCCCAAATAATCAGATTTTAAAATGAGCAGAAGATCTGAATAAATGTTTCTCAAAAGAAACCACACAAATGGCCAATAAGTATATGAAAAAATCTTCAAAATCTCTAATCACCAGAAAAATGCAAATCAAAGCTACTCTGAGATATTATCACATCCCAGTTAAAATGGCTTTCATCAAAGACAGTCAATAATGAATGCAGGCAAAGATATGAAGAGAACAATCCTACACTGTTGGTGGGAATTTAAATTAGTACAGCCACTAAGTGAGTACATTTTAGATGTTCTTACCACCAACAAATAATTATATGAGGTAATGCATACATTAATTAGCTCAACTTAGCCATTCCACAATGTATACACATTCCAGAATGACATGTTGCACACACTAAACATATATAGTTTTTATGAATTAAAAATAAATATATAAGAAAATAAGGATTCAAGGTAATGTTTCATAGTGATTTGGTCTTTTTTTAGCTGAGAGATCCATTAACAGTTTGATAGAGTAGGTAAAATATATGAACTCTAATGCTGTCATCTTTAAACCTTTCTTCTCACACTCAGGATTATTTTGAAAGTTCATTAATATAAATAAGTTGAATAGGAATGTTTAAAACCAAGGTGTTTGGGCAGTAAAAGAAATGAATCATAATTTACTTGATTTTTTTTAGAAAAATGGCATATGATCTAACTTGAATTAAAATGCAACATTTAAAAATATAACTTCAAAAGAGACATGAATATTGATTCGTCTCTTTCCAAGCATTGCAGATTACATAGTATCTCAGCAAAATCTTTATTTTACAGTTATACAAAGATGAATGAATGAGAATATACAGAAAGTGAAATTTTGCCTTGGAATATCTAATGAATATGAAAGATATTTTCTGCCATTATCAGCTATTTAATTTATTAAAATGTCTACCAAAACATTTATACCCTTCCTTAATTTACTATATTCCCCAAAGTTCCCTTCACACAAAAGCTTCACACAAGCAGTTACATACTTAGGAGAAGAAACTCATCATAGCCTATACAATCTGACAAATAGCTATGTAGCAGTCATATACATATAAATCTTCCAAGTTTCCATGCCTGTTGAATAAAATTCCATTTTATCATATATAAAATAGTTGTGTAAAGTGTTAAATATTATATCATAGCTATGCAAATGCATTCTTCTAGAACATTCAACATGATGATGAGAGGTGAGGCCAGCTGGACTTTCTGGGTTGAATGTGGATTTGGGGAACTTTTCTGTCTTACAAAAGGATTGCAAAACACACCAATGGAAGCTTTGTGCTTTAGCGCTTCACAATAAACCTTGCTACTGCTCACTCTTTGGGTCTGTGCCATCTTTAAGAGCTGTAAAACTTGAAGGTCCGTAGCTCCATTCTTGAAGTCAGCAAGACCATGAATGCGCTGGCAGGAACTCACTCCAGACATAATAATGCTAAATGAAAGCCTAAAAATAATATAACCCAAACATTAATTTGCAGATTCACTCAAAGTGGAAGCTTAATTTATACATATAAGTCAAGATGGTTCTTACATGACAGGCAAGTGTTAAGCATAGTATGCACGTGTTCATTTGTTTATTGTTGGAATGAATGGCACTATTTCAAGGTACTGCATTAGACAGAATCTTAGATCTTTCCAACAGAAAAAAAGTCATGCTGTGATGACTTTTGTGATGAGATAAAACCTGTGAAATGTTGTATAGATAGTTTGAGCCAGGGCCACATGTATTAGCAATATGTTATTTTGGTATAGCACTTTATTGTTTACAAAACACTTCTATATTATTAAATTGGAGCTTCCCAGCAACTTTGTTCAATATCTCAAAAATGATCATTTTTATTACAGACAAAGATTTTATGCCTTACAGAAGTTAAATAACTTGGAATAAGTCACCTCACACATGAAAAAGTGCCAGGAGTTGCTACCAGGATTTCCAAATCCAAAAAATGCAAAATATCATTTTTTTATTAAAACAAAAAGTACATTTAGTTTACTGTTAGACAAATATAGGCTTGCTTCCAAAAATGACCATGAGAGAGATCATCTATCAACCATTGCACAGGAGTTATAAGTGATAATTTCCCCCTGAGATTAACATAGGTATACTCCATAGTCATTGTGATAATTAAAGTAAACAATAGTAATTATTTCAAACAAATAACTCCTTATTCAATCCCTTTTTCCACTACACAGATTGCCTCTCTGTGGTCTCCTGCCTTGGGAAGAAGAGTGATGAGTATGATTTGAGAATTGATAACTTAATAAGGAAATGTAATAAAGCATATAGTAAAATATTGTAGCTTCTGGAATGCATCTTGCACTTTTATCATGGAAGAGCAGATTTCTTGTATAATCCAAGACTTTAAACAATTCTCGGTAAAGCAGGAGTTTCATCCCATGGATGCCAGCAGAGAAGTTTGGTAAGATAGTTTTTATGTAATAAGCCCTCCAGGGTTAAAGAAACATTCATGCCTTTTGTTTAAATTCTGATGCACAAACAAGCTAGAGCCTCTGAGTGCTGTGGCAAAACATAAAGTAGTTCCAGTAGTCCTGAACAGAAAAGACTACAGTTCCACTCTCTGCAGGGGAAGGCACACCATTCCTTCTACAGGGTGGTATGAGGAAAAATCCCTCAAACTGAATGGTTCAAAAGAATGAGAGCGGCTGATATAGCAATAAGAAATATCTAAAATAATAGAAAGTAGCATGTCTAAATATTGGATATTAAATACATGAAAACATTAAGTGTTTTCAGGATATAAAATATCTTAACACAATCAGGATACAAATGAAACACATGTAAATAATCTGATTTATGCTAATGTTCTTAATGTATAATGTTATTTTATAAATATTATAAACATTATTTTACCAACAGGAAAAAGATTTTGAAATGAACAAAATAGTCAAAAACTCAAAATATTATTATATGATAGAATAGTATATCATTAAAATTATGTTTATAAGAATGATATAAATATACACCTAATATAATTATAGGTAATTATAGGTAAATAAGACATAAAATATGCTATTTGATGTCAAATATATTTATATTCAAAAATACACTTGTATATACATATGTACATGTATATTAATATGCATATGCAATTACATGAATGCACACATATTTTCGGGAAGAAATATATAAAAATCTTAATCTTTCCATTGATATGTGGATATTTTGCATTTTTCCCATAATTTAAATTTTTGGTTGAAAAATTAAAACTTGGAGGCTTATATAATTTTCGAACATTTTATAATAAGCATGTGTTATTCTTCAGTCAGAAAAATACAACTTATGAAGGTAGACGAAAGACAACATATTACAGAGCTTAAATATATATTATTTTCTTATACTCAATAGTAAATATTAGTTTCACTTTTATACTATTAAAAAGTGAGAAAAATAATTATTTGCAATATTCTGGTGGATTATGGTAGAATTTTTTTTCTGCGAAAGATTGACTACTGTGTTTTAAAACATAACTAGCCTTGGGTTAGTAATTATAAATTATAAGGTAGTAATGAGAAAGATTTATTAAGTATTGTTAGTTTAAGTGCATCATATAAACATTACTTGGCCGGGCGCGGTGGCTCAAGCCTGTAATCCCAGCACTTTGGGAGGCCGAGACGGGCGGATCATGAGGTCAGGAGATCGAGACCATCCTGGCTAACACGGTGAAACCCCGTCTCTACTAAAAATACAAAAAAAACTAGCCGCGCGACATGGCGGGCGCCTGTAGTCCCAGCGACTCGGGAGGCTGAGGCAGGAGAATGGCGTAAACCCGGGAGGCGGAGCTTGCAGTGAGCTGAGATCCGGCCACTGCACTCCAGCCTGGGCGACAGAGCGAGACTCCGCCTCAAAAAAAAAAAAAAAACATTACTTGACGTTTATGGAAAATAACTTCAAAAACTCTATGTTATCAGTTTCAAAATAATAGTTTAAGAATTTTAAAATAAAGGAATTATCAAGACCAAAAGAAATCAAAGGCAAAGCGGGTAAACTAACAAACATAAACAAAATGCTCCAGTACTCAGTCACATTTATCTTCCATAGAAGTCTCTCAATTTTTAAAAGATGATACACTGAAAGGGAAAACAGATTCTTGGGAATGGCACTGATAATACAACTTATTGCAACTGGGTGGAGTCAAGCAAATAACATGATTGGATCATTGGTGCCTGAATTCTAACAACGCTGCTGCCATCATGTTTACAAGAATGGAACTTAAATCCAAGGCAACTTGTATTCAAATTCATATATAAAAATATATTGGCTTGGATTGTGATTTTTATTTCAAAGGGTATTTAGTGCTACGTACTATAACATTGTGATAAACACTTCAAAAAGTGATTCTGATTTCTGCCCTTTATAATGATGAAATTTACAATCTGTTTCTCATTTATCTAATTTACATAAACATGCAGTTTAAAGACAAATAGCTTAACTGACCTCATTGTTAAATAATGTACTAAGTTGACTCACTGAAAGTAAAATAGAAACTTGAACTCATTATTTTAGTTTACTGTGTAGCACATTTCAAGTTTCAGTACCACATAAATGCATCGGGCTAAAAATATACAGGTTTTGTTTCTAGTTCATACTCTGCTTTTATTTCCATCACTACATTACTAATACTCTATGTTTTACTTCTAAACACAAATAAAACAAAGAACAGAAAGTTTAATTCACATTCCCAAGGCACAGAAACAAACTACAAACTTAATAAACTATAAACTTCAATTTTTTTTTGTTTTTTATTATAGTTTTGTTATACGCACAGGAACATGCACACACACACACACACACACACACACAACCTTACCATTACTACTCGTTGACTACCAACCTGACCATATACCTTTTCTCTTTTGATCTGTTTCTTCACCTCTATAACAAAGGAATTACATATTTCACTTTTAACAGTTTGGTCGTTTTTCTCCTAAAATTAAACACACGCTTATCACATGACCCAGCAATCCCACTCCTAGGCATTGACCCATGTACTAGTTTCCTATGACTGCTGTTACAAATTACCACACATAGCTTAGATAACTTACAGCAATCCCAAGTATTATCTTACAGATCTATAAATCGGAAGTTTAGGCACACAACTGTCATTGGGCTAAAATCAAGGTGTTAGAGGAACTGCATCTCTTCTGTGGTTTCTAAGAAAAAACATATTTTCTTGACTTTTTTAGCTTCTAGGGAATGTCTGTATTCCCTGACTCTCTTATCTTCAAATCTATGAATGGCAAGTCAAGTTATTTTCAAAGTGCCATTTCTCTGCTTCTCTACTTTAGTTGAGAAATAATAGTTGTATATATTATGAAGTATGATGTGATATTTCCTTGCTTATAGACATCGTAGAATGATCAAGTCAAATTAACTAATATATACATCACCTCAAATACTTATCATTTCTTTGTAGTAAGAACTATTAAAATCCTTTTTTCGTTCTTTCAAAATATATGATACATTATTATTAACTATGGTGACCACGCTGTGCAATAGATCACCAGAACTGATTTCTCCTGCCTAACTGAAGCTTTCTACACTTTGGTATCTCCTTTCCCTGCCCTACCACCTCTCCATTAGCCTCTGATAATCCTCATTCTACTGTTTTTTCTTCAGTATGACTTTTTAAAGAATCCTCACATAATTAGTCATGAGGACCATAAAGAAGTTTTGGCTATCAATGGACCACATATATGATAGTGGCCCCACGAGACTGTAATGCCATATTTTTACTGCTTTGTCTATGTTGAGATATGTATATATACACAAATACTTACCATTGTGTTTGAATTGCTATAGTATTTAGTACAGTAACATGGTGTACAGGTTTGCACCCTATATGCAATTCGAGCTTATCAAACCCATGGCTCGTGGCTGCATGTAGCCCAGGACAGCTTTGAGTACAGACCAACACAAATTCGTAAATTTGTAAACTTTCTTAAAACACTATGAGATTTCTGTACAAATCTTTTTTTTTTTTTTTCCTTTTTTGCTCATTAGCTATGGTTAGTGTTAGTGTATTTTATGTGTCGCCCAACTTCTCTTCTGATGTAGCCCATGGAAGCCAGAAGGTTGGACACCCTGTTTGTTGTATGTTATACTATCTAGGTTATGTAAGTACACTGTATGATGTTCCCACGTATCACATAATGTATTTCTCAGAATGAATTTTAGTTTTTGAGGGATGCATGACTGTAGATAATCAGTGATTTCCTTTTGCTTACTTGAATTTTAAATTCCAATAAAACATAAACAATTGTTGCTGTGTGAGCATAAAATACATCTTTAATTTAGATTCTCTTACAAAGTGAACATTTTTTCAATCAGTAACAATATGACAAATATTTATGTTCTATTTGTGTGTAATTATAGTATAAACACCTGAAATAATTGCTCAAGTATCTGATATTTATAGTAATGGAATTTTTATCAGATAGAAATCTTCCATATTTGTTAACAAGAGTCTAAGAATTTTTTCATGTGATCATTTGAATAAAAGCTTCCAAAAAGAAATACATATTATATTTGAATTTCTAACATTGTATAAATAATTTCAAATACTAGTTAGCTTCTAAGGTGGATTTGACTTACATTATTAAAAAGTAGCAAGAAAGAGCAATTATTGTTAATCCCATCAAATCTAGTTTAGATACATATGTTCTAATCTAAGTGGAAAATAGTTCTGGGTCTCATTACAACTCATGAATATTTATCCTCACTAGATTGTTTTCTCTGTTTACCTTTGTGGAACAGAGAAGAGAAGTGCAAACCTAGAAGTCATTCTCATCTAGGTAGCCAGAATTAAGTTTAGAATTGTCTATTGGTCTAGCCTAGTAATAATTTTTCCTAAAGCTGTGTATGTGCCCCTGTTGCACTGTTACCTAACCACTTTCACTGTTAGATCATTCAAAACTAAATATGGAGTCTACTATTTGGAACTCTGTTAAAAATGACTAGGCAAACAATTCCAAAATTCAAATTTAACACAATTATTCTCAAGAAAGAACACCCATAGCTAAATTTCTTCACAGTATTTAATGCTTCCCTCAGATCAAAAAGAAAGTATAATTTTAAAAAGAAAAAAAAAAGAGAACAGAGAAAAGAATTTAATAGTAATCCTATACTCTGTGTTTGGTTTTAGCAGTTTGGATATGGCAAATTTAGCTATGGATTTAAATATCCGTCTGTTACTGGGGGTCCTTGCTCCCAGAGCTCCCAAGATGGCAGCGGGCCACTTCCAAGATGGTAGCAAGCCTCATGTTCTCTGACCTGGGGTTCTTGGCCTCACAGAGTCCATGGAATGGAATCTTGGGCCATGCGGTGAGTATTATAGCTCTATTAGAAGCCGTAGGTCATGGAAGAGAACCATGGAACCCAGCGACTAGTGTTCAGTTCGATTAGGACGAACCCAGGCCCTTAGCCATGCAGGAACAATGGCAAACCTTTAGCCCTATTGGCAGTGGCAGTGGGGGCCTCACTGGATCAGGAGCGCAGCGGACACCCTGCCAGATCCAGAGGGATGGAAGTCGGCGTGGGGTCTGCAGGCAGCAAACAGCAGTGGTGGACGGCCAGGAAAGCTCAGCTCCAACTGTCAGCTTCAAGATGTAATAGAGTGAAAACAGAGCTCCCCTACAAAGGAAGGGACCCAAAGAAGGTAGCGTTGCTGGCTCCAATGCCTGAGTTTATATCCGGATCCTTGTCCCTCCTGCTGTGCTCTCAGGCGATGGATGATTGGCTATTTCTTTACCTCCTGTTTTTGCCTAATTAGCATTTTAGTGAACTCTCTGATTGGTAGGGTGTGAGCTAAGTTGCAAACCCCGTGTTTAAAAGTGGATGTGGTCACCTTCCCAGCTAGGCTTAGAGATTCTTAGTCAGCCTAGAGAATCCAGCTAGTTCTGTCTCTCACATCCATCTGATTGACTGATTAGTTAATTGTCATTTGCTCTGTTAAGTGCTCTCTGAGCTTCTTAAGACCACTGTCAGTAATTTGGGAATATTTTAAGTCATTGTTTTATTCCAATATTTCTTCAACTCTATTTTTTTCTTTTTCTTTTTCCTTCTGAGATGAAATTTACACTTAAGCCAGATAATTTCTACTGCTTTAGGATTTCTAATCTTTTGTCACTCTATTTTCCCTCTGTTTTCAATGCAGTCAAATTCTATTGACCTGTCTCCATGCTCACTAATTCTTGCTCAGCTGTGCTAGTGTACTAATAAGTCCCTTGAATATATTTTTTCCTGTCTGTTACTGAGTATTTTTATTTCTATCATTTCTATTTCATTTTTTATTATAGTTTTCATACCTCTTCTGAAATTACCCAATTGATTTTGTACATGCACCCTCTTTCCCATTAGAGACTTTAACATATAAATAATAGTTATTTCAAATTACCTGTCTGACAATTCCAACATCTATTTCAAACATGAGTCTGCTTCTTATGATTTCTTTGTCTCTCAGGAATGTGTCCTTTTGTTTGTCCTTTAATATGCATGAATACTTTATAGAAAGCCAAGCATTTTGTGTAGGGCAATAGAGATTGCAATAAATATATTTTATACCTTAAAATAAGTATGCCTTTTCTTCACTTGGATTTAAGACAGGCGCTGAGTTAATTTACTAGGAGTTGGATTGGGTTTGCAGTTTGACATTGTTATGGTTATTGTCAGCGCACCCTAGGTTTAAGTTCCTGTAGTAATTTCCTGTGTTAATGACAGGGGCTGATTTACCAGAAGGTTGTTTTCTTTTCCATTGTGTATTCTACCCTCAGCTTTAGGTCTCTCTATTTTGTGGAGACTCTGAGAAGGTCTGGCTATAGCATTGCACATTACTTGAAATCTTCCTAGATGGCATCGGTGGGCATCCTCTGTTACTCTCATTCAGCCTTAGTCTTGAGCATGCACCATGTTCTTGGATCTCAGGATTATGGCCTTCTTAGTATTGTTCCCCTGGCTGATGTTCTGAGCTCTGTACTTTTCTTGCTCCTTCCACAGTGGTAGAGAGTTAATGTTTTCTTTTTCTTTTTCTTTTTTTTTCCTATCTGTAATAAATGTCAGCATTGTCCTAAACGCAACAATGCTCGTTGCCATTCTTCCACAGGTTAAGAGTTTAGTTTTACAAGAGTGATAGGGGAGGGGATTTGAGGGGAGCTTTGTGCCCCTGCTGGTGTGGCTGCTTTTTCTCTCCCCATGGCCAGTGAAAGTTCCGCAAAGTGAACTTTCTCAGAACACACTCAGGTGATAAGTGGCCAGTGGGGTTTGGAAAGAAAAAGGCTGCAAGGAGGTAC
Source organism: Trachypithecus francoisi (assembly GCF_009764315.1). Classification (NCBI taxonomy): domain Eukaryota; kingdom Metazoa; phylum Chordata; class Mammalia; order Primates; family Cercopithecidae; genus Trachypithecus; species Trachypithecus francoisi. Next base: position 46,793,566 of record NW_022681460.1, on the reverse strand, counting down.
AAAACCCCCTATATCTGAGGAACCTAGAGGCTTTACCTTCTCTTGTCGGCAAACATTTGGCCTACCTCAGTTCAGAAACCATTCTAGCTAAATTTAGCTGTGTCTTGCCCAGGAAAGTGTAAAGGCAAATACAATTTAAAAATAGGAAGCTTGAAAATAAGGCAAAAGACCCTCCCTCTAATTTTCCTAGAGCATTTACCTTAGAAAACATGTAATTTTAAGTTATCTCTGTGTCTTTTTGAAATGTGTATAAATCTTTTTAAAAGTTCAATAAGCCTCTTGCCAGCTTAATGACACAGTGATGTCTTTCTCAAGGACCTGAGAATCATCTCTTTGAAATGTAATTATCAAGGAAGATAAAGTCCCTTTCCCCTAATTTCTGTGGGAGGAGAGAAATCTAATCTAACTTCAGAGCGTGCCCCTCTCAAGTAGCAAAACTACCGCCATCATAAAGATATGAAATGTTTATTCTTTCTTTCCGGTAAAGCTAATTAACTAACACAGGTCATCACTTCAACTGCGAAATGAATTTAGGATGGACTACAACTGACAAGTGGTGCTGTCAAGTCCCCTTACTTGGGGATTAGTTATTGTTTGTCTTGAGAACACATATATAATGGATTGTATCTGCTTGATTTAACAAACAGTTGAGATTTTTTCTGTGTTTGCAACCTCTTGGCAGATTGCTTGTGATTAGTATCTAATTCTAGTCTAATGCTTATTCAATAAGAAAATTGTTTTCCTTCAATTTTACTTGTGTGGCGAGATTTTCTGGCTTAAGAGATTTTATCTTTCATTACATTTTCCCAACAAATCCAGTCCTCATGTATAGTCATTTATTGCAGATGATTGTCTCACTGACTTTTTGATCAGTCAGTTGACCTATGGCCTCAATATTCTGATAGGAGCAATAAAAGTCATAAACCTTCTGCTTGTCCAGCTTTTCTTGTAGTGTTATGGACATTGTTCATGATCCACATCCCAATTCCCACCCAGTGAAAATAGGAAGCACCTTAACTGCTATTCAGATTCAAATAATTGAAGACGAAGGGAGAAATGGAAGAAAAAACTATTTTTATTTTTTTAACATAGAGGCTTGGCTTAGCACAGGGGTTCATGGGCTGTAATCCCAGCAGTCTGGGAGGCTGACGTGGTAGGATCTCTTGAGCTCAGTGGTTCAAGACTATCTTGGGCAACATAGTGAGAATTTGTCTCCACAATAAAATAAAATGAAACATAATAGAGGCTCATTCAGTTTGTCTTAGTAATGGAATTTTGTAATCAAGACCCAGATATATAGCAAACAGAAATCTCAGTCACCTAGCCAGAATTCTGATTTTACAACCAGGCCTCACCAAGCGAATACATCTAGCATTAGTTGATTTCATATATTGTTAATGATCTAAAGTGGCTTTAGGAAGAAAGTCATCATTTTGGGACCCCAGGATCAGCGTTTTATTGATTACCCATCATTACTTGATTCTACTTCAAACTGTCTTTATTTTTACCTCTCCTATAGCTCATATTCTCATGGGTAAATATTTTTGTTTGTGCTTTTTCTTTATATATTTGGCTCACTCCTGTTCTTTATGTCATATCACCAATTCAGACTTTCAGAGGTCAGAGAATATGACAGGCACAGTTAATTATCTCAGACTGTTTAGACTTTTTTTTTCTACAGACAACATTAAAAGCTGTTCTGCTACAGATCAACTGTTCTGAGTAAAGCATTGAAGCTAAGAAAAATTTTACTGAGTCATGTAGAGACAGACTCTCATTCAACAAGTGAAAATGTGGCACTATCTCTTTAGAACTGAACTGAGTACAGCAATCACAGCTAGTGTCTTTTCATATGTGCATAAAAAGTATGCTTAAGAATAAGCTTTAATCACACCCAACTGCTACAATCCAATCAAGAATTAATCCCTCCTTGGTCTTCTCTGTGCATACACTCAGTTTGCTAGACATTATTAGAAAAATAGACATTACTTCCAATGTTGACATACGTATCTTTAATGCCCATTACATCCTCAATGCAGCCATTCTTCTGTTTTCCTATATCATCTCTCTCTCTTACAAGTGGCTATTCAAACTTTCCAATCATCTAAATCCTATGCATACCAAGATGACTTCATTTTGAAAACATTTCGCCTCCTTACATACAGCATATAGACACAACCAGATGGAAAATGATGTAACATCTTGATATGAATCCTAAAAATTTAGGGTATGAATTCATCCTTTCCACATTTCTTCTTGTGGAATAAGAGATATAATAGATAAAATATAACAAAATAAATACTTTTCCTAGTTCTTATAGCTACTCATTCCATTTATACTTCAGACTCTTTTTCATTTTCTGGATCAATGATTAATTGATTATTCCATTTCATTTATTTTTAAAATGTATTCACTAGCTTATTTGATTTATATGAACTTAATTTTCTGCCACTAACACAGAATAATTTGCTTGATCATCTGACCACCTGCAGTACTACATTGTCTCTTTCTTACATTCATAAAAAACTTTCTGAAAGATTTAACTTTTAATTTTTGATATCCATAATTATTTGTTTCCTTAATCCTCTGTAAACCTGATAGTTTCCAAGAAAATTTTTATGACCAACATGATGGTTTCCTTTCTTTTGACTAAATCCAATAAACGTTTATCTGCTGTAAGGTTATTTAAACTCCAGTGACACTATTGGACATTTATTGTTCGTTTATTTTTGAACTTGGTTTGGCTCTCAATATTTGTTGTTGTTTTTTTGTATACAAATTCTTTTTTAATTTTTTCAAAGGTTATTGGGGTACAGGCGGTATTTGGTTACATGAGTAAGTTATTTGGTGGTGATGTGTGAGCTTTTGGTGCACCCATAACCTGAACAATGTATACTTCAACTTATTTGTAGTCTTCTATCCCTTGCCTCCCTCCCATCCCTCCCCCAACTCCCCAAAGTCCATTGTGTCATTCTTATGCCTTTGCATCTTCGTAGCTTAGCTCCCATATATCAGTGAGAAAATATGATATTTGGTTTTCCATTCCTGAGTTACTTCACTTAGAATCTCATCCAGGTCTCTGGGAAAGTTGTTAATTCATTCCTTTTTATGGCTGAGTAGTATTCCATCATATAAATATACCATGATTTCTTTATCCACTTGTTGACTGATGGGCATTTGGGTTGGTTTCACAATTTTGAAATTGTGAATTTTGCTGCTATAAACATGTGTGTGCAAATATCTTTTTCTGTATAATGACTTCTTTTCTTTTGGATAGATATCTAGTAGTGAGATTTCTGGATCAAATGGTAGTTCTACTTTTAGTTGTTTAAGGAATCTCCACACTGTTTTCCATAGCGACTAGTTTACATTCCCACCAATAGTGTAGAATTGTTACCTGATCACCATATCCATGCCAACATCTACTATTTTTTGATTTTGTTATTATGACCATTCTTGCAGGAGTAAGGTAGTATTGAATTGTGGTTTTGATTTGTATTTCCATGATCATCAGTGATGTTGAGCATTCTTTCATATGTTTGTTGGTCATTTGTATACATACTTTTGAGAATTGTCTCTTCATGTGCTCAGCCCACTTTTTGATGGAATTGTTTGCTTGTTTCTTACTGATTCCTTTGATCATTGTAGATTCTGGATATTAGTCCTTTGTCAGATGTATAGATTGTGAACATTTTTTCCCACTATGTGGGTTGTCTGTTTACTCTGCTGACTGTTCTTTTTGCCATGCAAAAACTCCTCAATTTAATTAAGTCCCAGCTATTTATCATTGTTTTTATTGCATTTGCTTTTTTGGGTTCTTGGTCATGAAATCATTGCCTGAGCCAATGTCTAGAAGGGTTTTTCCAATGTTGTCTTGTGGAATTTTTACAGTTTCATGTCTTAGATTTAAAGACATAATCCATCTTGAGTTAATTTTTGTATAAGGTGTCAGTTTCATTCTCCTACATGCCGCTAGCCCATTATCCCAGCACGATTTGTTGAAAAGGGAGTCCTTTCCCCACTTTATTTTTTGTTTGCTTTGTCGAAGATCAGTTGGCTGTAAGTATTTGGGTTTATTTCTGTGTTCTCTATTCTTGTTCCATTGGTCTATGTGCCTGTATTCATACCAATACCATGCTGTTTTGGTGACTATGGTCTTATAGTATATTTTGAAATCAGGTAGTGCAATGCCTCCAGATTTGTTCTTTTTACTTAGTCTTGCTTTGGCTATGTATGTTCTTTTTTGGTTCTGTATGAATTGTAGAATTATTTTTTTCTAATTCTATGAAGAATTATGTCGGTATTTTGATAGAGATTGCATTGAATTTGTAGATTGCTTTCAGCAGGCTGGTCATTTTCACAGTATTGATTTGACCCATCCATGAGCATGGAATATGTTTCTATTTGTTTGTGTCTTCTATGATTTCTTTCAGTAGTGTTTTGTAGTTTTCCTTGTAGAGATTTTTTGCCTCCTTGGTTAGGTATATTCCTAAGTGGTTTTTTTTGTTGTTGTTGTTTTTTTTTGCACCTATTGTAAAAGGGATTGAGTTCTTAATTTGATTCTCCACTTGGTTGTTGTTGGTGTATAGAAGAGCTGTGGTTTTGTGTACATTACTCTATTATCCAGAAACTTTGCTGATTTCTTTTATCAGTTCTAGGAGCTTTCTGGAGGAGTCTTTAGGGTTTTCTAGGTAAATGATTATATTGTTAACAAACAGTGACAGTTTGACTTCCTCCTTACCGATTTGGAGGCCCTTTATTTCTTTCTCTTGTCTGATTGCTCCGGCTAGGACTTCCAGTACTATGTTGAAGAGTGGTGAGAGCCGGCATCCTTTTCATGTCCCAGTTCTCAGAGGGAATGTTTTCAACTTTTCCCCATTCAGTATTATGTTGGCTGTGGGTTTGTCATAGATGACTTTTATTACATTGAGGTATGTTCATTGTATGCCGATTTTGCTGAGATTTTTAATCATAAAGGGATACTGGATTTTGTTGAATGCTTTTTCTGCATCTATTGAGATAATCATGTGATTTTTGGTTTTAATTCTGCTTATGTGTTGTATCACATTTATTGACTTGCATATGCTAAATCATCCGTGCGTCCCTGGTATGAAACCCACTTGATCATGGTGGATTATCTTTTTATATGTTGTTGGATTCGGTTAGCTCATATTTTGTTAAGGGTATTAGCGTCGATGTTCATCAGGGATATTGGTCTGTAGTTTTCATTTTGGTTAGGTCCTTTCCTGGTTTTGGTATTAGGGTGAATGAATGAATTCACCCTAATTCCAAGTGAATTAGGGAGGTGTATAGAATGAATTAGGGAGGGTTTCCTCTTCTTCTATCTTGTGGAATAATGTTAAAAGCATTGCTACCAATTCTTCTTTAAATGTCTGGTAGAATTCTTCTGTGAATCCACCTGGTCCTGGACTTTTTTTTTTTTTTTTTTTTTGGTAATTTTTTAATTACCATTTAAATTTTGCTGCTTGTTATGGGTCTGGTCAGAGTAGCTATTTCTTCCTGTTTTAAGCTAGGAGGGTTGTGTTTTTCTAGGAATTTATCCATGTCTTCTAGGTTTTCTAATTTATGTGTGTAAAGGTGTTCATAGTAGCCTTGAATGATCTTTTGTATTTCAGTGGTGTCAATTGTAATATCTCCTGTTTCATGTCTTAATGAGATTATTTGGATTTTCTCTCTTCTTTTCTTCCTTAATTTTGCTAATGGTCTATCAACTTTTTTTTTTTTTAATCTTTTCAGAGAACCAGCTTTATGTTTCATTTATCTTTTGTATTTCTTGTTTGTTTCAATTTCATTTAGTACTGTTTTGATCTTGGTTATTTCCTTTATTCTGCTGGGTTTAGGTTTGTTTTGCTCTTGTTTCTCTAGTTCCTTGAGGTGTGACCTTAAATTGTCTGTTTGTGCTATTTTAGTCTTTTTGATATAGGTATTTAGGGCTATAAATTTTCCTCTTAGCAGCGTCTTTGCTGTATCCCTGAGGTTTTGACAGGTTTTGTCATTATGGTGGTTCAATTTGAAGAATTTTAAAGTTCCACCTTGATTTCATTTTTGACCCAATGCTCATTCAGGAGCAGGTAATTTAATTTGCATAAATACATGCAATACCGTGTATTTGCATGGTTTTGAAGGTTCCTTTTGGAGTTGATTTCCAGTTTTATTTCACTGTGGTCTGAAAGACTGCTTAATATAATTTCAATTTTCTTAAATTTCTTACAGCTCATTTTGTGGCCTATCATCATATAGTCTATCTTGTAGAAAGTTCTAGGCACTGTTGAATAGAATGTGAATTCAGAAGTTTTTGAAATGTTCTGTGTATATCTGTTAAGTCCATTTGTTCCAAGGTATAGTTTAAATCCATTGTTTCTTTGTGACTTTCTGTCTTGATAACCTGTCTATTGCTGTCAGTGGAGTAATGAAGTCCCCCACTATTATTATGGAGCTGTTTATCTCATTTCTTAGGTCTAATAGTAATTATTTTATGAATATGGGATCCCCTGTGTTAGGTGCATATATGTTTAAGATTATAATATTTTCCTATCAGAGAAGGCCTTTTACCATTATATAATGTAACTCTTTGTCTTTTTAAATCTCTGTTGCTTTAAAGTTTGTTTTGTCTGATATAAGAATAGCTACTCCTGCTCACTTTTGGTGTCCATTTGCATGAAATGCCTTTTTCCACCCCTTTACTTTAAGTTTATGTTTGTCCTTATGTGTTAGGTGAGTCTCCTGAAGGTAGCAGATGATTGGTGAATTTTTATACATTCTGGAATTCTGTATCTTTTAAGTGGAGCATTTAGGCCATTTACATTCAATGTTAGTATAGAGATGTGAGGTAGCACAGAATTCATCTTGCTATTTGTTGCCTTTGTACCTTTTTTTGTTGTTGTTGTTGTTGTTGTTTTGTTTTATTTTCTTGTTTTTGCTTTTTATATTGTATTTATACAATATAAATTTTATAAATTTATACATTTCATTATACAGGACATATAAAAGGTCCTGTGAAATTTGTGCTTTAAAGAGGTTCTGTTTTGATGTGTTTCCAGGAATTGTTTCAAGATTTACAGGTCCTTTTAGCAGTTCTTGTAGTGGTGGATTGGTAGCGGCGAATTCTCTCAGTATTTGTTCCACTGAATAAGACTGTATTTTTCCTTCATATATAATGGTTAGTTTCACTGTATACAAAATTCTTGGCTGATAACTGTTTCATCTGAGGAGGCTGAAGATAGGGCCCCAATCCCTTCTAGCTTCTAGGGTTTCTACTGAGAAAACTGCTGTTGATCTGATAGGTTTTCCTTTATAGTTTACCCGGTGCTTTTGTCTCACAGCTCTTAAGATTCTTTTCTTCATCTTAACTTTAGGTAGCCTGACGACAGTGTGCCTAGAGGATTATCTTTTTGTGATAAATTTTGAAGATGTTCTTTGTGTTTCTTGTATTTGGATGTCTAGATCTCTAGCAAGGCTGGGGAAGCTATCCTCAATTATTCCCCTAAATATGTTTTCCAAACTTTTAGATTTCTCTTCTTTCTCAGGAACACCAATTATTCTCAGATTTGGTGGCTTAACATAATCCCAGACTTCTTGGAGGCTTTATTCATATTTTATTTATTTATTTATTTATTTTTATTTATTTTTTTGAGAGGGAGTCTCGCTCTGTCGTCCGGGCTGGAGTGCAGTGGCTGGATCTCAGCTCACTGCAAGCTCCGCCTCCCGGGTTTTACGCCATTCTCCTGCCTCAGCCTCCCGAGTAGCTGGGACTACAGGCGCCCGCCACCTCGCCCGGCTAGTTTTTTTGTATTTTTTAGTAGAGACGGGGTTTCACAGTGTTAGCCAGGATGGTCTCGATCTCCTGACCTCGTGATCCGCCCGTCTCGGCCTCCCAAAGTGCTGGGATTACAGGCTTGAGCCACCGCGCCCGGCCTATTTATTTATTTTTAATCTTTGTTGGATTGGGTTAACTCGAAGACCTTGTCTTTGAACCCTGAATTTCTTTCTTCTACTTGTTCAATTTGATTGCTGAGACTTTCCAGAGCATTTTATATTTCTATAAGTGTGTCCAATGTTTCCTGAAGTTTTGATTGCTTTTTCTTTACGCTATCTATTTCCTTGAATATTTCTCCCTTCACTTCTTATATTGTTTTTTAGATTTCCTTTCATTGGGTTTTGCCTTTCTCTGTTGTCTCCCCAATTAGATTAATAACTAATTTCCTGAATTCTTTCTCAGGTAAATCAGGGATTTCTTCTTGATTTGGATCCATTGTTGGTGAGCTAGAGTGATATATTTGGGGGATGTTAAATAGCCTAGAGTTGATTTTCTGGTTCCTTCTCATTTGGTAGGCTCTGTTAGAGGAAAGGTCTAGGGCTCAAGGCTGTTGTTCAGATTCTTTTGTCCCATGGGTGTTCCCTTGATGTAGAACTCTCCCCCTTTTCTTATGTATGTAGTTTCCTGAGATCCTAGCTGCAGTGATTGTTATCTTTCTTCTGGGTCCAGCTACCCAGCAAGTCTATAAGGTACTGGAGGTTGTCTGCAGAGTCCTGTGATGTGAACCATCTATGGGTCTCTCAGCTCTCAGGATACCAGCACCTGTTCTGGTAGAGCCGACAGGAGAGCGAAATGAACTCTATGAGGGTTCTTAGCTTTGGTGACTTAATGTTCTACTTTTGTGCCGGTTAGCCTCCTGCTAGGAGGTGGCACTTTCCAGAAAACATCAACTGTGGTAGTATGAAGAAGAACTGGTGATTGGCAGGACCCTAGAACTCCCAATAGTATATACGCTTTGTTTTCAGCTACCAGGGGAGGTAGGGAAGGATCATCAGGTGGGGGCAGGGCTAGGCGTGTCTGAGCTCAGACTTTCCTTGGGCAGGTCTTGCCACTGTATTTGGGGTGTCTTCTGAGTCCTGCAGGAGCAGTCTGCTTCTTTCAGAAGAACTGTGGGTCCTGATTTGTTCTTTCAATCTTTCCAGATTCTTTAGTCACTCTGGGAGGCTGTTTTCCACCACTACACTTTCAATGCCTCTTCTTGTACCTCTCTGGGGAACTCTTGAAGAGCTGGTGTGGGCAGTCAGTGTCTGACTGTTGACATGGCCACCTCAGCAGCAGCTACCAATCCCGGGTTCCACTGGCCGCGTGTGCTTCCGCCTCTCAATTTTTGAATACTACTTCCCAGTCTCTTTTGAAATTTCTCTTAATTTGTCCTCGAATATAAATCCTTCATTTAAACAGGTTCATGTCATTCATAGCTCTATCTTTGTTAACACACTGTATTCTGATTGACTTTCAAACTAATATTCCATTCTTGATTTTTTTTCTGGAATTTATGACCCATTAAACTTCCTATTATTTCTTTGTGAATGTCCTCCAGGCTGCTGCTAATGACTATATTGATACCCAAACGTAGTATATGTCCCCTAAATCTCTTTCTTCTCTTCTCTTTCCAAACTTACAGAATGCTAACACTACTTTAGTTTCTTTCCAAGTCAGTTACATAACTATCACCCTAAACTTCTTCACATTCATTTCCCCTCCTCAAAGAAACTACCAACCCCATGATAATCTTCTGCTCCCCAAATTGTATAAAAATGTTACCAACCTGTTTTCTAGTAGTCAATATTGTCCCCCTTACTACTAAATTGCTACTAGCAGTTGCAATCCTTTATTTGTTACAATGTTATCCTTTGAATGATACATTTCTACATCTGGAAGAAAAATCTGAAAGCTTCTTAACTTAAACTTAAGACATATAAAGTCCTTTATAATCAGCTCTGTATTCTCTGTTCAAGTGAATTCATGTTTTGATTCTGTCCTTAAATTTTACATTCTGTCATTTCAAAAAACAGATGTCCTTTCTTCAATGCCTTCCTCCTGTCTACTTGTTAATTTCTGTGTTTGAAAATTCTTCATAGGCCTCTCTCCCTGGTAACAGGTTAAATCTTACCCTACAGGTTCATGATGCTTAAATATTTGTTTGTGTATTTTCCTATATTCTTATAAAAATTATATTTATTGAGGAAATGAATGTGTTTTATTCATTGTATTTCTAAAGCTTATAATAGTACTATTTGATGACTAAATTGGTTCTTACTTTTATAGAGATGAAAAGATAGATGTAGAATAAGTATGGCTTTGATATACAAACATGTAAATATAACTTGAATATATTTTATCTATTTGCTTCATAGATTTTTCTTGTAAAAATATACAATTTATTTTTTATAAAAATATCATGTAGCAAATTCCATTAAATAAAGTTATTTCTTCTAGGTTCTATCAGAGAAAATGAATATCGTAGGAAATTTTTGGAAACATTTTTATTTAGAATATTTTACTTTAGTATTTCTAAAAATATATAAAACGTACCTACTATTGACTAAATCATCTTTTTCTCATTAATATGTTTAAATGTTTTAATATATTCTTAAATTTCCAGGCTTCTAATAAATAAAATAGCTAAATATTATAGATACTGTGGGAAAATAGGAGCATTGCATGCCATATAGTGAAAAGTGTTCAAAGTAAGTTAGAAATGAATAAAGTAAATGTGTATCCTTCTGCTTAGTTTCTCAGAATAGTTTAAAAGACAAACATAAAAGAGTAACTGCATAAGTATATGCAGAAAATGTTATGAGCATATTAACTTTTTTACAAAATACACTAATTTTCTTTTCTTTTGTGTGTGCGTGTGTGTGTTTTTTGGAGACTAGATCTCATTGTGTCACCCAAGCTGGAATGCAGTGGTGCAATTCCAGCTCACTGCAACCTGGAATTTCATGGGCTCAAGTGCTTCTCTCACCCCAGGATCCCAAGTAGTTGGAATTACATGTGTGCACCACTAAACTTGGCCAAGTTTAGAATTTTTGTACAGAAGAATTTTCACCATGTTGCCCAGGCTGGTCTCCAACTTCTAGGATCAAGTGATCCCCCTGCCTCAACCTCCCAAAGTACTGGGATTACCAGTATAAACAAGAGTGCCTTGTCTTAGTTTTCTTTATACGCTCTTCCTTCAAGATCACTTTCGATCCAAAGAACTTAAACAGAGCCATTTATACTTAAGACTTTTAAAGGAGAGCCCGAAGAATTAAAAATGATTCCCTTGCTCTGAAATTAGATTTATCTTTACATTTAAGGTTTTCTTTTTTTTTAAATTGTTTTATATGTTTATTTGTGGTAATCTCATATGTTCATTTTATATATCTTATCTCGTCTCTTCGATTAATGTGTTCTGAACTACAAATATCTGCCAATAACACAAACTAAGACATACAGTTTAGGCTACTTTGTCACTGTAAAATTTGTTATAGCTTGGCAAAAATGGAAGATTTCTCTCACATATGTTTTTGGTATTTCTTATGCTCTTACCCGGAGTGCAAACAGTATTCTTTAAGAAAATAGTGTTTATATAAAATAAACCTCTGTAAAATATAATTAGTCTGACATTATGTTGTAGATGAATTTTCAAAATTATAGATTATCTGTCCCACATTACATTGACTTCCATTTACACATATCAGATTTACATAGAAGTATCCCATTTTCACATGATTTTGGAAAGTTACTCTATGTGATTAATATGCACTCATATAATAATTAAAGTGAAATCTACTATCTAATGATAGTTACCTAATTTTCTCTAAGAGATATTTTCATTGAAAACAATCTTTAACTCCTCTGCAATGGATGCACGTGTAACAACACATTTTGTCTACAGTACAGTGTCACTAAAACAGTCTCAACATTTTAGGATATGCAAATTTTTAACATATCTGTGGCTCCAGAATGGCCTTTAAAATAAAGGGCTGCACAGTGCCTGGTATTTCTGAGGCATTGCTGTTATACACGTACCTGGCAGAGATATACGAGGGACTGCCTATTTTTGGATCTTTGTACTAACCATAAATGTTATAAAAGAAATAATTTAGCAAATTATACTTTGCAAAATGTTTAACTTTTTTAACTTTGGAAAACACAGAGTAAATATAAGTTTCACTGTAAATTGTAAAGAATGTGTATTGTAATATAATTAGATCTGACAAGAGTAAAAAGATATCTGTCGGGGGACCTGCCCCTGATAATTCAATGTGGGTTCTTTTCTATTTCTCTAAGTGTCGAGCAGTCTGAGAAATAAAGGGAAAGAGTACAAAAGAGAGAAATTTTAAAGCTGGGTGTCGGGGGAAGACATCACATGTTGGCAGGTTCCGTGATGCCCCCTGAGCTGTAAAACCAGCAAGATTTTATTAGCAATTTTCAGAGGGGGGAGTGATTGTACAAATAGGGTGTGGATCACAGAGACCACATGCTTTAAAGGCAACAAAAGATCACAAGACAGAAGGTCAGGGCGAGATCACAAGGTCAGGGCGAAACTAGAATCACTAATGAACTTCCATGTCCCAATGTGCATGCATTGTCATCTTAACAGGGTTCAAGAGCAGAGAACCAGTCTGACTAGGATTTGCCAGCCTGGAATTTCATAGTCCTAGCAAGCCTGGGGTCGCTGTAGGAGACTAGGATGTGTTTCATCCCTATCTATATCTGCATAAAGGCAGATACTCCTAGGGTGGCCATTTTAGAGACCTCGCCCTGGGAATGTATTCTTTTCCCAGGGCTGTCAATTATTATTATTATTATTATTATTATTATTATTATTTTTTTTTTGAGACGGAGTCTCGCTCTGTCGCCCAGGCTGGAGTGCAGTGGCCGGATCTCAGCTCACTGCAAGCTCCGCCTCCCGGGTTTAGGCCATTCTCCTGCCTCAGCCTCCCGAGTAGCTGGGACTACAGGCACCGGCCACCTCGTCCAGCTAGTTTTCTGTATTTTTTTTTTTTCAGTAGAGACGGGGTTTCACCGTGTTCGCCAGGATGGTCTCAATCTCCTGACCTCGTGATCCGCCTGTCTCGGCCTCCCAAAATGCTGGGATTACAGGCTTGAGCCACCGTGCCCGGCCAGGGCTGTCAAGTATTAATATTCCTTACTGGGGAAAGAATTCAGTGATACTTCTCTTACGCGTTTCTGGTAATAAGAGAAATATGGCTCTGTCCTGCCTGGCCCACAGGCAGCCAGACTTTAAGGTTATCTCCCTTGTTCCCTGAAAATTGTTGTTATCCTTTTCTTAAGGTGCCCACATTTCATATTGTTCAAACACACATGCTCCACAAGCAGTTGTGCAGTTAACACAATCATCACAGGGCCCTGAGGCAACATACATCCTCAGCTTATGAAGATGACGGAATTAAGAGATTAAAGACTCCAGCATAGGAAATCACAAGAGTATTGATTGGGGAAGTGTTAAATGTCGATGACATCTTCACAATTTATGTTCTTCTGCCATGGCTTCAACTGGTCCCTCCTTTCGGGATCCCTGACTTCCCACAACAGATATCCAACTGCGTTAAGACATTTTCAGTCCTCAAAACATTAATGACAACAAAAACATAGAGTAGGAAAGTTTTTCAAAAGTACAAAAGAATCTGCAAAATCAACTTAAATTTGAAACCAACAGTCTGTATTGTATCTTGAGGAAAATAACATCTCTCAATCAAGCTGCCATCCTTCTTCCTTCCAGAATATACCTCAGGTTTTTTTTTTTCTTTTTTGAACTCTTGAAATATGGCTTTCCCTTGGGTGCCATACCCTCTTCTCAATATGTAATACTTGTTCTAGTTCTTATATCTATTTTGTGAAACAGGGGTTTAGCATAAATACACATGATTGTTCAATACATTGACCTCTGTAATTCAAACCAAAAAAAAGAACCCTTTTCAAAATATCAATAAATAAAAGACTACCTCTTGAGGTCAAGAACAATGCATTGCATTGTTCTTTTTTATGGTCATAACACCATATAATACAAATATTAGAAATGTATGTAAGTGAAAATATATGCGTGTATAATAGTAACCTCAAATATACACACTTTCTAACATTCTAATGCATAAGATACACTCAGTAAATAATTAAGTACAATCATGTTTTCTGACATTGTATATCTCCAATGTGGATGTCAACTAGTAAAATATGTTTCCATTTGGTTAGATAAAACCATGTTTACTTTCGTGTGGTAACCCCAGACATAGCCAAATTAGATTATTTATTGGGAGTGACTAAACATCCTAATTTATCTGAAGGAAGTGGAACTTTCTTCTGAAGAAATAAGAATTGAGCTAATTTCTCTAGAAACTTTTATACTATAATATCCTTCACAATTTGAGAACATAACATAGACTCACTTGAATAAAGGCATTTAGATATATTCAGTTTATTTCATTCCAAGGGAATTCAGTGAGTGCTTCTTTAAATCCCTACTATTCCATTTTTGAGGAACAGAAATGGATTTTAATATTTTCTAGGGTTGATCCAATTCCTCCTAATAGTTGTTATATTAAATAAACAATTTATCTTTCAGTATAAATTTGTTTCCCTTTGTGAATAGAAAATTAATTCTTAATATACACATGTAGAAAATAAATAAATATAACTTCAAATGCCTTATTATCAAACTCACATTTACAAATGTCTGACAGCAGGTGATAATCAACACATGGGCCAGCCTTCAGATATTACTGGAGCTGATTAACTTAAGCAAGTTAAGGTGATAGACAATGTTACAGTCACTTCCAGAAATGAAAGGAGAAAGAATCTACCTCAATACATTTGTCTGAAAAGATTTTTACTAGTCCAAATATTTTATAATCTGTAATTTTTATATATTTCATTCACATAAAAAACAGTTTAGTGTTGCTTAATGTAACATACGGGCACTCTGACTGCCATTAGGCTTCAGTGAAGTTTAAAGACAAAGTAAACATTTGAAATAAAAAAGCCAGATAAAAACTAAGAGCATATTACTTGAACTTTTTAAAGTAATTTCAATAACTTTTTTTTCACAAATTTGAAGTAAAACCATATTTATTTCATAGTATATTGAATTACTGAAGTATGCTCAAACTTTTAGAAGATATATTTAAACAGTTTTTGAACAAATATGTGATAATTTCTCAATTGCATATATGAAAACTAAAAGACAAAAATTTACACTAGAAATATGTGGAAATATTCATAATGTATTTAATCTCTGGAGTCCATATAGTCGTATGTTTTATTCTTTCCTATCACTTACATAAACATAACTAAAAGTAAATTCAGAAAAATATATATTATATTCCAAAAATGGAAAAGGTTCATTAAATAAAATGGATTGTGTTGACTTTTCTCATTTTCTTTATAACACACAGGAATTTTTAGTAAATTTTAAGTAAAAGAAAAAATTGAAAAATGCCAATAAATTTTACTATATTTAAAATTAAAACTTTATTTTTCAAAAGACACCATTAAGATGTTAATAAAGCAAGCCACAAAATGTGAAAAGATATATGCAACACATACAAAAGGCAAAAGCATTGTGTTCAGATTATATAAAGTACCCACAAAAAGCACTAAAATCTTTTACACTAATTAATAAAAGATTATACAAAGACCTGAGCAGATAGCAAATATTGAAATGGCCCATAAACATTAGAAAATGTAGTTACTCTCATTATCTGTCAGGAAAGTACCAGATGAAACCTCCTGCACACTTTGCATAATGACCAAAAGTATTAACAGATAAAGTTACAGTAGCAAGTATTGGCAAAAAAAGTGGAGTACCTAGAATGCTTATGGTCTTCTGGGAACAGCATGATTGTGAATTTGTACAACTACTGTGGGAAACTGACAAAATGTTGAAGGTATGGATATTCTGTGTTCAATAACTTCATTATTATAAATACAGTCATGCGTCACTTAAGGTTAGGGATATGTTCTGAAAAAAATCATTAAGCAATTTCATTATTGTACGAACATCATTGAGTGTACTTATGCAAACCTAGATGGTGTATTCTACTATAAAGCTAGGCTATATGGTATAGCCTATTGCTCCCAGGCTACAAATCTCTACAGCATGTCACTATATTGAATATGTAGGTAATTGTAACACAATGGTATTTCTTTATGAACCTAAACACATCTAAACAGAAAAAGTCCAGTCAAAATATGGTTTTATAATTTTATAATATGGTATTATAATTATACATGATTATATATGGAGCCACCATCACGTATAAGGTTGGTTTTTGATTGAAACATCATGGTTTTCTTCTTCAACTCTTTAGTTATGTTATTGGTTACATTTGTTGTGCTTTCAATTATTAACTTATTTTCTATTGACCGTGAATATTTTGACAATCAAACACTAGACTGCACTATAGGTGTACATCCAGGGGCTTTTGGATTACACTGTAGAACACTTGCATTCTTCATGTGCATGACTTTCCAATGGAAGTGATTGATAGGTAGTATACAGTTTCTCTCGCTACATCTCCTGATTTTTCCTCAAGGCAACACAGTTGCTATTTGCTTGGTTGTCTTTGTTACAGTATCCATGCCTATTATTTAAAAAAATTATTTAAGAATACATTTTGTGAGCCATGTTTGCAAAAGAATACTCCATTTAATAGTATATGAGTTATGGCACCTCTGTACAGATCTGACTCCCATCTTGTCCCTTTGAGTGGATATGTAGCAATGTCAGACTAATCAAAGTGTTATCTTTATCTATTATGCCACTGCTTAAATTTCAGCTCCACACAGAGTTAAAGTCTGTCTCCACCAAGTCTCTGGTAGAAACACACCCTTACTCTGAAAGGATGGGTAATTCTCAGTCTGCATCCACATTCCATGTCTGTTTCATTCATCACAAATAAACTAAACTGATCTTTTACATGTTCAGATTTGAAGCTTGCACTTTCTTCTTTGAAACCCATCAATGGCTTCCTTAAAAAAAAAAAAAAAAAAAAAAAAAAAAAGCTCAATTAACATTACTTTGGCTTCCAAGGCCTTCCAAGATGTAGTCCTTGCCTAGTTCTCCAATCTCATCCATAATTCTCTTATTTTCTTTTTAGAATCTGAATCCTAGCTGCTCTGACATTCTCTGAGTCCCTAAAATCAACTGAACTCCTGAATTTGCCCCAGCTGCTTCAAATATTTTTTTCATTAATTTCTGTCTGAACTGTTTTTAATCATTTACCTTGGCTAAGCCCTGCTCATTCTCTAAATCCATGAATCAATATCATTTTATATTCAAGAAAACTTTCCTCACTCTCACATAGTTGATTTTTTTTGAGCTTCATACTTTTATAGAGAACTACTAAAGAAACAATATTGAAATTATCTCTATATAAGAGATGTGAATCTTTACTATCCTTCTGCAACACAGGTTAGTCTTATAACACAAAATACATATACAAAAAAATTACTTTGGTTTCAAAAATATATATCCATATGGAGAGTTAATTATTCTAGGACAATAGAATAAGTAAGTGAGTAGAGTATGAAACGTATACATATTTTTATGCACTGGAAGACTAAAGTAAAAATAATAGTTATACATGTATTGTTACTTGTTAGAATAAAATATATCAGTTTCACAAGAAGACACTTTCACTAGCATTTGATTCTCAAAAGGAAATTAATATGTGCCTGTTCTAGAAGGGATATTAGGGAACATACTGAATGGAATTTATTTCAGTTATATTAAAGAAACTATCATCATTTATTTGTAACATGTATTAACCCTCTTATGAAAATAAATTAGGAATAGCACATATATTTTGGTTTTAGACCTTAGCAACATGTATATTGACACTATTTGAAGATTTCTGGAAACAAATGATTTCTCTTTCTAAACTGTTTTGTAAAATATTTAAATCGTTGTAAAAATATTTTAATAAACTGTGATATATTTTGGGATAAATGAAAAGTATTGTCACTTTACAATTAATATATACAATAATAAGTATCATTGAATATTGCCTTTTATTTCATGAAAAATTATACAAAGTGTGAAACTGGACCATTTGTTCAGGTCTGTGAAGTACTTCAATAAAACAGCAACAAAATTGAAAAGGATATGTAATCTATATCCATGCTATAATATGACAGGCTGTGACTATAAATATCAATTTGTTTCCTGTCACAACATCTATCACATGTAAGTATTTGATTCTGATCCTGTATTATAGTATTGCATTTTTAAAAAACTTTTATTTCAGGTTCATGTTACATCTGCAGGTTTGTCATACAGGTAAATTGCATGTCACGGGGGTTTGGTGTATAGATTATTTCATCACTCAGGTAATCAGCATAGTATCCAATAGGTAGTTTGTTTATCCTTGCCCTCCTCCCATCCTCCACCCTTAAGTAGGCCCTGGTGTTGGCTGTTCCTCTCTTTGTGCGCATATGTACTCAATGTTTTGTTCCCATTTATAAGTAAGAAATTGTAGTATTTGCTTTTCTGTTCCTGTGTTAGTTTGCTTAGGATAATGGCGTCCAGCTCCATCCATGTTGCTGCAAAGGGTATGATTTCATTCTTGTTTATAGCTGTGTAGTATTCCATGGTATATGTGTGCCATGTTTTCTTTATCCAGTTTACCATTGATGGGCATTTTGGTTGATTGCATGTCTTTGTTATTGTGAATAGTACTGTGACGAACATACACGTGCATGTGTCTTTATGGTAGAATGATTTATATTACTTTGGATATATACCCAGTGATGGGATTGCTGAGTTGAATGGCAATTGTGTTTTGAGTTCTTTGAGGAATCACCAAACTGCTTTTTACAGTGTCTGAACTAATTTACATTCCCACCAGCAATGTATAAAAATTCCCTTTTCACTACAATCTTGTCAGTATCTGTTTTTTATTTGGCTTTAATGATAGCCATTTGGACTGGTGTCAGATGGTATCTCACTGTAGTTTTGACTAGTATTGTACTTTTTCAAAAGTAGTTTTGTCTTTTAATATTCATGAAAAAATATAATATATTCAAATTAATGTATTTAGTCATATGCTATGTTCTCTTCTAACCCACCCATTGAAAAGAATACAGTAAACACATTTTATGTGAAAGAATGAAACAACAACAACGAAAACCTTCATTAAGTTATGAGGAGATTTTAGGTAAAATAATATTCTTGCATGTATATTTTTATTGATTATGTATATTTGGCACAACCTTTTTGGAGAAAAAAGTTGATATATGTCCAGGACATGTGAATAAATAGCAAGTTAAAGTTACACAAAATTGGCCGGGCGCGGTGGCTCATGCCTGTAATCCCAGCACTTTGGGAGGCTGAGGCGGGTGGATCACGAGGTCAGGAGTTCAAGACCAGCCTGGCCAAGATGGTGAAACCCTGTCTCTCCTAAAAATACAAAAAAATTAACTGGGTGTGGTGGCATGTGCTTGTAATCCCAGCTACTCCAGAGGCTGAGGCAGAGAATTGCTTAAACCTGGAGGGGCGGAAGTTGCAGTGAGCCGAGATTGCGTACTGCACTCCAGCCTGGGCGACAGAGGGAGACTCCGTCTCAAAAAAAAAAAAAAAAAAATTTTGTCTATCATAGATTTGAAGAAAACATATTATTGTTTATTGCAGCATTATTATAATAGCAGACAATGGAAACAAAAATACATGTCCAAATTCATAAGTATGGGAAAAGAAACCTAGTCAACTGATTCAAGGAAATAAAAGGTATAAAAACACATTTGCACTACGATATTGCACTTATGTAAACATATGTGTAAACTTGATGTATTGCAATATACAAACAGATACTGGCACACATATTATACTTTTATATCAAAGTTTAAATATTATAGTCTCTCTCTCTCTCTCTCTCCACATATGTATATGTACACTTTGATGTAAAAGTAAAATTTATTCAAAGGCAATGGTTTATGTTTATTGTCCCTTGTGGTTAAATATATTATCTAATTTGCTACAATGAGCAGATATTTATTTATTTTTAAGAAAGAACTATTTCTAAAACATATTATGAATTTAATAGCTACACATTTATGTCTTACTCTTTAGATCATTAATTATGACATTGAAGGCTACTAAGAGAATAATTTTATTTTCTGATTAGAGGTAGAGATCATTTTCTCACTAAAGCTTTTGTTTTTTTAAGCATTTTTCCCCCACCTACTCGAGGGAAATAAACCTAGCACTTTACAAAGAGAAAAATTTACCCTTAAGAATTCTTTCACGTAATATATTGTTTTTTCCTTAAATGACTCAATTTCACATTTTGTTAAAATACAGACTTTGAAGCTTATAAAAGGTCATTAAATAGTAATAATGCAGCAGTTGACTATAATTAAGGGGAAATTCATTGACTTATGTGTATACTCATAATATTAACCAATCGAAACAATAATTTCAAGAAAAATAATACATACAAACAGAAGGTAAATAAGCCTAAGCAAAAACAGGAAAAGTTATCTCATTCAATTTACTATTGCATCTCTATTGTTTAGGTTAAAGCTATATTTTATGAAATTAATAAATAGTATTATAGGTAAATTGCATTAAATTCTGCCCTCTCAAAATTCCCAGATATCTGTCAATTCCAAGAAGAAAGCATTAATGAAATCTTATGATGTAACATGATTTTTAAAAATAATTAATGAGTCCAGATAATACCCAATTACCTTACATTATATTATTCATTCTGAACTTTTAACGTTGACTTCTTTTAGCAATGGCTAAAATTTTAATTACTTTTTTAGTTGTCAGTTTAATTTGAAATTCTGATCAGTAATCAATTGCCATTATGCTTTTTAAAACATTAGACTTGCTTTTTAGTATGGTTTTCTAATTTTGAATCAAAGGATCTCTTGAATCCTTGTGAGACACAAGGATTCAAGAAAAAAGAAAAGAGAATAGTTGCCTTTGTGAAAGAGTAATGATGTTCTGAAAAAGTAAAAAAAAAATAGTCCCTCTTGTAGGCAAATGGTGACGTTCCCAACTGAGGTAAACATAGCTCAGAAAAGTCACATTGCAACCACAACAATGACTAAACACCTTTCTGTTCTGCTTAACTTTTTTAAAAATGACAACTTTGGTCACACTTTAACCCTTCAGACTTTATATTAATAAAAATAATAATAAAATACTCATTCACCAGTTTGCTCTTATTTTCACCAGTATTGAACCTTTCTTTATTCACATAATTTAGAATCATGCGACAAAATCATAAATTTTGGGGGAAGGCCTTTATTCCTTATTGACACATATCCATGGTTCCTCTAAAATTAGTAAATAAACCTACAATATCCATATAGTAAATCATCAGTTTTTATTTTTTCATAAGTTTTATATTATTGGTACATACTCCACACCAGTTTCTCCTATAATATCATTTTGCATTAATATGATATATCTATTACAATTAATAAACTAGTATTCATACAGAATTTTGAACAAAAGTTCATAGTTTGCATATAAATTCATTTTTATTGAATGTTATTTTTCTGTTCCAGGATACTTTTTATGTCTTTTTTTCTCTTTGTATTTCGGTTTGGGTATTTCTATTCCTTTGTGATAAGTTCATTGATTCTTTATTTGGCAATGTAAAGTCTACTAATAATTACACTCAAGTCTTTATTTAATATTGTTTCTATTTTATTTTTAATTTCTACCGTTAGCTTTTTATCCTTTATACTCTTCATCTCTGAGACACTTTCATTACCCATCTCTTCTTGCACATTTACTTTTGCTGTTAGAGTCCTTAACACTCTGTTAGAGTCTTTAACATGTTAATCATAGTTGTCTTAAATTCATTATCTGTTAATTTTAAAGTCTGCATCATATCTAAGTATGGTAATGACAATCGCTTTCTCAAGACTAATTTTCTTTCCTTTTGGCATGCCTTGTAGATTTTGTTGAAAGTTGAATACGTACTGGGAGCTCAGTTAGGCCTTTCATATGAGGTTTTACACTTACCTCTCTAAGAGTTAGACTGGGCCTACTATTTGCTGTAGCTCTAGGTACCAGAAGCTTCAAATTCCCTTAGTGTCCTCATTTTTGTCTCCTCTTTAACTTGGATTTCTCTAGGTTCTCTTCCTGAGAGTCTGTGCAGGTCCAAAAGAAAATACACTGTTCTACCAAAAAGGCAAATGCACTCCAATGATCACTATAGCACTATTCAGAATAGCAAGGTCATGGAATCAACCTAAGCCCCCATTAATGGTGGATTAGATAAAGAAAATGTGGAACATATACACCACGGAATACTATGCAGCCATACAAAAAGAATGAAGTCATGTCCTTTGCCACAACTTGGATGCAGGTGCAGGCCATTATCTTAAGCAAATTGAAGCAGGAACAGAAAACCAAATATCACATATTCTCACTTATAAAAGGGGGCTAAACAGTGGCTACTCATGGACATAAAGATGGCAATAGTAGACACTGGGACTACTAGAAGGGAGATGGAGAGTGGGGGGTTGAAAAACTAACTGTACTGTGCTCAGTACCTGGGTGACGGGATCACTGTACCCTAAATCTCAGCATCACATAGTATACTCATGTAACAAACATGCACATATACCTTCTAAATCAAAAATAAAAGTTGAAATTATAAAAATAAATAAATCTCAGTCTTTTATTTTGCTCATATCTTTGGGCTGTGAAATTCAGTCATTTATTCATTTTCTGTCTCTGGCTCCTTCTTGGTTTCTTCACTGCAGTATTCTCACTCTATTTGCATGTGTTGACCTTCTTGACTATGTTTAATTTTTTTTTTTTTTAATTGGTAATGCAAGAGGACTGGAGGGTGCTGGAGTACAAATAACTTCCATATCCCAGCTGGGATAGGGTTCAGGTAAAATATTTTTCCCTGCAAAGGAAGTCCTTGATTTTCAGAATTGTGTTTGGTTTTTGACACTGATTACACTCCCCTCTATCATGTCAAATCCATGTGGATATCTTTCAGAGATGTTAAACTTGGGTATCTGGTGGCAAAACCTACTAAACCTACTAAGTGTTTGGGAAACTCATAATGCTATAGTCTCCAGGAGTTTCTTACTCTTGTGTTAGTCACTCCAGCCTCCAGCTGAAATAAAAATCTTATTGAAAGATAATATATTATAAGATTTTGTTACATTCATGTCGTCACTTTCTTCATCTACCATGTTATACATCACTAATGTGGATTTTAAAAAATGGGATCTGGAGCTGTGGTAGTTTTGATAAGATTAAATGGTTTAGGTTTCAGATACAAGTATCTTCTCAAGATTGTTATGACAAAGGGCTGAGTCATGTACTATAGGTTAACAGACACAAAATAGAAAGACAGACAACTGAATGTGCAGACGAGAGTGGCAGAATCAGTAGACTGGTCATATGTTAGAGTTCTGGCAACTGTCTAGTTTCCAGGAATCCTTGAAAACATAATGTCACAACAGTTACAATGTTAGCCCAGTTGTGGAAGATTGTTTAATGTCCTAAAATTAAACAAGTTTCTCAAAAGACAGACAAGAAATAGTAAAATACACAGATGGAGAAAACTGAGTGCAATTTTTTTTCTACTGTATCATGTTAATTCATTTTAAAAACACATTATAAAATACAGTATTAGGAAAATTATTACTTTGGTGATATAAAAATGGTTTAGAATTTTGTATATTTTAGAATTATAACAAGAGATTTTTCCTGAAGATATTTCAATGACAAAAAATTTATGTATATACTATATAAATAAAAAAAAAGACAACACTGAGCACAATTGATGTTTAAGAAAAACTCTTTGTTGCTTAAGAATAGCAGTTTTTCCTCTACTATCACCATCAAAAATAGCAACCACACATTCCTATATACTTGTCACATTTATGATCCTTTGTTATGACAGATAAATAAAGCATATGACCCTGTAATCAGAACAGCCGATTCTCAAACACAGTACAATCACAGGGTTTTATTTTTCTGAAAACATTTATGTACAATTATTTATAGCAATGGAAAATGTCATAAATATGTGAAAAACTGTTGTAAACAATAGTATGCATAACTAAAATTGCATTTATTAGTTAAGGAGATATTATCACCAATTTTGTTTTATTAATAGTATAGAAGGACAGGTGCTGGGTATGTTCTTAAATCAGAGAATAAGAAACCTTGTTTGTAGTTTGGCTCACTGATTTGGTATTGACATAAATATCAGAGTAATGATTATAATATTGGATATTTTCCAAGAACCATTAATTACCCACAGATTCTAGGTTTGATGATGATGGCAAGGTGTAACTAGATATCTTCTGAACATTTGTCACATATGCAAACTATTTCATGCATTTAAAGAGTAAAATAAAGATGAAATCAACTAATTTCCATTTTCAGGGAATCAGTTGATTTGTTTAGAAGTATATGTAGAAAATCCAAACTTGCTGGTATTTACTGATTTGTCCTTCTCTTTTGTACATTTATAAAGAGAGTAAAATTCATAGACCCAAGGAAAAATGAGAGAATCAGGAAAAAGGAAAGCATTATTAATTTACAGAAATAATTATACTGAAGAATATCTATCAGCTTTCTATCGCTCTGCTGAATGAAAACAGCCAAGAAGTTACCTAAGTGTAATAAAAGAATCACACCTACTGAGGCTTCAGTAGTTAAGATCAAATGGTGGTGATTCACTGACACCATGTAATGAAAAGAGATGATCAGAAATCATTATCCACAGTGGGAATAGATTAGATCTTTTATTTTATCTTACAAAAGTAAAAGAAGAGAGAAAATGTCTACTGTAGGCAATTCATTTCAATTCTCTTCTTAATTATAAAAGCAATATATTCTAGAATGATATAATTACACTGCGTAAAGAAAAAGAAAATCATATTAAATCAATTTTTCAGGTAGAAGACAATGTTAAAGTCTTGGAATAATTCTTTTAAGTATGTTTAGGTAATTTTGGTTACTTGAGTTTATCTAGTATCTATCTACCTATTTATCATCTATCATTTGTTTGTTCGTCCATCCTACTGTTTTTATTGAAACTGCCTATCATAACAAAACCTATTTACATAAATTAGGAAGTATTGATAGTTGCATTGATTACGTACTATTCATCACATGATTTTTTTCAGAAAAGTACAAAATGTGATAGTTTAATATTTGGGCTTTATATTAAAAGTTATAGTGAATCTTCAGGTACTATTTCTATATGCCATACTTTGTTATGACTATTATGTGCAGGTAACTCATTTTATTTATCATCAATATATTTTATGAATAAAACATTAATATCATCATCATTTCACATCTGTAAAGTCTGTAAGACAGAAAAGCCAAATGATTAACTTTCTAGAAAACTGTGGAGGATAGAAAATGGTCCCCCAAAGAAATTCATACCCTAATCCTTGGAATCCATGAAGATATTACATTACATGGCAAAATGAATATTCCATATGTGAATAAGGTCTTGGACCTTGACATGGAGTTATCCAGGTAGTCCCAATCTACCTGCAGGAACCCTTTTCCCTGCTGTAAGTAGAGGAGGGGAGATCATAGAATTTCAAATCATGAGAAGGATTCAACCTACCACTACTGGCTTTGAAGACAGAAGAAAGACGGGCAGGAGCCAAGAAACGTAAGTGGCCTCAAGAAGCTGAGAATAATCCAACTCCTATCTTGTTTACATTCTCAGCATACTTTTTTTTGAGACAGGGTCTCACTGTGTCACCCAAGGTGGAGTGCAGTGGCGTGATCTCGGCTCACTGCAGTCACTGTCTCCCCGACTCAAGAGATCCCCTGGACTCAATTCCACCGAGTAGTTCGGACTACAGATGCGTGCCACTGTGCCTGACTAGTTTTTCTATTTTTTGTAGATATGGGGTTTCACCATGTTTCTTGGGTTGGTATCGAACTCCTGAGTTCAAGTGATCCACCCAGCTTGGCCTCCCAAAGTGCTGGGATTATAGACGTGAGCTACCTCGCCCGGCCAGAGCATACTTTTTAATACTTC
Source organism: Trachypithecus francoisi (assembly GCF_009764315.1). Taxonomy (NCBI): domain Eukaryota; kingdom Metazoa; phylum Chordata; class Mammalia; order Primates; family Cercopithecidae; genus Trachypithecus; species Trachypithecus francoisi. Next base: position 46,767,721 of record NW_022681460.1, on the reverse strand, counting down.
ACAGTGTGATTTTTGCTTCTTAATATAGATATTATATTCATTAATCCATATTTGTATTTCTCTTTACTTTTTCTTTTTTGCTACCTATCTGAATGTCCATGGTAATGTAGTTGTTTCGTTAGCATGTATTCATTAGTGCTTCTAAGCAAAATATTCAAAATATTTTTAGCTGCCCTTCACTTCGAATCATATTTTTCAGAGAAACAAAGACATGATAATGCATAGCATTTCTTGTTTCAAATATTTAATTTGAATAGTCAAAAATTTTATGCAATGAAAACATTAATTAAGCTAAAATAACATACAGAAGTGTGTTTTCCAATGAGATGTATGGAAACTAGCAAACCTACCCACTATTAAACTTTACAATTAATCTTTTTTTTTTTTTTTTTTTTTTTTGAGACGGAGTCTCGCTCTGTCGCCCAGGCTGGAGTGCAGTGGCCGGACCTCAGCTCACTGCAAGCTCCGCCTCCTGGATTTACACCATTCTCCTGCCTCAGCCTCCCGAGTGGCTGGGACTACAGGCGCCCGCCACCTCGCCCGGCTAGTTTTTTGTATTTTTTTTAGTAGAGACGGGGTTTCACCATGTTAGCCAGGATAGTCTCGATCTCCTGACCTCGTGATCCGCCCGTCTCGGCCTCCCAAAGTGCTGGGGTTACAGGCTTGAGCCACCGCGCCCGGCCTACAATTAATCTTAAGAGTACACATAACTGCAAGAGGCAAGCTAGCTGATTTTCTACACTTGCTACTTCAGAATGCACACTATCCAAGATTTATCACGTGAGGTATCCAATGTATCACAGTACAACTATTTACACGGAAGGGAACTATTTGAGTTATGAAATATTTGTACTTTTTACTACAATAGTTACATCATTTGCATATTTTCCAAAAACCATTAATTACCCATAGAGTCTAGGTTTGATGATGATAAATTCAAAGATATCACGAATCAAAATAATTTTTGCTAACAAATACTATTATTTTATTTTAGGTCTGCCTTTAGTAAGTTTATGAGGTGATTCAACCAGGTCACTGTCCTTTTATTCCCACTTGTACACCCCTCTTATAAAGAGAGTGAATGGATTGTAAGCCTGTCATTAACCTTCTTCCTTCCATAAACATAGTACATGTATCTTAAGATTTACTAACTTCCTTTTTATGGCTGCGTAGTATTCCATGGTGTACACATGCCACATTTCCTTTATCCAATCTATCATTGATGGAAATTTTATTCCATGTCTTTGATATTGTGAATGATGCTGAAATGAACATAGACGTGCATGTGTCTTTATGATAGAATGATTTACATTCCTTTAAAAATTTTGCTAACTTGTCTTCCTTAAAATCAATTGAATTTGGCATGTATAAACATCCACATACTGAAAACTGATGGCAAAGAAAATTTCTTAACAGCATTGAATCCAAATACTAATTTGTGATTTAACTGAGTTTTCACAATTTCTGTTCTTATCCTCTACTTCATCTTTTCAAAACTTTAATCAGTCCTTTCTCCTTCATGCCCCTGAACTTTGGCTTGCCCCTTAGTCTGAGAAAGCTCTAAAATTTAGAACGTCTTCCCCACCTCTCTCTCTCTCTCTCTCTCTCTCTCTCTCTATCTCTCTCTCTCTCTCTCTGACACACACACACACACACCCCTCAGCTTATCCCAAGAATCAGCTGACCACAGAGAATCACAGTTCCTATCAAACTATATCAATCATACTGTTTGCTCACTGCCTCTTGCTTGCCCATCTTTCCTTTCTCCCAGGTCTGCGTATTCCTACATATAAAAGAAAAGGCTTTCACTGATTTTGAGATACTTTTAATTTTCTGAGATCAGAGATCTTCCCCTATTGCAATAGACTTTTTGAATAGTCCCTCCTTATCTAAGTACATTCTTGTTTTTATTTGACAGTTTCTACCCCCAAACTTTAACTTGTTGCAGCTACCAAATTATTTAGTTTTCACAATATATTTGCGAGTATACTGTTGAGATATCTCATAAAGTAGATACATATTGTCTTTCACCATAGAATTTACAAACAGATTTCTGGAGTCAGACCTAATTTCAAATATCAGCAAGCTACTTATCTGGGCAAGTCACTTAATAATGGTCACTAAAATTTCTTTTTTAAAATTTCTCATATGACTGGTATAATGTTAAAATAAAATAATATATTAAGATTTATCAGATTAGCTCATGCATAGAATGATTCCATTTTAATTATTAATATGTATATTTCTTCACACAAGCTAGTTTTAACTATATTGTACATAATTAATGAAAAAACCTGTTTTATTTCAATATCTCTAAAATCTTCAATAATAATTTGATATCAAATATATTAAAATTTTACCATTTAATTGACATTTTATTTTCTGTAATAAAAACTGAAAATAAATTGCACATTTTCAAAGCAAAGTGAGTGGCATTTAAATAAATAAGAGAATTATTTTACAATTTTTCATTGTATGGGTACTTGCTTTACTAAAAAGTAATGACATAACGAGATTACTGTTAAAACAAAAGGTACCTTACTTAGCGAACTACCAAGTTTGTAGCCTAGAATGCTGGACTTACTCTTTTCTTATATTAGTACCAACAAGTTAATTAGATGTAATTTTGAGAGAAACTGTATATATTTATTTGTATGTTCTGTGATGAAAGAAAAAGGATTTTAATGTAATTGAAATGAAACTGCAATTAGCTGAATTAGCTGATAATGGAGTAATGCTAGAAATTCAACAGTTGTATAAATTCCATTCTTACAATTTCAACAGTACAGGTAAATTCTTGACTACATACTGGTTTAATGGTGAACTATACCATTGTGATTCTTAAGCACAAATCACAGCGACTATATTATGAATAGAGTATATTTTAATGTTGTTTCTCTCTTTCTGTTTGTGTTTTTTAAAAATAAATTTTATTGTGTATCTTCGAGGTATACAGTATGATGTTATGAGGTGCATATATATACATACATATATAGAGAGAGAGTAAAATAGTTATTCTAGTGAAACAAATTAACATATCCATCATCTCACGTAGATACCCATTTCCCAAGCCCTGTGACAAGAGCAGTTATAATCTACTTTAATTAGCAAAAATCCTGAATATAATACCCAATTATTATCTATAGTCTTCTTGCTATACATTAGGTCTTTAAATTTGTTCACCCTATGTATCTCCTACTTTGTATCCTTTGACCTGTGTGATTTTTCTTAAACTGTGGATCTTAATGAATGTCTACAAAGTCATTTTAGTGGGTTTGGATCAGCATGAGAACAGGGAGAAAGAGAGTGTGTGCAGGAGAGAGAGAGTACTATAGAATGAAACGAAATAGAAAAAAAAATAGAAAAGAGAAGTATTTTATGTGAAACTTGTATTTCTTTATGTAACTGAATTAATTTCTTTCAGCATATTCCTGCATCAAATAAAAATTATAAAAGATTAAACATTCAGCTTTACTCCCTGATGAAAAAGATATTTGAACTTTAGATTTTAAAATTTTACCTAAGAACTCTAATCAGATAAAATGAAACATCCTAAGTGGAAAATTAAAGGCCCATCTTGAATGTTAAAAAGCAAAAGCTACATGACAATAAGAGAGCCATGTTTCTATTAAAAGATGTTGTAAGGTTGACGGTAATTACTTGAAGAAAGAGACTATTTAAAAGAACCAGCTCTCGGTCATATTTTTACCATATCTCTGAAAGTATTCTATAATAAAAAATTGTGGTAAAACTATAGCTTCAGCTTCATAACCTACTTCATAGCATTAAATACAGATTTCTGGTAAGCTCTGATATATTATTTGGCATCATTTAGTAAAGAATAACTTTCTCTTACAGGTTTTTCTCCAGCAGAACCTCTTTCAGGTAGATTTTTACCTGTTCGTATCCCACTGCCTACCCAGTAGTTTTGTTAAAAAAAAAAAAAAAAAAGTTCTCATTGCCTATATGTGACTATACTGGTATTAAAAGCAAATTATTCTTTGCAAAGATGAATTGCTGTGTCCTGAAGACTACTGTAATCCTCTGTCTCTGAAAGATTCCTAGTTTTCTTTCCGTAATGACTGTCACCATGGTATCAAATTCATGATAAAGGTAGAAAAGGTGCAGAACTAAATGAAGATATATTTAATTCTTCCTAACATGAAATGTTATCTTCTGAGTAAGTTATATTAAATAAATAAAGAGCATAAGTAATATATTTTATAGGTGAGTTCTATATTTTAAAGTTTTTTCTAATATGCACAATACTTATTTTTAATGAATACTAAGAAAATTCTTTACTCCTTTGTTTCCCAACAGCAACTTCCTGGTTAATCTGTAAACATGAGAGGAAAAAAGTATAAACACATTCAAAATACTCAGATTGGAAATGGCAGTAGTGTAATGTTGGAATATTAGAATCATGATAATTGAAATATTCTTATTCTTCCCTTAAAAATTAAGCTTTGTCTAGTTATTAGCTGCTCTATTTTAAACTTTCCTCCTTTAGTGTTTTCAAAACACATTTTACACAATAATGAAGCATTAAAGCTATTTTTAGTCCTGTCGCTGTGGCTCATGGCTATAATCCCAGTATTTTGGGAGGCCTAGGAGGACAGATCACCTGAAGTCAGGAGTTCAAGATCAGCCTAGCCAACCTGGCAAAATCCCATCTCTAGTAAAAATACAAAAATTAGCTGGGTGTAGTGGCGGGAGTCGGTAGTCCTAGCTACTCGGGAGGCTGAGGCAGGAGAATCTCACAAACCCAGGAGGCCGAGGTTGCAGTGTGCCAAGATCACACCACTGCATGCCAGCCTGGGCAACAGAGTGAGTAAGACTCCATCTCACAAAAAAACACACACAAAAATGAAAACTACTATTTTTATATATTGCTATTTTATTATTCAGTTTATATCAGTATAATAACAAGCATGGTGAAATAATTGTTTAAATATGTAAATATTATTTTTTATAAATTTCATTTTAAATTGATTACTTATAATAGTCAATTCAATAAGAAATATCCTTTATGTATATAGCCATCATTTTCAAGCCTATGCATTATCATTATTTATAGCCCAATAACCATTTTGTGTTAAATATATAATTGATCTAAATATCTATTATTTAATGTTCTCCCAAGGCCTAAAGTTTTTTTCATGTGTAAATTCTTATACACATATAATATTTAAATTTCAACATATAGTGTTTAAACTCAAATATATATTAAAATTGCTTACCTATTACTGTATCTATAGCTCATCATATTAAAGCAAAACTTGTAACTATTTTAGTACAACAATAGCTATAAAACAAATCATAGATGTATGAGAGACTTGAAAAACAAAACTCAGAGATTTGGACCTTGATTTATATTCCAATTAATTATGAAATTGGTTTATCTTCAAGATTTGTTTTGTATAGAAACCTAAGAAAACTCTATTTCAATGATAACTAATTTACTTTGTAATTATTTCAGCGTAACTTATGATACAACTTCTATTAGGTGTAATAGTGTTGTAATAGGGCGTGGTGGCTCACATCTATAATTCCAGCATTTTGGTAGGCTGAGGCAGGCAGATCAAGAGTCAAGACCATCCTGGCCAACGTGATGAAACCCCTTCTCCACTAAAAATATGAAAATTAGCTGGACATGGTGGCAGGCACCTGTAGTCCCAGTTACTCGGGAGGCTGAGGCAGGAGAATCCCTTGATCATGGGAGGCAGAGGTTGCAGTGAGCCGAGATGGCGCCACTACACTCCAGCCTGGCAACAGAGCAAGATTATGTCTCAAAATAATAATAATAATAATAATAATATGTATCTATATACATGCACACACACACATATATATATATAATGGTAGCGGTATAATTGGATTGATCATAACAAAATCTATAAAAATAATTTCAATGATCAAAATGTATTAGGACTGTGAGCTAAATAAAATATAAGATATTCTTGCTATGGAACTAATTAGACAGAAGAGGAAGTAGATTTTAACAGTTTGGATAATTAGAAAAAGTCTATAGTAGCTGCATCCATGTTTCTAGATGGGGAAACATACCAAGTTGAGTATGTACATTTCTGTAAAATTAAAATAACCCGCATATTTTGTGTCTTATGGAATCTCTTACCTAGGACTTGAGAACATTGTAATAATGATGCCAAAATAATGAGCTTATTGTTTGGAGGAATGGAGGCAAGATGGCGCAGTTCCGGGTTCTTCACCCTCAACTTTCCCACGCCTGGGAAAGACAGGGGTCGACTGGGCAGGCGCAACCCGACCTCTCATGGAGAAAAACGGGAACCCGCCTAGCCACGCCTACTGCCCCGCCCCCAAACTGCCTATGTCCCGCCCACTGCCCTCCCACTCCCGGGCCCAGGACATAAAAGCCGCTCCCGCGGGCGCGTGGTGTGAACTTCTTTTTTTTTTTTTTTTGAGGCGGAGTCTCGCTCTGTCGCCCGGACTGGAGTGCAGTGGCCAGATCTCAGCTCACTGCAAGCTCCGCCTCCCGGGTTTACGCCATTCTCCTGCCTCAGCCTCCCGAGTAGCTGGGACTACAGGCGCCCGCCACCTCGCCCGGCTAGTTTTTGTATTTTTAGTAGAGACGGGGTTTCACCGTGTTAGCCAGGATGGTCTTGATCTCCTGACCTCGTGATCCGCCCATCTCGGCCTCCCAAAGTGCTGGGATTACAGGCTTGAGCCACCGCGCCCGGCCGGTGTGAACTTCTTTGGCCCCTGCTCATGTGCTGACCTAGGAACTTCGCCCCAGAACGTCGGAGCGACTTCGTTGCCTCCACCGCTGGAGACCGGTGAACCTCGCCCCTCCTTCACATTGGCAAGTTAAAAAAGTTTTTTTTGCCTTTCCTACTTGCCTTTTCTCTGGCATTTGCTTGGGGGTCGCATTAAAGCACATCAGCTGGTGCCGAAACCCGGGAGGAGACCCCTTCCTCAGGGCCCCCCAAGGTCTGAGGAGCCTCCTCCTTCCACGCCCCAGATGGACCAGGACCTGGACATCGCTTTCCCCACCTCCAAGTCTCCTAAGGGTGAGTACCTTTTGCCTCCCTCTCATATTCCTTGGCCAGAAGTCCTGCGCAGGCCCAAGGCTTTTTTTCCGGTCACCAGGTGACCCAGGAAGTTCCCAAAGGAATTCCATTCCGTTCCGTGGGAGACCCGTTCAGGATGGAGAGGTCTGCCTGGAAGTAATCTCCATTCCGGCTCCAGGAGCCTCCCGCGGTCTCTAGTGGCTCCAAAGAACGCTTTGTAGCCCGGTAGAGTTCGGTTTCCATTTCTGCCTATTGGCGAGAGGAAGGCAATGGGAAACCCCCAATCCAAAATACCTAGAGACTCCCCTTTAGGGTGTCTTCTAAAAAACCTCAAAACTTTCCAATTAGAACAAGATCTCAGGCGAAAGCGACTGGTGTTCCTCTCCACTGTGGCGTGGCCACAATATAAATTAGACAATCAGTCTCAATGGCCGCCTGAGGGCACTCTAGACCATAACATTTTAACTGACCTCAGTAGTTTCTGCCAAGGCTTAGGAAAGTGGTCCGAAATTAATTATATACAAGGATTTTGGGCCTTGCGTTCTCGTCCGGACCTGTGTAGCCAGTGTTCCTTGGCTCAAGTCATGTTGGCTAAGGACGCAGGCCTAATAAAGTCCGAAAAAGAGGAGTCATCTTTCCTGTCTGAGTTTCCCGAAGACCTTACTTCCCCTCTCTCCCTTCCACTCCCGCAGTATACTCTACCTCTCCTTCCCGCTTTGGCCCCACCTCCTCTTTCAGCTCCACCTCCCCCTCCCGCTCTGGCGGTTGTTCCGCCTCCCTCCTCAGCCCCTCCCAACATTGTTGAGGCTACACTTCCCTCCTACCCCTCGGCACTTCTGCCTGGTCATCTTAGTTCACCTATCTCTGCCCATACCCGCTCTAAAGATTGCCTAACTACCCACTCCTACTCCCACCCTATCCAACCCCCCTGCGGTCTTAGCACCCTTGTGTGAGGTGGCCGGAGCAGAGGGCGTAGTTAGAGTTCATGTTCCGTTCTCACTAGCAGATCTTTCAAAGATTGAAAAACGCTTAGGAGATTTTTCTGCCAATCCTACAATTTACACCAACGAATTTAGATATCTTTGCCAGGCCTACGATTTAACCTGGCATGATCTCCAGGTTATTCTTACCTCTACTCTAAACCGTGAGGAGCAAGAGCGCATCCTAGTGGCCGCCAGGCAGCATGCCAACCAATTACACTTAACAGACCCTGCCTTCCCACTAGGGGAACAAGCAGTCCCCTCTGTGGACCCAGACTGGAACTATCAAGTAGGCCAGCCAGGCTGCCAAAGACGAGATATGATGACTCAATGTCTTCTGGCTGGTATGCAGGTGGCCTCAAATAAGGTAGTAAATTTTAATAAACTAAAAGAAATTATTCAAGGTCCAGATGAGAACCCGGCCACATTTTTAAACAGGCTAACTGAGGCTCTAATTCAATACACTCGGTTAGACCCAGCTTCCCCAGCCGGGGCCACTATTCTAGCATCATATTTTATTTCACAATCGGCCTCGGCTATTTGGAAAAAACTGCAAAAGGCAGAGGATGGACCTCAAATTCCTATTCAAGACCTAGTCAAGTCGGCCTTCAAGGTCTATAATTCAAGGGAGGAAACGGCTGAGGCCCAACGACAGGCCTGCCTAAAGCAGAAGGTACAGCTCCAGACTCAAGCCTTAGTTGCTGCTTTGCAGCCTAGCCATAACCCCCAGAGGCTCAACCGGAGAGCAAAACCCCCAGAGGCTCAAAGACAATAAAAGGGGCTTGCTATAAATGCGGTTACCCAGGACATTGGGCTGATAGATGTCCCCAGAGTCCCCAACCGCCTGTGCCAATGCGGCCTTGCTACAAGTGCAGAGTAGCTGGACACTGGGCTAAAAAGTGTCCTAACCCTCGTCTGCCAACAACTCCTTGTCCAGCGTGCCATGAAGAAGGGCACTGGAAGTCTGACTGCCCCACCCTGAAAACGGGCATGGCGCCTCAACGTGATGTCCCTTCTCAGGACCCTGGGAGGGCCTTCCAGCTTTTATATCTGGATGACAACTGAAGGTGCCGGGACTCGGGGACCCCGATCACCCTCGCCGAGCCGTGGGTAACTCTCCTGGTAGTGGGTAAGACAATTAATTTTTTAATCGACAGTGGGGCTACCTACTCTGTTTTGCCATCTTTCAAAGGGCCAAGCCTTCCCTCCAATATTTCTGTTGTAGGAGTCAATGGCTCCCCGTCCAGCCCTCGAAAAACTCCACCCCTTAATTGCTGCCTGGCCAACAACTATTTTGCACACTCGTTCCTCATTATCCCCTCATGCCCCACTCCTCTATTGGGCCGAGATGTTTTAAATCAACTGAAAGCCTGTATCTCCATCCCTACTAGCGCCCCCCACCCCACCCACCATCTGCGTCTAGTATTGACTAACTCAAATGACTCCAACAATCCTACTAACCCTTTCCCCGATTTCCCCATTCCTATTGACCCCCATGTGTGGGACACCTCCACTCCTGTCATGGAGGACCATCATCCACCAATACTTATAAAACTTAAAAACCCATCTCAGTTTCCAACCCGCCCACAGTTCTCTCTCTCTGCACAACACTTACGAGGACTAAAACCAATCCTACCTGTAAAGAAGGCAGATGGAACTTTTTGGTTAGTGCAGGATCTTCATCTTATCAACGAAGCTGTTTGTCCCACCCATCCGGTAGTTCCCAACCCCTATACCCTTCTTTCTCTCATTCCATCTAATACAACACACTTTACGGTACTGGATCTAAAAGATGCATTTTTCACTATTCCCCTACACCCAGATTATCAATTTCTCTTTGCTTTTACATGGGAGGACCCAGACACCCATACCTCCACCCAACTGACATGGACAGTGCTTCCCCAAGGGTTCCAAGACAGCCCCCATGTCTTTGGGCAGGACCTAGCATAAGACTTAGCCTCCTGTCCTCTTACCAATAGTAAAATTCTCCAATATGTAGATGACCTTTTACTCTGTAGTCCCACGGGACAGGACTCTCTTTTAGACACTGCGATCCTCCTTAATCATCTAGGATCCAAAGGTTACCAAATATCCAAACACAAAGCTCAACTCTCACAACAATGTGTCATATATTTAGGTATTGAGATCACTCCTACGACACACTCACTTACCACAGACCGCTTAACTCTAATACAAAATCTTTCTCTTTCTCAAGACACTAAGGAAATTCAATCCTTCCTAGGCCTAGTAGTATTTTTTCAGACACTGGATTCCTAATTTCGGAATCTTGGCTAAGCCTCTATATGCAGCTGTCAAGGAGACTCCCCAAGGACCTTTGTCTAACCCAAAGTTAATCTATAAACATTTCACTCACCTGAAAAACTGCCTTGTCTCACATCCTACTCTCTCACTTTCAGACTTCCAACGCCCTTTCCAGCTTTTCACAGATGAAAGACAAAAAGTTGCAGTGGGTCTTTTAGCCCAATCTATAGGCGCCACCTACTGCCCCATGGCATATCTCTCTAAACAATTAGACCCCACCGTACAAGGGTGGCAGCCCAGTCTTCAGGTCCTAGCAGCAGCAGCCTGTCTAACCCAAGAAGCAAAGAAACTCATTAGGGGTGGTAACCTAACAGTCTTCCCTACTCACCACCTTCAAGATCTTATTGCCCACAGAAGTATTAAACATCTAACCCCGTCCGGACTCCAACTCTTTCACCTCTTATTCATAGAAGACTCCACCATTGCCCTAGGAGTCTGTTCCTCCATGAATCCAGCAACCCTACTTCCTGACCCTCTCAAGCAACCTCGTACTGAACACTCCTGTCCAGAACTTTTAGAGGCCCAACCACCTAGTCACTTACATTTACATGACCAGCCATTGGAAGGCTCACAGTTAACCCTATTTGTAGATGGCAGTTCTTTTATAAATTCTCTAGGAAACACACAGGCAGGATACGCGGTAGTTACATCTTCTGGTGTCCTAGAAGCTAAGCCTTAACCACAAGGAACAACATCACAGCAGGCAGAACTCATTGCACTAACTAGGGCTCTCCTCCTATCCAAAGGAAAAACGGTAAACATATACACAGACTCCAAGTATGCCTTCTTGATTGCACACACCCACTCTGTCATCTGGAAAGAGAGAGGGTTCCTAACCACCAGTGATACCCCTATAGTCAACAAAAAACAGATACTCAAACTGCTAGATGCTTTATCAGCACCTTCCAGAGCAGCCATCATACACTGTAAAGGTCATCAGACTCCATCTAACTCAGTGGCAGCTGGCAATAACTTTGCCGACACCACTGCCAAGTCGGCAGCCGGATTCTCCACTCCCACGCTTCCCTCTATTTGTCTTCTCTCTCCTCAATATACCCTTACTTATACCCAAGAGGAAAAGACCAAACTTTACAAGATTCAACATCCAAACTGGCTGCAGACAATTGGATTTACCTCAATAATAAATTAGTTATTCCTGAAACTCAACTCCACACCATTCTAAAAGACATACATAATTCCCTACACATAGGACCCAAAGCTTTATATAACCTCCTAAGCCCCCTCATTCACTGCCCCACACTCATGAAACACCTAATTATAATCAACTGACAGTGCTCCACATGCCTCAAGTCAAACCCTCAAGGCGCATTGCGCAATCCCTATCCGAGCCATCAACTCAGAGGGCACCAACCAGGTGAAGATTAGCAAATTGACTTTACCCACATGCCAAGGCATAAAAAATTCAAATATCTCTTAACCCTTGTGGACACCTTTTCAGGGTGGATAGAGGCCTATCCCACCACAGGAGAAACCGCTAACATTGTTGCTTCAATACTCACTGAACATATTATCCCCAGGTTTGGCCTCCCGGTCACCCTTCAGTCTGACAACGGCCCAAAGTACATCTCCAAAGTAGTCCAGCAAGTGGCGACCCTTCTACACATTACCTGGAAACTCCACATCCCTGATAGACCTCTGTCCTCCAGTAAAGTAGAAAAGGCCAACAGGCTCATTAAGCAGCAACTCACCAAACTCTCCCTCGAGACTCGACAATCATGGGTAACTCTCTTTCCCCTGGCCCTAACCCGGCTGCGAGCAGCCCCACGGAGTCCAACAGGCCTCAGTCCGTTTGAATTAGTTTATGGCCGGCCCCTCACCCTCCAGCAGTTACCCACCCTTTCTTCCCTGCTGGCAACTTATCTTCCATACCTCACCCTCTTGAGACAACTCCTGAGACAACATGCAGAACTAGCACACCCCCCTCCAACAGACACCTATAGCCCACATCTCTCTCTCAGCCCAGGAGACCAAGTATACTTAAAAGATACCCAAGCCAAAGATCTTCAGCCTAGGTGGAAAGGCCCCTATACTGTCCTCCTATCCACATACACAGCAGCCAAACTTCTAGGACACACGCACTGGGTCCATATATCACAATTAAAAAAGGCCCCCACAAGAGACAATCAGTGGACATCTACTAGACTTACCCCTACCCATCTCAAATTCACCAAACTCTCTCAACCACCACACGGTCCCTGACCTCTTGCGCTTATCCCGATTTCTCACTGTACTCTATATAAACATAACAGAATTCCAATATATTACCCCGGATCCCTACTTGCCTCCGGATAATAGCCCATCACAGTGGTTTTCCCACTTACCTTTATAGAACATCTTCAGTGGCAAGGTGTACTCTGTGATTACACTGAAGATGAAGTCTTATCTAACACTTATATCACTATCTTTCTCTTGCATTTCAAGCTCTGTTACTAACCCAACTTTCATATGGAGATTCTCTATAGTTGAAACTTGGTCACGCAAAAATAAACAGCACTCACAGCTACAAGGCACTGCTGACTGCCCCCCTTCAGGCTGCCAACCCCATCTTACTATAAATTTCACCCTATCATGTTTCAGTGCGGCAGGAGCTAAGGCTCTCTGCTTCCTGCATGATCAGACACATTACAATTGTAAGACTTACTGGAAACAAAAGAACCTAGGATGCCCTTATATTTATTGTAAGAGCCATTATGCAACCTTGAGACAGGATAAACCCACTGCTCTCTTCACCTTTGTGAATCAACGAACCCCCCTTCAATACCAATTAAATATCAAAGACCCATGGGACCCCCGATGGGCAGACGGAGTCAAAGGTGGACTCTACACAGGCTACACAATTCTTAGTTCATATCCCATGGCTACTCTCCTGATAAAAAGAACACTAGTCCAGCAAAAATCCCTTCTCAAAACATGCAAGCCCTACAGAATTTAACCTTAGCCATACAATCACAAGAACAGGCCTTACAAGATCGATTACATGCCTCCAATAAGGACCCCTTCTCATGGTTAAAACTAGTCCGTCAAGGGTTAAACCTAACACAGGCAGCCAACCTAACAAATCTCTCCCACTGTTTCCTCTGTGCGGCCCTTGAAAGAGCCCCCTTAGTGGCAGTCCCCTTACCTACTGCTTTCAAGGCTACAACTAACTCTACAGGCACCTCCCAAAAACTGTTCTTACTCCAAGTCCCACTATACCAAAACCCAGAAAGTCCAATCCTTCCTTTCTGCTACTCTACCCCAAACACCTCCTGGTGTAATTATACCCAGCCACCCGCTAAGACCCAGACGGCTCCCATCGGAGGTTATTTCTGGTGCCACAAAACCCTCTTCAAGGTCCTTAATCACACATCCATCGGTCAATCCCTCTGTGTCCCAGTGTCCCTAGTACCTAGTTTAACCTTATATAGCAAAGCAGAAGTAGCTGAACTCATCATACAATTTAACCCTCCTCCTAATGATCTCCAAAAACGGGCTGTCTTCCTTCCCCTAGTCATCGGATTCTCCCTGGCCTCCTCCTTAGTGGCGTCAGGGCTTGGAACTGGGGCACTTGCCCACTCGGTACAGTCTACCCGATCTCTAGCAGCTCAAATCCGAGAGGCCATAGAGGCTTCAGCTGAAAGCCTGGCCTCTCTGCAGCGTCAAATTACCTCGGTGGCCCAGGTAGCAGCACAAAATAGGCGAGCATTAGATTTACTTACTGCCAAAAAAGAAGGAACATGTCTCTTCTTAGGAGAAGAATGCTGCTATTACGTAAACGAGTCAGGCCTAGTAGACACTAACATCCAAACCCTAAACAGGATTAAAGCAGAATTAAAAACATACAATACCCCCTTCACCCCCGGACCACCGGTATGGCTGCTGCCCGTAATACAGCAGATGCTCCCATTCCTAATTCCCATACTAATCCTCTGTTTTGTCTTATGTCTCGCTCCTGTTTTAATCAAATTTCTCCTAGCCAAAGTTCAAGAGATCACATGTGTCACCTTCAACCAGATGCTTCTTCATCCATACGTCCAAATACCAACCATAGACCCCAACCTTAACGACGTCCCTTAACAGCAGGAAGTAGCCAGACAGACCACGGCGCCCCTTATCACTATTATCAATAAAAGGTTGGACTATTTGGACGAACGGAGGCAAGATGGCGCAGTTCCGAGTTCTTGACCGTCAACTTTCCTGCGCCTGGGAAAGACACGGGTTGACTGTTCAGGCGCAACCCGACCTCCGACGGAGAAAAACTGGAACCTGCCTAGCCACGCCTACTCCCCTGCCCCCGACCTGACTATGTTCCGCCCACTTCCCTCCCACTCCCGGGCCCAGGACATAAAAGCCGCTCCCGGCGGGCACGCAGTGAGAACTTCCTTGGCCCCTGCTCGTGTGTGGACCTAGGAACCTCGCCCGAGAACGCCGGAGCGACTTCGTCGGCCTCCACCGCTGGAGACCGGTGAACCTCGCCCCTCCTTCATATTGGCAAGTTAATAAAGTTTTTTTTTGCCTTGCCTACTTGCCTTTTCTCTTGCATTTGCTCTGGGGGTCGCATTAAAGGAAATCACTTATTATCTGCAAGAACTACTTTAATTTTTATTTGTTTCCAGTGGCCACAGTGTACAATGTTCTCTTTAGATTATAAATGCATATTACAGGTCTCATTAGAGACAAATAATTGTGAATAAATCTATTCAAATATATCAAAGAATCTCAAAATATCTTTCTTGATATCAGTAAGAAAGTATTACTTTTGGCAGGGAAAACAAGCCAGAATTTCTTTAGTGTTTTAGTTTGCTTCTATCTGTAAGAATGTACTTAACGTCTTGATTCAATGCATGCTTTTTTCCTATATTTGTTCCTTAGGATGAAGTCTGATTATCTACTGAGTTTGTTTTATCCATTTTTCTAAGGCTGTGTTATATGTCCAGGCCATTTGCCATTTCTTCACTTCCTCCTGAAATTATTTTCCTTCTTGACAGTCAAAACCAGACAATAAACTTTTTTCCTCAGTAAATTTCTCCTCTTTAAAGGCAAATTTAGTGTGACCTTGGAGTGTAGACAAGTGTAAATGTTGGTCCTATAAACTTGCAATCTATAATTTGAGTTATAGAGAAGTGAGATTGAAGCTGTCAACATAAAAAAAAAAAAAAAAAAAAAAAAAAAACTAGAGAGGCAAACCTCAAAGCAAAAAGTTTTATTTAGGAATATAAAACAATAGACTTGCAATTCAGGGCACACAGACAGACATGGGTGGTCTTTGCTATTTGCTATGTCCAGAGGACAAGGTTTTTTTTTTTTTATTTTTGGTTAGTGTTTTGGTGGAGAAAATAGTGTTTACACAAGTTGTTTTAAAACCTCTTGGTTTAAGTGGTGGCAATGACTAGGTAAAACTTGTAATCTTAAAGTGATAGCAGACTATTGTTGGGTTGGGCTTGAGAGACAGTGTTTCAGGCAAGTGTTCATGTATAATCAACTAACTGTTCTTTTGCTGCTAGCTACAGTTTGGAAAAAAAAAATTGTAATACTTTCTGTTATCAGGCAAATCACACATGTGAGCCCTTTCTTCAACATCTTCTCTGGTTCCGTATTGCCTGAGTTTGACACAAGTGATTCCACTTTGAATCTGACAAGTTTTATAATAATAACTCCCCAAAGATTGCATTACATTGAGCAGCAAGAGGAAGGAATGGAAAAAAAAAAATGACAAAAAATGAAGAAAAAAAAATTCAGATGTTTTTGAGCAAAAGGAAGAGGAGAAACATAAAATAGTGAGAGAAAAACAGCAGAAAGAGATGAAAGAGATAAATCTAGAAGATAGGCTTGTTTGGTGTTTTCTGAATGGCAAAGTAAGTTCAGCCATTTGTAACATAACAGCAGGTATATGTTCTGAGATATGCTCTGTTGTTAAGAAATGTTGTCATTGTTGAACAGCATAGAGTATACCTGCACAAAACTAGATAGTATAGCCTACTGCACACCTAGGCTATATGATATTATTCTCAGACTACAAACCTATATAGCATGTTATGATACTGAATATGATAGGCAATTATAACACAATGAAATTTGTCTATATAAACGTATCTAAACATGGAAAAGGTAAAGTGTTGCACTACTATGTTACAATGACTATGAGACATTATTTGGTGATATGAATTTTTCAGGTGTTTCATAATCCTATGGGACCACCATCACATATGTTGTTCATCATTGACCGAAACATTATACTGGTACAAGACAGTGGCAGAAACTATTTCCTCTTCTTGAATATAGTTAGTATATAGACAAAGTCAAATATCATAATTGTACTGTGGTAGATGTATCACTGTAAGTTGTAAATCTTTCTTTTTTTTTTTTTTTTTTTTTTTTTGAGACAGAGTCTGGCTCCTGTTCTCTAGGCTAGAGTGCAGTGGCAAGATCTTCAACCTCCACCTCCCAGGTTGAAGGGATCTTCCTGTCTCAGTCTCCCAAGTAGCTAGTACTACAGGTGCCTGTCACCACACCTAACTAATTTTTGAAATTTTAGTACCGACAGAGTTTCACCATGTTAACTAGCCGGTCTCAAACTCCTGACCTCAGGTGATCTGCCCATCTCTGCCTCCCAAAGTGCTGGGATTACAAACGTGAGCCCCCCCCAAGATGGTGTAAATCTGTTATGTGTACTATGAGGCTCTAGAAGAGAGATGAAAATAATTACCCCTTTGAGGCTTTAAGAAATTCTTAGGCCGGGCGCGGTGGCTCAAGCCTGTAATCCCAGCACTTTGGGAGGCCGAGACGGGCGGATCACGAGGTCAGGAGATCGAGACCATCCTGGCTAGCATGGTGAAACCCCGTCTCTACTAAAAATACAAAAAACTAGCCGGGCGAGGTGGCGGGTGCCTGTAGTCCCAGCTACTCGGGAGGCTGAGGCAGGAGAATGGCGTGAACCCGGGAGGCGGAGCTTGCAGTGAGCCGAGATTGCGCCACTGCACTCCAGTCCGGGCGACAGAGCGAGACTCCGCCTCAAAAAAAAAAAAAAAAAAAAAAAGAAATTCTTAGCTGTCAAGCCACACTTCTTTGCCAGAGGACATACTAAATTTTCTCAGAGAGGCTGTACAAATGACTTTGGAAATTATCAGTTTTTTTGAGAATAGAGATCTTATTGTTTTAAGGGGGAGAAAAATATTGTCAAAAACTTCTGAGCAGGAAATGGACCTGAAGAAAATTTAAACACTTCAACTAAGGAGGTAGTGACTATTCAGATTGATTTCTAGGTGTGATTATTAATAAACTTCACATAGTCCTACACTAAAGCTGCACTAAAATCTGGAGAGATAGCTATAGAGACAAATGGTGCTAACAGAACTGACTTATTTGTATGATTCTAGTAGAAATCATTTGTGAGGGGAAAGCAATTGTTCTATTACTGTATTTGCACAAAATGTGTGTTGAACAACAGGAATCAAATCGTCATCAGAAAGAGCCCAAAACAATACTAATAGAAGAGAGTAGACTTAATACATAGAGGCAGAACCATAGATACAAAACTGTCATCGCCTTCAATTCTGACCTTGAAGGAATTCAGTGTAGTTTTTGAATGAAGGCAATATAGCCTAATGAGAAGAGAGATATCTAAGTAAAATAGTAGCAACAGTGAGTGGAAAATCCTAGAATCCCTAATGCATTTTCTTCACTTTTAACATCTCTAATGTCAGGGTGCACAATTCAATCAGTGATATCTTAACGTTGTTGATCAGATGGCAGTCATGAAAATTTTATTGCCTGTTCATGCATGGATTTCTTTGTCCTACTGTGAACAATATATTTGCAACTTCTTGTTATAAAATCAAGAGATTATTAAAGAAGCACTTAGAGGAAAGAATATAAATGTTAGCTGTTATCTGAAAACCTGTCATTAAGCCTTCCAGTAAAATTAAGTAAGTTTCAGCACCAAAATATGTAGAGAGAGTGTCAGCGTCTTGGAAAATATCTTGAGAGGCAAGTAGAACACTATTATAAGAAATGTAGCATTACAAAGAGTTATATAGAGAATTACACCATAGGCATAAACATATATACACACATATATGCATACATATACAAAGGCGTTAGAAGATGTCATTCTAGCATATTGACTACTTGAAGATACTTGAAAAACAACAGGTTCAAAAAGACTACTTAGACCTTCATGCTATTTCTTAAGGGCAGAAAAGGAAATTTCCCTGTGAAAGACACTCTCACTTATCCTAGAAGGAAAGGCAACATCCTTATTCTCAAGACAGAAAATAAAACCAAAGAATTCCATACAGACTTTGTTAAAATAACACTTGCCTTCTGTATTACTCAGGGTTCTTTAGAGGGACAGGACTAATAGGATAGATGTACATATGAAAGGAAATTTGTTAAAGAGTACTGACTCACAGGATCACCATGTGAAACCCCACAATAGGATTTCTGCAAATTGAGGAGCAAGGAAGCCAGTCCAAGTCAAAACTTCAAAAGTAGGGAAGCCGACAGTGCAGTTTGTGGCCTAAGGCAGAGAGCCCCTGGCAACCCACTGGTATAGGTCCGAGAGTCCAAAAGCAGAAGAACGTGGAGTCTGATGTTTGAGGGCAGGAAGCATCCAGCACGGGAGAAAGATGCAGGCCAAAGATTCAGCCAGTCTCATCCCTCCACGTTCTTCTGCTTGCTTTTATTCTAGCCACTCTGGCAGCTGATTACATTGTGCCCACCCAGATTGAGGGTAGGTCTGCCTCTCCAAGACCACTGACTCAAATGTTAATCTCCTTTGACAACACCCTCACAGACACACTCATGAACAATACTTTGCATGCTTCAATCCAATCAAGTTGACACTCAATACTAACCGTCACATCTTCTAAGCTCCTTACATAATTTAATTGTTTCTTTACAATTTACCATTCTTTGTTCAATTCAGTATACCTGTGTAAGTAACTGACTCTGACTTTTTTGGGGTCTTCATTTCTTTATGAAAGTTCCTATGTCACATAAAACTTGCATTAGGTAAATTTATGTGCTTTTCTCTTGTTAATATACTTTATGTCCATTTAATTCTTGAACCCATCTCAGACTCTGAGAGGAAGGCAGAGGAATTTTCTGCCCCTGCTGTCAGTCAAAAAGTGATCCAGAAGTGTTATACCTCAAATGTGAAAAATAATTAGAATATTATAATAAATGTATTTTGTTTATCTTATTCATTTTATACATGTGTGGAATTAATATTATTTTTAATTATCTGTGTAAGTCTGAGTTCTTCTATGAGTATAAAACTTCTAAATTATAAGAAAAATTTAGCTGAGAGTATTCTTTCTTTTATAACAGTACATGGAATAGATATATGTTACAATCTATGGTACTTTAGAGTTAATGAAAAATAGTATTTGAAAGTACTAAATGAGTAATGTGGAAGGCCAACATTGATAGCTGAAATAAACATGGAGAACTGAAGAAATTAAAAGTCACTCATTATTAGCTAAAGAGTAACAGAGAAGACAACTTCCATAGAAACTGCTTCAAAGTGATTAAGCCAGAGAAGAGATTTTATAGGGTTTTAGGGAGAGGAAGATACTCCGAAGATGTGAAGAAAGGAAACAAAAATTCTGAGAACAAAAACAAAAAAATAAAATTTCAAGATCTCAGGCATTCAGGTTTATAGCAGTACAGAAGATATTTTGACAAGAGCAAAAATAAATATAAAGAAGTGGGAGTCGAGGAGGTATCCCTGTATCTCCCTTGATAAATATGTGTAGTTATTTCTCAGAAACTTAGCTTTTACTAGAGGCCAAGTGGAATTTTCTATCTGAAGTGAGTGAAGCTTGGGGAAAAACATTATGTAAACAGAGGAATTTGAAACAATTCTGGAAAATACAATTTTTCAGACTAGAGGCTTGCCCACATGACTGAAGACATATGATGTATTTTTTACTTACTTTTATATACCCAATGCCTAGAAGAATATTGAAAACATAGTAATTATTTAATAAATATTTCTTAATGAATTTATAAATGAAATCTAAATAAGGATAGTATGCAAAATGCATGTAAACTATATCTCCAGATATGTCTGTGCCTTACAGTTGAATCAAAAGTTTGGCTTTGTTATCGTAGACATTAATGGCATTAATGAAGACATAACTAATTATATGAATCATAATTTCAAAGATGTAGGAAAAGGAGGGGGAAAAAGAGGAAGAGGAGGGAAAAAGAAGAGGACAGAAAATTCTTTGTAAGAAGAAAAACTGTTTTTAATCCTATGGAAAGATGCCTATTTATCACTCAGGTTATTATAAAGAAGACGTTGTGCAATATAGAGAACAGTATTCTCAATAATATAAACAATACGTAGTAAAACAATTTCATGGAAGTATTGTGTGAGACCTTCCTCCATGTTTGCAAATGATATGCTAAAACATAATTCAGTAAAATCATTTTCATGATGTTTGTGAATGATTCTGTCCTCTTACATTGTATGTACTTTGTTTGAATTAATGTAAATATTGATATTCTATTCTATTTATTTCTGCACTTATTTACTGAGGGATGTCAAAAGAATCGTAAGCAATAGATGACTAGGTTCTGGTTCTCATGAAACTTATAGTATAGCATGTCCTCAGCTATTTTTCACTAAAAACTAATAGTTCCTATGATATTAAGAGGTATTCTACAAAAAGTAAGACAAGTAAACAGAAAACAAAAAAATTGTAATCTGTATATTTTTGGAGGAAGACAAAAATAATAAATGTTTATAGAATATACACCGAATTAAGGTATAAATTATAAAGACTATTAAATAATGTATGCAAATTCAGCTTAAAATGTTTCTAAATATCACAGTTTCTGAAGTTGTCATAAGAAAATTGAATTTCATTAAATAATATTTTATTGGGTCAGATCATTTAAACAATTTCCTTAAAATTATGCAGGATGTATTATTTTTAAACCTTTGCTATAATAATTCTTATGGGAGCTGTATTATAAATCATACATATTACATGAGTGTACCCTGCCTTTCATAGCAAAATCCAGTATTAAGAAATTTGATAAAAAAGTGATTCTGCAAAGTGACATATGGATTATACAAAATTGAAGAAATATTTGTAATTATTTTAAATGATAATATCAAAAATATGTATTTGTATTTCAACTTTGTGGAATACACATGAAAACAAAAATGCATATATAAAAGAATTCTAAATTAATCTATATTTTATGCTGAAAGTGTCAGGAAACTATTCTATAAACATATGTTTTCATGGTCAAGTACATAAATAAAATACATCCTCCAACACTGTAGATTTTAAATAACAATGTCAATTTATTAAATGTTATTTATATATTTCAATGATATTTTTAATATTCCACTAAAGCATTGCTTGTCTTACAAGGTCTGTTTTCAAGAATAGTTATGTTCCTTTTAGAAAACTTCACAAGTAATCTCACATATTCACCTGTATTCAAGATATTCAAAAACCTTATTTTGACAGGATTAAGTTGAGTTTTCTCCTTTGTGTTTGTATACCTAACATGATTATCTTTGATCCCTCTCTTATCTTTACTGTCATTCTTTCTTTGTTCTCCCTTTTGGATTTTTGTAAAGGATGTGTTCACCTTCATTCCCTTTTAATTTTTGACTATGCCTTCCTGTGCATCTTTGTTGTCATATTCCTGATGTCTCTTTGTGGTTTTCTTTTTATCTAAATAATTATATTCCATTCAGCTCTTAATCTTTTAAACCTATATTATCAACACTGTCTCTTTTCATCTTCTCTTGGCGTTCCTTTCTGTTGTGGCTCTTGATCTTTTGGTTTAACTTCCCACCTTATCAAAAACATTTCACCGTCCTGCTTTGTTTTCTGATTAAGAATCGTAGATGAAAAATAATTCTTAATAACTAGAAGAAAGTTGTCAAAGATGTAAAACTTTTTAATGAGACATACTAATTTATTAGTTTAATGTCCGATTCCATTTAATGATGAGGTGTTTTCCTGAGTTTATTGAAGTACTTCACATGAATAACAAATCTATTTCATCATGTACAGCCTTCTATATGAAAAAATAAAAATTCTCCAAAAGCACAAATTGGGTATAGGGAAATCTAGTCAATAGTTACCTATAGTGTGCAAAGAAAATGGAAGGGGTTATTCTCTTTGTTCAAATAAAATTTGCTTTTTATTTCTTTATAGTCTTTGACCTATACATTTAATACTGTCAATAGCTTTTCTTAAAAAATATTTATAAGGTTATAAAATAATATTGCCACATTTGTGTAATTGAATGTAATAATAAACCAAAGTTCTTTTGGGATATATAAACCCCAAACATTCCTAGGAGCACAGAGAATTAAGCCACAAAATATTAAAGTCAACATTACAAGATAAGAGATCTGCAGGTTACTCCCTTTGGTATTAAATGCTGTGAAACCCAGGAATATGAACAACTAGAACACAAAACAGGTATTTTTTTTTAAAGTGAAATATATATGTGTATATATGTATATGTATATGTGTCTATGCATATATATATCAGATATCTCAGATACAAGATTTGCTATATCAGATATAAGATTTGCTAACCACTGTGCTAGATATTGTCGACATGTGGTAATATAAAAATGATTTTTACTTTATTCTTTTGTGTTGCCTTCACATTTAAAACCATTTTTACATTGTTACTGAAAACCTCCTCTGAAGAAGTCTCTGTGATATGATCTGATACCCAAAGATGAATAAGGCATCGTGCTTGTTGCTGTGGTGTGGGAAATTGAGAGGGGAAGACAGGCAGAGAATTATAATGCAGACTGTGAATTACTATATTGAACAGGGAGGCGTGAAATGTTAAGGGAATAATATAGGCCAGGGAGACAACGAATATATATTGATATGGCTACACATTTATTAAATACTGAACAATTATACAGATATATAATTTATGATAGCTTATTGCATTTTTTTAAAGAAGACAAACTTTTTTGGGGAGATGGTCTGTTATGTCTCCCTCCAAATTCATGTGAATTCCTAACTTTCTGTACCTCAGAATGTGATTGCGTTTGGAGACAGAGCATTTGATGAGGTAGTTAAGTCAAAATAGGGTCCTAAGGGTGGACTCTGTGTGACTGATGTCCTTATAAGAAGGGTGTATTAAAACACAGAGAGAACAGACAAGCGCACACACACACACAGAAGTTCCTGGTGAACATGCAGTGAGGAGGCCATTTGCAAACCAAGAAGAGAGGCTTCATCAGAACCCACACCTGTCCACCACTGGATTTCAGATTTCCCGACCTCCAGAGCTGTGAGAAAATAAATGTCTGCTGTTTATGCCATCGAGTCAGTGATGTTTTCTTATGGCAATCCTAGCAATCTAATACAGAGTCTTTACAATCGTCTCCAAAATAGTTTCAGCTTTTTGTCTAATATTTGACCCATTTTTCTGTATTTGGATTCGTATGTTATTTATAAGCTAGTTAGCATACAAATATTTTACTATGAGATATTTTTAGTATTTTTAATATATGGCCCCCATCATGATAAATAACTATTTACCCTCAAACTACAAGTTCAAACTCTTTTTTGAAGGGTGAGGAGAATTTCAGTAAAATTGTGTTAGTCTGAAATGCATCACCAGGTAATTTGAAGATAAAAATGTACTGTGTTCATGAGCATAAATATTTTAAAGATTTTTGTTTTAAGTTCAGCAGAGTCAACTTACATTATTTTATTTCCTGTTCGTTGTTTCTGATTTAATCAATGCCTAAGGCAAGAACCAGATTTCTTTTTTGTACTTTTAGAGCTTCTGTTTAAAGGTGAGTAGTAATGTACTCCTGAGAATGGATGTTGTAGCTTGTTTATTTATGTAATATCCACAGAGACTAGCACAGGGCTTGGCATGGTAGGTATGCATAATGTATTAAATTTGAATTAGTGCACACAGTATGCATACATATGTGTATCTATACACATATACATACAGTATACATATGTGTATCTGTACATATTCACATAGAATGTAATATATACATATACAGTCTATATGCATATACATATTTTTATATAGACACATAATTATATACATAATAAATGTATATGTGAATGTATAAATATACATATATACATATGTACATATATACACACATATATATACCATATGCACTAATTCATATTCAATTCATTATGCATACTATATACATATGCATTATATATACATATACATGTTTGTATATAGACAAATAATTATATACATAATAAATGTATGTGTATAGATTAATATACATATGTGTCTATATACACACATATGTATATATACTGTAGGCACTAATTCAAATTTCCTTGATTATGCATACATATACACACACACGCGCGTGCACACACACACACGTATATGTCACATTTTTTCCTTTAACAATTTTTACCAAAAGGTGTAAGCATAATTGGGTAGACTAAACTGCACCTCAATGAGGTGATCCAGTGTAGGCTGGAAGATGTCGTGGTGAAATTGCTATAGAATCAATATACTTGACTTTTAGACTTCTATTTTAAAAGCTATCTTTTAGTGAGCTTATGCTATATGCCAATCCTGTGATGAGTGCTTTATATACATAAATTCATAAAATCCATATCTTTATTTTCCCTATACCTCCTAGTATATTTTTGATAAACATTTTCCAACTTGGTATATGTGCAAGTTATCTTTAAAACAGTTACAGCATAGCTATAGATAATATTTACATATGATATTTAAAAAAAAAAATCATGATGCAATCTGATATTAGTGAAGGAGGGAATAAACATACTTGAGAACCAAACTGTCTATGATCATTTTTATCTTAACTAAATAGTCTTCATTTCTGCTGGTCAGGAACTAACTCTCTAAACTGGTTTCTGTGCCTCAAGTGTGAGGCAGAGAAATCCTAGAGATTTCTAGGAGTTGAAGATAGGAACAATGGAAATTTTGCCACTTCCAAGTTAAAAAAAAAAAAAAAATTTCTAGAGTAGATGATAATCCATATTTTAGTGAGTCTTTATGCCTGTTATGTAAAGAACTAAAGACAGTGTGCTGAGATAAATTGTTCTGAATTGTAGAGGACAGGTAATAGAATACCAGGGAGAGGACCAGGATGTGCTCTCCGTAAAAGGGAAAGAAAATCTTGAAAGAGGCCGGGTGCGGTGGCTCAAGCCTGTAATCCCAGCACTTTGGGAGGCCGAGACGGGCGGATCACGAAGTCAGGAGATCAAGACCATCCTGGCTAACACGGTGAAACCCCGTCTCTATTAACAATACAAAAAACTAGCCGGGCGAGGTGGCGGGCGCCTGTAGTCCCAGCTACTCGGGAGGCTGAGGCAGGAGAATGGCGGGAACCCGGGAGGCGGAGCTTGCAGTGAGCTGAGATCCGGCCACTGCACTCCAGCCTGGGCGACAGAGCAAGACTCCATCTCAAAAAAAAAAAAAAAGAAAATCCTGAGAGAGGAGGGTAACGAAATAGGATGAGAGGGATAGAAAAACTATGAGAAACATGTGTTATTTATTTATTCATTGTTCATGTTGATTGAATCCAAATCTCTCCTGTGGCTCTAAACTCTCAACAGAGTCTGCTACATGCCCTGTAACACAGTCTGTATTTGTTTGTTTGCTTTTGGTAGAAAATAAGGAGGAAAGGCCACAGTTTCATTTCTGATGTAGCATGAGATGGAAGAGAAAGTGTTGCTCCAGATTCATATATAATACAAAAATTAAATTTACATTCAAGTCGAAAGTTCTTTTGTAGATAGAACCAACGAACAAATAAACAACCAAAAAGCATCACAGCCTTGAACATCTTCCCTTTACCTCCAATCTCTGGAGAGATTAGGGAATTATGAAGATAAGGATGTTCCCCCATGAATGAGATGTGATTCAAAATATTTTGTTTGACTCTCAAAGACAAACTCTTTGGAATCCTTGAAAACATGTTGTTAAATTTACCAAATATGTTTTCTTTTCATCTCCTATATTCAAAATATTTAACATATCATATTAGGTCCAAAATATATGAGACTTTGAAGAAGCTTGATATGGGATTTTATCCTTGTAATGCACACAATAGGAAGCCCTTGAAGAGTGGTAACAAGAGACGTAATGTGATCTGATTTAAATTTTTCAGATTGCAGAATAGAATACTGATTACGAGGAGAGTCAGAGTGGATTCTGGGAGCTCAGCAGAATGGTATTTCTTTAGTTGAGGTGGAGGAAATAATATGGGCCTGGACCAACACTGATAAAACTGTTAAACTTCCACTACAGATAAGTGTGTGTGTGTGTGTGTGTGTGTGTGTGTGTGTGTGTGGTGTATGTGTGTTAAGGTATTAAGACAGATAGGTAACATAATAAAAGAATCACTAGGCATTATGGACATGGAAATAAGACTATAAAAATGACAATTAGAGATCTGGTTTCATCTCTGACAAGTAAATAGCAAAAACATTCAGACCAACTGAAAACCAAGAACTTTTCTTGGAGTCATCAGAAAATTGAGGTTGCAGAACAAAAAAAAAAACACCTCAAAATCTGAAAGGCAGGAAAGTCCAGCTAGTCACAGCTTAAATCTGCTTACCTGGAGCAGAAGTGACTGGAACCATAAACTGGTAGGCACACTTAAGTAGCAATTCAGACAAGTGAAGATCAGAGAAATATGCCCTGTGGCTCTGACAGGGAAATGAGGGAAGTATCATGTGAATGATATCCATATCTAGAATCATATCCATAACACAAGCATCCCATTCAGGAGAGAAGACTTTGCTACAGCCTTATCATAGCTGGAGTAAGAGATGAGTCCCACTCCAGTTCCCTCCACGCCTTTTGTCTCACCTATGGGGAAAAATGCACAAATATAGTCAACAGGATGTGGAACAACAGGAATGCTCAAACATTGCTAGTTAGAATGCAAAATGACAGAGACACTTTGGAAGACAGTTTCGCAATTCTTATAAATCTTCACCTAGTCTTACTATACACTCTAGCAATTACATTCGTAGGTATTTACCCAAGTAATTAAAAAAATTATGTTTACATAAAATCTATATGCAAATTTTTGTAGCAGCTTTTATCATAATCACCAAAACCTGAAAGCAACTTAGATGTTATTCAGTAGATAAATGTGTGAAAAACTAAATTCTGTGGAAACGGTGAGTATAATCAACAATTTTACTGAATCTTTCTAAATACTGGTGGAATTGGAATGGTCCTATCACAAAGAAATGATAAATGCTTGAGGTGATGGTTACCCCAGTTACCCTCATGTGATTATTACACACTGTATGTCTGTATCAGAATACCACATGTTCCCCATGAATAGGTACATCTCTTATGTACCTATAATAATAAAATAAACACAAAACTGCTTTTAATGCATACAGCGGAGCACTATTTAGTGATGAGCAAGAAATGAATTATCAATATACATAAAAGTTTGGTTGAATTTGGATGTATATCTCTAAGTAAAATGTCAGTTTGTAAGGTTATATTCTGTATGATACCATTTACATAAGGTTCTGAAAGAGACAAAACTATAGAGACAGGAAATAAATAGATCAGGGTTTTGGAGGAAAAGGAGGACCAAACAGGTGAAGCACAGAAAAAAATTAGTGCAGTGAACCTATTCTTTATGACATACAGATGACAATGTAAAATGCAAAATTCATGTTTTCGTGTTGTCTACATTCCTTTACAAGGTGAATGGTGGATATGTGACATTATATATTTTCCCAAACCTTCAGTGTCATACAGAGCACAGAGTGAACCTTAAGGTATGTAAATGTTTAAAAAATCAGTGGGGATATCAGGGATTTCAAAATGGATATGAAACTGTAAAAAAAAAATCTGACGGTTTCGTAAATATGTGAAAAAAAGCTCATCGATTGGAGTGGAAAGAAAGTATTGAACTCTGAGTCACTTTGGAAATCAGTGTGGTCTGTGAGACTAACCAGAAAAAGAATTGTACATAAGTACTGAACTCTAATTGACAAGTTTTTTCTCATCGGAGAATTGGATAACAATTCTGAAGCCACTATCTGTGTATACTGTATTTGAATAGTTCAGTATATGGATGGTAAATTGTGGCAAATCAGTATCCAATGGTTGGAGTGGGAGGATACAGATAAGCGAGGGGAAGAGACCGGAATGATTCAGATGGTCATAAATTTGAATTGGAGACATCGGTATAGATTCATATTTGGCTAGATTATATGAATACTTCTATATACATAGGTTAGAAAACACACATGGATAGGTACATCTATTATATACCTATATAATGCAGGTATATGATAGATACATGTTATATACTCTCTCAGATGAAAGTTTCTGGAAGCTATCACACCACAGTAGCAAATACATACCTTGTGCCTCTATCTTGTTTTTTTAATACCATTCTCCAATACAAGAAAGAGGGATATTTAGAGAAATTTCTGACTCTAGGAGTGGGGAATAGACAAGGTGGGCTTGGTACATGATATGGCTTGGATGTTTGTCCCCTCCAAATCTCATGTTGAAATGTAATTCCTAATGTTGGAGTGGGGCCTAATGACAGGCATTGGATCATGGGGGTGGATCCCTCAGGAATGGATTAGCACGATCCCCTTGGTGATGAATGAGTTATCATTCTGTTAGTTCACATGAGATCTGGGTGTTTAAAGGAATGTGGTGCTTCTCCCTTCTCTCTCTTACTCCCCCTCTTGCCGTGTCACAGACTGGCTCCCCTTCCCTTTCGCCATGACTGTGAACTTCTGGAGGCCCTCAGCAGAAGTCGATTCTGGCACTCTGCTTCCTTACAACCTGAGTCAAAAGAAAATATATTTTCTTTATAAATTACCCAGTCTCAAGCATTCTTTCATAGCAACACAAGAATGAACAAATGCAGTATATCTTATAGTTCCAGAAAGTATGAAACTGCTAAACAAACAAAGAACACTTCAATGATAGGCACAAGTCAAAAAGATACAGAATACAACTGAAAAACCCCCAATGGACGAAGCCATAACAATTTTAACAAAAATAAATGAATTTGTATTGGATTATAACCCAGTGTATAATATAAATATCAGTGAGTGTTCAAATAATATAAACAGATGGTTGAGTACATTTAAAATGAGGAGGAATAGATCTATCTCCCATGCTAAATAATTCTAAATAATTTATTCTCCTAATTCATGGAGGTTGATCATAATACCCACTCAAATGTGGGGGGCACATAGCCATTTTCATCTATAAAGTATAAAAAGAGGGGGAAAAGAGTAATGTTACAGTGAAGACACCTGAGCAACACTACCTTAACTAGTGATCAAGTTTCACGTAAACAGAGAGAAACCACATTGCTATTATGTGTGCTTTATATGACAAATGATAGTAATATAAGATATAATAACAGGTAAAACTGGGTGTGAGATATGCAGTCCTGTGTCCTTTAACAATGATTCAGCCAATGATAAACTGCATATAGGACAGTGCCCATAATATCCTGTAAGGTTAAAATATGATGTTTTTACTGACCTTTTATATGTTTAGATATGTTTAGATACCACTATATTATAATGACCTACAAAATTTAGTACAGTAACATACTGTACAAGTTTATAGCCTAGGAGCAATAGGCTAGATCATATAGCCTAGGTGTGTAGTAGATTATACCGTATAGGTCTGTATAAGTGCACTCTATGATGTTTGGACAATGATGAAATCACCTAAGGATGCATTTCTCAGAATATGTCCCCTGCATTAAGCAACATATGACTGTATTGGGATTCTCTGTACTATCTTGCAATTTCTCTGCAAATGTAAAACTATTCTAAAAATGTTATTAAAATGCTTTACTAATCATTGCAGATTTAATCCCTAAGGGTTCACCTTCCCATATTCTATTATTCGCAAAATACTTAATTCTGCAACATGCAAACTTAGGCAGTATATCAGACTCCATCCTAGCCTCATTTTTACTCCTACTTAGTTCTTACCAGGATGCTTAACTCCCTCTCCCTGTTAATTTTTTTACAAACCTCTCTACCTTGGAAATATGAATCAACTAGGATTCAACCTCCCAATCCTCCTTTTCTTTTCTGTGCATTGAGAGCTAATCTCTATACAGAATAAAATTACAAAACGAAGATCATAAGTGACATATCATAATGACCTTTACATATAATGTTTGAGGCCCAAATAACTTTTACCAATCCTTCATCTTTAATTAGCACCTTCTATATTTTTCAACAGAGAATATTTTAAAAGTTCCCAGAATCCTTAGATTTTCTCTCCAGTATTCAACACATTAACATGAAGTTTTATGGGAAGTATTTCATCCTTTTGCATTTTTTCACATCCTTTATGCTTTTAGGTAGCCTCTGAGGATGAAATGTGCTTCCTTCTCACAGCCATTTTTTTCATGCATGCATATGTTTCCTTTCTCATTTCCTTGGCTATTTAGCTCAGCAACATCCCTTCCATCTCCCTTGCAGTCAACCCTTCTCTTTCTATCAACAATTTCCTCAGCATGCAAACATCTTCAAAAGATATTTATCAAATTAAGACAGCCAATTAAGAAAATAATAGCAATAATTGGCACACATATCCTCTTCATTTTCTTATTTTCCATTCATTGCTTGTCTTATTGCATTTTATCTTCCATGAAAAAGAATCTACTGACAATGTTGTTGTTTTTGTCATCATTGTCCTCTGAAGTTCTGAGGTCAATGACTACTGTATTCCATATATTAATTGATCTGAGGCTTATGACATCGATTCTGTTACCTACTACAGGCTCTTTTCCCTCTTGTCTATTTGATATAATTCATTAACTCATTTACATTTAATGAGTATCTACTGTATGTCTACATTATTCTAGGCAATGGAGCTTACATTGCAGTTTAGTGAGAAATACAAATAATAAACCATATACGTGTGTGTGTGTGTGTGTGTGTGTGTGTGTATTTCAGGTAATGATAACTGTTAATGGTGGGGAAAAAAGCATGATAGGATAATGAAAAGTACTGAGTGGCATTTTAGCAAAAAAAAGTCAGAAAGTAATTCTCTGAGAGGCAGATTTGAGCAAAGCTCAGGCCATACAAAGAAATGTGCTAAAGATACTTACAGGATAGAGTACAGCAAGTGCCAAAGTACTGAAGCAGAAACAGGTTTGGCATAATTCAGTTATAAACAATAAGAAGGCCAGAGTTGTCAGGGTCAGCGAGCTAGAGAGCCGGGAACGGGGTAGTGTGAGAAGATCCCAGAGATCTAGAAAGGACTGAATAAGTGATGGAACTTCACTCACCAGGAACATGACAATTTATTGTGTTCTAAATAGGATGAAGTATAGGATATAACAAAATTCTTTTAAAAGGTCATACTGGCTATATTCAAAATTGACCTCAATGAGACAAGAATAGATATAAGCAGATTTGTCTGGAGGATGATACAGTAGTCTAGGTGGGAGATGATGGTGATCACGGTGGAGAAATTGAAATAGTCAAACTTTATAATGCAAACAGCTTTATTTTATAATCATTTAATTGATAATCAGTAATAAATTTTTAAAGCTTCAATAGACAAAAGCGTATTAAACAAGTCATATAGCACTTTACAGCTGTAGATAACAGGAACAATGTGACAGACAGAATTTAAAATATGAAAATAATTTAAGTATTATATTGTCAGGCACACAATTTTTTCATTAAGTAATTTTATGAAATAAGACAAATTCTGTTTCTAAAATACAAGCTAAAAAATGCCCTAAAGAAGACAACCTCTATACTGATGTAGTTGATATATTTTCTTTTTGTCCCCATTTAAGTGTTATTTATAATTAAAGGAGGGTTATTAAAGTATCTTTCGATACAAATATTTGAAGCATGACATATAAAATTCTGAATTGTGAAATGTAAGTTTTTTCTGTAAATATATCTACACTATATATGTATATGGTATATCCTACAAACTTGACAGCCATTGCTCCTTTTATAAACTTAGGTCAAATATGCTGCTGAAATTAAAAAAATACTTCAAATAATAAGTCAATTCAGAGACAAAGATGATAGAATATTTTTACATTCATAGTGTACTATAAAATAAAGATTAAAGAATGTAATTTCCTTTGAGAAATCTGCACGCTTGTAGAATTGTATAAGCTAAATCACTTTTTCTGTAACTGTGAAATAGTTTATGTATCTTTTTCTTTTAGGCTTTTCTCTTATTATAACAAGTAAGCTAACAGCAATGTGAAAGTTCAAAGTAAATAGATGAACATATGAACAATCTTGTTTTACTTTTTTTCCCACAAACTACTGTCTTAATGGAAAACCTTTGTGACTTTTTATATAAACCTTTTCAGAATCTTCTGATATCTCCCATTTTAAGAAAAAAATCCCTTACCAGACATTATTCAAGAAATACGAACCAAGGTATTTTATTAAATTTTAACTGTATATTATAACACAGAACTACAGAATTATAGACAGTATTGATTTGAAGTTTGAGTATCAGAAATGAGCATGACTGATTAGACGAGCATCATTTTAGGTTGCATGATGTAAAATGAGTTGGTAAAATTAAATTTACTTCAGTTTTCTTTCCTATATTGTTGTAGAAAATAAATCCACCTAGTTGTGCTGATAAATTTGACTTCTTAAATATATGTGTATGCATGCATATGTATTTATATATAGAGAGATGCATACAATATACATATATAGATAATTTTTAGGTAGATTGTATTGTAGCTATACTAGAGAAGAAAGTGTAGCTACATTTTATCATTATGTTTTCCTTGTTATATCCCACTTCCTGCTTCTTCTGATCTTTGCAAGAAACAGCAAATTCTTAACTAAGGGCTTCTTGGTCCACTAAAGTGCCAAGTGTATTGCTAGGATTTGAGTAATTTTGAAAGATATTTAATTTCAATCATTAAGAAATTTCATGTAATGAAAACCTCTAAATCCGATAAATTCCATGCTGGATTCAATCTAATTTTTTGTTTTGTTTTGTTTTTAAGTTGGGGAAAACCTCTATAGCAAAGACTATCTCTCAAACATCTTGGATATATTTTAGATTCTGTTTATCATTAATAAATAATTTAATTGATGTGCTGACAACTTTGTTTATTTTATGCAAACCTATTTGAAATACAAGCATTCATCAAACTGAATTTAAGCAAGTGTTATTAAGATTATTTGTTTGGTTTGCAGTATTTTCAGCTTCAGGTCATAGTATAATATTGTTCAAATTAAGTTCACTGAACTGTAATGTGTGAGTATGCATCTGGGAACTGTTAGAGAAGGCTTTCTGCATAAATTCCTGTTGGAGCAATCTGTTCATTTTTAAAATAGCATCCCTATTACTTTCCCAGTTGTTCTAGGTGACACATATGGACCATTTCTACATATATCTGAGGCTGTAAATCAAATCAAAAGAATGATATTTCTTCTCTCTGTTTATCATCGCAACAGTAAAAACAGAAGTGTTTAATTTTTTCATTTTATTAAAAAATTCATTTTATTTTTAAGCACAGTGTTTGACATTTTACACTTTATAGTCAAAAGAGATAATCATTCTTTTAATGTTTAAATAATTTATTTTATTTAATATTTGAAATACTTTATAAACTGAAATTTTAGAAAATAAAGAGTAGTAGTTTAATAATTATTGTATAATTAGAATAGTTCAGCAATTTTCCAATAGTATTTTCCTTGATGAGTCAATATATATGTTCTGATAGGTTGTTTTAAATTGAAAATAATAAAAGCCTTCAAGTTTATTATCATCACTTATCAGAAAAAAAAAACAAGAAAAAATATTTTACCAGGAACAAAGAAGTACAATTTTGGTACAATGTGAAAAAATGCTAGAGATTCAACATCTACATCTTATCTGCAAAATACATCATCTCTAATTTACCAAATAGTGAACACTGACTTCTGATAATTTAATTACATGAAGAGCTCACTTATTTTTTTCTGAATGCTATAAAAAAGAAAGAGAAAATTTGCTTTAATTTTGATACTCTTCACATAGGACATGCAATGAAATCCTGTGTTTCAATGTTCTTATTTAACAGAAGAGAAATTGATAGGTTAAGGAAAAGACTATCAAGCTTCCAATTGATTTCAGTCTTCTGTTAATTGTGACATCAAAGGTCTCTGGCAGGAACTGCATCTGCTGCAATGGGGAGGAAAGCCCAGAAAGGCAGTGTCCTGAGGGTTTGTTTTTATTATCTTCCCATACAATTTATCTGTAGTTATGTTTGCTTTTCTTTCTAGTAAACATTAAAAAATTTACTGATGTTCTTTCATCCCTCTTTCACTTTTATTTATTTTTTACATATTGTGTTTTATATTATTCTCAATATCATTCAGCTAAAATGTAAGTATTAGCTTCTTATTCTGTAAATAATTTATTTTTGTTGTTGTTGTTTTTTTGAGACAAGGTCTCAGTCCTCTGTCACCCAGGCTGGAGTGCAGTAACATGATCTCAGTTCACTGCAGTATTGATTTCCCAAGCTCAAGTAATCCTCCTGCTTCAGCCTCCTGAGTGGCTGGGACTACAAGTGTGCACCATCATGTTGTGCTAATTTTCTGAATTTTGTTTGTAGAGACACTGTCTCCCTCTGTTGCCCAGGCTATTCTTGAACTCCTGAAATCAAGTGATCCTCCTGCCTCGGCCTCCTAAATTGCTAGGATTACAAGTGTGAGCCATGAGGCCCAGTCAAGAATTTCTTTAACATTTTTAATACATTTACTTTATTATTATATCTATATTATCTCCCATCTTAATATTGATTAACTTCTAGAATTTAAATTTTAACACTGAAGTTTGCCAGATAATGTCTTATCTGAGAATATATTTATATGGTGCTTGATGCATGCCACATAGTAATGATGTTACTTTTGTGTAGTTATTACCATGGCCATTTTAGGAGTTTTTATTTTGCAAAACCCATGTCATAAAAACATTGCTCTAGCCTCAAATTAGATAATTCACTTGAGCAACAAGTAAAATAACAAAACCTGCAGATGAAATTTAAAGAACTATTTGCCTGACTAAAAGTAATAAATTGAAAAACAAAACAAAAATACATTGGACTTGTAGTTTCCAGGCCCACATATAAGGAGCATGAAAGTCACCACTCCATCCTCATGACAAAGCTGAACAACAAAGCTGAAAAGACAGAAAAATCTGCTCCTAAGTTTGGAGAGACTGAGAGGTAATTACAGGGAGCCATCATTTTATTAAAGCAGAGATTAATGAGCAGAAAACAGCAAGATAACTAGTGCCAGGGTAGGAAAAGGTAATAAATTGCCAGAAGTTCAGAGAAGACAAGTCTGAGAGTTGAAAACTTTAGGGGAACCCAGTAATAGTGGGTAGTGTAAAACTTTTGTGAGTTTTACTGTCAGGGACTCAACCTGGAGATACATATTTCTTACAGTAAATACCAGAGAAAAATCCACTCCTACTTGCGGCAGAGGGAAGGAAAAGTAAACTATTTTGAAATATGCCCTTCTGTTCTTCTTAGAAGGCATGCCATCAGGGTAAACTAGTTAACCAGAGTCTAACCTGCTGGAGTTTTGTCAGACCCTACTTGACCCTACACCAAACCACTCCAGCCATCCTGTCCCACCTAAATGGGAGTTGGGGAACTGAGAAACACTTAAGAAGTACACAGTCCAGAGGCATAGGCTCACTAAAACTCTGAGCCCTAATCACGTTCCTTACCATCACATTGCTAAAGGCCTACTTAAAAGTTCATTTTATTCACCACATCATGTCCAGTTATCAAGAAAAACATTATAATACATGCTAAAGATAAAAAACAACTTGGTCAGGCGCGATGGCTCACTCCTGTAATCCCAACACTTTGAGATGCCGAGTTGGGTGGATCACGAGGTCAGGAGATCGAGACCATCCTGGTTAACACAGTGAAACCCCGTATCTACTATAAATACAAGAAATTAGCCAGGTATGGTGGTGTGCCCCTGTAGTCCCAACTACTCGGGAGGCTGAGTCAGGAGAATGGTGTGAACCTGGGAGGAGGAGCTTGCAGTGAGCCAAAATCATGCCACTGCACTCCACTCCAGCCTGGGTGACAGAGCGAGACTCGGTCTTAAAAAAAAAAAAAAAAAATAGACAGGGCAAGCACCAAAACCATATAGAGCACAAATGTTGGAAGTTTCAGACCAGGAATTTGTAACAATTTTGACTAATATGCTAAGGGCTCTAACAGAGAAAGTAGTAGATAGCATGCCAAAACAGATAGGCGTGTAAGTAGAGAGATGAAAATCCCAGAAAAGAATTTAAAAGTAATGCTAGACATCAAAACCATTGTAACAGAAATGAACAATGTCTTTCATGGACTTATTACTAGACTGGGCATAGGTGAGGAAATAATCTCTGAACTCAAGGCTGTCTCAATAGAAACCTGCAAAACTTAAATTAGGGGGGAAAAGACTGAAAAAACAATAGAGTATCCACAGACTGCAGAGACAACTATCAAATATATAACATATGCATAATTGTAATAGCAGAAGGTGAAGAAAGAAAGAAGCAGAATAAATATTTGAGGTAATAATGACTGAGAATTTCTTCAAATGAATTCAGACACCAAACCAAATATCTAAGAAGCTCAGGGAACACCAAACAGGAAAAATGCAAAATGTAAGAACAACAGCAAAACAAAATTAAAAAGCATATCATTTTCAAACTACAGAAAAGTTGATAAAGAAAATAAATCCTCAGAGAAGCCAGAGGGAAAACACATTACCTTTAGCAAATCAAGTACAATAATGATATTAAACTTCTCCTCAGAATCTATTTAATCAAGAAGAAAATGGATTGAAATATTTAAAATGTTAAAAAAGCAAAATAAGCTACCTAGAATCCTGTACCCTACAAAATAATCCTTCAAATATGAACACAAAATAAAGACTTTCTCCAACAAACAAAATTGAGGAAATTTGTTGCCAGCAGACATAGCTTGCAAGGAATGTTAAAATAAGTTCTTTAGAGTGAAGGAAAAATATTATGTCAAAAACTTTCTATATAAAGAAAAGAAAATCATCAAAAATGACTATTGTTATCTTCACTTATAAAGATAAAATAGAAACTTATTGTTCTTATTATCAATTGATCTAACCAATAACAGCTTATTTAAAATAATAGCACAATGTATTCTATTACATATGTTTATGTATGTATCTTTTATCTATTATAGCTTAGGGATGCTTACATTTAAGTGAAATGAATGACAGCAATGCTATGAGATGAGACAGAGGAATTAGGATTATTAGGTTATTATAAAGCTCTTACACTACATGTGAAGTGGTATAGTGTCATTTAAAAGTGGACTTTGATTGACTGTAAATGTGTATTATAAACTCTAAGGCAACCACTAGAAAAGTAATAAAACACATATTACTGATATGCTAAGATAAGAGAAAAAATAAAATTATATGAAATACTCAATGAAAACTACAAAAGGCAGAAAAAAGTGGAAGACAAAAATAGAAGCCAAAAGCAAGGGATGCAAATAGAAAATAGTAACAAATATGATAGGTGTAAATTCAACTATATCAATAATCCCTTTGAATGTCAGCGTCCTCAATGCAACAATTAAAAGAGTAAATGGATCAAAAAACAAGACCCAATTTTATGTTGCTTACAGGATACCCACTTTAAATACAAAGATATATAGAGAGTAAGAGTAAATGAATGGGGAAAATATACTGTGCTAACAACAGTAAAAAGAAAGTAGGTGAAGCTGTGCTAATTTTGAAAAGAGCCAACTTCAAAACAAAGAAATTTATCAAGAACAGAGAAGGACTTTACATAATTAAGTAGTTAATTCTCCAAGAAGACATAGCAGTATTTAAAACATGCGTGCATCTAACAGAGAGTTAAAATACATTAAAAAATGATGAAACTGTTAGAAGGAATAGAATAATCTATTTATCTTAGTTGGAGAACTCAGCCCCTATATATCACAGATAGACAGATTTAGCAGGCAGAAAATCGGTAAGAGCGTAGTTGAACTCAACAACATTATCCATCAACTATACATAATTGATATCCACAGACTACTTCATCTAACAACATCACAATACACATTATTTTCAAGCTCAAAAGGAAAATTCACCAAAATAGAACATATTCAGGATCATAAAACACACCTAACAAATTTTAAAAATATAAATCATACAATCTCTGCTCTCAGACCACAATGGAATTAAACTAGATACCAATATAAGAAAGAGAATTAGAAAACCTCAAAGTATATGAAGATTAAACAATATACTTCTAAATAACACATGGGTCAAATAAGAAATATTTAAAAATTAAAAGTATATCTAAATGAAAACGTAATTTATCAAAATTTGTGGGATGCAGTGAAAGTTGTGCTTAGAAGAAAACTTACAGCATTGAACACATGTCTTAGAAAAGAAGAAAGATCTAAAATCAACAATTTAACTTTCTACCTCAAGAAATGGAAAAGGAAGTGGAAATTAAATCCAAGATTAGGAAACTAAAAGAAATAATAGGAACTGGAACAGAATTCAATAAAAATGAAAATAGGAAATTAATAAATAATTGAAACCAGAAGTTGATTATTTGAAAAGATCAATAAAATTGATAAACCTTTAGCCATGTCAACTTAAAAAAATACAAAAAATACTGATATCAGAAAGAAAATGATCATCACTGAAAATACCATAGACATCAAAAAGATAATAAGAGAATATTATGAACAACTCTATATACACAAATTTGAAAGCTCAATGAAATGAACCAATTCCTTCAAAGGTACCATCTGCCAATTACACAAAAGGAAATAGAAACTCTAAATACTTTATACCTACTAAAGAAGTTGAATCAATTAAAAAAAAACTTTAGAGAACAGAAATCAGCAGGACTAGATGAGTTTACTGGTGAATTCTACCAAACATTTAAGAAAAAAAATTATATTAATTCTTAATAATCACTTTCAGAAGATAAAACCAGAGATAATAATTTCTAACCAATTATCTGATGCTAGCATTACCCCAATACTAAAAACAGACAAAGGCATTATAAGAAGAGAAAACTACAGCCCAATATATCTTATGAATAGAGATGCAAATATTCTCATGAACATTCTAGTAAATTGAATTCAACAATGAATAAAAATAATTACACACCATGATTAAGTGGGATTCCTTACAGGTATGCAAAGCAGAATCAATATTTAAAAATTACTTAATGAAATCTAGCATGCCACTGAGCTGAGAAAGAAAGATGACATAATTATATCAATAGATGCAAAAAACAATTTGACAAAATCCAATACCTCTTTATGATAAAAAATTCATAGTAACTAGGAATAGAGGGAAACTTCCTCATTAAGAATAACTTTTTAAAAGACTACAGCTAACATATATTTAATTGTGACACCCTCAAAACTTCCCATTACAATTACGAACAAGACAAGTATGTCCCCTCTCACCACTCCTTTTCAATGTTATATTAGAAATCTTTATAATGCAACAGGTCAAGAAAAGAAAAAATATATATACAGATAGGAAAGGAAGAAATAAAACAGCCTCTATTATTAGATGACATGATCATCTACATAGAAAATCCAAAAGATTCTACAAAAAAAAACTGGAACTAATAAGTGATTATACCAAGGTTTCAGGACATAAGGTTAATATACAAAATTCAATTGTTTCCTTATCTAGTGACAAATGAAGAAATGAAATTTAAAATTTAAAAATATATTATTTACATTAATATCCCCCAAAATGATATACTTACATGTATAGCTAATGAAATTTGTATGCAATCCATATAAGCAAAAAACAAAACTCTGATGAATGAAGGAAAACAAAAACAGAATAAATAAAATGATATTTTATTTTCATGGATAGGATGACTCAACATTGTCGAGATGTCAGTTTTGCCCAACTTAATCTATAGATTCAGTGAAATTCTTATCAAAATCCCAGAAAATTATTTTGTGGATATTGTGGACATTCAACTGACAAACTGAATGTGAAGTTAATAGGGACACACAAAAGATCCAAAATAGACATCACAATATTTAAGGAGAAGAATAAAATTGAAGGACTAACATTATGCAACTTTACTAAAGCTTTAATAATCAAGACAGTGTGATACTGGT
Organism: Trachypithecus francoisi; assembly: GCF_009764315.1. Taxonomy (NCBI): domain Eukaryota; kingdom Metazoa; phylum Chordata; class Mammalia; order Primates; family Cercopithecidae; genus Trachypithecus; species Trachypithecus francoisi. The sequence goes on along the minus strand of NW_022681460.1, from coordinate 46,727,201 downwards.
GAAACAATGGAAAGGAAATCAATTTAACAGAATTGAGAGCACAGAAATAGACCCAGATAAATGTAGTCAACTGATCTTTGACAAAGAAGCAAAGGCAATACAAGGAAGGATTGATAGTCTCTTCAACAAATAGCATTGGAACAACTGAGCATTCTCATGCAGCAGAATGAATCTAGTCATGGACTTTATTTCCTTCACAAAAATCAACTGAAAATAAACCATAGACATAAATGTAAAATGAAAAACTATAAAACTTCCAGAAGATAACACTGAAGAAAATCTAGAAGACCTTGGATATGGCAATTACTTTTTAGATATAATACAAAAGGCACTATTTAGCTATGATAAAAATAATAGATAAGCTGGACTTAATTAAAATAAAAAAGAACTTCTGCTCTGCAAAGGCAAATATTAAGAGAATGAGAAGATAAATCACGGACTAGGAGAAAATACTTGCAAAACACACATCTGGTAAAGGGCTGCCGCCCAAAATATACAAATAATATGTAAAACTCAACAATAAAAAGACAAACAACCATTTAAAAATGGATCACAGACCTTAACAGATATCTCAGCAAAGAAGACATACAAATGGCAAATAAGCACATGAAAAAATGATCCACACCTTAGTCATCAGATAAATGCAAATGAAAACATCAATGAGATATAGCTACACACATATTAAAATGACCAAAATCCAAAACACGACAACACAAAATGTGAGTGAGAATGTGGGGCAAGAGGAGCTCTCACGTATCTATTGCTGGTAAAAAAGCAAAATGGTACAGTTACTTTGGAAGATGGTTTAGCTTTGAGTGTGCCAAAAAGAAAATAGTTTTATTTTCAATATTAAACGCACAAATCAGTCGTTAAAGTTATAACTTGTTCTCTGCCTTTTGATACAGAAATTGAGAAAGATCTTATACTTTTTAAAATGATAATGACTAGTGTTTGCTAATTCATTTGTTCTGAAAACTAGGTATAAAAACAGCAGCATCCTGTTTTAAATATCTTCAATACAGTCAATATTTTAATTGTCAGAATATGCATTTCATTTTTGTAAGAAGGCAGCAGACAATTAAATTCAAGGATGGCGAATAAGGTCTTAACAAAGTTTAGGAATATTACTAAAAACAAACTGGAGAATAGTTCAAATCATTTGAAAAAATAACATTTCTTAAAATTAGTTTTTAACTTTTATTTTAGGTTTAGAGTACATGTGAAGGTTTGTTACATAGATAAATACGTGGCACAGGAGTTTGTGGTACATACTACTTCATCACCCAGGTATTAAGCTCAGTTCCCAATAGTTATCTTTTTGCTCTTCTACCTCCTCCCACTCTCCCCATTCAGAGTATCTATATATGATTCTTTTGAAATGTATTATTATTTTGATATAAAAAGATACTGCTATGTGTGTTTACCTGCTTGGGTAACATATTCCAATCTTCTTCAAACATTTTGTTATTGAATTTTCAGAGACTATATATGCACAGCCCCAATACTCTTATTTTATGGTTCATTTACTGGGATCCTGAGTCATATAGGAATGGTTCAGTGGTAAGCAGCCACACGTAAATACTCATCTAATCTGGACTCAACTTATCCTATCATATTAATCTATTGCTTTCAGTTCTCTTAAACTTAGTATCCAACCACACTGAACACAACCTCTTTCATGCTTCCAGATATTTGCAATGTTTCTAAATTCTGTGGAATAACATTCTTTTTTATTCATAACATGCTCATAGGATAAGTGATAGTCCAATTATCATTCAGACAAAATTGGAAACTAGTAACATTTTGCATATTATCGAAATTATTGTAATGATGGTTGATTCTTTTGTTTCCACTCTATTATTGCCAAGTACCCAAGACAAATAAATTTTTATTTATCTTCTTATACCAGGCCCAACAAATTTCCTGGCACCTAGAGTAATTAAATGTTGAATTAATTAATAGATGAGATGCAACGTCACCACAAATGTGTTGTTTTATTTAAAAGGTTTTAAACTTTATAGCTGGGTAACATTAATATATGTAATATGCCAATCATTGATTTTCAGGGAAGCACGTACAGTACTATGCTATTAAGTAATAAGATAAATGTTCTACAGCTTTTCAATTGAAAAATGCATTGTAATTGAGTTGTTTTTGCCAGTGTCATTTATTTTTTTCTTATTTCATTACATAATACCTGTTGATAAAAGGGACTGTACTCACTTTACTATGTGTCTTGCCTTTATGAGATAAAGTAGGACAGGATGGTAATATTCCCTAGTCTAAAGACAGAGTAATCTTGAGTAAATGGACCCTGATTTAACAAAATGGACTCAAATGTTATATGTCACCTTAAACAGCACTCTGCATTCCATATGAGCTCATTTCACAAAAAAGTAAGAGAAAAGATAGTATATTTTTTACTATGAAAAATTTATTCAGTCAGAAACAAAACTAGAAAGGCTAATCATGACAGTTTTGAAAATGTTTTAATATGAATGCAGATTCTGTAGTTCCAAGTCTTCAATCCTTCCACTTTAAAAAAAAATCAAAATGGCTTACACAAAACTGTTTAAATATAGTATTTTTATTATTTAGTGACTTCAGTGTGGAGAAGCAATTAATATATTTAATGGATCCATAGCTCTTAAAAACATTATATAGATTTTGGCTTCCAGTTGTGTCTGGAATCATTTTATTCATGTGCATGTGCAGTTGCTCCAGCAACTGGATAGTTGTAATGAATATCCTTTCTAATTATCTTTGCCTGCTCTAAAAGATTGGTTTACTATGTTTTTGTGGGTCTGGTTGTCCATTCTGTTCCATTAATTTGTCTATTCTTTCACCAATACCAACCACACTATATTATTGTACTTTTATAGTAAGTCTTAAAGTCATACATCAGCTGCCTGACTGTTCTTTTTCAGTATGGTGTCTGCTATTCTGAGTCTTTTGACTTTCCTTATAAACTTTATAATCAGGTTGGCACTACCAGTAAAATAAGTTGCTGGAATTTTGACTGGAATTGTGATGAATCTATACATTAATCTGGGAAGAACTAACATTGTCAGAATATTGAGTCCTCCTCAATATGAACATGGAATCCTCTCCATAAACATGAAATATCTCACTACTTATTTGGATATTATTTGATTCTTTTCATGATGTTTGTTTTATAGTTCTTCTCACATAGATCTGGAACACATTTTCTTATACTTGCACATAAATATTTTATTTTTATTTTAATGTAAATATTATTGTTTTAAATTTAATTTCTGATTGTTCATTTCTAGCATAAAGTAGGGCAATCGAATTTTGTATATAAACCCTGCACCTTGCAACATGCTATATTCACTTTGTTCAAGAATTTTTTTTGTGTTTATTTTTGGGGCTTTTCTGCACAAGTAATTGTGTCATCCATGAACAAAGATAATTTTATTTCTTCCTTTCCAATATATATATTTTATTTCTTTGTATTGTCTTATTATTTTAGCTACGACTCCTAGTGGGATATTGAATAAGAGTAATGAGAGCAGACATTCTTGCCTTATGATCAATTTTAGAGAGAAATAACCTAGTTTTTTCTTAATCATTAAATATGTTATTAGCTGAAGGTTGTTAGAATATATTTTTTAATCAGGTTTAGGAAGTCCTCCTATATTTTTAGTTTGGTGAGAGTTTTGTCGATAAATGGATACTGAATTTTGCCAAATGCTTTTCGTGCATCTGTTTATCTATCTGACAATGTTATTTTTCTTTTTCAGTCTAGTGATATGATGGATACCATTAATGATTTATAAATGTTGAAACTTCCTTGCATATCTTTAATGAATCCCACTCAATCGTGGTATATACTTATTTTTATACATCGCTGGATCTGATTTACTAGCATCTTAGTGAGCATTTTTTGGATCTACATTTATAAGAGATTTTGGTCTGTAGTCTTCCTTTTTTCTATATCTATCTTTATAGATATAGACCAAATTAGATAATTTATTTCTCTTTGAATGTTTGAATGAGTTTTGGTGGATTTTATCTTTCCATAGGTTGGGTAATTTTAACTAATTTATTGAATTTGAGAACATAGTTTCCCATATTTCTTTATTATCTTTTCAATGTCCATGGCATCTGTATTGATGACCACATTTTATTTTTGACATCAGTAACGTGAATGTTCTTTTTTTCCTTTCAATTATCATGGCTAAAAGTTTATAATTTTATCAATCTTTTAAATAATCAACTTTTGGTTTTATTAATTTTTCTATTGATTTTGTTTTGTAAATCTTATTAATTTTTGTTCTAATCATTCTTTCTTTTCTTTTCTTTACTTTGGATTTAATTTTATCTTCTTTATCCCACTTCCTGAGGTGCAAACTGAAATTATTTCTTTTAGACATTTTCCTAATACAAGCATTCAATGCTACAACTTTCTCTCTAAACATTGCTGTTGATGTAACCCACACATTTTGATTATCTCTATTTTCCTCTTTATTTACTTCAAAATATATATATAAATATATATTTACTTCAAAATAAATATATATATATATATTTACTTTGTGGACACTTCTTTTTGTCTTAGGTGTTATTTAGATATGTTTCTGCTTAATCTCATCAAAATATTTTGGGATATTTTATATCTCTTTTCATTATTGATTTGTGATTAATTTCATTATTGATGTGAGAGCATATTTTGTATGCTTTCTGTTAGTTTAAATTTGCTGTTTGTTTTTAGTGACCCAGAATGTGGTCTGTCTTGATGAATGTATCTTGATAGCTTGAGAAGAATATATTTTCTTGGTGCAGGTTGAAATATTCTGATGCCAGACCTAGTTGATTTATTGTGCTCTTCATTATAACTGTATTTTTACTGATTTTCTGCCTTCTGAATCTGTCAATTACTAATTGAAGGACATTATAAGTCTTCAACTTTAATGGTAAATGTGCCTATCTACTTGCAGTTCTACTAGTTTTGGCTTCACATATTTTGACACTATTTTTGAACATACACATTAAGAATTTGTATGTCTTCTTGGACATTTTGCCTTTTGTCACTGATAATACTTTATATCTCTCAAGTCTGCTTCGGCTGCAATCAATATGCTCCTCCAGTTTTCTATTTATTAAAGAAAAGATGCCTCTCCCTATCCCTTTACTTTTAATCTACCAATGTTTTTATATTTAGAGTGAGTTTCTTGGAGACAACATACGGTTGAATCTTTTTGTTTTTATTTTCATGGATTTTTAAAATCCACTTTCTTATTCTTTTTTTTTTTTAATTAGAGTATTTAGACCTTTCATATTTAAATGATTATTGATATAGTTGCATAGATGATTAAGTTTCCATTTTTGTCGTTGTATGTTATGGTGAAAAAGCATACCTGGGATGTGACTTGTAGAAATGTGTCTCATTTTTTTCTCCCTGTAAGTGAAAGAAAGATAGAGTAGCTGGAGTTGAGCCATTATCTTTCCCCTGATCAGATAAAATTTTAGGCGTTTACTTTTAGAGTTGGCCCTTTGTTCTCTACCTCAATTCAGAAGTATGAGGGAATTCTCCTCTGCTTTTCAAAGTGAGAAACTGATGGGAAATCTAGAGGTAAAATGCAGGTAAGTGTGGGGTTCCTGTAAGATTGGGCCCTTGCCCCAGAGTTTTTATTTCTCAAGCTAGTCCAAATTCTGCCTCTCAGAATTATCAGTTAATATTCCTTCCACTGAATGAACGGAAAACAGAGAAGTAGAGAACTGCATTTTCACTCTTTTGAATTAGAATTAGTTGGTTAAAAATTGTCTTAAGTAATTAAGACCCTCATGTGGAAATGAGTAAGAAGTATTTTTGTCATATATAATTTAATATTCCAAAACACAATACATGACTTAGACAGAGTCCTGGTCAAACTGATTTCTTGCTACAGTTATAAAGTCTTGAACTTTTAATGGCTTGACTTTAGATTAACAAGGAGGGTCAAATGTAAAGACTAAAACTTCATGCCTTAGCTTGAATACTGGTTAGAGTTTCTGCTACATGGACAGCTGGGTTACACTTAAGGATAAAATTGTTCTAGAAGATCAGTTAATTGCACTTTTGAAACTAGGATGAGGAAACAAAGAAAAAAAAATTCTATCAAGTAGAAATTCTGGAGTTTTTCCACATGTTAAAAGAGGATATTCATAGGGATAGAAAATCTTGAAATTTGGATGTTACCAATGAAAATTTGTCTGGGGAGTAAATAGTTTAGGAATGTATATTCCCTGATGTCTAATACTGATTTTTAATTCCCATACTGGTTCTGAGCTTTAGTCATCCTTCATTGTCTACAAACATTCAGTAAAATTATGTTGCCTTCCAAAAAATTTACATTATTGTCAACTAGGTAAGTGAAGGCACAAAGGCAGGTATTGAATTAAGCATATATTAGGAAATAACAAGGATTTATCAGAAATTTGAAGTGTTGATTGACAAGGCCAATATTTGTAAACACTCATCATTCCACCAATAGCTCAATGCTGCATTTAGCAAGAAACATTAAGTGGAGGAAGTCTCTGGAATGTGGAAACTAGTAGTTTTATTGGGGTATTAAAGTAAAGGATGCCAACAGCATGCAGGAGCATTTAGGAAAAACTGAGTAACTACATTAACTATAGTAATTGTCAAGAATTTAGGAGAATCTTGAGTTCATAGTATTTTTCAGAAACTGGATATTTACTGTCAAGTACCTCGTGAAAATTGTAGTCCAATAGGAGAGACTGAAAAATACAGAATTTACAACAGTTCAATGTGGAGTATAAAAATGTAGTTAATAATATATTCAATTTTGAATATCTGTGTGGCTCAGGATAAATGCATAACAAAAGTTTTTTGTATTGGATACAAGTTACTGAACTTGGAGATATTCTAGTTATGGGTGACCAAACCCTCTGACCTTAAGGGCTAAGATTTTATTTAGAAGAAGAGAGTAATCTCTCATGAGAAAGCGGTGATACATACGATTAAGAATGAGTGAAAGATATGTTGATTGATACGTAAAATAGATACATAAGATTGAGAATAAGTGAAGACATGAAAGTAACAGCTGTATAAAACTTTTTTGAAAAAAATAGGATATAGTTTAGGTAGTTCTCTTAGACTAGGATAGATGCGCATATAATTTTGGATTCACAACAAGGAACTAATAGAAAGTTAGAAAATAAAGCAAGAAATCACTCTTAAAAGGCTGAAAATTATCTCACTTGGTCTTACTTGGTTTTTACTTGAGTTTTGTGCTTTTGGATAGAATACATGTATTATTTACATATTTCTCATATATATATATTTGTGTATAATATAGAACATAGGTACCTACAAGCATGTGTATGCATATATAATGACTACAAAATGGTATGAAAACTTGAATCAACTATAGGGGAAAATCACAAAAATTATTAGTGGTCCAAAAACATAAACTTTAAAAAGCAGTACTTTTACATTTGTCCATAATGGTGATAAATAAAAGTGATAGGTATCTCTGGGTAAATATATCACACTTTTATAAATCACACTCAAATTCTTCCTACCTGATATAGGTCTCAGGTGATACTTTAGTTTACTTTGTAATTGAAAGTCACTATAACATATAATTTTTAGTATAGTTTTTGAAATAAACAGAGGACTTTGCCTATTTTAGACCTAGTAAGCATGACTTATGACTATCTTGGATAATTGCAAATTGTTCTTTATGATGATAAATTTTACAAGAGTCTAAAATAGCTCAAAGTAAAATATGTACTTCAAGTTTTACCCAATGAAAAAGAAGGTATTTGCCATTATATTTCTTTGCTTTTATTCTCTTTGGGGATGTCATGGAGATCAGGAAAACTAATTAGTAAAAGGTTAGTTCAGGTGTTCACATGCTGGCTTGTCATTAATCTTTTCTAAGTACTCAATAAACACTCAGATTACTCAATCAAAAGTGTAAAAAAGGTTGCTTTTAAATTCCAGCAGTCCAACATTCTGAAATCGGGCAGTTTGATTATGTGTATGTTTTTAGTTACTGCTACTTTGAAAGCATTTTAGTTTACTGTACGTCTCAATTAACAATGGCAAAAAAAAAGGTATACTAAATGATAATGTCGTTGTTTCATGTTAATTTCATTTACGTTTCACAAGAGGACTATAAGCAGAATGTCACATTTCAGTGTAGTATCCCTTCTACCACAGGAATAATTATACTGCTTTGAAATTTGTGAAACAGTTCCTATAAAGGTGTAATTCCAAAAACATTTGGAGAGTATGGAAAGAAGATGCTGCAAATTTTAAAACGAATTTTCATCTTTTCTAGTTCAGGTAATTAGAACTTTATAAGTGGCATGTCCTAAAGTGAGAAAAAAGATAGAAAATTTTGTAATTAATTTTCCATTTTCATCATAATGTACTTTTTTAAAATCATGCAAAATAGTTTCAATTTCTATAGCATATTCTCTAGGTGTTAGAAACTATATTTAGAATACATTCTTGCATTCAGTTCCTACATATATTAGATTCCATTAGGCATACTTGTAAAATGTTTCATTTAAACCAGAATACATGTAGTGTGTTGTATATGTATATGTAGGAAATAATACAAAATCAACACCAAATGTGATTTACAAACAAGGCTTCCTGTTTTATAATCAATTATAAACAATTTAAATGAATTGTTTTCACTGAATATGTAATTAAGGACTTTATTCAGTAAAACTCTGATTCAAAGTCTAATATCCATGTCTCTGCTACAGTTTGAATGAATGTGTCCCTCCAAATTTCATAGGTTGGAACCTAAACTTCAAGATGGTGATATCAAGAGGTGAGGTCTTTGGGAGGTGACTAGGCTTTGAAGGCTCCACCCTCATGGATTGGATTAGTGCCCTTGCAAAAGAGCTGGAGGGAATGAGTTCTACACTTTTACCCTTTTGGGCCTTCTTCAAAAGGAGGATGCAGCAAGAGGCACCATCTATGAAACAGAAAGCAAGACCTCACCAGACACCAAATCTGCCAGCACCTTAATCTTGGATTTCTCGGCCTCCGAAAATGTGAGAAATAACTTTCTATTATCTATAAATTACCCAGTCTAAGGTATTTTGTTATAGCAGTGTGAATGGACAAGACAGTGTCATTACTCTAACATAGGCCAATTGAAAATAGGCCCAGAATTCCCTCCTAGGAGTGTCTTGAAGAAACCTTCCTGTTAGGTAAAGCCAAACTTTCCACATCTCCAGGTGAATGAGATTTTCTCTAGTGCATTTTGCTGAAATGGTGTTGAGTGCAAGCTCCTCTTTTCTCTCTCCCTCCTAAAGAAGATATCTTGGGATTGTGTGTCTTCTACCTATCCCACAGATCTGTACTTCATGCTGAGAATTGCTCTCCCCTCTTGCCTAGGACAGTGCACTGAGGTATAGTGATGATTGGTGCAATCTCCACTTTTCCTTCTCCCTCTTGAAGGTGCAGTCTCAGGGTTGTGCACCTTCACCCAATCCTGCAGTCGAGCCAGCTGCTGATGTCTACATTGGCTGCTGAGATATATAAGATGTCTGTGTGGGCACATGCATACTGTCTGTGGGGGAGTGCACTCACAGGTTGTGGGTGCCCAGAAAGCATTCGCTGCTGGTGAGTATGGGACACTGACTATGGGACTGCATAGGATTCCAGCTGTGGGTGCTGGCAGTAGAACTTTGCATGGGCCAGCTATTGAGGTCCACAGTTTTGCTGCTTGGCTGATGGTTCTTAGTCAGCCTGGCTGGTTGACAGGGTTAGCAGACAGGTTGTTGAAAGCCAGGCACCAGGTGTTGTAAATTCATTGCCCCCAGGTGATCTAGCCATGCCAGTTTCCTCAGTGTTCTTGGTAAGGTAAGCAGAAATGGACCTCTCAGGCAATGTCCCAAAAGACTGGCAAAGCTGGATGATCACTTCACTCTTTTTTTATCCTGTAGGCAAAATCTCAGGCAAGGAGGCCTGTCTCGGCATGGATTAGTGCTTGACTGAGGAAGGGGACACCTGGGTAAAGTGAAAGAGTTCCTTTTTTCCCTTTTCGATGTGACTATTCTTATATCTTGTGCTCTATTGGTATTCTGAAACATCTCAACTGGATTCTGAAATCCTCACTATGGTATTATGATTGTGAAACTGGTGTTTCTGAGGAGGCCAAAAACTAGGATGTCGTATTCTAACATCTTGCTCATGTTTCTCCCTTAAACTATTACATTAAAAAGATAAGATACATTTGCTAAATAGGGACTCTGCACTTTGCAGCATTTGCTTGCCTCAGCCTATTCTCAACCTCTGTCCAGTTTTGCTCTTTCTTTGGTATTCGTGAACAATTGTTTATAATCTGCCACTGTCATTACATGAAAAATACGAAGGTGGCAGCCTGAATGTAAATTGACACATTGCATACATAGTCCTTAGTTGTTGTAATTATATCGGTTTCTCTCTTTAGTTCATTTCTATGTATAATGCAGAAATGAGGAAAATGATCACTCAAGATAGCCCCTAGATACTTGTTATTGTTCACTATGATCATGAGATACATTCCTTCCTCAAATGATTAGCAAATTAGTGGGAATTATAGGGTCAGCTACTGCTTCAGATCCAGGTCAGAAGCATATTCCGAAATTAGCTTATGAGTGCATCCTGTGAGTATAGGAGTATAGAACAAAGTCACATCAAAATAACTGCAGGGAAACTATTCATCTCTTTTTAATCTTCCTGAGACATCTCTTCACTGTTACATTGGGGATTCAAACATGCCATTCTAAACGTTTAAAGGAAAGGATGGACAATTTGTATATGACAAATATCCATGTAAGAATGTTTTCTCTAAGCAGAATAAATATACTCATTTCAAAAAGTACTGTCCCATCTCCCTTTTATTGGAATATTTCCTGGGAAATGAATATTTTAATTCCTTTACTCAACAAATATTGAGCAAGTGTTAACTCTGTCACCCACACTGTTCTTGGCACTTTAAGATTTATTAGTGAACAAAACAGACTAACTGCATTGGTCACATGGTGTTTGCTTTTCAGTGGGTCATGGGTGTGGCAAGATAAAGAGACAGATGGAAATCACAAATATAATGATATTATCATATCATATGATAATAAATTTTTTGTATTTTAAATGCTGAAAAGTTCTTCGTTGAAAATAAAACAGAAGGGGCAGGGCGCGGTGGCTCAAGCCTGTAATCCCAGCACTTTGGGAGGCCGAGACGGGTGGATCACGAGGTCAGGAGATCGAGACCATCCTGGTCTACACTGTGAAACCCTGTCTCTACTAAAAAATACAAAAAACTAGCCAGGCGAGATGGCGGGCGCCTGTAGTCCCAGCTACTCGGGAGGCTGAGGCAAGAGAATGGCGTAAACCTGGGAGGCGGAGCTTGCAGTGAGCCGAGTTCGCGCCACTACACTCCAGCCTGGGCGACAGAGCGAGACTCCGTCTCAAAAATAAAATAAAATAAAATAAAATAAAATAAAACAGAAAAGGGAACTAGAGGTGTGCACAGGAGTATTCCAGTGAGTGGGTGGGAGATGACCAACTAGGAGATGAAGTTAGACATTCAGGGTGTTATAATCTTTAGCTTTATTTGAGAGAGAGCAGAAGTCATTGGAGGATTTTGAGTACAGGATTAATATAATATACCTTCTAATTTAATAAGATCAAGTTAACTGCTTCATTAAAATACACTACAAGAAAGAGAAGTTCTTCTAGATGTCCAGTTGGAAAACTGTTGTGGTAATTTAGGCCAGAGGTGATGATAACTTGAACTGGGTGGTGGCAGTAGAGGTCCTGAGAACTAGTTTTATTTTGGATATGTTTTGAGACACGTCAGCATTTTTTTATTCCTCGTTCAAGTCACTTGATTAGTCTCCCTTTAGGAAGATCTGAGTCTCTTTTAAGGGTTTACCTAATTAAGAGAGGTCCAGGATAATCATCCTTTCAATGAACTCAAAGTCAGCTAATTTGGGATATTAACTATATCTGCAAAACTGCATCTTTATGATGCAACATAACCTAATCATTGGAATGAATTATGTCATATTCGCAGTGATACCCTTGTTCAAGGGAACCAGATGGTGGTGATCTTAGGATTATTTGAGAATTTTGTCTTTCAAACTCACCAAAACAAAATGTAATCAGTTTTTGAGTATAAGTGATGTTACATTTTATCTACTTGGTTTAGGATCTTAAGTTTTTCCAAACATCTTAGTTAAACTTGTGTCTAATATTCTGATGCATAATATTGTGAACAATGTTGTTGGTCATTGCTCACAACCAGAAGTGTTTGTTGAGCACTAGTAGAGACATAGAATGCCTATGTATGTTCAAACTCTTATCTAAATTGCCACATGGTACCCCTAAGAATGTGATCTATTAATGCCATTATTTAACCAGATGACTGTAGATATTATCGCTCTTGAGCACTCAAGCAGCAATGATGTGCTACCATCATCAGAGCCATTATTGCTCACCTATACAGTAATCTCTGGACAAGCTAAGCCCACATGGGGGGCCTCTTAAGTCACATCAGATACTTGAGAAAGTCTAATAATCTCTGAACCTACATTATGAGCATAGCATATTATTCTGTTCTTCATTGCTATAAAGAAATACCTGAGACTGGGAAATTTGTAAAGAAAAGAGGTTTAATTGACTCACAGTTCTGCAGGTTGTTCAAGAAGCATTGTGGCTTCTGCTGCTGGGGAGGCCTCAGGAAACTTCCAATCATTGCAGAAGACAAAGGAGTCAGGGATCTCACATGGTGGGAGCAGGAGCAGAAAGAGAGCAAGGGGTAAGGGATTACACACTTTTGAACAACCAGATCTCATGAGAACTCACTATCACAAGAACAGCACCAAGTGAATGGTGCCAAACCATACATGACAAACACCTCTATGATGCGGTTACTGGCCACCAGTCCCCAAAAGTGGGGATTGCAATCTGACATGAGATTTGGACAGGGACACAGATCCAAACCATATTATACGGCAATAGAGTCAGTCATTTTCTATTCTACCTCACTCGCAAATCCTTGATTTATATATTTTGGGAACACAGTGAGGATTTAGACTGGGCCAGGTGAGATTTGGACAGGGACACAGATCCAAACCATATTATAAGGCAATAGAGTCCATCATTTTCTACTCTACCTCGCTCACAAATCCTTGATTTATATATTTGGGGAACACAATGAGGATTTAGGACAAGTGGAGTAAGTAACCAGTAGAAATTATGTAATCAGAATATCACAATTTTTTCTATTGCCCATTTTGAAGAAACACACTTATGTGTTCACTCTGGAGTGTGGACTTGAGAACCCTATCAGTAGATTATTTTTTCCCCATAGACCATGTGTGCCCCTTACAAATAAAACATGGTCATGTCTTTCAGCATCTCTGGATTCTTTGACTTTTCATCTCTTTCACAAAGTGAATTTATGACCTGACTACAGGGACTCTCATCTATAACAACTAAAATTAAGTGGCTTGCTTTTCCTGATGGACAAAAGCAAAAAGCAATTTATCTCAAAGACAATCTTCACTATCATAAGCTGTGATCAAACTCAATACAAGCAAGATTTATTGGATAATAATGATAACTAGTTTTGACTTTTATGAAAGACTATAGTATTCAACTTTTTTATTCTCTTACTTATTTCGCTTATTTTAGAAACATTTATCCTTGCCATCGATATATGCTTCTCTTTATTATACTATCTAAAGGAGCAGATGCAATATAATTCCAGGCCAATCATTGAAAAGATAAGATCTGAATTTTAAAAGGGGACTTGAAAACTTTCTGACTCACCATGAGCATAATAATATTTTTTATGTATACTGTTGCATAGAGCACAATTTTGTGGATACTGCTCTAAATGCTTAGTAAGAATGATTTAATTTAATGCCTAAGTATTTAAGAATTCTCTTATTAACTAACTTTTACAGATTCAGAAGGGCACATGAAGATACTCAGTCAATCATACAATTTGCTTCCTTTTAGTGCTGGGGTGTGATCCTCATCACCACACTGAGACATGTCTCTCATCAATGAGATCAGATGGCAAAGCATAATCACTGGAGGCAACAAGCCCTAGGTTCATGTTTCCTCAAGATGAACACTAAAAAGAGTGACTAGAGGACATAAAAATCTATGTAAAAGGGGAAAAGGTAAAAGCCAAATCCCCCTACTTCATCACTTTTTTAAGATGAAAAAAATTGTCTCATGCTTCTTGAGAAGTGTTTCATTTTGTGCTATTATAAAGAATGTTTGAAAAACCTCTGAGAAAATACAGTGGTGGAGATCAGCTCATGGTTTAGTTTTTTCTTTGCCTGTATTCATGATTCATCAACTACTTTGACCAAAATATCTCTTGCTGTGACACTATCCATTTCCTTCTAAGAGATATGCTGTTGAGCTATTTTAGCAAGAAAACATGTTAACCTCTCACATTTTATAAATGTGTTGTTTACTATGATTTTTTTCATTATTGTTATTTTTTATTTACTATAACAATGTGCAATATAAAGTAAATAGTTTTATTTGCTTTGCTTTCTGTATGTCTATGTTATAGTTTTGTTTTTGTAAGAAAACAGTGATTATGATTGCCTTGTCAACAGTTATAATTCAAAGAACTAGACTGTTTATTGTAATCTAGACTCATTATCTAAACCTTCTCTGATACAAACCAATTTGTAGTCAGAGGTGGTGACAAAGTGATAGTGGTAAAAATAGAAAGTTACAGAATGCTTCATAAATTTGCTTTCTGGTGTCTTTTGACAAGATTCAAATGCAGAAAGTTAATAAGAGGTAAGGTAAGGAGTCTAGGCTGTTTAACTATTACTTTATAAAGCAATAGTGTTATAATTACACTTGTATTCAGTGTGGCTTACTAACAGTAATAACAATAAAAGTATAATTCAATGACAAAAACCTGAGTAGTTAGAAGTTCTAATTACCCGCGTCTTGACATGCTTTTCAGAGAATACCGCACAATTCTGTGATGATTAATCTTTTTGTTTTCTCTCCTCAGACATCACCATAAGATTATTTTTTTTCATTCAACAGTTATTATTCAGATTTTGAGATGGGAAAGCACAAACTCTTCTACTTTATAACCTCTTGAAATTGCAAAAAAAATTATTAAGAATTACTAATTCTAAAAATTGGATAATTTGAAAATATTTAAGGTATGATTAAGTCTATGTCTTTTTGTTGATAAATAGGTTTTCTAATTTAATTCCACTATATCCCAAGCAGTTATTAACAAATAATGATTAACTTTAGTGCCAGCCTGATTTATTAAAAATGAGTAACATCAACATAACACCTTTGAATTTAAAGGTACATTAAAAGTTTTAGGCCTACATACAGAGGGACAGAACAATATTGCACTATCTTTGCAAAGAGTTTTTACATTTATTGTATAAATTGCTTTGGAAAACACACCTCTGAGGTTGAAAAATGATTTCTACCCTTCTTTTTCTGAAGATCAAAAAGACTAAAACTCAGACAGGTTAGAATGTTTGCCCAAGACAACATAAATATTACAGTTGTAAATAAAGTGCATGTCTTCTGAGTTTATAACAGGTGCAGGTTACACTGTGCTATGCTTGCAAAATAAATTAAATTATTGATATTTAATAGTAAACTCAACAAATCAAGACATTAAATAAATATTTTTTGACTATATGCCAGATATACTTATAGGTTTTGTGCTTACACAAAAGATAGAACAAAATCCTTACCCTCGTGGAACTAAAATTCTTGTGGGAGAGACAGCTAATTAACAAACTAATATATCTATTACAAAATATGAAGTTGTAAGCATTAAGATGAAAAAAAATCATACAAACTGCTATCACATTTCATATCTTAAAAATATTACCTTCAACTCATCTCTACTTCTTAGCCACCAAGCCACTTTTGCTCATTTTTAGAAAAAAAAAAAAAAAAAAAACTTCCCAAAGTATTGGATATTGTTAATGGAAAGTAATTGCTTCTTATTCCTGATGTTTCCTTCCTCTGAAAGGAACTTTGCTAGTGAGAGACAGGACTAGCTGGATTTCCTAGGCCCACTAAGAATCCCCAAGCCTAGCTGGAAAAGTGACTGTATCCACCTTTAAATGCGGGACTTGCAACTTAGCTCACACCCAACCAATCAGGTAGTGAAGAGAGCTCACTAAAATGCTAATTAGGCAAAAACGGGAGGTACATAAATAGCCAATCATCCATAGCCTGAGAGCACAGCGGGAGGGACAATGACAGGGATATAATCCCAGGCATTTGAGCCGGCAATGGCTATCCTCTTTGGGTCCCCTCCCTTTGTATGGGAGCTCTGCTTTCACTCTATTAAATCTTGCAACTGCACTCTCTTCTTGTCCCTATTCGTTACCGCTCCAGCTGAGCTTTCGCTCGCCATCCACCACTGCTTTTTGCTGCCGTTGCAGACCTGCCACTGACTTCCATCCCTCTGGATCGGGCAGGGTGTCCACTGTGCTCCTGATCCAGTAAGGCAATCATTGCCACTCCTGATTGGGCTAAAGCCGTGCCAATGTTCCTGTATGGCTAAGTGCCCCGGTTCGTCCTAATTGAGCTGAACACAAGTCACTGGGTTCCACAATTCTCTTCCATGACCCATGGCTTCTAATAGAGCTATAACACTCACTGCATGGCCCAAGATTCCATTCCTTGGAATCCGTGAGGCCAAGAACCTCAGGTTAGAGAACACAAGGCTTGCAACCATCTTGGGAGTGCCCGCCACCATCTTGGGAGCTCTGGGAGCAAGGACCCCCAGGCAACACTAGTGTAGTTTCTAGATTCTCTCTGTCTCTTTTACTCCACCTCTGGAAAAATGTTCTGATTTATCTAATTTGGGACATACATTACCCTCTTCCTTTACTTGAGGGTGGGTAGTTTGCTGGATTCTTGCATTCCACTAGTCTTTCAGGAGACCATTTAGAACAATGTAGGAGTGAGTATCTAAGTCTGTGTATGATTATGAGATTCACTTAGAAAATTTATCTGAACAACACATGTAAAGCCACATAATTGCTATAGTGAAGCATCATCACTGTCTGGGGTAAATACTCAGGCTTCATCATCTCATGCCAAGAAGATCAAGGACACAGACACACAGGAGGAGTGGGTTTAGGAGTGGAGGTTTAACAGGGTTAACAGGAGGTTTCTCTTTTTTAAAAAAAAAAAAAGAAAAAAGGGAGAGAAAGGAGAACAGCTGTCTCCCTTGTGAAAGAGAAGGGCTTCTGAAAGGAAAATCTGGCCTGGAAGAGATTGTGCTGTTTCTTATAGGCAGGCTTGAGGAGGCAGTGTCTTATTTACATAGGACCCACAGATTGGTTGGACCAGGTGTGATGTCTACATAGCACACAGGGAAGGCTGGCCACCCACCCTAATTTTATTATGCAAATGACCTTTAAATTTGGCCAGCACCATCTTGTCTGCTCCTCACTATACACATGGCTGGCAAAGAGAAGGGAAAATGGAGCCGCCATTTTGAACATGCTTAGTCCAAGGTAGTCTTTTCTTATTGGCACAACCGCCGACATTCACCTACAGCTCGATTTTGCAGGCTGCTCTTTGTTAGAAAAGAAGACGATTTGGGGGCTGCTTTTCATTAAAAGGAAAACCTTATTGAGGACTCCGGGAACCCTCACTATCTGACTATCTGCCTAAGTAATTTCTTCTTAACCCCGACATCAAGAGTTTTAGAATCACTAAAGAAACTACTTTGATTATCTATCAGCTATCCTTGTTTTATTTATCAATTTATTCAGAATCCAAGTGAGAAAGAGAATGCTCAGAAACTTTATTATCTATTTAGCTGTCTTTGTTTCCATTCATCCCATTCTCTCTCTTGATCCTATTCCACTAAGGATTTCACCACCATTAACCCATTTGTGCTGCTCTTGTCAAACTTATCAGCGCATTCTGCAATACAAAATCCTTATTCCACTCTAGTGCCTAACCTTACTCATTGTCTCAGCTGCATTAAATAAAGTTGCTTACTTCCTACTTTTTAAACACTAGCTCTATTTGATTTCTGGGGTACCACACTAATCTGGCTTTTCTTCTCCCTCACTGGATCTATTTCTCAGTTTTTCCTGCTGATCCTTGTTACTCTCCAATTTGAAGTATGTAGTGCCTTAGGCTCAGTCATTGCCCTCTTCTCTTCTCTACTTACATTTACTCTGCTGGTGATGCCATTCAGCCACAAGACTTTAAATATCAGTATATGCTAATTATACCCACATTACTGTCATCAACACTGTCTCCTCCCCTGAATTCTGAAGTCTAACACAATGGTTTACTGGACATCTCCATTTGCATCTCAATAGCATCTCAAAAGTAACACTTGGAAACTCTACCTCTTCCTAGCACTTTCTGCTCAAATCTGACTTGCTTGCTTTGTTTCCCTTCTTTCCTTCCTCCCTCCCTTCCTTCTTTTCCCATTCCTTCTTTCCTTCCCTCCCTCCCTCCCTCCTTCCCTTTCTTCCTTCCTCCCTCTCTTTTTCTTTTCTTTTCTATTTCTCTTCACACTAATCTTTAAAATGTAAACAAACTTTATATTGTGTATTTTCCATATTATTTAAGAATATTGTCTTCTGCCATAAAAATAAGAAAAGCAAATATGCTAGAATAATAGATATAACTAAGTTACAGAAGCAAGACGCTTGGAACATGTGCTAGACACACATAATTTGATTAGAATATATTTGTACTGAACATTAATTGAAAGGGATGAAAGGCCAAAGCAGTGACAAATGTTCATAATACACTTACATAGTGTGCATGGAGCACAGCATGATAACGACACACCAAAAACACGAGTCACATAAGAAAATATTTATCCATTTGTTATCCCTAGTCTGGTCATATCAATTCTAGCTCCAAGTACCCTCTACCTCATGGTACACATAGCTTGTCAGCAGTTACTTTTCTACACCTGTATGCCACTCATATAGATAGTATATATTGGCTTCAGCCACCTTCCATCTGATAAGCCCTTTTTTTTCACCTCAATTCACCATTAGCAGAGACAGCTGATGTGTCAGAGAAAGGCAGCACATATGAACATGGTGGCTAACCAGAGATCCAGGTGGCAAGGCATTTCTGCCACATGTGCACCCTGTTCTACTTATATTTTTCTCTGCCCCTCTGCATTTTTGCTATACCTTTTAAGTTCATTCAATAAATTGTGTGACTTATGCATCCTAATTTGCACTGCGAGCTATTCTGTTTCATGAACTCTGTAGTAGCTTGATTGGGAGTATATGAACAGGCTGTGGTTGCATCAGTGTAATTTCTTACATGACAGACCCTCTCACATGATGATCAATTGAAATGTCTCCTATCACTTGTCATTACAATATAATAGATTTTTTTACTGCAACTTTGGTGATGCTCTCTGTAGAAAAATAATATTAAAAAAATAATGTTAACAGAGTAAAATTGATCATTTAAATTATCTAGTAAATTGGTCTAACCTAATATTTTTCAATGAAAAAATGAAAGATCTTTGCTTTGACAACTATATATTTTCTTTCCAATTAAATAACATTCATATTGCAGCATATTGTTATTTAGTAGGTTAGCATAAGCTCTAGGAACACTAATACATCTAGCAGAAGGATAGATTGGGGCACACTGTGAGAGAAAGGCATCACAAATGGCCCAAGGCACTGACTATGTTAGCTTAAGTTACAAGCCAAGAACAGGTTTTAAAAATACACAGAGTGGAATAGCTTTTTTTTTCTATACTGATCTTTGCAAAGAGAAGTTGAGATGGCAATGAAACTGTGTGTGCATGTGTATTACACTCATTTCTACAATTACAGCAAGACTTAGATTCACATTGCTTAAAACTACTTGTTACTATTTAGCTAGGCAAGGCTGGAGAAAGCAGTATTTACAAAGGGTGAAAGTGCCAAGTTCATGATACGAAGGAAGCAAGAACACTTCAGACTGTGATTGTGGGATGTAGGATATGCTTTAAGACATCTTTAAACAGAAGATAGTGGTTCTCTATCAAAGGCAAAGAAAGGAAAGACAGAAAAGAAAGAAAGATGAAGGAAGGAAGGAAGGAGAGAAGGAAGGAAGGAAGGAAGGAGAGAAAGAGAGAAAGAGAAAGAGAGAAAGAGAAAAAGAGAGAAAAGAGAAAGAGAACGAGAGGGAGGGAGGGAAAGAAAGGAGGGAAGGAGAGAGAAAAAAAAGAAAGAGAAAGAGAAATGGAAGTCAGTGGAAGAAAAAGGAAAGAAGAGAGGAAGGGAGGAAAAGACTGCAGACATTGTCTACCTTGCAGTGATTGCTTCTGACTCTAAATGCCCTGAAAAAACTGAGAATACATCTTTATTCTTTTTTGATTGAATAAACTCCTCAGTTGACAAAACTTGACTTAGTTGATGAAACTTAAGACTATTAAATCATACGTCAATTTTTTTTCTCTCTTTCTGTCTCTCTCGATACAGATAATGTTGAAAACTATTGTATGTTGAATATTTAACGGACTTATATTTTGTCCTTGCCTCTTTTCCATCTGCCCCCTGATGTCTGCCTTTGGGCCATTTCACCTCCAGCCCTGTGGGTAAACTGCTAGGGAGGGAGATTAAACCAAAAACCTTCTGTATCAAGAGTCTTGGATAAATGGAAGAAAACAACAGAAGTTGTCACTGGAAAATTAAATTTTAGAAATAAATACGTAGTTCAATTGTCCTGAATTGTTTTCCCTAATTCTGTAAGCAATTGACACATTCTTGCATTAATATTTTATTCAATTTTCTATACTTTTTTTTTTTCTCCAAAATATATAACTTCAGTAGAGGGACTGGCCATGGGTTCTCAGTGACACCAAACTGGATTGCATTCACTGATTCATTGACATCAAGGATTAGGGGTGTGACCTTAGAAAGATAATCAAACATTCTAATTCTCAGTTTTATTTGTAAAATGTATACCTGAACATACTGTGACACATTTGGTGGCATTTGAGACAGATCTCCTAAACAGGCCAACATAATTTAGGGCTCAAAACATGACAGTGACTTAATTCCTTTCTATCATTCTTTGTCCAAGTAATAGGAGTAAAATTTAACATTTTACTTCTGTTTTACTTTATTCATCGTTTAAAAAATGTTTTAAGGATAAGACTACTAGTTGATTCTCTTTGAAGCAATTGTGAATGGAAGTTCATTCATGATTTGGCTCTCTGTCTGTTACTGGTGTATAAGAATGCTTGTGATTTTTGCACATTAATTTTGTATCCTGAGACTTTGCTGAAGTTGCTTATCAGCTTAAGGAGATTTGGGCTGAGACAATGGGGTTTTCTAAATATACAATCATGTCATCTGCAAACAGGGACAATTTGACTTCTTCTTTTCCTAACTGAATACTCTTATTTCTTTCTCTTGCCTGATTGCCCTAGCCAGAACTTCCAAACACTATGTTGAATAGGAGCGGTGAGAGAGGGGCCCTGTCTTGTGCCAGTTTTCAGAGGGAATTTTTCCAGTTTTTGCCCATTCAGAACTTACAAGGCATGTAAAGGACCTCTTCAAGGAGAACTACAAACCACTGCTCAGTGAAATCAAAGGGGACACAAACAAATGGAAGAACATACCATGCTCATGGATAGGAAGAATCAATATCATGAAAATGGCCATACTGCCCAAGGTTATTTATAGATTCAATGCCGTCCCCATCAAGCTACCAATGAGTTTCTTCACAGATTTGGAAAAAATTGCTTTAAAGTTCATATGGAACCAAAAAAGAGTCCGCATTGCCAAGACAATCCTAAGTCAAAAGAACAAAGCTGGAGGCATCATCTACCTGACTTCAAACTATACTACAAGGCTACAATAACCAACACAGCATGGTACTAGTACCAAAACAGAGATATAGACCAATGGAACAGAACAGAGTCCTCAGAAATAATACCACACAACTACAACCATCTGATCTTTGACAAACCTGACAGAAACAAGAAATGGGGAAAGGATTCCCTTTTTAATAAATGGTGCTGGGAAAATTGGCTAGCCATAAGTAGAAAGCTGAAACTGGATCCTTTCCTTACTCCTTATACAAAAATTAATTCAAGATGGATTAGAGACTTAAATGTTAGACCTAATACCATAAAAATCCTAGAAGAAAACCTAGGTAGTACCATTCAGGACATAGGCATGGGCAAGGACTTCGTGTCTAAAATACCAAAAGCAACAGCAACAAAAGCCAAAATTGACAAATGGGATCTAATTAAACTAAAGAGCTTCTGCACAGCAAAAGAAACTACCATCAGAGTGAACAGGCAACCTACAGAATGGGAGAAAAGTTTTGCAATCTACCCATCTGACAAAGGGCTGATATCCAGAACCTACAAAGAACTCAAACAAATTTACAAGAAAAAAACAAACAACCCCATCAAAAAGTGGGCAAAAGATATGAACAGACATTTCTCGAAAGAAGACATTCATACAGCCAACAGACACATGAAAAAATGCTCATCATCACTGGCCATCAGAGAAATGCAAATCAAAACCACAATGAGATGCCATCTCACACCAGTTAGGCAATCATTAAAAAGTCAGGAAACAACAGGTGCTGGAGAGGATGTGGAGAAATAGGAACACTTTTACACTGTTGGTGGGATTGTAAACTAGTTCAACCATTATGGAAAACAGTATGGCAATTCCTCAAGGATCTAGAACTAGATGTACCATATGACCCAGCCATCCCACTACTGGGTATATACCCAAAGGATTATAAATCATGCTGCTATAAAGACACAGGCACACGTATGTTTATTGCGGCACTCTTCACAATAGCAAAGACTTGGAATCAACCCAAATGTCCATCTGTGACAGACTGGATTAAGAAAATGTGGCACATATACACCATGGAATACTATGCAGCCATAAAAAAGGATGAGTTTGCATCCTTTGTAGGGACATGATGCAGCTGGAAACATCATTGTCAGCAAACTATCACAAGAAGAGAAAACTAAACACCGCATGTTCTCACTCATAGGTGGGAACTGAACAATGAGATCACTTGGACTCGGGAAGGGGAACATCACACACCGGGGCCTATCATGGGGAGGGGGGAGGGGGGAGGGATTGCATTGGGAGTTATACCTGATATAAATGATGAATTGATGGGTGCTGACGAGTTGATGGGTGCAGCACACCAACATGGCACAAGTATACATATGTAACAAACCTGCACATTATGCACATGTACCCTAGAACTTAAAGTATAATAATAATAATAAAAAGAAGAAGAAAAAAAAAAGAAGTAAAGATTCTTATTTTTCTTACTGTTTTGAATGTTTGAAATAATATACAATTAAATATTTTTAAAACAAAAACAAAAACAAAAACAAAAAAGACTACTAGTTGAGGATAGGACTCCTTTTACATTTTTAAGGACAAGACTCCTAGTGTTCTATGCCGATGTATAGACTTGAGCAAATGATGGGCATAATATACCCAAGTCTTTTTAAACAAAATACATTTTGAGATCTCATGCCATGGATTAAGGCTGTTTTATACAAGATAATTTTAAAGAAGATTTTCATTCTGAAGACCATGACAAAAATATATTTTCTGTCAGAAATTGATTAATACTACAGAGAAGAAAATGGTTTTTGAGTCCTTGGATAAACAATATAATGTATTCTATAAATACTCTGTTTTTAAAAATATCAAATTCTGATGCAAAATTTTATGGGTTTTATATTTGTTTTAATTTTATTGAATATGTTTTGTTTAATTTTAAACAAAATTTTAAATTTAATGCCACACCTCAACAACCATCTGATCTTTGATAAACCCAACAAAACCAATCAATGGGGAGAGGATTCCCTATTTAGTAAATGATGTTGGGAAAATTGACTAGTCATATGCAGAAAACTGAACTGGACCCCTTACTTACACCTTTTACAAAAATTAACTTAAGATGGATTCAAGACTTAAATGTAAGACCTAAAACCATAAAAACCCTAGAAAAAAACCTAGACAATACCATTCAGGACCTAGGCATGGGGAAAGACTTCATGACTAAAACACCAAAACCAATGGCAACAAAAGTCAAAATTGACAAATTGGTTCTAATTAAACTAAAGAGCTTCTGCACAGCAAAAGAAACTATCATCAGAGTGAACAGGCAACCAACAGAATGGGAGAAATTTTTTGCAATCTAGTCATCTGACAAAGGGCTAATATCCAGAATCTACAAAGAACTTAAACAAATTTACAAGAAAAAAACAAACAACCCCATCAAAAAGTGGGTGAAGGATATGAACAGACACTTCTCAAAAGAAGACATTTACGCGGCCAACTGACATATGAAAAAAAGCCCATCATCACTGGTCATTAGAGAAATACAAATCAAAACTACAGTAAGATACCATCTCATGCCAGTTAGAATGGTGATCATTAAAAGGTCAGGAAACAACAGATGCTGGAGAGGATGTGGAGAAATAGGAATGCCTTTACACTGTTGGTAGGAGTGTAAATTAGTTCAATCATTGTGGAAGACAGTGTGGAGATACCTCAAGGATCTAGAACCAGAAATACCATTTGACTCAGCAATCTCATTACTGAGTATATACTGAAAGGATTATAAATCATTCTACTATAAAGACACATGCACAAGTATGTTTATTGCAGCACTGTTCACAATAGCAAAGACTTGGAACCAACCCAAATGCCCATTAGTGATAGGTTTGATAAAGAAAATATGGCACATATAAACCATGGAATACTATACAGCCATAAAAAAAGGATGAAATAATGTCCTTTGCAGGGACATGAATGAAGCTGGAAACCATTATTCTCAGCAAACCAACACAAGAATAGAAATCCAAACACTGCATGTTCTCACTTATAAGTGGGAGTTGAACAGTAAGAACACATAGACACAGGGAGAGGAACATCACACACCAGGGCCTGTCAGAGGGTGGGAGGTTAGAGGAGGGATAGCATTAGGAGAAATACCTAATGCAGATGATGGGTTGATGGGTGCAGCAAACCACCATGGCACTTATATACCTATGTAACAAACAAGCATATTTTGCGCATGTACTCCAACTTAAAGTATAGTTTTTAAAAAAATGCCTGTTTAAACCCTATGGAAATACATATAAATAACATAAAAATAATCAATAATCTACATGTACATTTAACACCATAGGAATAACTCACTATAAAATACATGTGTGTGTGTGTGTGTGTGCATGTATTTTCCTCTGTTTTAATAAGAAACATTAAGAATAATTTGCAGTTCATAATCCAGGTGCATGTCTTTTTATTTATCTTTTAAAAAACATATTGGGAGATAATTCAAAGTATTTTAGAAGAACAGCAAATTGCTTTGGAGATAATGTTATTTCTTAGTCTTATAAACATGTCCCTTCTATTCTGGACTTTAATTGTATGTGTATGTTTGAGAGGAGGGAGGTCAATTGTAAACCCTCATAAGTATTTCCCCTTATTTATTAAAAGAGTTCCAATAAGCAAATTCAGTATTCTGGATTAACAGCATGAACATATCTGTTTTTAACCCCCTACCCCCACGTGGAACCACTGTGGTGGTAGTAGTATTTGGTGATTTAACTCCTTCATCTCAGGAGGGGATTTGAATTTGACTACCTGGAAGAAAGATTAGAAGAGTTATTTCTGGATTTAGCAGATATGATTTTTAATAGCCTGGCACCACTGAGAGGCAATTGTATTCTGGGAAGTAAGTGTCATAAACTAAAACACTGATTTGTTAAAAGCCTTTATATTAGACTATGGCTTATTTAAATACTAAGTTTCTACACTAAGTATAGCTTTGGGGTATGTCCTTTCATAAAGTGTCCAACTCCACCTCCATAGCGTGAGGGAATAAAAAAAATAATAATCTCACCAGTTGTTTTTCAGATCTGGTCTTCCTGGGAGAGAAGAGAAGAGGAAGGAGACTGGCATTCATCTCCCAATACACTTCAACATCTGCTGAGGAAATAAAGACAGTTCCACAACCCTCAGTCTGCCTGTTTCCTGTGACTAGTGCCTTGATGCTCAGCTATGCTATTCACAAAAGTGTCAAATTCTATCTCTTAGCATTGTGAGGTGACAGGGAATTAACCTTTAATACAAAAGATTATGTATGGTTTTAGAAACCTTCCTAATTTTGGTGTAACAGAGGAGTATGCAGCTTAGCCCACTTCTGAAAGTATGCTCTCAGGAGCTCTACTGACTCTAGCAACATCAGGTCCTGATAGGCCTAGTAATTTTGCCCAGAATTTTATGAATTTTAAAGACGTAGTATAGACAGTACCAAGTATCTCTTTGCCGTATTAAGCAGAAGTGATATAGAAAACATTGTACAGAGTAGTTAAATAACAGGCAAAAGTTTGATAAATAATCTGCCCTCTACATTATGCAGAGTAGCATACCATACACATGCGTGTATAATAGTCCCTCTTTATCCACAGAGGATATGTTCCAGGCCATGCAGTGGGTGCCTGAAATCACAGATAGTACCTAATTTTACATACATACTGTGTATTTTCCTATATAAACATGCTCATGATAAAGTTTAGTTTAGAAATTAGGCACAGTAAGAGATTAACAAGAGTACCTCCTGGTAGAATTGGACAGTATACTGTAATAAAAGTTATGTGAACGTGTTTTCTCCCTTCTTCGAAACATCTTAACTGTACTGTATTCACCTATTTTCAGATCGTAGTTGGCTACGAGTAAGCAAAACTGCAGATATTGTATGTAAATATACATACACACATATGTAAATTATTCTGAGTATCACTGTTTTAAAAGAAATGGTTTTAACAGTAGCAAACCATTATGCAGAGTCTGAATATGATACAATTCAGTTTTGTTCCATTTTCTCATAATGGAATACATAAAAGACCTGTATGTCTTCCCACATGACATTTTGAAATTATTGGTTGACTTTAAAGTAACAAAACCCCTTTGTTTGATCATCTAAAAATTAACTGGGATTCTTTAAATATCTTGCAATTGATTAGGTTTTTCTTCCTGTAGTCATGAGCTTAATTTCTTAATCACCATTTTATAATAAAGTCAGGAGTTATTTCTATAACTGTTTTGAAGATAACTATGTTTATTATTTGTTTAAAAAGAGTTAATGTAATTAACTCGTACAAACATATTTATATGAAATAACCAATGTGCTGTATTTCTGTTTTCTTTGCTTAAATCTTGATTTGGAGGAATATAAAACTAGATCCATGGAAAATATAAAAATATCCTTTTTTCTTGTTAGTCTACTATTTATAACAGGTTTTCATAATAAAATATGCTTTGTATTGATTCCTTTTAAGAAATAAACATGTTTGATTATAAAATGCCATGGAGACTGACATGCATTAAGTTCAGTATTCAGAAAGGCAGTGTCATTCTAATATGAGAAATTATTCAGTGTTACTCACCATGACCTTGAAGAATATACTAATAACAGTTTTCTCATTCAGAACACTTCTACATGTGACAATTCTTATTTCTTGTGGCATTTTAAGGAATGTTATTAGATCAACTATAAATATATCAGTCTACCTGTAAAAGTTCACTACCCAAATGTCAGTTCCATTTTCCATTTTTCTTGATAAATATATATTGAATATTTGAAGGAGGGAGTTGTTTCAAAAGTAGCCATGAGCTACCAGAAGATGATCATGTCATCCTGTTATGGCCTATTTTAGTCTGGTAGACAATGAATGTCCTTTGGAAAGTTAAGGTGTTGTTGTGGTAGCCTCCAAGTACATTACCGAGCAGGTTATCCCAGACACTGGCTCATAAACCAAGGTGAGGTAAAATGCAGAGATCATGTGGCTTTAAAATCGCATTACTTTAAAACACAGCAAGTAACAAAAAAGAGAGAGAGTAGGTTAAAATTTAGGACAGCATGAAACTGAGGTAGAAGGAGCACACTACTTTCATCCTGTATTTACAAAGTTTCTCTCCATTTTTCTCTATCTTTTTATCTCACCCATATCAAACTTCTCTTCTGATCATGTGCGTACAAAACCAGAGTTAAGTATGAACAAAGGGATTCAGTGGACAGAAGATGCACGGAGAAAACATGTTCACTCTATCAGAATGACTTAGGGCCAATTATTGCTTCCACAGTTTTATTTTCCCAGATAGCCTAACAGTTGTGCATTTTATGTGTCTGAGAAAGAGCACATATGGGGCCAAAGTGATACTATACCACCTGTCACCAGCAAGAGGCCAGTTTAGGGATGATGTAGCTCTCAGTCTGGAAGTACAATGACATGTACCTCTAATTGAACATTTCATTTATTTAATTAAAGATTGAGTAACTTTATATTTGTTCTATTCCTTTAATCACACATTCCATTTACTCGATCTTTAATATGTCTTATAGATTTTCCTCACTCTATATTATACATTCTGTCTACACATCACAAAATATTAGATAATTTAATGTTCATAATTACCACTTTTTAGGAGTTTTGTACATCTTTTATTGTATTTAGGTTTTGTCTTTCTCTCTGCAGCAGAATCAAAGATCTTCAAATAATACTGCAAAGACATTGTGAAAAAGAATTTGGTCTTGCAAAAAATATTGTTATATAATATCTAGCAAATTGATTCAAACAGTCATTCACAACAAAAGTGCCCAGGCACCTGCAAAGTTTGGGAGCAATCGGCCTATATTGAACAACATAATATAGGCAGTAACTGATTGTTGAAGTGGCTTAATGTGGCTAGTGTAAGTACTTTATTACCCTGTTAAAAATGTGGGGGGCACGAGAAGTGCCAGATTCTGTTTGGGCTGATGTTTCCCTCTTCTCTGTTATAATTTTGGATGGTGCTATGGACTGAACGTTTGTGTCACCCATAAATTCACATGTTGAAGCCCCCAACCCGTAATGTGACTCTGCTTGGAAATTGGGCATTTATGGAGGTAATTAAGGGTAAATAAAGTCCTAAGGGTGGCACCTTGATCCAACAGAAGTAGTGACCTCATAAGAGGGAGTCTGTTATTTCTCTGTCTCTTCTATGCAAGGACACAACAAGAAAGTGACTGCCTGAAAGCCAAAAGAAAGCCTTCGCAGAACCTGACCATGTTGACGCTCTGATCTCAGTCTTCCTGGGTCCAGATCTGTGAGAACACAAATGTCTGTTGTAAGTCACCTTGTCTATGGTATTTTGATATGGAAGCCAGACAAGACTAATACAGAGGGGTACCAGAGAGGTGTGCTTTGATCTTTACCTAACTTTTTCAGTAATGACTTGCTCATTAAGTTAAAGAAACCTACATACAATAGGCAGATTGCATCCCTGCAAACTCCCCTAATGGACTCACAGAAAAAAAAAAAAAAAAAAAAAGTTATATTATTAAAGTTAAAATGAAAAAGCATCCAAAAGGTATAATCTCATATTATCTCTTTTGTGTGTTTTATTTTTGTATGAAATTCAGTTGATAGTATAAACAAAGCTTTTAATTCACCTTCCTGCTTTATTAATTCAGATGATCTCAAGGCACTTCAAAACATATTTTTAAAGAGCCACTTATGCTAGTAATGGTACATTTTTTGTGTGTCGTTATTCAAACTTAGTAGCTGAGGTGCTTATCAGCAGTATTCAGAAATAGGATGAAAACGAAGAATAGCCAGGATAGAAATTCTCAAAGAAAGACATTAATTTGAATAGAATAATTTATACACATATATGGTAGTTGTTTATATTTGAAAAATTGCATATGAATATTTAGTAAATAGATCTTATTCTTAGTTTGCTAGTATATTTTGGTTTATTTATATAAATATGACAATCAGTAAATTCTAAACCAACAGTGCACGTTTTAAAATCCATCCTAACAGTTCAAGAAATTGTAGATTTTAAAGTAAGGTAGAGATGAAGTAAGTGCGTTCATTACTTGCTATAATCATTTGCTTTTCATTCAAATCTGGAATTTCTCCCCCCAGGGTATCAGTTTAGAATAATAATATTTTAAAGGTAATATTCAAAAACCAGAAAGTTGCTGTTTTTATTTTTTTCTTTTATTCTATTGCTTGTTTACTTCAAGCAGTTGTTTCCATACTGCTTAGGGTCTGACAAGGCTTCAATCAAAGAGTTGGCTAGCTCTATTCCTCTCTATAGCTTGGACTCCTCCTCCAAGCTTAAGTATTTGTTGGCAGACCAAGACAGCCTTAAGGTTTCACTCAACTTGACTAAACTGCAGACCCTGACATCCTTCTTCTTAGAGCGCTGTTTTAAACATTCTGAACCTAAATTCTTTCACTGTCCCTTTGAGGTATGTATTAGTCTATTCTCATACTGCTATAAAGAAACTACCTGAGACTGGGTAATTTATAAAGGAAAGAGGTTTAATTGACTCACAGTTCCACTTTGCTGGGGCAGCCTCAGGAAACTTACCATATTGCAGAAGGTGAGGCGGAAGCAGGCACTTCTGTACGAGGAGGCGGAAGAGAAGAGTAATGGAAGGAAGAACTTCCAAATACTTATAAAACCATCAGATCTCATGAGAACTCCCTCACTATCACAAGAACAGCATGGAGGAAACTGCCCCCATGATCCAATCACCTCCTACTAGGTCTCTCCCTCAACACCTGGGGGTTACAATTCAAGGTGAGATTTGGATACAGATACAAAACCTAAGTATATCAAAGTGCAGACTCTTTTGAAAGCTTCTTACCACTTTTACAAACCAAGAATACCTTTCTGAAGGGCCTGGGAACCACCTCTTTGAAATGTAAACATTAAGAAAGGTGGTGCCCCCATCTTTCAGGTTCTATGGGATTATAGAAGTCTAACTTCTGTCCAAGTCTTGCTCCAAGTTGTAAATTACCTCCCGTCATGAAGACCAGAGAAAGTTTTAGTTTCTTTGGTGTAAGGCCAGTTAGGAAACAGATATAACTTTCTAGTTGTTTATTGTTGGCTTGAATTTTGTTTTAAAAATAATAAAATGTGATTAGGTTTTGTTGAAGAATTTTGTAATTGTTTGGTATGAGGGGTTTTATTTTTATTTTATTTAGTTTTTTTAACAAAAGATAGTTTCTATACAATCTGCTGCACAAGTGTTTTTAGAACTTAAAATAAACATTACAATTCTGAAGTGAGAGGAAACTCCAGAGCAGTGTGTTATGATGTAAATTTCTTGGGGTTTACAATTAGTAAAATAGTCTTGAGCCTCAGCTTAGGCACTCATATACCTTTAGATAGTAACTATGATACTGATCTCTTTGGCAATAGAAAGAGGTTTTGTGAGAATTAAATAAGAAAAAAATATGGTATGTGTACACAATGAAATATTATTCAGCCTTAAAAAAAGAAATTCCGATATTTGCAATAGAACAGTTAAACCTGAATGATATTATGTTAAAGGAATAAGCCAGGCACAGAAAGACAAATGCCTCAGGATCTCATATGTGGAATCTAAAGAAGTTGAACTCATAAGTAAAGAGTAGAATGCTGGTTACAAGAGGCTGGTAGCTGAAGGGTGAGGAAATGGTTGAAGGATACAAAATTTCAGTTAGATAGGAAGAGTAAGTTCAAGACACCCATTGTACAACATGGTGACTATAGTTAATAACAATGTGTTATGCTTTGAAAAAGCTAAAAAAGTACATTTTAATTGTCCTTGCCACAAAAATATAAAAAATACCTGTGTTAATTAGCTAGATCGAGTCATTCCACAATTTATACATATTTCAGAACATCATGTTGTGCATAATACTTACATGCAATTTGTATTTTTCAGTTAAAAATATAATAAAATAAATGAGAAAAATATATGTGAAATTCCTTTGAGCAAAAGTACATACTCCTCATGCAGTCAAGAAACATTTCTACTAGACCAGAATCTAGTAGTTAAGAATTTGGGATGATTAGAACAGATTGTACTTTGTCCTCTGAGATCCTACAGTCTAATTGGTAAAATACATATTAAATGAAAAATAAACTTGTTATGAATTAAATGGAAACAAAAGTACTAAACATGATGTGTTCAGGAAAATATGTAATTCACATCTAGTAATTTAGGTGGCAAGAAAAGTAAAATATGGGGTACAATATTGACTTCATTGTTATTAATTTGTTATTTTATTTTTGTAAATTTGAAACAGTGCTTTATGAGTTATCTGTCACTGACCATTACATTGAATGATGTGTTAATACCAAAAGAAAATGTAAAAAGCATTTCTAGATATTACCTTAAATATTTGTGCCTAATAGATAGAAATTGTAAGCAAAGCAAGAACAGTCACTTTCAATATATTACAACTTTTAAACCTGAAATAGAATCATCTACATTTAGCTGAGTTTTTATATTTAAAATAAATATTCTTATCTTTTAATTTATTGATGTTTCAATCATTTCATATTTATATTTGTACATTAGATCTTAGTAAAACTTAGAGATAGTGATTATTCAAAAACATGTTTAAAGAAACATATATGTATATATGTAAAAAGTTTTAATGTTTTAATGAAACGGCTTCATTTTTAATAAAAATGTTTTAATGAAGTATATATATATATATATTCCTACTGATACGGGAGCAGAGCAGGGAAGTGATGGGTAGAGAAAGGCAGGGTTCTTGGTGAGGACTCTATCCTAGACCCTGTGCACATGGACCTAAGTGAGGACAAGCATTTCTGTTTTCAAGCCCAAAAAGTTGACTTTTGGCCGGCCATGCCCGCCATCCTGTGCCCACATAGACCCAAGAGGCCTTAGCGGGCACACAAACAAGTGGCTGGACACTGAGGGGAGCAAAAGAGCACACCGACAGACACCAGCAGAGGCTGGCAGGCCACTGACAGCAGGATGACGTGGAATTCAGTCCAGGGTGGTCAGAGGAGAGTCCAGCCGCTGGGCGGCCCGACTCCAGGGGAAGACCACCTTCCCACTCCATCTCGCTACTGGCCTCCCCATCCATCTCACTGAGAGCTTCTCCCGCCGCTCAATGAAACCTTGCACCCGTCCTCCAAGTCCATTTGTGACCCGATTTTTCTGGTATAAACCTGGGATACAGAAAGCCCTCTGTCCTTGCCTTAAGGCAGATAAGGCAGAGGGTCTGATTAACACAAGCCGCCTGCAGACAGCAAAACTGAAAGAGCACACTGTAACACACCCACCTGGGCTTCCTGAGCTGTAAACACTCAACCCTAGACGCTGCCATGGGGATTGGAGTCCGAAAACGCTCCCCACAACCTGCCAGTCCCCATGCTCCCCCTAGTGGTTTGAGCAGCGGGGCACCAAAGAAGCGAGCCAAACCCTTGTTGCAAGCCCTGCTAGCGGAGGTAAGGGAACTCTTCCTGTTTCA
This sequence comes from Trachypithecus francoisi, assembly GCF_009764315.1. Taxonomy (NCBI): domain Eukaryota; kingdom Metazoa; phylum Chordata; class Mammalia; order Primates; family Cercopithecidae; genus Trachypithecus; species Trachypithecus francoisi. The sequence continues at coordinate 46,693,851 of NW_022681460.1, read as the reverse complement.
CTACTGTGGTTCTCAATATTTTTTGTCCATTTAATAGCTATATAATGAACTAAAAGTTATAATCTTTTAAGTCACCTCTGAGCTAGACACACAATAAAAAACATTCTACGTTTGTGAACTGTATACCTTTGTGAATTATATGCCCTTGTGAAGCATATTATAGTCAAGTAAGGAAAAAAAAAGTCAATAAATGTATATATTATATTATAAATAAATGTATATAATATATTATATAATATAAATGTATGTAATATATTATATTAAAAATAAAATAAAATAATGTATATAAAAAATAAAAAAGTATATAATATATTATATTAAAAATAAAGCATGACAAAAGTACAGAGAGTAAAAAATGAATGAAAGCACCATTATACAGATGTGATATTTGAAGAAAACTATGAATGAAAGAAGGGATTCGACTATACAGACTAAGCAAAATCAGAGTGAGTGAAATTGATATCACTAGGCGATGAATTAAAGATATTTAGCAGGGCATGTTCAATGTTACATGCAGAGAGAAAAAGCCAGAGCAGTAGGGTGGAGTTAGTGAGAATTTGGTGGATTTTAGATATAATTTGATGGTACAGTCTACAATATAATCTGATAAAGTGGCTATGAGTAAAAGAGGAGTCAAGAAAGATTTCTGGATTTTTGTTTAGCAACTAGTGAACTGTGCTATCACTTGCTGAGAAGGCAACACCAGGGAGGAAGCAGGTAAAGTGGGAGGAAAGCAAAAGTTTTGTTTTAAATATTTTGAATTTAACATACTTATTAGGCATCAAAATTGATAAACTGAATATGAGATTGAACATATAAATTTTGATTTTGAAGAATATATGAAATGGAATTAAAATATGGAAGTCATCATTATGATACTGATGGAAATTTTAAGCCTTGAAGCTAGAAGTGATCACCAGGAAGTTAATGTAAATGGGGAGTAGTATAATGTGCTAAACTCTGGTGTACTTCCACATTTAAAGAGGAAGAGGAAGATCCAGCAAAAATGACTAAATGGTAAGCCCTGTACTAACTATTTGTGTAGTATGTAGTAGTGAAGTGAAGAATGTGCTTTTAGAAAGAATTGCTGAGTGAGCAAAGTGAGGATTCAGTACGTGAGGATTGAAAAGATGAAAGTGATTATTGATCTTGATGAAAACCATCTTGGCAAAATACTGAGACAACGCCTTATTGAAGAGAAAGTATAGTGGGGAAATGGCATAGGAGGTTCGAGGGGAAAAATACTTTTGAGTTGTTTCCCTATAAGAAAGTATAGATATAAGGTTGAGAAATTCTGGAAGAGGAGAGTCTACAAAAAATAAAATAATTTTCTTTTTTTATCTGTAAAATGGAAGCTGCTTTACCCACAAAGGATTTTGGTAAGAAGCGAACATGAATGCAGCTTACTGTACCACCCATGCTAACCCCTTCTATCTGTCTCTCTGAATTAAATGGCTACTGAGATTTGTTAGTTTTCCTTTACTTAATTTTTGTAGGGTGGCAGGAATAATATTGGAAAAAAATAATGTTTACATGGAGTTTACCATCTTGAACTGATAAAAAGCCTGGATACTATAAAAAGAGTTCTGAAGTTGGGAGATGAACGTAGCAGATCCCAAATGTCGATCGCTCCCAGAAATCCTTGACGTTTGAGAAAGTAGAAAGTGGTCCCATGGAATTGTGCTTAGGATTCCTGCTTCATCCATACCAGTAAATATTTGGAATTGCTATTTTATCCCTAAAATGTGGAAGTTATGAGGTGACCTGGGAGGTTGTAGTTTTTTGGAAAGTTCATTAGCAGACGACAAGAAACCAGGCTACAATCCTGCCAATCAACAAAACTTCACCTTCTAACTTGTGTAATACCACCCCACTTGGGGTATTCTAGTAACTGGAACTGAGTTCATTGAGCTGAAAAAGAAAAATAACAACCTAGGAAGACTAGCAGCCAAAAATCAGAACCGAAGTTTGGCCTTTTAGAGCCACTGGAAAAGTCAGAAGACAGTGTGTGTGAGAAAATAAATAGCGAGAATAGGTAAAATTATTCATTAGTTACAAATTGCTGCATAACGAATTGTCATATAGTTAGCAGAATAAAAATACACACATGTATTAACTTCCGTGTCTACGTGTCAAGAGTTAGACCCGTGACTGAGATGGGCCCTCTGCATGCTTTAAAATCTAGGTATTTTCCATAGCTGGATTCATATTTGGAGGCTCAACTGGAAACACACCCACCTCTAAACTCATTCAGATTGTTGGCAGAATTCTTGTTTGTGTGAGTGGCTGTAGAACTGAGGACTATAGCTTCTTGCTACCTGGAGGTTGCTCTCAGCTTCTGGAGGTTCCTGCATTGCTTGTCAATGGCAGGTTACTTGATTGGATCAGCAAGGAGAGGTTCTAGAGTGAATCTGCTGGCAAGACAGAGTTTATTTAACATAACACAAGGTAGCAACACACCATCACTTTTGAAATATTCTATAAGTTGAAGAAAGTGATAGTCCCATCAGGGGAAGAGGATTATACAAAGGTGTGATCACCATGAGAAAGGGAATATGGGTGATCACCTTACAGTCTGCCATCCACAGGTGGTAACTAGAGCATGTATTTTGAGACTGAATTCATAAAATCAATAATTCCTACAAAAATAATGTGGCAAATAGATTGAAATAGACATATGTGTGTGTGTGTATATACACACACACACACATATATATATATATATAGTTTGTTTTTGAGTCAGAGTCTCACTCTGTCACCAGGGCTAGAGTGCAGTGGCACGATCTCGGCTCACTGCAACCTCCACCTCCCTAGTTCAAGTGATTCTCCTGCCTCAGCTTCCCAAATAACTGGGAGGGACTATAGGCACTTGCCACCACGCCCAGCTAATTTTTATAGATGGGGTTTCACCATGATGGTCTCAATCTCTTGACCTCGTGATCTTCCTGCTTCGGCCTCCCAAAGTGCTGGGATTACAGGCATGAGCCACCACCCCCGGCCTTTTGTTTGTTTGTTTGTTTGAGACAGCCTCTCACTCTGTCGCCCAGGCTGCAGTGCAGTGGCGCCATGTCGGCTCACTGCAAGCTCCGCCTCCTGGGTTCGCGCCATTCTCCTGCCTCAGCCTCCCGAGAAGCTGGGACTACAGGCGCCACCACCAGGTCCAACTAATTTTTGTATTTGTGGTAGAGACGGGGTTTTACCGCGTTGTCCAGGAAGGTCTCCATCTCCGGACCTCGTGATCCACCCGCCTCTGCCTCTCAAAGTGCTGGGATTACCGGCCTGAGCCACTCCTGTTTTTTTTTTTTTTTTTTTTTTGAGACAGAGTCTCACTCTGTCACCAGGGCTGGAGTGCAATGGCGCGATGTCGGCTTACTGCAAGCTCCGCCTCCCGGGTTCACGCCATTCTCCCGCCTCAGCCTCCCAGTATCTCCCGAGTACCCGAGCACCCGCCACCACGCATGGCTAATTTTTTGTATTTTTAGTAGAGATGGAGATTCACCATGTTAGCCAAGATGAAATTCAAGTATATTTTTAGTAACTTTTCAGAATATGATGTCATCTTTCTCCACAGAGGACTTACTCATTTTGCTGCTGCCCAGAGAAAGGAGGAGAACTGGTTGTTTTAATTCCGGTAGAGATTAGGGTGAGTTAAAGCTGGATTGCATTTAATGTAAGGCTCATTTTACATTTGGTTTGTGCCTGTCCCAGTGTGTAGTTTTAGAGCATTCAGTTAAGAGTCTAATGTTTTGGCCAGGCAAGGTGGCTGATGCCTATAATCCTAGCACTTTGGGAGGACGAGGTGGGTGGATCACCTGAGTTCACGAGTTCAAGTCCAACCTGACCAATACGGTGAAACCCTATCGCTACTAAATACAAAAAATTAGCTGGATGTGGTGGTGGACACCTGTAATCCAAGCTACTTGTGAGGCTGAGGTAGGAGAATGGCTTGAACCTGGGAGGCAGAATTTGCAATGAGCCAAGATTGCACCATCGCACTCCTGCCTGGTCAACAACAGTAAACACTCTGTCTCAAAAAATAAAATAAAATCTGATGTTTCACCAGAGACCCTCTCTGGGAAGATCCTATGTTTTAATATTTCTTCCTAAAATGATGAGACTGAAAAAAAAATCCTTTCTCTATTTTCTGTAGAGTTTTTAAACTTACATATTAAATATCCCATCTTGCACAGCTTCTACGTCACAAATTGTTTTCAGGTTAAAAGAGTACATTCATTAGTTGGACTCTCCTAAATTATTTGCTTCTTATAATCTTCACCACTCTACTCCTTGTTGGTTCCGAATTTCTGATGCCACTACACATATTTTTAAAAAACATTATTTCATTGTTGAAGTTGTTTCTTCCAGAAGTATTGGTCTCCCACAATTTTTTTTTTATCCTACAATAAATCAGTGGCCCTTAATTTTTTATCTAAAAATATTACATATTTTTCACTTTTTATGCCACTTTTCCTATTCTCTCTGTCATTTTATTACCTCATATTTCTCTTTAGTTTTGAGTCCATTTTTCTCTGGAGAGGTTAAGAACTATTTTCCTTTATTTCATTTATGTAACTTTTTTTCTTTTGGTTTATTTATTGCATGTAACTTTTTTTCTATCCTTTTCTTTCATTTTAGAGTCTACAAGTCTTTCAAGAATAATGTGGAAAAGATAGTTTAAACTGGAAAAAAAAAACTAGTGCCCTATATTTTATATGTTGCCTGAAAAAACTCACAGAAATTCTTCATATCTCTGACCGTTATATATATCGGTTCCATTATGTTTTGCTGCATAACAAATTACCCCAAATCTTAGTGGCATAAAACAATAGTCATTTTCATGTATCTGATCAGTTTGTTCCATTCCACATGTCAATAGATGTCACAGAATATTTTTTATTTGGCAGAGAGGCTGGTCTGAACCATCCAAGATAGCCTCCTTTACATTTTTTTTTTTTTTTTTTTTTGTCTTGGCAGGGAGAGTTAGTAGGCTGGGCTCAAATGGGAATGTTGATCAGAGTACCTAAAAGAAGTGTCAACAGTGTTGTAGATAGACTTCTTATATGACCGTTCAGGCCTCCCTGAGTGTTGTAAAACTCCTAGATGAAAGATGAGATTCTTATCTTCTTGCTTCAGATGTCCTAGAATATAATTATTGGTCTGTTTGATTGGTCAAATTATTAAAGGCAGCACAGAAACACAAATTCTAGGGAGAGGAATTAAAACCTAGCTGTCAATGAGAGGAGTAGCAACAATTAAGGATATAGCTATCCTTAACATACTACAATATTGCTCCTCAGTTTTTAGAATTTGCCTTCTATCTATCTCCCACATCTTTTTAGGGAGAGCAGGTTATAAAGGCGGACATACAAAATAACTCACAGTAAAGCCATGTAAGTCCATTATTATATAAGGTTATTTAGTGCTTAATTATCAGTTCTTAGTTTACTTTCTCTGCAGCTATGTGACCAAATGTTGCTTTATCTCTTTCACACACTGAGCCATAAAGTTAAGAATTTCTCATCATTAGGAGTCCTAATTAGAGTTTGAAACTATGAGTCTCATTAGTGCTGGTTGTGAACTATTTGACTCTCAACTTTAAATCCATACTTCTATACTTTGCTTTTTGATGCTGGTGTGAGGGTTCTTCAGCCTATAATTCTTTTTTTTTTTTTTTCTGAGACGGAATCTCGCTCTGTCGCCCGGGCTGGAGTGCAGTGGCCGGATCTCAGCTCACTGCAAGCTCCGCCTCCCAGGTTCACACCATTCTCCTGCCTCAGCCTCCTGAGTTGCTGGGACTACAGGCGCCCGCCAACTCGCCCCGCTAGTTTTTCTGTATTTTTTAGTAGAGACGGGGTTTCACCGTGTTTGCCAGGATGGTCTCGATCTCCTGACCTCCTGATCCACTGGTCTCGGCCTCCCAAAGTACTGGGATTACAGGCTTGAGCCACCGTGCCTGGCCTCAGCCTACAATTCTTTATCATGTGGATTTATTTTATGTTTTTCTAGTACAGGCACTGGAGGGAGACTGAAATTTGAGAGAAGGAAAGAAGTGACTTGTTTATTTCAATTCTCTTGTTACTCCTGTCAGTGTTACTTCATCAGTGTTGCTACATCGTGACTGCAGTAGTGGTTTCCAATTTCCCACTCATTTAGGTACTTTCACAACCATTCTGATCTCCTCCTACCCTAAAGGATTACCAGGACTGGGCTGACTTTTAGCTTTATGAGGGGCTTTAGACCTCTTCTCTAAATAAATGCGACATCAGCATCAACAGACTAGGCCACCTCTTGAGAGGCCTCACCCCAGAGCCTGTGAGATGCTTACTTTAAGCTCTTGAAATAGTAAGTGCTATTTTTTGTCTTGAGGTGTAAGTTATAGTTTATAAGACCCCTCCTTCCCTCCTTTCTGCTCCTGTGTTTCCATGCTACTTGTCTGCCACTCCTTCCTCAAATGTTTGATTCCCAAATCTATGAGGATCCTACTCTTGGCCTCTAAAATCTGAAAACTGCAAACATTTTACTTTTTCCCCAACTTTAAAGGTAACACCCATATCCTCATCTACTACCTCTGCCTTACTTCTTTTGTTTTTGTTTTGCCAAGTGAGCTTTCCAACATCTCATTTTTGGTGTGAAATGATCTCCGTTGAAATAGCTAGTGTAGTTTCTGTTTTTCTAATTGAACTCTCACTAACACATTGTACCAACCCTCTTTCATTCCTTATTCCCTTATTGATTGTCTCAGAAAATACAAGGTAAAATTCTGAGAAATCTGGGGGGGCTCAACTTTCTTCAATTCACTTAGTAATTTTGAAATAACCCAATCTATAGATAGCATATCTTTTTGCTAAAGTAATTTAAGTCGTTTCTTCATCTTGAAATAAAACCTAGCCTAATACAGAACTTGAACTGGAGAAAACAATAGGAAAAGTGACTCAAATCAAGTCTAAGAGAGAACACCTAACAATAATAAATGAAATATTTTCTATTTTGCCATTTTTTAACTCTATGTATGTTTCCTTTCTCTGTATAATAATAAAATCTTCTAAAATGCTTGGATACTAGTTTCTTTTTTGGAATTATTTTTCATTTCTAACCTGGACCATTCAACTTCAACTGTTGACTAAATTTATTGCAGCTTTCTTCCCCCTTATATAGTGGAGAACCCCACTAACATAGACTGATATGGTTTGGTTCTGTGTCTCCAACCAAATCTCAACTCAAATGGTAATCTCCATGATCCCCCATGTGTCAAGGGCAGAACCAGGTGGAGGTAATTGGAACATTGGTGCAGTTTCCTCCATGGTGTTCTTGTGATAGTGAGTGAGTCTCATGAGATCTGATGGTTTTATAAACATCTGGCATTTTCCCTACTTGCAGTCACTCCGTCCGGCCACCCTGTGAAGAAGGTGCCTGCCTCTCCTTTGCCGTCTGCTGTGACTGCAAGTTTCCTTATATTAATGATGGAGAGTGTCCAAGTTCCTGGAATCTTGAACAAAGATTTGGACAAAACACACAAATAAAGCAAGGAAGGAAAGAAGGGATTTGTTGAAAATGAAATTACACTCCACAGTGTGGGGGCTGCCCTGAGCATAGGGACTCAAAGGCCCTGTTAGAAAATTTTGGGGAGTTTCAATACCCCGTAGAGGATTCTATTGGTTACTTGAAGCACATCCAATGTAAATGAGGAAGATGAAGTGAAGTTACAAAGCCATTTACAGCATACGCACTACGGAGAGTATATTTCCTGTTATAGCTGAAGTGTAAATCGGCCTTATATTCCCTGCCTCCAGACCCTATTTTCCTGCCTCATCTAAGCCTCATCATCCCTGCGGAACTGTGAGTCAATTGAACCTCTTTCCTTTACAAAATGACCTGATCTCAGGTATGTCTTGTTAGCAGTGTGAGAATGGACTAATACAGTAAATTTGTACCACAGAGAGTGGGGCATTGCCGTAAAGTTACCTGAAAATGCAGAAGTGACTTTGGAACTGGGTAATAGGTAGAGCTTGGAACAGTTTGGAGAGTTCAGAAAAATATAGGAAAAGATGTGAAAGTGTAAAACTTCCTAGAGACTTGTTGAATGGTTTTGATGAAAAAGCTGATAGTGATATGAATAATGAAGTCCAGGCTGAGGTTGTCTCAGAAGGAGATGAGAAACTTCTTGGGAACTTAAGCAAAGGTGACTGTTGCTGTGCTTTAGCAAAAAGACTGGTAGGATTTTACTCCTGCCCTAGAGATCTGTGGAACTTTGAACTTGTGAGAGAAATGATTTAGGATATCTGGAGAAAGAAATTTCTAAATAGCAAAGCATTCAAGAGGTGACAGATTATGAAAGTTTGGAAAATCTGTAGCCTGACCATGGAATAGAAAATAAAAATTCATTTTATGGGGAGAAATTCAAACTGGTTGCAGAAATTTAAGTAAATAATGAAGAACCAAATGTTAATCACCAAGACAATGGGGAAAATGTTTCCAGGGCATATCAGAAAACTTTACTGCAGCCTTTCCCATCACAGGCTTAGAGGCCTAGGAGGCAAAAATGGTTTTGTGGGTCAGGCCAAGGGCCCCACTGCTATGTGCTGCCTTGGGACTTGATGCCTTGCATTGCAACCACCCTGGCCCAGGATAAAATGGGCCAAGGTACAGCTTAGGCTCTCACTTCAGAGGATGCAAGCCCCAGGCCTTGGTGGCTTCCATGTAGTGTTGAACTTGAGAATGTGTCCGGAGAGGTTCCTGCTGGTGGGTTCATGGTCTTGCTGACTTCAAGAATGAAACCAAGGACCTTGTGATGAGTGTTATAGCTCTTAAAGATGGCATGGACCCAAAGAGGGAGTGGTGGAAAGGTTTATTGTGAAGAACAACAGGACAAAGCTTCCACAGTGTGGAAGGGGACCTGAGTGGGTTGCTACTGCTGGCTGGGGTGGCCAGCTTTTATTCCCATATTGTTCCTGCCTATGTTCCATTTCTTCCCTATCAGAGTGCCCTTTTTTCAATCCTCCCTGACATTGACTATTTTTAGAATGGTGTTTTACAGAGTGCTGATTGGTGCGTTTCACGGAGCGCTGATTGGTTCATTTTACAGAGCACTGATTGGTGTATTTTACAATACTCTTTTAAGACAGGAAAGTTCCCCAAGTCCCCACTGGACCTAGGAAGTCCCCAGTTTGCCTCACTTCTCAAGGGTTCACAGAAGTCAAGAACTGAGTTTTGGGAACCTCTGCCTGGATTTCAGAGGATGCATGGAAATGTCTGAATGTCTAGGCAAAAGTTTGCTTCAGGGGTGAGACCCTCAGGGATAATCTCTGCTAGGGCAATGCAGAAGGGAAATGTGGGGTTGACGCCCCCATACAGTCTCCACTGGGGTATTGCATAGTGGAGCTGAGAGAAGAGAGCCACTGTCCTCCAGATTCCAGAATGGTTGCTCCACTGACAGCTTGCACTGTGCACCTGAAAGCCTCAGACACTGAATGTGAGCCCATGAAAGCAGCTGGCAGGTGGCTTGTACTCTCTAGAGCCACAGAAGTGGAGTTGCCCAAGGCCATGAGAGCCCACCTCTTGCATCAGCATGCCTTGGATTTGAGACATGGAGTCAAAGAAGATTATCTTGGCTTTAAGGTTTAATAACTGCCCCACTGAATTTTGAACTTGCATGGGCCTGTAGCCCCTTTGTTTTGGTCAATTTCTTTCATTTGGAATGGGAGCATTTATCCAATGCCTGCACCCCCATTGTATCTAGGAAGTAACTAACTTGCTTTTGATTTAACAGGCTCATAGGTGGAAGGGACTTGCCTTGTCTGAGATGAGACTTTGGCCTGTGGACTTCTGAGTTAATGCTGAAAAGAGTTAAGACTTTGGGGGCTGTTTGGAAGGCATGACTGTTTTGAAATGTGAAAAGACATGAGGTTTGGGAGGGACCTGGGGTAGAATGATATAATTTGACTCTGTGTCCCCACTCAAGTCTCACCTTAATTTGCAATCCCTATAATCCCCATGTATCAAGGGTACAACCGGGTAGAGGTATTTAGATAATGGAGGTGGTTGCCACCATGCTGTTCTTGTGATAGTGAGTTCTCATGAGATCTGATGGTTTTATAAGCATCTGGCATTTCCCTTGCTTGCATTCATTCCATCCTGTTGTCTTGTGAAGAAGGTACCTGCTTCTCCTCTGCCTTCCACCATTATTGTAAATTTCCCGAGGCCTCCCTAGCAATGCAGAACTGTAAGTCAATTAAACCTCTTTTCTTTATAAATTGCTCTATCTTAGTATTTCTTCATAGCAGCATGCGAACAGACTAATACATAGACCATGTTTTAAGTACTATGAAAATTGTTATGGTAATTTCAGAAAAAAATTATATAATTCCACATAAGGAGCTTTAGTTGAATAAAGATAATTTATAAGAGGAATGTGTTGGAGCTACCACAGTTAAAAAGACAGAAAAACATGGGGGCCGAAATAGCTGTTAGAAAATTGTATTCTTAGACCAGTCCTTGATTTATTCATCATGATGATAAGCCTTATAAGAGTAACTCATGGACTCAGCAAATTCGCTCAGATCTGCATGTTATATTATCCTGACATTGAGCTATAGGCACTGCCAAAAATATTTTATTCTTTACTCTTTAGGCTTTACATTGTCTTTTTATTCATAAAATGAAATGTGTCCTATCTTCCCTCAAACACCTGACCTCTTTTTTAACTTGATTTCATTATGTACCTCACCCACAAAATACAGCATTATTTCTATACCCAGATGTCATAATTGAGTCATTATACTTCCTAACGGATCTCTCAAGTGCTCTTATTCATTCAAGTGAGTTCCTATGGTATTATCATGACTTCTTGACCATGTATCTACTGAAATTTCCAGTTTCCTCCTATACTTTTTTTTTTTTTTTTTTTGAGATGGAGTCTCGTTCTGTGCCCCAGGCTGGAGTGCAGCGGTGCAATCTCGGCTCACTGCAAGCTCCTTCTCCCGAGTTCACACCATTCTCCTGCCTCAGCTTCCTGAGTAGCTGGGACTACAGGCACCCGCCACCGCGCCCAGCTAATTTTTTGTATTTTTAGTAGAGACAGGGTTTCACCATGGTCTCGATCTCCTGACCTTGTGATCCGCCTGCCTCGGCCTCTGAAAGTGCCTCCCATACTTTAAATTCTCATTGATGGTTCATCTTCCAAAGCCTATGTGACTTTTTTGTGCCAGATTTACTTTATAGTCTCTCTCTCTCTCTCTCTCTCTCTCTCTCTGTGTGTGTGTGTGTGTGTGTGTGTTTATAAAACTTCTTAGTGGGGCAATAATAAATGAATAATGATAAATGTATAAATTTTATTTATTAGTGGGGCAATAATATAGGAAGCTTAGAAAGATAAATGGTGAGAATCTCTTGAAAGATAAAAATTTCTGGGTATGGTGGAAGCAAAGAAGGAGACAAATGAGGATTTGATACACAACCTACAGGGCATTAATGCCAGTACATGAACAGAAAGCTGACTGTCAGTTTTATTACTTGATCAAAGAGGAAGACTGAGAAAACAAAAATATCATAGATGCTGTTTTTTAAAAGGCAGCTATTTAGGATAATCATTTCTAAACTCCTACATGATTGTAAGTTATGGCGATATTACAGAGGCCACAGTTTTAGAATTATTTATAAATTATTCTGTATATAACATTTAAGATGGAATCATTAAAATGTCCTGGTAAGACTACCAGGATTGCATACACAGTATAACTGTATTGATCTGGCCATAATAGAGCAAACTCAGGTATACCTTATTCAAAATCCTGTGGCACTTTTCCTACTATATCTTACTTCTTAATATAGCGTATGGAGGCACAGCCCATACTGTAGTATATTCAAGGTGAGAGAAAGAATACAAATATTATTCAGATACATTCCACTTTTAAATTTCATAAGGCAAATACATTTAGTACTGTTTTGTTTCAATATCTCAATTCATCTATTATTCATTTCACTATGCAGTGATATGAAAAAGAAAAAAAGGAAGTTAATATCATTCAGTGATCTGGCTTCCCCACAAGAGACCAGCTTTCTTACTAATTCAGACATCTTCTCCTCACTAGATAAATTTATGCAGCCACTCAGTCTTTTACACTAATTGAAAAAATGCTGATTTTGTGCACTGATGGACTACAAAACTTCATTGGAGATTTTCTGTGATCATAAGTACATTTGATCATTTTAAATGGCGCTTAGGGACTACATAACAGAGAGACTAATTCATCTGTGTTTGGAAGGTCTATACCCAGCACAAAGAGGCATTTCATATTCTACTCATTACTTCTTCCGAGAAAGAGAACCATAAGTATTTTATCAGAGTTCCAACAAGGAAAAATTCACTTTAATAATGCAATGTAAAGCATATATATGATTTTTTAATACTATAATTAGGATGGGCAGAATACATGATATAATAGGGGTTATTATATCATTTCTATTATACTCTATTAACATTATGAAGTTATCTTATTTTTATTTAAATTAGATACCAAAATTATTTTTAATGATGTTCAATTCATGCCTTCATATCTCATCAGTTTGTCGGTATAAATGATGCTAAAATAATGTTAATATCAATAGCAGATTTCCTTGTTTTTTCAGAATACAGATTCTTTTCCTCTTTGCCACTTAAAGGTACACCCCATCACTAAATGAGGGAATTAATGGTTTTCTGGTGCTTTCTACAGAAGATTTGCCCCAAAATATAAGTATGGATTAGAAATAACTGCCTTTCTTCAAACACTGTATTTTCTTGCATTCTTAAGTAATGCTGCTTTAAAAAAGAAAAAAAAAATGGCTTTGTGGCAGGATCTGTATTTTAGATGCTAGGAATTTAAATGATGAATAAGGAAAGCAAAGATTCCGCTCTCATAAACTATAGATCTGGGGAAGATAATAAGAGACAAACAACAGTAAAGAAGGGGACATCAACTGAAAAGGAGGAAACCTATAAATTAGATAAGGAAATTATCAGGCAGACTGACAGAGGTAGATCCTTCTTTACACGAAAGGATCAGGGAAGACCTCCCTAAGAAAATGACAAAACCCAAAACCTAAGGAATGAAAAGGAGTTAGCCACAAAAAAAGAACTAGAGAAAATGTGGCTTGCTGAGGTAAAGGAAACAGCTAATACAAAGCCCCTGAATAAATGTTTTTCATTAAAAACATATACTCAAAAAGGGATTTGAGTGAACACTGTGACCAGAACTTCAAAATCACTCAAAGAAGCAGCTAAATACAGGACCTGGTACAATGGCTCCCTGCCAGGTTCTGTTCTCTAATTCCACCAAAAGCAAGCAAACTCCTGCTTTCTTAACTCCTTTAAAAATAGAATCTTGGCTGGGTGCAGTGGCTCATGCCTTTAATCCCAGCACTTTGGGAGGCCAAGGTGGGTGGATCGCTTGAGGTCAGGAGTTCGAGACCAGGCTGGCCAACACGGTGAAACTCCATCTCTACTAATAGTACAAAAATTAGCTGGGCATAGTGGTACATGCTTATAATCCCAGCTACTTGGGAGGCTGAGGCAGGGGAATCGGTTGAACCCAGGAGGCAGAGGTTGCTGTGACTGAGATCGTGCCACTGCACTGCACTCTAGTCTGGGTGACAAGAGTGAAACTCTGTCTCAAAAAAAAAAAAAAAAAAGAATCTTACAATCTTACATCTTGGATATGCTTCTGTCAGGATTTGCTAGAAAATGGAATATAATACAAATAATTCAGGAGAGTATCATGAAGATAAAACTTTCATGTTGTCAATCTACTTGGCTCAAAAAGAATATTAAGATATCCAGATACTAGCAATACCTGAAAGGTATTATTACTTCTAAGACAAAAGAGATAAAATGGGGATATTACGTTCTTGAAATCCAAGGAGAGCTAGAAACCTTGAGTATTGGCCATAAGGAAAAAAATATGGCAAAGGGAGACATTCAGTCACTGCTGAAATATGGTACAAAACAGGAAAAAAAAGGGAAATGAATATACCATTCTTTCTTTGTTTTTGTACTTTCTCAACTCCTGTCAGTATTTTTCATTGGCGAAACCCAGTGGCGTTAGCTGACCTAGGGGCACAAGAAATGCAGTGTCTGTGGGTAAGCCTCTTGAGCACAGAACAGTCAAGGAAGAAATGTAATGCACCTGAGGTATGGAAGGTGCTAACTGAAAAAAATAAGCACAGCATACAGAAAGACATGTCCAAAACAGCAGTGTCTGAGAACCAAATTCAGACAAGCAAATTTCTCTTTATACATCAATGAAATTTAACAAGAGGACAAATATATGCCCTTGTTTTGAACACATGTAAGGGAAATACGTCCAAAAACTTGAAACCTTACTGATTGAGGTCAGTCATTTGTCTAAATCAACCCTAAAAGAAAATTTGTAGCGTTTTTAACAAAACAAGTTAAGGAGATTTTAACTTTGGAAAGAAAACTGAGAGGTAGATAAAAGAAAAGCTCGTGACAATCAGACATGAAGTTTATTTTATGACTGATGAATAGTTATTAATTTGAGAATGAATGAAAATCTGTAACTGTGACTACCTTGAGCACCCTCGGGGCAAAGTATACCTCTGCGTGATTGATTGAGCACATCAGAATATTCCAGCTTAATAATAAAAGGCATTAGGTTCTTTCATTTTCTCTAGCTTCAATAAGCAATTTCTCGTTTATTAATTCAGTTTTGTTTCAGGCTCCTACTAAGATACTGAAATAGAATACATTGCTGGCTCATTTCACTGCGGCCCTAGAGAAACTACAGAAGTGGGAAGAGGCAGGAGGTGGGGATCAAGATAAGAAGTCAGTGAGACAACTGGAGTGTTGGAGAATTCTCTTGAAGTAGTATAGGTAAACTGGTTGTACCAACTCAGAGAAGGAAACCTCCAGCTTAATTATGGAAAAGTATGTGAAAGGTGCTAACCTTGGAACTCTACTGGCTTTACTTGGGACAATCAATGTCTTCCCATATATCTGCAGGTACTCAAACTATTGAGGCAGGTGATCTAATGAATAAAATTAGGACAGTGCAGAAGTCTTCAAAGATGAATTGAGAAAAACAGGGAGGGGTTTTGACTTGCCTAAAGTTGTGATTTCCATCTTCCTCTCATGAGACTATGAGGATAGGTGGATGAAACTCTATGGAGTGAAGCTCCCACTGACTATAACTAGACAGCTTAATGAAATATGTAAACAACTATCTTCAGAAATTGAACAAAGGCAGTAGAGAAATGTGATTTCTGACAGAAGGAGGAGAAACGAGATAAACTCAAAGATGACATTATATTTCCTTCTGGAAGAATTTCCAGACCACGGTAAAAAGAGGGGCAATTTAGGCAGGATTTTGCAGCCTTTCTAAGTTGAGGAGAAAAATGCTGGAGTTCCAGGAGTCTGAAATAGCTAAATTTCATAAGAGAGAGAACAAAGGAGAAATAGATGTGCAGAAAATATACCCTAAATCCTGTATAAGACCCCCACTGAGGAAACTGCTGAATATTAAGCTTTGTATGCATAAGATTGTATGATGCTGGATACAGAAATACTGCCAAAAATTGTTCAAAGCTCTTCAAAGAAAGACATAATTGGTCACTTAACAATGTTAGAATTTATAATAACCGGCATGTAACAAAAATAATAGACATGAAAAAAGCAGGATAACATGTACCATAACCAAGAAAAAAGTCCATTCTTGGCACCTCAGATACTTTGCATTTTTACTCATCATTCCAGCTCTGATATGGGATAGGGACACCAATCAGGGCTGGGAGTGGGAGTAAGGCTGCCAGCATGGTGAGCTCAGAAGACAGAGCCTCAAGCCAGAGACAATTATTCTCAAGACCCCAAACATTTATGTGTTGAAGTTTTAACCCCTAGTTCCTCAAATGACTCAGAATGGAAATAAGGTATTTACAGAGGTGACTAAATTAAAATGAGGCCATTAGAGGGGGACTGATCCAGTATGACTGGTGTCCTCATAAGGAGAAGAAATTTGCACATAGACACCAGAGAGGGAAGACAATGTGAAGACACAGGGAGAAGACTTTCATTTACCAGCAAAGGGGAGAAGTCTGAGTCCGTCTTTACTCAACGGCCCTCAGTAGAAATTAACCCTGCTGATGCCCTGATCTCAGATTTCTGAACTCAAGAACTGTGAGAAAATGAACTTCTGTCATTTAATCACCCATTCTGTGGCACTTTGTTATGGCAGCCCTAGCAAAGTGATATATACCACAAGATTTTTAATCAGAAGGGTATTAAGAGGTAGACAGCATTGACTTAAACAACCAAGAATGAGATTGACATGAGATACAAACTGTAACATATTAATTTTCATGTTTTTCTTTTTCACTTTTCTGAATCAGCTGGTTAAGATTTCTGGATTAATTACTACTTAACTATGACACCAGTTATATCCTTACTCTTAATATTGCTTATTTATTTATCTATCTATCTATCTATCTATCTATCTATCTATCTATTTATTTAGACAATATCTCACTGTGTTGCCCAGGCTGGAGTGCAGCGGCATAATAGTGGCTCACTGCAGCCTCAACCTCCATGGGTTCAGGTGATCCTCCCACTTCAGACTCTCTAGTAGTTGATACAACAGCTATGTGCTACCATGCCTGGCTAATTTTTCTATTTTTTGTAGAGATGAGGTTTTGCCTTGTTGGCCAGTCTGGTCTTGAACTCCTGGACTGAATCAATCCACCTGCCTTGGCCTCCCAAAGTGCTGGGATTACAGGCATGAGCCACTGTGCCCAGCTTTAATATTGCTTTTTACATTCAATGTCATTCTTTTGTATCAGTGCAATACTAGGTACAATTTCCTTATTATTGTCTAAGCCATAAAACGGAACCAATCAGTCATCGAGTTTGTAGTTTTTGAGGGGCAACTCAGTTTCCTTTGCTATTACTTTCTTGTAAGAAAAGATTTGCTTACCTGAGTAGTTCAACCATAAAGTTACTTTTTATATGGCAAACATTCCCACAGACCAAACAGTTAGAAAAAAAAAAAAAAAAATCACTGTATCTATTCTACAGTTCATTAGGTTAGGAATTGAATCAATTCTATTGTTTTAAGTTGAGTAGTCTCTGTTCCCTGTTTGGAAATCAATAGTGAACTGTAATCATAATCTTTCTCTTTATATATGTGTATGTTGTAGTGCTCAAATGTGTGCTCTCCAGAATCTTTCTTGCTGTTGTACAGTCACTATTCTCTCAATGATACAACAGTTTTCTTCCAAGGAAAAATAAGAAAACCTGACACAGAGGTTGGAACAAGCACTGTCAAAAACTACACATATGACCCTTACCCATCCAACAATGATATATGTGTGTGTGTGTGTGTGTAAATATATATATATGCATGTCTATTGATCATATCCTATAATTAAATAATTCAGCTTACGCTAAAGAATGACCAAAAAGGACTGAGAATTTCAACCAATATACTAAACAACTTTTGGACCAACCATATTTCCTGTCTGTGCTAAACAATTCTGAGACCAAATGAACTTTACTGCTTCTGAGCTAAATAATAGGTGTAATTGGTAAAATAACGTAATTGCTCATTTCAGGGAATATTTGTTCCTGGAAGCCTGGACTATGAAAAAATTAAATTAGATTATTTTCCCACATGAACATTCTGCTCATTAAGGACTTCCCAAAAATACAAAGTTATTTTGTATACAAACTGCTTCATTTCAACCAGTCCTCTACCTTGGATGATCTGTCTTAAAATTACTAAGGGTGACTGATAAAATCATGTGGATATTGTTGGATAAATTCTGATAATGAGACAAAACTACTATCTGCTCAATATGATTTTCTCTACGAAGATGCTAAGTCCAATAAACTCAGCTTTGCTTGTTCAACTGTCAATGATTTTGGCCAATATTTTTTAAAGCAATAGAGAATTTTGAAGGACTTTTAGCAAATGATTATAGTCAAATCTGCACTGGAAAATATTATCCTGAATAGAGTAGCAAGAGAAGATTTGCAGAGTTCAATGAATAGCTTCAAACTCCTAAGCTTTTAGTGTGATAACATTCTAAAATCTTTTTTTTTTTTTTTTTTTTTTTTTGAGACGGAGTCTTGCTCTGCCACCCAGGCTGGAGTGCAGTGGCCGGATCTCAGCTCACTGCAAGCTCCGCCTCCCGGGTTTATGCCATTCTCCTGCCTCAGCCTCCCAAGTAGCTGGGACTACAGGCGCCCGCCTTGTCGCCCGGCTAGTTTTTTGTATTTTTAAGTAGAGACAGGGTTTCACCGTATTAGCCAGGATGGTCTCGATCTCCTGACCTCGTGATCCGCCCGTCTCGGCCTCCCAAAGTGCTGGGATTACAGGCTTGAGCCACCGCGCCCGGCCCATTCTAAATTCTTATAATTATTTTTTATTTAGACATTTTTACAGTTAAAAGAATAAACTTTTAAATAGTATTTATGGACTTTCTGATATTTTATATATCACTATAAATCAGTGAATATATTACATATTCTGTCAACATTAATCTATGAAGTTACTTATGTGATAATATTGATATTCAGGGATATTAGAGCTGAGAACTAGGTCTCAATTCCCAATGACTGCAAGCAGGAATTGCCTACCTGAAAGTCTCTGGAGAAGTCAGCTAGCTCGTTTGCCATCTCCTAACAGCAGTGTTACTGTCAGTGAATCCAGTCATCCAGTTTTAAAGATAAAGTACTGACATGAAAGTAATCAAATTATTAAATGGAAAATTGTTTTTTCATATTGTTTGCTGAATGATTCTACATAATTCACTAGTCGAGAGCTCTCATTACATTTATACACATTATAATGTATATTCAATTCATATTGCATTCAGAAGAATTCTAAGTTCATTCTTGTATACAGAACTATGATTCCAATACTGATCAGTTTGTATTCATGTTCAAAGCTTGTGATTACTGGGAACATTTCTCCTAGAATTGCCCAGCCTCTAAGGCTATTGATCTAGTGCCAAACCTTACTGCATTTATCCATCTATTTTCAGCTGATGTGGTGGATTTGACCTTTACTATGCTCTGTAATTTTACTTCTCTGAAGTTCCTTATAGTGAATATGTCTATGACAATAAATTGCTCCTTAAATGTAGTCCTTGGATTAACTATAAGCTTTAATAGAGCAGAGTAGCTTATTTATCAGTTTATTTTGTATTTTTCTGAATGATTATCTTAATCACCAGTTCTGGTTTTATTTATTTAACAAGTTATATGTAGTCACATATTATTTAAAGTCTTATGATTTATTTTATTGTGTATCAGAGATTTTGAATTTGAAAGCTATGGAAAAGTATAAATCATTATACAAATGTTTGATGCTTTATTAACAATTTCACTATAACGTGTATTTTTATTCTTCAGTGAAAATACATTATATAATGTAAATACTTCTGAAGAATTTTTATCTTGAGTCCTAGTAATGGAGTGGAGGTATTTGCGTAGCTATGAATGAATCTATACTTCATTTCTATATTACTGTGATGGTTTCTGAAGGCTTTCTTCCTCTTAACTTCATTTCAACCTATTTTCCACCCCAACTCTAAGCAAAAATTGCATTCATTCATACCCATTTCCAAAGTTATTATAATGTTCAATTTCACTGAAGATACTGCTACCAATGTAACTAGTAAAAACTATATGAGAATGTCTCTGGACTTTCCATAAGAAATACTTTAACTTTTCAAAACAGCCTTAGACAGATTAACACCTAAAGGATATATATGTATATTTAGGTTGTTTCTAACAGGCTACAATAATGTCTGTAATCATTTAAAGACTGAAAGACACAATAGGGGAAAGACTTGGCTCAGCAGCACAACGTTGACCTCTAACGTTGGAATCACAACAAATCTGGTGTGGATTCTGTTCTCTACATCAAGAGAAGAACTGACTTTTCTCTTAGACATGTATGCTCTAAACTGCATAATCTAATGGTCCTTCCACTTTTAGGTGACAGTTTTAGACTCATTTGAAATAGTATCAGCCCTTTGATTAAAATTAGACAGAATAATTTTCAGGGGAGTAAGGAGAAGGAGTTGAGTGTTAGCAGGGGAAGATATACTGTAGTGACCTCTGGCAAAAGTATCCTAGTAAAACAGAAAACATATTTATACATTTTAGACATTATTCAGCAAATATATATGGCTTCTCTCTATGTGGGTATTCTTTATTAATAGTTATTCAACACCAGGCTACTTAATTTGACCAACGAAATATTAGTGTCAGGAAGAACCTGAAGAGCCTGTGTTGTGCACTCATCCTTTTTCCCCTGCATTAAAATCATGGACTCAAACAGCAAGATAGAATCTCTGTCAGTCTGTGTGGCTGCAATATTTACATACTTTGAATGATAGTTGTATTTGTGTTTTTTTTAAGACACTGAGATTTGTACATATTTTAACACTGCATTCTAACTTAGTTCATCCTAACTGATACAAATGTTGGTTAAGTTCAACTCATTCTAAGATCTGTAAAATTATCTAAGACAGTTTCCTTGATTTGACAAATCAACTGAGTGTTCAGAGAGTAAAGTCCTATCTCTGTTATATGACTCCTCTGTTCATTAATAGGCTTTCATAAAGAGTTATATTAGTTTTTATTCCTTTTTACTTTCCTTTGCTTCTAAAATGATTGAAATCTAGTTTGCACTCTGACATCCAAAATATAACTAACTAAGCTACCTAACAGCCTTCTTACTCACAAGTGTAATCAACATTTTAAACTTCATCTTATTCATACTTTCACAATATTTGATTCTTCCTCTTTGAGCTCCTCCTTTTTTGACTTCCAGGGCATAATTTACCTTTGGACAATCATCTAACTTCTTGGACTCTCATTCTCTGAAGCTTTTCCTCTCCCTGGCAATATTCTAAATACTAACTTTTTAAGGGTTTTATCTTTAGCTGTCTTTCTCTCATCAAGCATTGCTATTATGCAATCTGACCAAGTCTATGGTTTTTAACCTTCCCCCAAAGGACTGTTCAGGTTTCATGTTTTCTATGAGCTTCAGATTAAAATTTCTTACTATCCAAAAGATATTGTTTATGCCCTGAAGCAACTGACTTTCATTAGGATATGGAAGTGTTGGAAATGGAAGAGCATGGTCTCTTTAAATGATCTGAAAGTGGGGCAGGGAAGTGCTGGGTAAAGGAGGGTGTGGCCCCTGGCTAGGGCTCCATCCCAGGAACCTTGGTGAGGACAAGCATTTCCTGCCCAAAGGTTGCACTTCCCAAGACCAACCTGGCCTGCCATGTCCCCATCCTGTACCTATAAAAAAAACCGAGACCACAGCAGGCAGATACACAAGTTGCTGGACGTCAAGAGGAGCACAACAGCAGAGAAACACACAAGCGGCTAGGCGTCTAGAGGAACACACTAACCAGCACTGAGCATGCTGGCAGGCTGCTGACCAGCAGAACAAAGCGAAGTTTGACTGGAGCAGTCAGAAGAGAGCCTGGGCCACTGAGCAGCCCAACTCCAGGGAAAACCTTCCCAATTCATCCCCTTCTGGCTTCCTCCATCTGCTGAGAGCTACCTCGACTCCATAAAACCTTGCACTTATTCTCCAAGCCCAGGTATGATCCAATTCTTCCGGTACATCAAAGCAAGAACCAGGGATACAGAAAGCCCTCTTTTCGTTAAGACAAAGTAGAGGGCTGGTTAACACAAGCCACCTATAGGGGGCAAAACTAAAAGAGCACCCTGTAACACATGCCCATTGGGGCTTCAGGAGCTGTAAACATTCATCCCTAGACACTGCCATGGGGTGGGAGGCCCATAGCCTGCCGGTCTGTCTGCTCCCTAGAGGCCTGAGCATCGGGGCACTGAAGAAGTGAGCCGCACCCCCTCGCACGCCCTGCGAGTGGGACGAGGGAACTTTTCCCATTTTAATTATACCTACCATTTTGCCCATATTTGTACAATCACTAAGCCCAAAATTTGTTTAATTCTGTATACCACCTTCCATTCACTGTCCTCTGATTGCTTCCGATGCCTTCCTATACTACAGTTTACAAAAACATACCATTTTCTCCCACTTAATATGTCTTGAATCTTTTTCTTTCTTAGGATAACCATTGCTGCTTCATTTATGTAGGGCTTTATCTTTTATTTTGAAATGCTGTCTCCTTCATCTTTAAACCGGATTAATGTTTCAAGTTCCATCATCTCCTCTCATTTCTTGATGAGACACAAGATAGTTTTCTAAGTAACACTGGATCTTTTTTGTTTTGCTTACATTATTTCCATGACTCTTCAATTCAGTTTTTAAACTTTAAAAATTTCATATATCCCATAGACATATAAACAACTAAATGCATAAAATAAATGCATCTACCTGATTGCTGATGGAGATGCAGATTTTTTTTTCACTGAGCTGGTGCTTTAACCCCAATCTGATTATATACCATAAATTGCCCTCTAGGAATCCTTAGGGCTCCTTGGAATTAAATTTTGAAACCAATATCAAATACCTTACTAATATGAAAAGCCAGTAACAGTAATAGATATAGCACAAATTAGATGGCACATGTTACTCTTTATTATTCAGATTTATGTTACTTTGTACCTTCCTTTTTACTATATACCACATATAATACTTATTTTTAGTTTCATTTGTAGTTTTATCAGTCTGAAGTGCTTTTCCTATTTCTCTTTTTGGTTCACTTTTATTAAGATTAATTAAAATTAGTTGGAGGTTTTAGTCTTGGATTTATACCAATGGTTGTTCTATGTTCAGCCCCGTTCTATGTTCAGCCTCTCTTCTTCATATTATTCCTTTCATGTGTCTATTTTAAAACAGATTGATCAAAATCCTAGTTCAGTATTACAGGCTGCAGTATTCAAAGTCTTCCAAATAATTTTTGAAGTTGGTTCTAACGAGAGTAAAAAAGAGTATATTTTCTTGCTCAAGATTAAAAACTCTTGAGCTGTTAGTTTTCCATCATTTTCTGGATGACATTCTGCAATAAAATAAAATAACAAGTAAAGCAATGAATGAATATGATGGAAAGGAAATTATGGAAACATATGAATCCTTGTTTTAGTGGTTCCTAGGGTTTGGCTGTATCCTTGCCTTTTGGTGGATTGAGTGTTCAATCTTTTATTATGTAAACTGCACTGGTGTTCACAAAATACTCTGTGTATTAGCTAAATTGAATTAAAATTCCTTAATTTACACCTGACTCAAAAAATTATATACACATAATCACAAAAAGTTGCATGTATTTCAGGAACTTTAAAATTTTCCTAGATTCTACCCAAGGACTTCAACTTGAGCAACACTATTCTGGGCAAAGGTCATTCATTTTTCCTCAGTGTTCCCATAGTTCCTCATTCAGAAGTCATTTGTAGTTGAATCATTCCCTTTAATAACTTGATTCATAGCTTGTCACTACTGTCTCCCATACTCTGAACTCTTTAATGGAAGAAATTGTGCTCCATTCACCTTTATTTAATGAGTTATCTTTATTCTATGATTTTAATGGTTGGATGTAGAAGATGGTAGACCATATTTATGTGATACTCTGAAGATTATCCCAGACTTTTGATAGTTAAAAAGAGCAGCACTTTGGGAGGCTGAAGCAGGCAGATCATGATTAAGAGACAGAGACCATCCTGGCCAACATGGTGAAACCCCGTCATCTCTACTAAAAAATACAAAAATTAGCTGGGCATGGTGGCACATGCCTGTAGTCCCAGCTACTTGAGGCAGCTTAAAATCCGAGAGGCGGAGGTTGCAGTGAGCCAAGATCGTGACACTGCACTCCAGTCTGGCGACAGAAGGAGACTCTGTCTCAAAAAACAAAACAAAACAAATCAAACAGCAAAAGAACATTAGAGGTTAGGTAATTTTGTGTCCCAACCTACATAAACATCTATTTTTGAAAGCTTTGGACAACTGGTCATCCATCTCTGTTTAAATATGGTATTGATTCATGACATACCTTGTTCTATCAATGGGTAATGTTAGCTCATGTATATTGATACACAATTTCAATGTCAATTTTTAATCTCCAAAATGACAGAAAATACTTACCCATTTTAAGTAATTATTAGTCAGCTAGGGCTGCCATAACAAAATATGATAGACTGGGTGGCTTAAATAAAAGAAAAATATTTTATTACAGTTCTGGAGGTCAAAAGTCTAAGATCAAAGAGCTGATAAGGCTGTCTTCTCCAGAGAGGCTCCTTTCCTTTTCCATCAAATGACTGCCTTCTCACTGTCCTCATGTAGTATTTTCTCTGTGCTCATGCTGCTATGTCTCTCTCTTCTCAGGACACCAGTCATACTGTGCTAGTGGCCCTCCCTTATGATCTTATTTAACCTGTATATTCTTCTTTAAGAACCTCTCTCCAAATACACTCACATTGAAGGTTAAGATTTCAACAGATGAATTTGGATTGGTGGGACACAATTCAGTCCAGAACAGTAATAAAATGTTTATGATTAGCTTAATTCCTGCTCACATAATTAGAAAGGCATCTTTATATTTTAATTTTTGAACAATGATTCTAAAAATATTCTATTTGATCTCAGAATTTAAAATTGTTCTTTATAGTCCAATCTCTCAGTATCTGTGAGCCATCTCATACTCTGAATAATTTACAAATATATTGATTATTTAGAACTAGTGCCACAATAATTATGTTTTCCTTCTCAAATTTGTCAAAAAAATGATGTTTCCTTCACTCATGTTTAGGAAGTATGATTCATTTCCCGCTGAAAATTACTAATTTTATGAAGTATGAGTAAAATAAAGCAGGGAGAACAATTTCTCTGAAGAGTCACTTCAATTTTTATTAACAGAAAATTATTCCAAGTACAAAGTATATCTAGTTGTATTTCCACTAAAATTATTTTGGTTGTAAATTACAGAGTATTTGTTTGAAATCAAATATGCATATTTCATCTTATTCTGAGTGACAGCTACCATATGTAGTTTTTCAACCACATAAATTATATTAGACATAAATCAGTAGCATGGCCAATTTAATGGCATATGTTTGGGATCATTTTTCTTTCAACTTTTAACTTCAGTATTTTAATTATAGCTAAAACACATTTTATAATAATCTAAGAGTTTCTGAATATGCCAGTAATAATCTCTTGACATTCATCTTATATTGATCAAATTTCTGCATTTTGTTTATATTTTTGGAAGCTACTGGTAGTATGGATATAAAAAAATCTTGAGTGCTTCGATTTAATTGATAAGGTGATTATAGTGCCTTACTGTTCATAATATTTACTATGTTTTCACAATGTAGTAAATACTATTATTTCTGTAAACCTTAATAACAGTAGCTATTTTCACTTGAGTACTGTTTATACAGAGATGAAAGTATATGAATTAAATCATTTTTCTCACCAAATATACTGAGTGAATACCTCTTGTACCATCTCAGAGTCAAAATAAGAAAGGGGATCTCAACAATAAACAGAAAAGTACTGTCATATAGAAAAAAAGGAAATAGACTTTCTATGTTTTCAAGGAGGATGTATGTTTACTAGAGAAAATTTTCAGAAGAGTACTATTCTTTGTGATTATAGAAAGGGTTATTTGAATTACATATTTATGCATGCATATTATCTTCTATACAGTGACTTTTTACTATTTAGGTAAAAGATGACATTTTACTACTTAGATAAATAAATTTGAGTACTCTAAGTAGACTCCATAACCAACATATTAAATGAAGCTTTTCTTTTTAATTGATTAGTACAGATTAGAAAATTGAGTATTCAGCCTACTAATTTAAAAATAATACACAAAATTTTTGTGACATGATTAATTTTATAACTTATTTTCTTATATAAAAATCCTATTAAAAACAGAGAAAATCCTTAACAATATATAACAATGAACGCTCTAACAATCCTTTAGCAGTAAAGAATCTATTCTGCCACAATCTAGCTTTATAACCTTGGCACTCTCAACTTCTTAAAATTTTAGGCAAATTTTATGGCAGGAACTTCGTACACTGGGGACTAAAAGGAAGATTAAGTGGATGATAATACTTCAGGTATTTTTAATATACCTCTCAGGTATTTACTTACACAAAACTTGCTGGAGGTGGTGATGATCTCTAGTTGAGACAATGGGGACCTGTGGCAGAACCAGAGATGTCTTTCTAAGAATCTTACCTCCCAAGGATCTCTAAGACAAGGTTACATTTACCTTTAGGGGTCAGGTGGAGTATGTGTAGTTTTGGAGACCTTCTGGCTACTTTAGAACAAATGGATAGATACACTCTTTGTTACACTAGAAATCCAGAATTTATTTTCACTTTTCTTCTGTCTGTTTTTGAGATACAGTATTTTCAGATAAGCACATATTGTACATATTTGACAATGTAAGTTTAAGATTCTAGAATGATCTGCTCAATTACAAGTTATAATCTGTATCTTGTGGCTTCAGAAAGCTTGAAAATTGTTGCAGAAGAGGAACAATTAATAAGATATGTGGTAGCTATCTTATTAAGGCAAGCACACACGCTATTACAAAAAAAATTTGTAGAAAAACAAGGTTAACATAAAGGGGGAAAAATCCACCAGGAACTTTGTTACTATGGAAACGTTATAGTGTATATATACTATAAAAAAATCAAGCCAGCAAATTAACTCATCTATCTTTTCTAATATGTAATTCTATAATTTATTTTGATGCTTAAACCTAAAATTTCCTTTCTGAAGATAAAACTAATGCAACATTGCATTCAAGTTTCCTGTCATAATAATTTTCAGTAAACTCAAAAATGAATGTGTTGTTTGTAAAGTGTAAATATTTTTATGTACTATACTCACATTATGTGATGATCGGGGTACCCAGTATGCTTACCAAAATACATGATCTAGGCAGGTAACTTTCCTTTCCTAAAAAGAAATATGCATGTAGTATTTTAAAGTTAAATGAATAAAAACAAAAACTAAACAAACAATATGGGTTACTGTTTTTAGTGTGTTTTATACATTTCTAGATATTAATTTTTATCACTTTCCCTTCTTGGTATTAGGCTTATTAATGTTCATCACGAATTTCAGCATCTATTGCTTTTGTATGAAAATTCAAGTGACTGTTTTTCCACATTATATCCCGTTTAAGAAAAAAAATACATTTCCTCAATGGAATATAATCACAATATAGAATTTTGTTTTAATTAGATAATCAATTAAACTTATCCTACAACACTTATTTTAAATAAAATAGAAGAAAGTCAGGTGAGTAGCTTTCCTGTAAGATACTATACTGTATATATTCTGAATATTTTTACATCTGATAACTTGTAAGTATAAATAGGTTTGGGAGATCATCTGAAAGCTTGTATTTAAATATTGTATGTATGAATATGATATGTGTGCACAGGTATGTGTGTTATGTTTCATGTACATATATTATATATATATATTAATGTTTGCTTTTCAATCATGTCTGTAGAAAACAAGACATATGAAGAAGAAACACATATAAGTTTTTCAAATTTTGGTTGCAACTAGTGGCATTTCAAATAATTATAAAAATATATTATTTCCTGAATCATCCTGAATCATCTCTGAATATTCTAGGATGAACTGTATCCTAAAATAAGACTCTATGTAATTAATGGAGAGTAAAGAAAGGCTTTATATTTCTCAAGCATATTGCTTATCTTCGGTTCAAACATTTTCTTCTGTAAACAGAATCTTTGGGGAGTCAATAACATAATGAATAATAGTCATTAGTATCAGCTTGCATTTATATGTGCTGGCACATTTTTCATGTCACTGGTAATCTACTAGTATTTTGCAACACAATGAAACCTATTTGGGTAGAAAATTACAGAGGCATAGAAAAGTAGATTATCATCTTTCTGGGCAGCTTTTTTTTAATAAGAATTTTTTAGCAGCATTTCTTATTTGATTAGCTTAATATAGGAGTAGAAATATAAATATTTAAGTACATTATGAGAACAAAATGGTAGGTAATTATTGGCAAGGCTTTATTTTTCTGATTAACTTCTCTTAAAAGGGAATAGTTAAGTGAATAATTTGGAAGGATGCACTGAGTTTCAGGTTAATAGGGGTTGGTACTTTCTACTTTAACAAGAGAAACTAAATCAAGAGTGTTGCTGTATAAGGAAAACATACATTTGAAGTCAGTCAAGCTGTCTCCCTCAATTAACCTGGAAACTATTTGTGGAAAATAAAACAATGTCTAGTTCGATGAACTATAAGCATTTTTGAAACACTGTGCTAATAGGAGACAGAGATTTTCTGAAGAAAGATTGCATGTTATTCAAAAACTTACAATATTGTAACAAGTCAAGATTTTCATCATACTGTAGTTATTATGAAACATCTAATTTGCTCTTCATAGTGATTCTATGAACATCTTCTATCTATTTGAAGAACTACATGAGAGAAAAATACCAGAAGTATGATTACCCTTGCAGAAAGTTTCCTGAGAGCTAGTCCAGTGTACTTTTTACTCATGCCACCATTAGACCCTCAACAACCTTGCACAGACAGGTGATAATAGCTTTACTTGGGTGCAACATCAAAAAAGGTGTGAATCTAAGACATAAATGTGAATGAAAGGCAGGTTAGAAAAGCAGAACAAACCAGACTAGGAAATCAGAAATAGCAGCTTGTTCCCTAGCCATTTATGTCTACTTTCAGTGGACATAGTTATAGACAGACAATCTTTTTATTATTTTTGAAAGCAGGAAAATTAGATAAATGTACCTTTTAATTTCAGTG
Source organism: Trachypithecus francoisi (assembly GCF_009764315.1). Classification (NCBI taxonomy): domain Eukaryota; kingdom Metazoa; phylum Chordata; class Mammalia; order Primates; family Cercopithecidae; genus Trachypithecus; species Trachypithecus francoisi. The sequence continues at coordinate 46,665,076 of NW_022681460.1, read as the reverse complement.
GGAAGGTGTTTTTAATTATTCTATTGCATTATTTTTGTAACTCTATAAAGTCTAGTATTATCACCTTTCTTATAAGGAAAAGTAAATGATATAGATGGAATGTCGAGTCTTAGCTTCATGTAAATGGTGTACACATCACTATAATACTTCCAAAATAAGAAAAAGATAAATTAACTTCTGAATGTATATTTGACGTTTGCATGTGAAGCCCAATCCCGCAAAAATTCTTCAAAGATCTGTATTTCATGTATTTCCTATTTTAATATTTCAATTAATAATTGACTCTACGGTATAGTTAGATGGAGCTCTGTTTTCTTGGAGAAGACTCATAATCTGAAATATGGGAAGAAAAATCTTCTTAAATTAAGGGCTGATAAAAATAAAAGGTATTTGATGTTAGCAACGTGATATAACACGTTGAGTGAGCTCTTCAGCAACTTCCAAAGATTTCTGAGAGTACTTTGCTCCTGGGTGTTTAGAGTGGGAGAGAAAAGAAAAGACAATGTGTCAGAAAGCAAGTCAAATGTAAGATACAGCTTTGATACTGCTAGATACATACTACTACTATGATACTACTTTGATACTACTAGATACTACTTGATACTACTTTGATACTACTTTGATACATCCAGATACTACTGGATGGGGAAAATCTTCAAAAATAACTGCACATTAATCAAAAAGGAATAAACCATTGGGGAATTAAATATTTGGTTGAGCTTCTCTGTAAATGAAACAGTGCCACGAAGACAAAAAAATGAGCGTTTTTTGGGAATATGCTTGGTAGAACACCAACAATTCTGGCTTTTAATTTTTACTCATAAGTCCCATTAAAATCAATTCTTAGTAAAAGATGGCATAAGTCATAAAAATTTCAAACTGTTAATTGTTTATCATATACAGCTTAATAAATGTATAATGTTGCTAAATATGACAAACAGTATATGACTTAATAAATGGCTCCTGTCATTTATCTACATATTTCAAAATGTGTTCCTAATATAATATGTCAATATGACCGCTATTGATTCAAACCATGCCATGGAGCACTATTTTTCATGATTAAATTATGTAGCTGTTTAACACAGGTGAGAAGAACAGATACATTGATGTGAACTGTCCCCTACTTACGATTCATCTTTGATTTTTTAACATGAATTTTTGTATTTTTATTATCATTATGTAAAATCTAATTCAAAATCATCTTTTACTTTGTTGAGTAGATTTTCCCACATATCCTATATAACAAGTGGATCAGAATTCAACTATGATATAAAGCATCATAATCATATTTATATATGAATTCATGAGAAGGAAATATGTGTAAAATATTTTCATACTGTTTTTAAAATTAGTAAAAGTATAACTTTCATCTTTTTTACTGTAACCATTTTCATAGGAAAATGTAGATCTATTTATTTCCATGATTTTGCACACATTAATATATGATACATGAATCTAAAATTAAAACAGAAATATTTTATATACACTTTCTTCATGCTTACTTAATAGTCATCTTTTCTCTCCTCTTTCTTCCTTTTATGTATCATGTATCTAAGTCTACTCAGTACCTTATTTCTTATTTAAATTTGTAGCACCTGTTTTCATACTTGTGACTTTCTTTTTCAGTTTTTAAAAGTAATTAATTATATGTTTTACAGACACATACATACACACATTTATCCTTGTGAACCCACCACCCAACCTGAGAACTAGAAAATTGCTAAAGCTAACGTGTGTTCATTTCTAATTTCATCCTCCCTCTCCCTCATCCCCTCATCCAAACATAAACACTATCCTGTGTGTTTTTTAATTAGTATTTGCTTTCCTTTATCAAAAGATGACTTAGCATATTTAGATGTGACCATACATATAGATTTAGTTTTGAATTTATGTAAATGGTATGCATTATTGGGGACCCTGTTTTTTTTGCTCAAATTATGTATATAAGATTGATCCGTGTTATTCCCCATGCATCTCTGGTTAATTCATTTTCACCAGTGTGTAATATTTTGTTTTGTGACCAAATCAAATTTTATATTTCCATTCTTCTTATATTGGCTGTTTGCTTGGTTTCTATAGTGGGTTGAATAGCATCCCCTTCAGAATGTAATTTTATTAGAAAATAGGTCTTTGTGAATGTAATTAATTAAGGATGCTGATATAGTTATTATCCTGGATCCAGAGCAGCTCCTAAATCCACTGACTGGTATTCTTATAAGAAGAGGAGAGGACACAGAGACAGGGACGAAAAAAATATGTGAGGACAGAAACAGAGATTGGAGATATATTGTCATAAGCTAAGAAAATTCAGGAAGCACTAAGAAGTAGAGAATTAAAGATTTTTTTCCCAGTAGCCTTTAGACGGAGCTTGGCCCTGCCAGTGCCTTGAATTCAGACTTCCAAGCAAATAAATGTATGTTTTCTTAAGTCTTTGTTCTATCACCTGTGTCTCTTTATCTCTATTTTAAATAGTCTAATTTTCGGAGCCTCTGGACTTCATCCTAGCAAAACGTTCCCACTTGTTGTCCTGCTGAATATGCAATTCCCACTCTTTCATGAGAGGTGTTTCATCAGTTGCTGAACCCATTCACTGAGGGGTAAATCTGTATAATTTCATATTCTGTTTCTTTTCCTCTGCCATATACTTTTATACTGTCCCTTTCTTGATAATTATTATTATTCTATAATTTATCTCTTTAAGCCTTAATATTAATACATGATTATTTTATATTCTGCATCTAATAATTTAAAATGTGAATTCCTCAGGGCTCCATCTCCTTATTTCTCCTAGATCCCTAGTGGTAGCTTGTTTTACATATTTTGTGCGCCACTTGAAAATAGTAGGTTTCAAATTTTGTGTGAGGACCCTGAACAGATTTTAGTTTATATCATCAACTCATATTCTTACTCCTGGAGGGTTTAGTCATGATCTTAGAGGGCATTTCGTTATTTAATTCCTTACTTACAGAAGGAACCTGTATTAGGGTTCTCCAGAGGAACAGAAATAATAGGATAGATATGTATATGAAGGGAAGCTTATTAAGTATTAACTCACACAATCACAAGGTCCCACAATAGGCTGTCTGCACACTGAGGAGAAAGGAAGGCCAGTCTGAGTCCCCAAACTGAAGAACTTGGAGTCCAGTGTTTGAGGGAAGGAAGCATCCAGCATAGGAGAAAGATGTAGACTGGGAGGCTAGACCAGTCCAGTCTTTTCACATTTTTTTTTTGCCTGCTTTATATTATAGCCATGCTGGTAGCTGATTAGATGGTGCCTACTCAAATTAAGGGTGGGTCTGCCTTTCCCAGCCCACTGACTCAAATGTTAATCTCCTATGACAACACCCTAACAGGCACACCCAGGAAAAATATTTTGCATCCTTCAATATAATCGACTTGGCATTCAATATTAACCATCACAAGTCCACCCCTTGTCAACTTGAATCCATACACATCTCCTGAGATCATACATAATCTTCAAATAAAGACAATAATAAGGTCATAATTATGCCTAACATAATACAACTGTCCTTCGTACAACCAGCAATGCACCAATCCCCAACCCAAATACTATTACCTAGAATTAACATTACTTAAGTGTTGATATGAAGTCATAAATCTTAGGTCACATGATAAATAAAAAAGGAAATAAAATGAAGATATTTTATTAGTACAAGTGAAAACATGCACACATATGTTTTTAACAAAAGAAGGAGGAAATACTTATGACAATTACAGCCCTTGTTTCTGCAACAAGTCACGTGGTCATAGCTGGTATTGATGACTACCTTCTTCTACTACCCATTCTGTACTTTGCCTTCAGCATTCTCTCACTTTGCCTCCAGCAAGCAGCTCAGCAGGTCGAGATTTTTTTCCTGGTGGAGTGACTCAAATCTTTATTCCTAAAGGGTCTGGGCCATTTATGGTTCTGCCTGGATTGGACTGTTTTAATTTCTCATTGACTTTAATCGCAGGGCATAGTAATACTAAGAGACACTCTGTTAAGTAAGTCTTATTATAATAATCTTAATACAGGAGATCTATTAATCTCCTGTATTCCATGCTAATCTTCCTTATCTCCGTTGTGGAGTAGTAGACCGATTTCACCTTGATGCTCCTGGTCAATCACTCCAGTCAACACCGTAACTCCCTTGTTAGTCTGTTGACTTAGAGGTAGGAGAAAAGCAAAATGTCCGGGTGTCAATTTTAACTTCCAGTTTAATGGAATAATTGTTGTGTCTCCTTGTGGCAGAATTCCTCCCTCGGGAACTAAGACCTCTAGGCCAGCTGAATGTAATGTCGCAAGAACAGGAAGCAAAGATTTTGCCAGTGGATCACTAGGGATGTTGGTGAGTGGTGAAACTTCCCCTTCCACCCCTTGATTCCTGGACCTGTGAATCCTAGCTATGGGAGAAACAGTACCATATATTGGACACTGATTCACAGCGTACACAGCCTTCTAGAGAACTTTGCCCAAGTCCTACAAAGTATTGTCGGCTAGTTGGCATTGTAATTGTGACTTCAAAAGGCCATTCCACCGTTCTATCAATCCAGCTGCTTTAGGATAATGGGAAACATTGTAAGACCAATGAATTCCATGAGCATGAACCCAATGCTACACTTCTTTAGCCATAAAGTGAGTGCCTTGGTCAGCGGCAATGCTGTGTGGAATACCATTACAGTGGATAAGGCATTCCATGAGTCCATTGATGATAGTCTTGGCAGAAGCATTGTGTGCAGGATAGGTAAACCCACGAGTAAGTGTCTATTCCAGTGAGAACAAACCACTGCTCTTTCCATGACGGAAGAGGTACAATAGGTCCAATACAATCAAACTGCCACCAGGTAGCTGGCTGATCACCTCAAGAAATGGTGCCATGTCAAGGGCTCAGTGTTGGTCTCTGCTGCTGGCAAATTGGGCACTCACCAGTGGCTGGAGCCAGGTCAGTCTTGGTGAGTGGAAGTCCATGTGATGAACCCATGCATATCCTCCATCCCTGCCACCATGGCCACCTTGTTTATGGACCCAGTGGGTAATGACAGGGGTGACTGGGGAAAGAGGCTGAGTGGCGTTCACAGAACAGGTCATCCTATGCAATTGATTATTAAACTCCTCTGCGGAGGTCACCCATTGTTGAGCACTCACATGGGATACAAATATCTTCACAGTTTTTGACCACTCAGAGAGGCCCATTTGTATACCTCTTTCCCAGATTTGTCACCAATTTTCCAGTCATGCATCTTCCAAGTCCCTGACCATCCAGCCAAACCATTAGCTACAGTCCATGAATCAGTATATAATCACACATTTGGCCATTTCTCCTCCCATGCAAAGTGTGCATCCAGGTGCACTGCTTGAAGTTCTGCTGATTGAGAAGATTTCCTTCACCATTGTCCTTCAGGGATGTCCTAGAAAGGGGCTGTAGTGCTGCAGCTGTCCACTTTCTGGTGGTGCCTGCATATCGCGCAGAACCATCTGTGAGCCAGGCCCTAGTCTTCTCTTCCTCTGTCAGCTTATCATAGGGAACTCCCCATGAGGCCATTGGTGGAGGCTACGGAAGAGAATGTGGGGTGGCAGAAGTGGAGACCATGGGCATTTGAGGCACTTCCTCATGTAACTTACTTGTGCCTTCAGGACCTGTGCAAAGCCAGTCACATACATACCACTTCCATTTGATGATGGTATTCTGCTGTGCACGACTCGCTTTATGGTTAGATGGGTCAGAAACACCCCATTCATGAAAGGCAGTTCAGGACTCATGGTGACTTGATGACCCATATCAAACATTCAGCTTCCATCAAAACAAACCCAGTAACAGGATAAGAGCTGCCTCTCAAAAAGAGAGTAGTTATCTGCAGAAGATGGCAGGTACTTGTTCCAGAATCCTAGAGGCCTCCACTGTAATTCACCTATGGGGCCCTGCCATAGGCTCCAAACAGTAACCCTTTCTGCTACTGACACCTCAAGCACCATTGGATCTGCTGGGTCACATGGCCCAAGTGGCAGAGCAGCTTACACAGCAGCCTAGACCTGCTGCAGAGCCTTCTCCTGTTCTGGACCCCACTCAAAACTGGCTACTTTTCTGGTCACTCAATAAATGGGCTGGAGTAACACGTCCAAATGAGGAATGTGTTGCCTCCAAAATCCAAACAGGATTTTGTGCCTCTTTCTTGATTGTAGGAGGGGACAAATGCAACAACTTATGCTTCATTTTTGAAGGAATACCTTGACAGGCCCACACCACTGGACCCTCAGAAATTTTACTGAAGTAGAAGTTCCTTGAATTTTAGTTCAGTGTATTTCCCATCCTCTGGCACAAAAGTTTCTCACCAATAAGTCCAGTGTGTTTGCTACTTCTTGCTCACTGGATCCAATGAGCATAATGTCATCAATGTAACGGACCAGTGTGATATCTTGTGGAAGTGAAAGTGATCAAGGGTCCTCCAAATGAGATTAATATATAAAGCCAGAAAGTTGGTATAGTCCTACGGTAAGACAATAAAAGCTGGCCTTACCAGTTGAAGGCAAATTCCTTCTGGTGGACTTTATAGACAGGAATGGAGAAATAGGCATTTGCCAAGTTAATGGCTGCATATCAGGTACCAGGAGATGTGTTAATTTGCTCAAGCAATGAAACCACATCTGATACAGCAGCTGCAATTGGAGTCACCACTTGGTTAAGCTTATGATAATCCACTGTCATTCTCTAAGATCCATCTGTCTTCTTCACAGGCCAAATGAGAGAGTTGAACGGGGATATGATGGGAGTCACCACCCCTGCATCTTGCAAGTCCTTGATGGTGGCACTAATGTCCACAATCCCTCCAGCTATGAAATATTTTTTTGATTTACAGTGTTTCTAGGGAGAGACCGCTCTATTGGCTCCCATTTGGCCTTTCCCACCATAGTAGCCCTAACACTACCAGTCAGGGAGCCAATGTGGGGGTTCTGCCAGCTGCTAAGTGTGACTATGCCAATTATACATTCTGGCACTGGGGAAATGACCACAGGATGAGTCTGAGGACCAACTGGATCCAGTGTAAATTGGACGTGAGCTAAAACTCCATTAGTTATCTGACCTCCATAAGCCCCTACTTTAACTGGAGCACCGCAATGATATTTTGGTTCCTCTGGAATCAATGTCAGCTCAGAGCTAGTTTCTGGTAGCCCCCAAAATGTCTGATCATTTCCCCTTCCCCAATGCACAGTTACCCTGGTAAAAGGCCGGAGGTCTCCTTGGGGAAGAATGGGAGAAATATTAACAGCATAAATTGTCAGCAGCATAGTTGGGTCCTTCCTCAAGGGAACCTGGCCTCGCCTTCATTCAAGGGGTTATGGTTCTATAAACTGGCTCAAGTCTGGAAATTGATTGAGGGGCTGTGATTCTGTTTTTATAATTCAAATTAGTCTTTTATCCATTTTACCTAGACATGTTCTGCTTATATAAATTAAGTAGGAATGCAGTAGACTTCTTATCAATTTCACTTCTAGGAACACTGTGGTTAATTAGTCAATGCCAGAGCTCTCCATGAGTCAGATTATTCTGATTGTTACTTTGCCTCTGCTGTTCATTACAGTAGCTGCACCCACCTTGCCTTTGACAGTTGAATGCAACCACTTGCCCTCTGCCATCTGGGATCCAACTATTCCCATAGTATTTAAATTTTGTAATTGAGTGACTGTGGTTCCCACTGTTAGATCTGATATACAGAGAGGAACAAATACAGGGCTCTTCAAAGAGGCAGGTACTACTTCACACATCTATTTTGCAAGGCATTGGTCAAAGGTATATCTTCTGGACCCTCCAAGCTGGGATGAGTAGGTCTAAAGTGACTAATCCACTCCACCATCCCATTCTCCCTAAGCCTTTAGATCCTTTCCACTACATTAAACCAAGGGAGATAAGGCATTTCCAGCTCACTCACAGTGGGCCATCTTTTAATCCATATTTCAGCTAACCAAGAAAATATACTATTAGAACATTTTTTAATGCATACTCCCCACTTAGGGGGCCAAAAATCAATAAATTCAGCCTGATCCAATGCTATGTTGCTTCCACCATTATCCCACACCTTTAATATCCATTCCCATGCCTGGTTTTCAGATTTCTGCTTATATAAATTAGAAAACTCAAGCAGTTCTTTTTGAGTGTAGTGCACCTCCTCATGGGTCACATGTTCAGCCTCACCTCTAGGGACCTGCCACAACTTTAGTCTGGTTATAGGTCTAGAAGCAAACAGGGGTGTTGGGAGTGGCTCTTGAAGAGAATCAACATGACCTTGCCTGGCAACTTTCTCAAGGGAGGCCATCACTGTTGCCTCAGGAAGCGAAGGGTTTATCTCCTCAAACAAAAGTTGAAAGGCTGATGGCAGCATGGGTCAGGGAGAGGATGCTGCCACTACTGGGGATGAGGAAGCTGTTTCTTCTGGCAAAAATGTGTTCATCAGATTTTACAAACTCAGTGTTCCCAGCTTCATCAGGGTCCTCCCACACATCCTTATTTCAAGTTTCAGGGTCTCATTCTTCTCCAATTAGTGCCCTCACTTTAACAGTAGACACCTGGCAAGTGGCACGTCAGCCACTCACATGATAAGAGATTGTGTCTGTTTTTCCACAGTTTTAGCTCTTTCTCTACAGGAGATAAGACTCTCATTATCTTAGCAGATTTGAGGCTCAGTATCTGCTTCTGAAGCCAGGAGTTAGAATCCCTGAGTTCATCATTGTTTTGGATCACTGAGTCCACTGAACTTAGAAGCAACTAACCAGCTTCATAAGGTTCCTTGGTTCTCCACGTATGGTCAAAGGTATTATGTATAGAGTCACTAATCTCCTTGCCTCTCACAAGTGTTGAGTCTGGAATGTCAAATGCATTTATTTGCACAATTCTCTAAACAATTCATGCCAAGGACTATCAGTGTGCTTCACACTATTAGAAGTAGAATCCTTAGCATGTTTGGGTCTAATCACGTTGAGCAGCCAACTCCAGAAACCCCCAAACCAATGAAAGAACTCCATCCTTAATATTCTGTTCCTCTAGAACCACTCCTGGTACCAAAATTGGTATTAGTCAGGGTTCTGTAGCGAGACAGAACTAATAGGAATATATATATATATATATGGTGAAGTAGTTATTTTTTAAAAATTCCTTCTACAAACAAATAAATACATGTGTAAATAAGGGACAGTGGGAGAAAGAGAAATCTATTAAGGTTCTGTGATGCTTAATAGTGAGTGTCAACTTGACTGGATTGAAGGATGCAAAGTATTGATCCTGGCTGTGTCTGTGAGGATGCTGCCAAAGGAGAATAGCATTTGTTTTGAGACATATGTATATATACATACAAACATATATACAAAACCTTTTGTTTTGAGACATATGTATATACACATACATATATGTGTCTGTATTATATATACATGTATATATGTGTATATATATGTAGCTTTAGGCTAAACTTTTCATGCATTTCTTACATTTTTATTTCTTTGGCGGTCAGTGGAACTTTATGTGGTTCCTTTGGTAGTGTTGCCTTTGTTTGATTCTCTCCTTCATATATGTGTGTATATATATACATACACACACACACACATATACATTATTAAGTACTAACTCACATGATCAAAAGGTCTCACAATAGGCCATCTGTAAGCTAAGGAGCAAGGAAAGACAGTCTGAGTCCCAAAACTGAAGAACTTGAAGTCTGATGTTCTAGGTCAGGAAGGGTCCAGCACGGGAGAAAGATGTAGGCTGGGAGGCTAGGCCAGTCTCATCTTTTCACATTTTTCTGCCTGCTTTATATTCTACCCACAGTGGCAACTGATTAAATGGTGCCCACCCAAATTAAGGTTGGGTCTGCATTTCCCACCCCACTGTCTCAAAACAAATGTTAATCTTCTTTGACAGCATCCTCACAGAAATAGCCAGAATCAATATTTTGCATCCTTTAATCCAGTCAAGTTGGCACTCACTATTAACCATCACAGAAGCTTAATAAATTTATCTTTCTCTCTCCCGCTGTCCTTCTTTATTTACATATGTATTTATTTGTTTGTAGAAGGAACTTTTTAAAGAATAATCATTTCGCCGGGTGCGGTGGCTCAAGCCTGTAATCCCAGCACTTTAGGAGGCTGAGACGGGCGGATCACGAGGTCAGGAGATCGAGAGCATCCTGGCTAACATGGTGAAACCCCGTCTCTACTGAAAAATACAAAAAACTAGCCGGGCAAGGTGGCGGGTGCCTGTAGTCCCAGCTACTCGGGAGGCTGAGGCAGGAGAATGGCGTGAATCCGGAAGGCGGAGCTTGCAGTGAACCGAGGTTGCGCCACAGCACTCCAGCCTGGGCGACAGAGCGAGACTCTGTCTCAAAAACAAACAAACAAACAAACAAACAAACAAACAAAAGAGAATAATTATTTTACCACACTGTAGAAATCCAAATTGCTCTTTTATATTATTGATATATGCATACCTATGTTATATGTATCTTGCCTAAAATAAATAATGAATTAACATTCATATATATTTTAGATCATATATATATATAAAACAGTTGCAATTTAGCTTAGCAGTTTTTCTACTCTTAGTAACTCTAAATGATGAATACATTGAGTTCTGAATGACTTACATTTATGTGACTTATACATCGTTTGGAAATCTCTAAATATTGTAGCTATAAAATAACTATCCCTATCTCCCCTCCATTTGCTGAGGCAAAGTGAAATGAATCATCTACAATCTGTACTGCAACTCGGAATTTATTTTGCAGTAGAAATAACCTTAGAAATGATTGTTAGCTCCATAACATAAATAAATTATACAATATTTATAGTAATTTTGTTGATAGCCGTAGAGATTTCAACACGATTTATAGAATCATTTTCTAGCCAAAATGCTTTTCACACAATCAGTTTTACTTTTGGAAACATAATAAGTACATTTGTAAATGGGATTTTACTGGACTATGATGAATGCAATAGATTTTGTTACATAGAAAATAAAATATATTTACACTTTATGCTTTGCTAATAAATATATTGTCATGCAATCAATTTATATTTACCTTTGTGTCTCCATAAGTACAGTAATAAATGTTAATTAATAAAATATAATAGCACATCAGGCCCTATAACAAATGAAGTTTCATAAACTAAAGTTCTTATTCCCACTCAAATTTATATCAGAAAATATTACCTTTTGATAATTAAAAATACAGGGATTCAAATAATGTAGATACTGGAATTTAATAATTAAATGGTTAATTTTAATCAATCAATAAAAGTTACATATTTGAAGCTGCTTTTGTATTATTTAATTTTACTTTGCATGGCAAATGCTACTTGTATATATGGAGTACAGTATGATTTTTTGATGTATGTTTATAATGTGGAATGATTAAATAAAGCTATTAACAAATGTTTCACCTCATATGCTTATCACTTTTGGTGGTGAAAACATTTGAAATCTACTCTTTCAGCAGGTTTGAAATATACAGTACATTATTATTTATTATTGTCACTATTCTATGTGACAGATCACTGAAGATTTGTTACAAGAAAATCCTTAGACAAATTAAATTTAACAGTTTAATTGACTGAAGAATGAATGGCGAACCTGGAAGCCCCAGAGCCAGAATAAGTTCAGAGAGCATCGTGATTCCATGTGGTCAAAGATTTACAGACAGAAAAAGGAAAGTGACTTACATATCATGCACATGAGGCACAGAAACTGCCATGGTTACAGCTCTAGCATTTGCCTTATTCGAACACAGTTTGAACTGTTGGACACCTCTGATTGACCTGAAACTCGGTGATTGGCACAAAGGTAAGTTATAGTTCACTATGTAGAGAGAAACCTTTAGGTCTAACTTAAAATACATAAGGAGGCAGCTTTAGGATAAACTTTTCAGGCATTTCTTACATTTTTATTTCTTTGGGGTCAGTGGAACTTTACTAGGTTCCCTTGGTAGTGTCGTCTTTGCTTGATTCTTTGTTATCTTTATATTCTTTGTTATTCTTTATATCCTTGCATTAGTATATTTGCATTTAAATGAGCAAATCCCTCTTTCAATCTTCCAGACTGGTTTTGACAAGTTAAAATATCGCTGTGTTAGATCTGTCGGCTGATGATAATGTCTCAAGGATTACAGTTGAATGGGATTGGACTGAGGTCCTGAGGCTGATGCTGAGTCCACAATGGAGATTCAAGCAGCTAGCAGACTTACTTCCAGGGGCTTTACTGGATGTGGGTGCTGGTTGGTTTCTGGGTGGACTGGACTGTCACTAGGACATTGATCTGTGGGGCTGGCACTGAGATGAGAGTCATCTCAAGCATTCACAGATAGGAGGCCTCATACTAGATATGCTGATGGCTGCTGCTTCCTCCAGATCTCTGAGAGGGCTCCTGCTGAATCACTAGATGGGTCCCTGGGCTGGCAGTACTGCTTGAGTCTGTGGCTAAGATGGGCTGGAATTGAGACACAGGGTTGTTTTATGCCTGCACCCAAGACCAAGATCTTTAGGCTTGTCTTTGGAGTCATAAGTAGGTGTGTCTCCCATTGGGTTAGTGAGTGAGCAGGCCTGCTCTCAGAGTGGGGTTGAGAAGAGCTGAAAACAGGATGGGCGCGATGGCTCACACTTGTAATACCAGAACTTTGGAAGGCCAAGGCAGGTGGATCACGAGTTCAGGAGATCGAGATCATCCTGGCTAACATGGTGAAACCCAGTCTACACTAAAAACACAAAAAAATTAGCTGGACATGGTGGCGCTTGCCTGTAGCACCAGCTACTTGGGAGGCTGAGGCAGAAGAATCACTTGAACCCGGGAGGCAGAGGTTGCAGTGAGCCAAGATCGAGCCACAGCACTCTAGCCTGCTGACAGAGTGAGACTCTGTCTAAAAAAACAAAACAAAACAAACAACAACAAAAAACCACCACCACCGACAACAACAACTTATAAGGCTATTCAGGATCCACAATGTGACAGAGGTCAGGACATCAGCCTGCAGGGCCACTACTGGATGAGCTTCCTCCCAGGTCAAATGGTAGATCTGCTTTTAGTTCTTTGTGAAATCTCCTTACTGGTTTTTTTCCATAAAGGTTATACTAATTTGTATTCCTACTAACAAAGTATAAATGTTCCCTTTTCATCACATTCACACCAATAGGTATTGTTTTTTTGACTTTTTAGTAATTGCCATTCTGGCTGGCGTTAGGTGGTATCTCATTGTAATTTTAATTTGCGTTTCTCTGATGATTAGTGATGTTGAACACTTTTTTCATATGTTGGTTGGCCATTTGTATATCTTTTGAGAAATGTCTGTTCATGTAGTTTGCCCCCATATATATATATATAATATATATATATATATATATATATATACTTTAAGTTCTAGGGTACATGTGCACAGCATGCAAGTTTGTTACATATGTATACATGTGCCATGTTGGTGTGCCGCACCCATTAACTCGTCATTTACATTAGGTATCTCTCCTAATGCTATCCTTCCCCCTCCCCATCCCCACAATAGGCCCCAGTATGTGATGTTCCCCTTCCTGTGTCCAAGTGATCTCATTGTTCAATTACCACCTATGAGTGAGAACATGCAGTATTTGGTTTTCTGTTCGTGTGATAGTTTGCTGAAAATGATGGTTTCCAGCTGCATACATGTCCCTACAAAGGATATGAACTCATCCTTTTTTATGGCTGCATAGTATTCCATGATGTATATGTGCCACATTTTCTTAATCCAATCTATCACTGATGGACATTTGGATTGATTCCAAGTCTTTGCTATTGTGAATAGTGCTGCAATAAACATACGTGTGCATGTGTCTTTATACCAGCATGACTTATAATCTTTTGGGTATATACCCAGTAATGGGATGGCTGGGTCAAATGGTATTTCTAGTTCTAGATCCTTGAGGAATCACCACACTGTTTTCCACAATGGTTGAACTAGTTTACAGTCCCACCAACAGTGTAATAGTGTTCCTATTTCTCCACATCCTCTCCAGCGCCTGTTGTTTCCTGACTTTTTAATGATTGCCATTCTAACTGGTGTGAGATGGTATCTCATTGTGGTTTTGATTTGCATTTTTCTGATGGGAAATTATGATGAACATTTTTTCGTGTGTCTGTTGGCTGTATGAATGTCTTGTTTTGAGAAGTATCTGTTGATATCCTTTGCCCACTTTTTGATGGGGTTGCTTGTTTTTTTCTTGTAAATTTGTTGTAATCTTTGTAGGTTCTGGATATTAGCCCTTTGTCAGATGAGTAGATTGCAAAAATTTTCTCCCATTCTGCAGGTTTCCTGTTCACTCTGATGGGAGTTTCTTTTGCTGTGCAGAAGCTCTTTAGTTTAATTAGACCTCATTTGTCAATTTTGGCTTTTGTTGCCATTGCTTTTGGTGTTTTGGACATGAAGTCCTTGCCCATGCCTATGTCCTGAATGGTATTACCTAGGTTTTTTTCTAGGATTTTTATGGTTTTAGGTCTAACATTTAAGTCTCTAATCCATCTTGAATTAATTTTTGTATAAGGAGTTAAGGAAGGGATCCAGTTTCAGCTTTCTCCTTATGGCTAGCCAATTTTCCCAGCATCATTTATTAAATAGGGAATCCTTTCCCCATTTCTTGTTTCTGTCAGGTTTGTCAAAGATCAGATGACTGTAGATGTGTGGTATTATTTCTGAGGGCTCTGTTCTGTTCCATTTGTCTATATCTCTGTTTTGGTACCAGTACCATGCTGTTTTGGTTACTGTAGCCTTGTAGTATAGTTTGAAGTCAGGTAGCATGATGCCTTCAGCTTTGTTCTTTTGGCTTAGGATTGTCTTGGCAATGCAGGCTCTTTTTTGGTTTCATATGAACTTTAAAGCAGTTTTTTCCAATTGCGTGAAGAAACTCATTAGTAGCTTGATGGGGATGACATTGAATCTATAAATTACCTTGGGCAGTATGGCCATTTTCATGATATTGATTCTTCCTATCCATGAGCATGCTGTGTTCTTCCATTTGTTTGTGTCCTCTTTTATTTCACTGAGCAATGGTTTGTAGTTCTCCTTGAAGAGGTCCTTTACATCCCTTGTAAGTTGGATTCCTAGGTATTTTATTCTCTTTGAAGCTATTGTGAATGGGAGTTCATTCATGATTTGGTTCTCTGTTTGTCTGTTACTGGTGTATAAGAATGTTTGTGATTTTGGCACATTGATATTGTATCCTGAGACTTTGCTGAAGTTGCTTATTAGCTTAAGGAGATTTTGGGCTGAGAGGATAGAGTTTTCTTAATAGGGTTTTTTTTTTCCTTGTAAGTTGGTTTAAGTTCCTTATAGACATTTGTCAGATGCATAGTTTGCAAATATTTTCTCCCATTCTGTAGGTTGTCTGTTTACTCTGTTGATTATTTATTTTTTGCTGCGCAGAAGTTTTTTTTTTTTTTTTTTTAGTTTAATTTGATCCTATTTATTTTGTTGTTGTTGTTGCATTTACTTTTGAGGTGTTAGTTATAAATTCTTTGCCTAGACCAAATTCCAGAAGAGTTTATGCTAGATTTTCTTTTAGGATTTTTATGGTTACAGTCTTAGATTTAAGTCTTTAATACATCTTGAGTTAATTTTTGTATATCATGAGAGACTGGGCTCCTCTTTTATTCTTCTCTATGCAATTATACAATTTTCCCAGCACAATTTATTGAATAGGAAGTTCTTTCCCCAGTGTATACTTTTGTCTGATTGATGAAGATCAGTTGGTTTTAGGTATCTGGATTTATTTCTTAGTTCTGTATTATGTTCTTTTTATCTGTGTGTCTGCTTGTATACAAGTGTCATGCTCTTTTGATTACTATAACCTTGTAATATAATTTGAAATTAGATAAAATACCTGGGTATTATTTTTTGTGGATATTGTAAATAAGACTGAGATTTTATTTGATTCTGAGCTTGATCATTATTGGTATACAGCAATGTTACTAATTTGTGTACATTGGTTTTGTAACTTGAGACTTTACTGAATTCATTTATCAAATCTACGAGTCTTTGGTAGGGGTCTTTAGGGTTTTCTTGATATAAGGTCATGTCATCAGCCACAAGAGGTAACTTGACTTGCTCTTTTCCAGTTGGGGTGCCCTTTATTTTTCTCTTGACTGATTGCTTTGGCTAGGATTTTCACTACTATGTTGAATAGAAGTGGTGAAAATGCTCATCCTTGACTTGTTCCAGTTGTTGTGGCAATGCCTTCAAATTTTCCCCAGTCAGTATGGATTTCTTAAACATGGCTTTTATTATTTTGAGGAATAGTCTTTCTATGCACAGTTTGTTTAGCATTTTTATATAAAGCAATGCTAGATTTAACAAATGCTTTTTTCATGCCTATTAAAATAACAATACAATTTTTGTTTTTAATTATGTTTATGTTATGTGATGAATTATATTTATTTATTGCATATGTCAAACAATCCTTACATTCCTTGGATGAAACCTACTTGATCATGGTGAATTATCTTTTAGATGTGCTGTTGGATTCAGTTTGTTAGAATTTTGTTGAGAATTTTTACATTTATACTCATAAGAGATATTGATTTCTAGTTTACTTTGTGGTGGGGACTTGTCTGGTTGGATATCAGGGTAATATTACCTTCATAGAATTCAGCTGTGACACTGTCTGGTACTGAGTGTTTTTGTTAAAAAAATTTTATTACTGATTCAACCTCAATTGTTATTGGTCTGTTTAAAGATTTCTATTTCTTCTTAATTCAAGCTTTGGGGATTGTGTGTTACATTAAATTTATTTGTTTCCTCTAGATTTCTATTTTGTGTGCATAGAGGTGTTCATTCATAGTAGTCCC
Organism: Trachypithecus francoisi; assembly: GCF_009764315.1. Lineage (NCBI taxonomy): Eukaryota > Metazoa > Chordata > Mammalia > Primates > Cercopithecidae > Trachypithecus > Trachypithecus francoisi. The sequence goes on along the minus strand of NW_022681460.1, from coordinate 46,648,235 downwards.
AGATGATCTTATATATTTCTGTGGTATAAGTTATATATCCATTTTTGTTTTTTGTTATTTTAATTTAATTTTATTATTATTATATATTTTTATGTTCAATGTCAACACTTAAAAATAAAGTTAGCAATTACTGATTTAAATGTGCATTGCACTGTAATCTGCTTGTGTCTATGGGCATACATTCTTTTATTTCAGCTTTTATTTTACATTCAAGGGATACATGTGCAGGTTTTTTACCTGGGTATAATGTGTGATGCTAAGGTTGGGGTTACTAATGATCTTGTCACCCAGGTGGTAAGCATAGTACTCAACAGTTAGTGTTTTCAAATCTTGGCTCCCTTTGTCCTTCTCCCCTCTAGTAGTACCTCTAGTAGCCTAGTGTCTCTTGTTGCCATCTTTATGTTCACGAGTACCCAATGTTTAGATCTCTCTTATAAGTGAGAACATGTGGTATTTGCTTTTCTGTTCCTATGTTAATTAACTTAGGATAATGACCTCTAGCCGCATCCATGTTGCTATAAAGGAAGTGATTTCATGCTTATTTATGGCTGTGTAGTATCTCATGGTGTACATGTACCACATTTTCCTTATCCAGTCCACTGTTGATGGGAATATTGGTTGATTCCGTGTTTTCACGACTCTGAACAGTGCTGCAATGAATGTATAAGTGTGTGTCTTTTTGATAGAACACACATTTTTGTTTGTTTTTTAGATGTATACCCAGGAATGGGATAGCTGGTTTGAATGGTAGTTGTGTTTTCAGTTCCCTGAGAAAACTATAAACTGCTTTTCACAGTGGCTGAACCAATTTATATTTCCACCAACAGTGTATAAGCATTTCCCTTTCTCTGCAGCCTTGCCAACATCTGTTGTTTCTTTGGCATTTTAATAGTCATTCTGACTGGTGTGAAATGGTATCTCCTTGTAGTTTTGATTTGCATTTCTCCGATGATTAGTGATATGAAACTTTTGTTCACGTTTGCTGGCTGCTTGTATTGTCTTCTTTTGAGAAGTGTCTGTTCATGTCTTTTGTGCATTTTCAGTTAGTTTATTTGGCTTTTACATGTTGAATTGTTTTAAGTTCCTTGCAGATCCTGGATATTAGACCTTTGTCAGATGCATACTTTGTGAAAATTTTCTCCCATGATGTATAATGTCTGTTTAATCTGTTGACAGTTTTTTTTTTTTTTGCTGTGCAAAAGCTCTTTAGTTTGTTTAGTTCTCACTTGTCCATTTTTGTTGTCGTTGCAATTGCTTTTGAGAACTTATTCACAATGTTTTTTTCCTATGATCAATTTCCAGAATGGTGTTTTTTAGTTTTTCTTCTTGAATCTTTATAGTTTGAGTTCTTACATTTAAATCTTAAGCCATCGTGATTTTTACCTAATGGCAAAAGGTAGAGGTCCAGTTTCATTCTTCTGCATATAGCTAGGCAGTTATCCAAGCATCATTTATTTAATAGGGAGTCTTTTCCTTATTGATTACTTTTTATTGACTTTGTTGAAGACTGGATGACTGTAGATGTGCTGCTTTATTGCCGTATTTTCTATTTTGTTCCATTTGTTTATGTGTCTGTTTTTGTGCCTGTCCCTTGCTGTTTTGGTTGCTGTAGCCTTATCTTACAGTTTGAGGTAAGGTAACGGGAGCCTCCAGCTTTGTTTTTTTTGCTTAGGAGTGACTTGTCTATTCAGGCTGTTGTTTGGTTCCACATACATTTTAGAATAACTTTTTTCCAAATTCTATGAAAAATGATTTTGGTAGTTTGATAGGAGTAGCACTGAATTTGTAGATTGCTTTGGGAAGTATGGCCATCTTTAACAACATCGATTTTTTCAATCCATGGGCATGGAATGTTTTTCCATTTGTTTGTGTCATCTCTAATTTTTTACAGCAATATTTTGTAATTTGATTTGTAGAGATCTTTCAACTCTTTGGTTAGATGTACTCCTACATATTTTATTGTGTGTCTGTGTGTGTGTGTGTGTGTCTATTGTTAATGCAATCTTGTTTTGGCTCTTAGCCTGAACATTATTGGTAAATGGAAATGCTACTGATTTTTGTACATTGATTTTGTATCCTGAAACTTTACTGAAGTTGTTTATCAGTTCCAGGAGGCTTTTGGTGAAGTCTTTTGAGTTTTCTAGGTATAGAATCATATCATCCATAGGTAGTAATAGTTTTATGTATTCTTTTCCTGTTTGGATGCCTTTTACTTCTTTCTCTTGCTTGATTTCTCTGGCCAGCACTTCCAGTACTATGTTAAATAGAAGTAGTGAGAGTGGGCATCAATATCTTGTTTCAGTACAGGGTAACTTTTTGATCCACTGCTAAGACTGATGTCAGTGGGCAGACCAAACTGCCAATGCTCTGGTGTGCATAATTTCTCTTGGACTCCTTGGCACACGGTTTCATTCACAGGCTCAAGGCCAAAGAGGGCAGTAGCCAAATTTGAACTTCAGTTCATGACTGGCAGGTTTGCCACTTAAGTATGTACTGGCACTCTCAAAATGACTTTCCTAGGTCTTGGGCTCCATTTCACAACCTCCTGCCACATCTGAAGGTTTCTACAGAGCCTTTTGGCTATGGAGGTGTACAGAACTATCATTGTTGTGGGGAGATAAGAGCAGATGACCTCCTATTCCATCAACTTGCCTAAGTTGCCTCAATTAATGAAGATTTTAATCAATATATTTCTGAGTGTCACATCACTGAAATTCTGTTTATATAAACTAGTAACCCTTGACAGCAGATATATGCATAATTTTACATTTGCTTATATGTATATATTTTTCATATTGCACGATATATTTTTGATAGACTTTATTTCTTATAGCAATTTTAAGTTCATAGCAAAACTGAGAGATATGTGTAGATAATTTCCATATAGCCCCTGCCCTGACACATGCATAGGTTTCCCTACTCTCAACATCCCCTCTCAGGGTGGTACATTGATTACAACTGATAAACTTACATGAATGCATCTTTATCACTCAAAGTCTACATTAAGGTTCACTCTTGGTATTGTACATTTTATAGATTTTGGCAAACGTACAACAACATGTATCTGCCATTACAGTATCACACAGAGTAGTTTCATCAGCATAAAAATCTTGTGTTCCCCTTTTCATCCATTCTCTTCCTAACCCCTGGAAACCACTAGATTTGTATTCTCTCCGCAGTGTTGCGTTTTCCAGAATATCATATAGTTGGAATCACACAGTATGTAGCCTTTCAGATTGGCTTAGTTCACTATGCATTTAAGTTTTCTTCATGTCTTTTCATGGCTTGCTAACTCATTTCAATTTAGGGCTGAATAATATTCCATTGTCTCGACAGAGTATAGTGTGTTTATCCATTCACATACTGCAGGGCATGCTGTTGGCCTCCAAGTTTTGGTATTTATGAATAAAGCTGCAATAAACATCTGCGTGCAGGTTTTATTTGAAACTAATTTTTCTACAATATCTTTTTTACATATATTACCAAATTCTGTATAAAACAGTAATTTTATTTGGTAGAGCTTATTTCCATAAATTTAAAAAGAAAACAAAATTTAATGTTAGCAAGCTTAAAAGTCATTTCCCAAGGACTCAAGTTCTCTTTGTAAGAAAGTTGACAGTGAATTACAGTTTCTGACACCAAACATTGGCTTCTATTTGTTAACTATAAAGATTTGCCATTTTATTAAATAATTTGTTTATAATAGTATGTTTAGTAATGTACTTTACAGGTCAATCAACTTTGAAACACCTAAAATTTTAGTAACCTTTAGTGATTTTGCTTTTTGACTTTAACAAACTTACCTTTTTAAGTATAAATGGGCAATAATAATAACTTTAATTTATTCATGTTTTTTTTGAAATAATATCTCCAGGGATTTTATTTTATCATATTTGGGTCAAGTGGCAACCAGTTTGCATACCACTGAAATGTTGAGTTAAAATTTGTGGTGAAAAATAAACTCGTTTGTTTCTTCATAATTGTTAGCTTCTATTCAAAGATTTTTAATGGTAGTGGTTAATGTGGAACTGCACCACTACTTAGTATTTATTCAGGATTACTATCGTAGGAATTCTGTCTGTACTTAGATTCAGTTCCATTAGCAAAGTGCATATAGTGCACACACTTTCAAATTTACCAGTACATATTAGTATGCATTTTTGATTTTACAGTTCATACATTAGCTACATTGTACATACAGTGCAGCTACATTGCTATAGCTACAGCATAGCAATAATACATCTTTGACCAAACAAAGGTATTCTCTTCTTGAGATCTTAGGAATAACTGAGATGTATTGAGACGATTGTATTATTGGAGCCCCAGAGGTAGATGACAGATGTCATTTATAATCAGCTATATTTGTTATTAATGAACATTATTTTGCTGCTATATATTACTCTTTACCTAGTCTCCTAAATGGAAAATGGGGAAAAAAAACATAGTTTACCTTTTTAAAATTCCACCTTAGTTTTTTTATTTTAAAAACATGAATGACACTAGTGATGGTTTAAAAAGAAAAAGCTCCTGTTTCCAAGGTAACCAATCTGAATTAGTAGCAGCCCTACTTCTTCATGTTCAAGATATAATATAAAAGGTTCAATTTGTAGTTGAGAAATGAAAGCCAAATGGCTATATTTTAAAACTGGTTTCAAAATCTATTTAAATTTTAAGAGTTTAGGCTGAGAATTTTAATTTAGATTAGGTACTAATATTTCTTTCTCTGAGAAAGAATAGTTACTGGTAAAAATTCAGATTGAGATAGAAATGCCAACCATTTCTTTCAATAATTTAATTAGCTACACAACAGAATATGAAACAAGCATATGAAGATTATCCAATAAAATATTCTGGCAGAGAACTACCACTAACACATTCTCTTTAAAGATCATGTGATCTTCTCTTACTCTCATGCATATATTTATTAATTTCTTCATTTATTCTGTTTTTTTTATTGTGCTCTTACATTTTATGGCAGAATCACAGAGATACTAAATGGATGAATCTGAGGTTTCATTACATGAATTCTGATTTCAGAGCCTGAACTCTTAGCCTCTATGCTATAATATTCCACAAAATAGAGTGCAGAAGAGTGAGTTATTATAAAAATTTACAGAAAGGTCAGAAATGATGCAATAGACATGTTATTTATCAAGGCATCAATTCAGAGAAAGGCTGTAAAATTTCTGAGGCACATGGTTGACAATGACACTTAAGACAAAAGTAAATCAAAAGGGCCGGGTGCGGTGGCTCACGCCTATAATCCCAGCACTTTGGGAGGCTGAGGCTGGCGGATCACCTGAGGTCAGGAGTTCAATACCAAGTTGGCCAACTTGGTAAAACCCCATCTCTACTAAAAATACAAAAATTAGCCAGGCATGGTGGTGTATGCCTGTAGTACCAGCTACTTAGGAGGCTGAGGCAGAAGCATTGCTTGAACCCAGGAGGCAGAGGTTGCAGTGAGCCAAGTTCACACCACTGTACTCCTGCCTGAGTGACAGAGTGAGACTCTGTCTAAAAAAAAAAAAAAAAAAGGAAATTGAAAGATCAAATAGATTAAAACAGTAGGCAATTAATTAACACTATAAAACTGAAACTGGTAGCTGTTTTTTTTTAGCTGTGAATAACTTTCAAGGTCAATGATGGTCAAAACTGAGTTTACATTTATATATTATATTATGTTATATTTATATATTTTATTGATATATGCCATTACGATATACAATTACATATTGATACAAGCATATTAAATGTATAGTTTACCTTTAATGAGATTGTATGTATGTGTGCACATGCATGCCTACGTGTGGGTATGCATCACTGACTTAGATAATCAAATTTCATTTATATGACAGAGGTATTCTCAGTAAAAAATTTTAATGTCAAATAGCTCAGTCAGTAATAATTAAGAAAGCATTCATTGAAGTAAAGTTTGTAAATTTCAATGGAACACACTGATCATTTGTTCATTGAACTGGTTCATAAGTTTTTGTCATATATGGGAGATACCTGTTTCATGACTCATTTGGAGGGAGTGGAAGTGGGGCAGAATAAATAGTTAAATACTTAATACATTGATTAGTGATCACTAGCTAAATCCAATCCTGTAATTCTGAAACCAACATGAATGACTTGTGGACGCTTTGACTGTGTTAATAAATGATATCAAGAGAAATGTCGATAAGATAAACAAGGTGGTTTGATTCTAAAGCCTAAGGAGAACAAGAGAGCTCTTCATATATATATGCCATGGTTAGCATCCCCTTGGAAATATTGTGATGGTTAATTTTACATGTCAGCTTGACTGGGCCAATGGATAATCAGATAGCTGGTTAAACATAGTTTCTGAATATGCCTGTGAGAGTGTTTCCAAAGACATTAAATAGTACAAAAAAAGATGGAGGAAGACTGAATTCCTTTTCTTCCTGACCAGCTGAGTCAGGGCAATTATCTTCTCCTGCCCTCAGTGCTCCCAGTTCGCAGGCCTTCATTCTGGGACTGAGATCTCCAGCACTGGCTCTCAGATTCTCAAGCCTTCCACTGGCCTTCCTGGTTCTTCAGCTGGTAAATGGCAGCTCTTGGGACTGAGCCTCTATAATCATAGATCTCCTATTGGTTCTGTTACTCTGGAGAACCCTAGCACACTTCTGAAAATAAATGTTTCTGTATATCCATGATATGAAAAGTTGTTTCTTCCTGAAAGGAGATTAATTTATGAGATAAAAAAACTTTATATTTTTAAAAATTCTACAGGTCAAAGCCTCCCTAGAACACTGCCAGCAAGATCCAGTCAGGAAAATTGTCCTAACATGAGGTTCTTTAATATCTGAATGCTTATGGCTGAAATACCCATAAAACACCTTTACATCATATTGTTTTCTATAGTAAATAGCATTAAGCAGGTAAAAGAAAAATAACTTTTTTAATGTCATGGTAGGCTTTCTCCTTATATGTTTAGAACATGGATACTGGCTGATATAAAATAATTATCTACTGACTCCTTGAGATAGCTAAATAATATTTAGAGGTCCTCATGTGGTCTAAATTTATATGACAATTCTACCTATAAATAAATGTCCTCAGATCTAGAGAGTGGTTTGAGAACAGTTTTCTTCCTCGATGAGAATTAAGAAATCTAGGCAGCACAATAATGCTAACCTGCAAATTTTAACCCAGAATCATCAATTCAATGCATACTTTTTTTCTTTAGTGTTTTTAATATTTAAAAAGTGTCCCCTGAATTCCAATTGTTTGGTAAAGTGAGACTACCCGTTCTATATTTTGAGCATGTCTGATTGTTAGAGAACTCTTGTTTCAGCAAAATTCTCCATTGGAACTTGTCAGTTTTTCAAGTTTCATTCTGGCAATCGTCTAAATATCATCTGCACTTTCATCTGCCTTTTAAATCTTTTTCTTCTGTCTCTTTATTTTTTACATATAGACATGCCCGAAACTGGTTTTAATGTATTTCTCTCAAGAAAATCTTCTGCTTTGTCTTTTCAGAGCAAAAGTGAGTTTAATTGGTGTATATTTTCTTAACAAAATGAGTATGTTTTTATCTGCACATTTTATCTGAGCTAATTACTATAAGGCATACAAAGAGAATAACAAAATTATGGGGTAACAAGGTAAATATAAATAAATTGATGGTAAATAGTAAAAGGCAGCAAAATGAATTAAATATGTTACAGAAAATTATGTTATATATATTCAGAGGAGAGAGATGGAACCTTACTTTGGGGAGGGATTAACATAGATATGTGGCTTAAGGAGATGAATCCTAAAGGTAGAGTAGAAATTTGATGAAGAGAAAGGTAGAATTAGATAGTATACTCATGGGAGAAGCCAATTTGACGGTGGGGAGTAGGACAAATACTACTTTAAGCTTTAAAATGTAAGAATACTAAAACGGAAAAGAGATTATTTTGGAGGGGTCCATTGCATTTGAAATAACAAAGAGGACATTTTTATATCTATTTCAAGTTTTTGGTCAGCTCTAAAATTGATTAATAATCATAAGTTAGACACAAAACTTGGTTTGTAAACAATAATAGGGTTCTTAAGCCTCTGTTCATCTTATTTCATATTTTTCCCCTTTCCTGCCACTTACAGAAAGACACATGTGGTATTTATTTATCCTATTGCCTGTATAACAGTGGTGAAGTAGTTGAGATCAGCTCAAATAGATATCACACGTGATATACTTTAATTACTATTTAATCACATTGACCGTCCAATAATATTGAAGAATATCTTTAACAATGAAAGCATGTTTAGTACCCTAAATATCCAGCTGTATGACTTGATCTCTAAACATTTACTTGTATTATTCTGAAATAATATTATTATGTAATATAATTAATATGCCAATTTAATTTTAATTTCTTGAGAAATATTTAAGCAATGCTATCATTAATATCCTGTATCTAATATAAGCTAATTATTATATTTATTATTCACATTTCTATTCATTTTTAATAGATGCAATAAATATTCAAATGGAAAATATTTTTGATAGAAAAAGACATGCTGAAAATTGCCAAAATTTAATTCAGAATGAGCATCATATCCCCTAATGAATAAAGCTTTTGAGAAGAAGAAAAAATAATGTTTAGCAAATATTAAGATATAATTAAAATACTAATATGTAAGGATTAATAATAATTTCACTTGAAAATATATTTTAAAGCTACATATAATGAGAATTAATTCTACAAAACATTGGTTGATTTTTAAGTATTTTAGATTATTTTTATATTAAAATTAATTATATGGATATATGTTTCAAATTGACAATAAAATGTGCTGGCAAGAATTTGAAACTGCATCTCCCACACATTGCTGGTAGAATTGTTAAATAGTACCAGTCTAATAATTGTTTAACTCATTCTTAATATTAATTTACAGTTACAACATGATCTAGGCATTTTAAAACTGAAAATAACAAACTGGGTTTCCACAGTCTCATACAAGAAAATTTCGAACACCCTAATTCATAATAGCTGCAAACTGTGAGCAACTCAAATGTTCATCAACAGATTAATAAAGATCAAATTGTTGCATATCCTGCCGTGGAATACTACCCAAAAATACAAATGAATTATTGATACAGGCAAAAGAATGAACAAATCTTGAAAACATTATATTGAGATAAAGGAGCTACCACTGAGAGTGATACTTCAGATTGATTGGTAAAAGGAATGATGAAACATATTGGGTGATAGAAATATTCTATATTTTTTGTTGGTTGGTAGCTATTTGGAGGGATACAGTTGTCAAATCTCATGAATGTGAACACTTAAGTTCTGTGCATTTTACATTGTATAATTATACCTCATAAAAATTACAACAAAAAGTTTTTCAATGCTACTTTCAAATTGGTTTACACAAAATGTAAAATATTCTTTTATTTGTATGAAAATGTTTTAAGGTTAATCATACCTCTACAATTTTGGTCAGAGTAATTCTTCTCTGAAAATGTAAAACTGTTACATTAGAAAATATTTTTAATTAGCATGTCTGCTTTAAACAAAACAATACACTTCAATGTGATATGAAAGAAAAATATTGACAGGAGACTACATGTTAGATCTTTTTTGTTTGATAGTGAAATTGCAAGTTTTCTTTGTAATTTGTTTCTTTACCAAATGTATTTATGATTTCAGTCTATGATAAAAACCATTTGCCATGAAGTAGATTTCATTTACTAGAAATGTGACTACTTCAGAAAATAACAATTTGGGTATGATGTGAATAATATTTGAATAAAATGAATAAACCAAACACATATAAATGGAAACTTGAACAGTCATTAGTTCCAAAATAATTTAGTTGACTTCTGAAAGAGGTTTTAGTTAAAATCAGCCCCCTATGTTAGAGTTGTGGGTGTATTATCCATTATTTAATAAGATAAATATATAATAGGAAATATATAAACTCTTACCAAATAGAGAGTCATGGGAGATACATATTTTTTTTTTTTTTAAAGAAAGCTTACCATTTCACCTAGGAAATTAAAATATCAGAAGACTGTGTGAGCTTTGACTGACCTTGGCCAAATTTGTTACTATACAATTTATGATTATCTCATTTAGTGTAAGAGGAAAAATGGAATTAGCAAGTTGCATTTGTTGTCTTTTGCTATAGTGCTAATCAAAATAAGATTATTTTACAGTACACTATTTATATGTTCCATAAGGAAAATAATTTTTCATGTTTCTGATATCACTGTTACAAATCTCTTTTTATTTAAAAAATTAAGCCTGCTTTCAGATTAATGTTTCTGTTAAAAACAAAATGTGTCCCTTGGATGTGCTTCAATTAGATAATGTAGATTTGATTGAATTTTAACACAGACGATCATTTTTCTTTCCACAGAATATAATAAATACATCCATAGCCCTTATCTCCTCCAAGTCGTAAAGCTTGGCAGCAGCTGTGGGTCAAATCTCCTTCTGTTTACCCTCCTCCTCTCCACTGCAGAGTAAGTTAGTCATGTAATCTCAGTAAGCCTTGGGTTTTCATGGTGATAATTAACAGTAATATTTATGATTCTTATTTTGAGTCTAGTACTAAGATCCTTACACATATTAACCAATTTATTCTTCTAACAATCCTAGGCTTAAGTCAATATTATTTCAGAGATATTGAGTGACCTGACCAAGTTTACCCAGTTAGTAAGCAATGATAGAGGTTTCCAACCCAGCCTAATTGGCTCCAGTAGCTGAATTCTTAGCCTCTCCACCATGCTGTCTCCTTGCCTGGTGGAAAGAAAGTAGTGCATGTAACAAATGAATTTTACTTTTCATTAACTTGATATACAGTTATGGAATAGTAGAATAATCCCTTGACTAAACTCTGCGCTTATTGTTGGGTACATTCAATCATATGGCTTTTAGGGTAAAATTAGGTGAGCTTAACCTGGAGCAGAAATCATGACTGCTTTAGATAAAACTCTAAAATTCTTTTCTGTTTAGGCCACTCTTTCATTTTTCACTACTTCTCTGAACATCTTACTGTTGAGGTTCAGCCTGTCCATTCCTGATACTTAAGGTCCATGTGGTTAAACGTGGTTAAACATGGTTAAGGTTTTACTTTTCTAGTCTAAGATTTGGCAACCAAACTACAAACCACAATTTATTACCTTATAGACACTCATAGGATAGGAATCTATAAGTGAAATCAATGTGTGAATTAATTAATTAAATGATTTGCTCACCTTAGAGTAAAACCAATTAGCAGATTATTAGTCACTTTAAAAACAAGTGAAATACTTCCTTAAAAATATGTTTGTAATCCAATTTATCTGTCCCCTTTCTGCTATTTTATATAAAATGGAAAAAGCACTTACCAGAATTTATTCCCACTGTATTGATAACTAGGCAAGCTTGGAATAAAGTTCATGGTTAGAGACTGTTTTGTTCACTCTTTTAAAAAACAGCTTTATTAAGAAAGACTTTAATAAAATGCCAGTATTTATAGTATATAATCTGATAAATATATACACATATGCATCCCATGAAATGCCCCCCCCAGTCAAAATTATGCAGTTTTCTTGGATAGTGTATACAATTTTTAGTGGATGCCTGTCTCAATTATGTATCCCATTGGACAGCACAGTAAAATCTTCTATAGTTAGGTGGCATACATTTATTCCTACTCTTAATTACTTGCCCCTAAGTCAGTTCCTATCTGTGCCAGATATGTGTGTGTGTGTGCACGTGTATGTATGTGTGCATATGTGTGTGTGTACAAATGGAGTAAGGCTAACAGCACATACATTTATATTATAATTCAAAAGTTTTGTTAAACATGGTATATTTCCCTGGAAAGGATACTTTTGTCACCTAATGTTACATTTGTTTGTGATCTATAGCTATTTACTTTATTCTATTCTATTTTTCATTTGCTTGTCTGATATATAGAGAGAGATTCCAATATCGGTAATACTTTTGATCCATTTTGGAATGTTTTAGTGTTTGGATTCTGAATAAAATTGTCTATGCCCATTGCAAGCCAATCAAGATAAGTTTAACACTTTTTTGCTAACCAAAAATTCTTTCAAAAAATAATATTTACACCATTATATTCTATCCATTTGTTTATATTAAACCACCATTTATATACAGGAAATTTTCCCCCACAATGGAAACTGAACAAAATTGTTACAGATTTAAATAATTTTAATGTAAGTGAGACAATTTTATTAATGCAACTTTTGTAGTTTTGTATGTCATAAATAATAAATAAAATACATAATGAATATATTTTAAATGATAGAGACTCTAACATGTCTTTTATTTATTACTCCAATGACAAATTTTAAATGTATCAAATATTCCCTGAAGTGTAGATAAATTTAATGTGATTAAATGCTAAGAGGAAAATCTTAAAATATACAAATATTTTATAAAGAAGTTGGCATACCATAGAAAATTTCCAAATGCATTCAATGTGGATATGATTTTCAAAACATTCTATTTATTTATCTGTGTCCTGCTTAAACTGTTTTCTATCTATCTTTTTCACTGGTCTCCCGATTGTTATTGCCAACACATAAATATAAACAGGAGTTTTAATTCTTGATGGTTCTTCTGTGTGTTTCTTTTTCTCAGCCTATTATCCTAATCCTTTCTTTGTAACTTTATTATTATTATTTTCAAAAGCCAATTGTGATAAGAGACATAGCATTTTCGATTCAGGTGGGGAAAAGATTAACTGGAATACAAAGAAAGCTTTCATGTGGATAATCTGAGAGAAAGGGAGTATGGGAAGAGAAAACAAAGATAGGTCATCTAAATGTGATTGTGACAGTCATGTTTAACGTTACCCTGATTACCACAGTGCATTTCAACCAGAGCAAAGATTTTTATTTGTTCAACACATTTATGATAAATAGCTTGAGAAAGTTTATTTATTTAAGCCAGTCCCTACAAGTTTTGTTTCATTTAAATATACTAGGGAAATGAAGGAGAATTAAATTTGAGAGAAATTACATAGGTCTATTAGAAAAGCATATTTGAGCATAAACTGAGTTTGAATTAAATAAATAAGAGCTTTATTATCAATATGGAAAGAGACTCCAGAGAATTTCCCTAGGTTTTAGGATGTCAAGCAACAGTGAACTCTGATTGAACAAAACCAACTAGATAAAAATATTTTTAAATATTAAAAACAAAAATTGTAAATATTTTATAACTTTATGAATAAATAGGTATTATTCTCATTTTATCAGTGTGCTCTGCATTAATAGCAGGTGACTTGAAGCGATGAGATAAAATTTCAAAAAGTATTATAGTAAGTTATAAATATAATAGAAGTGGTGTACAAAGAGGTTAAATGAATGTGGGTCACTAATACAGAGAAGTGATATTGTTGCCCTCTTCCTTAGAATGAGGTTATGACAACAGCAGCAGCAACAACGATAGTCAAAATAAAAATACTAATTAATATTTATGAATCACTTACTATGTATCAGAAATATTCCTGTTTTATTTGTGTTGATTCTGTTTTAAAACCTCACAATAATCGATGAAGTATTATTATCTTTAACCCATTTTAAAGATGAAAAAACACAGGCATAGTGATGTTACCTAAGTTACTTAAGATCCTGATAGCTGGGACATATTGGAGCTGACTTTGAGCCTAGGAAGTTTAGGGCAAAGTCTCACTGTAACGAAATGCGTAAGTTTTTATTCCTTAGTTTCACAAGTCCTTTATGAGGTCTCCTTGCCTTTACATTGGACATAATTTACTTCCTTAATGTTTTCACATGAGTAAATCCTCCTTTCTCTTCCTCATATTCATAACATTTGCATAATTCAAAATACATCTCTAGTGGCTGGTTTTTTTTTTTTTTTTTTTGACCGAGTCTCACTCTGTCTCCTGGGCTGGAGTGCAGTGGCGCCATCTCGGCTCACTGCAAGCTCCGCCTCCCGGGTTCACGCCATTCTCCTGCCTCAGCCTCCCGAGTAGCTGGGACTACAGGCGCCCGCCACCACGACCCGGCTAATGTTTTGTATTTTTAGCAGAGACCGGTTTCACCTTGTTAGCCAGGATGGTCTCGATCTCTTGACCTCGTGATCCGCCCGCCTCGGCCTCCCTCTAGTGGCTTTTATGTATTGTGTCTTAGTGCCTTTCAATGCAAGCTTATGTGCAGTCTACTAAGTCTATTCTACCACTTCATACTCCTATCCCAATACTTTCCTCTTAACTCATGACCCTCTAATTATTCTGGATGACACCACGTTCCAAAAAATAGACACATGATTATCCACCACTTAAAACATTGATTTACAATATTCTTTCAATCTGTCACATTTCTGTTTATAAAATAAACGGAATATTTCACTTTTCTGTTTATCAAATAAAACCCACTATTTAACTTAGCACAATTGCCAATCTCCTGTATTATTTTTTAATTACATTTGCCCGATTTAGTAGTTCCATTTCCTGTTCTAACTTATCGCCTTACCTATATCCTTATTATAGTACTTTTCTCTGCTTTGTTAATCATAAGAAAATAGAAAATAGATACAATTGAATATAAAAACTGGACATATGACTTTGTTCAGAAAACAAACAGATCAGAGGAAGTAAATAGAAAATACAGAAAATGACTCATGAATACATAAAGGCATGAACAATGATTCAGGTCACATTTCTAGTTATAGTCGGTTCTTACATACATAACACTTGCTTTTACAAAAGGGCCTTCATTCCAATACAATTGAAATATTACAGAACAATTTGAGTATAATGCAAATTTTCTGATTGCTTATGTGCTACTTCTTTCCAGTGAAGCATTAAATGAATGCAGCAAATTGCACCCCGCAGAACAGTCTCATAGAAATCCAGAAAACATACTCATGCATTTCAATTTTTAGATACCTTAGTTCACGTGTTCTATGAGTCACACCCATCCACATTAAATATTAGAACTTTTCATATGATTCCAGAGACATCTCTCCCATTACTTCATAATAACACATAAGCTGCAATCATTCCAACACTCACCTCCAGAAAATTCAACTCTTTTCTAAGTAACGTACCATATCAATTGTAGAATTCACGTTTGTGAACCATTTGACATGGATAAAACTATCTCACTGTGTTTCATTGTGTTCCTACATTTTTGTTTTCTCTGTGTCAGTAATTAGATGTTTTAGTATATTTCTTTCAACCCCATTTTTCTAATAAGACCCATGACTTTTATTGGGCCATTCTTGCACAACATAATGATTTTTAGAACTGCATATGTTGCATTATGGCAGAACTGCCTGATATGGTTCAGGAAATTGGTCATTGTTACCAAAACGTTAGATATCTAAATAATGCTGTAGGTACCGCTATTTGAGGGGAATAAACATAATTAAAGTATTAAATAAAAAACAAACATGAGAAGTAAAAAGAATAGACAAAATAAAGCAAAAACAATCAGATGATATAAGACAATACTTATGAGGTCTGAGGTAGGAAAACAAAACTAACAAAAAGCAGGCACATATGTGAATACACATATACACACACGCAGAAACACAAATTACTTCATAAGAATGACACAAAACTCAGACAGTGTAAAAGTAAAGATTGACAAAATTATCAACCGAAAAATTAAATTCTTACATATGGCACACTGCTCCATAATCAAAATTGTAATACAAGAGACAATCTGAAATGAATTAATTATAATAAATGATTAATGTGGTGTAAAATCATTCAATTTTAAGTCGAGCAAAGGTTGAAATGGTTATATCCCCAAAATGAATATATTTGGTTAATAAACACATGATAGAGTGTTTATGTTAATGGAAGACAAAAATGGAAATCTCTGTACATTAGTAATTAGGCAAAAGACAAATTAAGCAATACAATGCTTTTTAAAACCATCAAATGAACAAATATTAAATGATTTTTAATAATTACTTTTATAAATGTCCCGGGATATGGGAACTCTGTAAATCATTAGCTTAACTACTATTTTTAACCAATTTTAGGTAGAAATTTGGTAGTGACAAATAAATTCTGTAATTATGAATGTATCGTATAGATGTAGTAGCACATGTGTATAAATACGTAGACACAAGGTTTATGTGTCATCATTGCTTATAATGGCAACAGTTGTAGAAGGGGGTATTTCATTAGATTAGTCTATATTCATACCCTGGAACACTATGTTTTTAAATATAACCAATTAAATCTGTGTTTACTGAAAATAGAAAGCCCCCCCAAAACGTATTTATTATTAAAGGAAAACAAAACATATAAAATTCAAAGAGTGATACCTGATTTTTTGGGACAAAACTAAAACAAACAAACATTGTTTATGTTTATCTAGTGTGGTGGGTAGAATGACGATTCCCCAAAGTTGCTCATAACTTAATCCCTGGAATCTGTTATTATATTATTTTACATAGTAAACAAGAATTAAGGACACAGACACAATTGAGATTGCTAATCAAATACATTTGAAATCTAGGAATTATTCTAGATAATCCTTTGTGCCTAATATAGTCACCTGAATCCTTAAAAGTAGAAGAGTGGTCTTTCTCTATTTTTTGTTTGTTTGTTTGTTTGTTTGTTTAACTGGAGAAGATGGTTGTGTGGGAAAAATTAGACCCATTAATTCTGGGTTTGAAGAGAGAAGAAGGGAGCCGTGAGTCACGAAATGCAAGCAGCTGCCAGAAGGTGAAAAAGGCAAGAAAACAGATTATCCCCTGTACTCTCCAGAACGGAATCAGCCCTGCTGATATATTTATTTTAGCCGGTGAGACCCATGTCTGAACTCCGACGTACAGGACTGTAAGACAGTAAATGTGTTGCTCAGCCACTAAGGTTGTGGTAATTTGTTTTAACAACAATGCTTCTGAAAACAGACAATAGCCCAAAATAATATACCAAATTGTGTATATACATAATATACTGATTGTTAATTGTTGTGTTCTATGGGAGTTGAAATAATATTGGGAGAAGTGTCAAGGGGACTGCCATTTATTTATTACTTGCAAAACAAAGATAATAATAACTAAGAAAAGAAATAGAAAACATTATGATTTGATGTCAAATGAACACATAAGAGTCATTAACATAATTCATGTGTAATTGAAAATAGAATGATATAATATGAAGTAATAATTGTGCTTCTTCATATAAGAATTTCCCTAGCAGCTTAGTGTTTTTGGCCATTAAGAAACAACAGGTGAAGGCAACAAATCAAAGAGGAATATAGCACCAGTCTTAATGCCCTCATTATTCCTATTGTCTTGTAAAACCACCTGAATTTGAAATATTTATTACATGATGCTTCCTTGGCTTTGTGCATTTTATGTCTCTCCTTTGTGAATTCTTTTCCCATCTAGCAACTTACAATATATGCATTTCTTTTTCTTCTTCCAATAGTAACTTTGAACATGGGTTTATTCATATTTCTTATTTCATCAACTTCATAATCAAGTACTTATTCTCGCAATGAAACATGAGAAAATACAGTTAATTCCTACCTTTCTCACACACCTTAAAACAATTTTGATTTTGCTGACAAGTTCTGGGATCCTCAGGAGACTAGTGCTTTGTCTTTTTCATCCTTTTAAGTTTGTTATTTTTTCTTTTCTTTTCTTTTTTTCTTTTTTTTTTTTTTTTTTTTTTTTTTTTTTTTTAAACAGAGTTTCACTCTCCCAGGCTGGAATGCACTGTCTCAATCTCAGCTCATGGCAACCTCCGCCTCCTGGGTTCAAGCGATTCTCCAGTCTCAGCCTCCCAAGTAGCTGGCATTACAGGCGTGTGCCACCACACCCAGCTAATCTTTGTATTTTTAGTAGAGACTGGGTTTCACCATGTTAGCCAGGCTGCTCTCAAACTCCTGCCCTCAAGTGATCCACCCATCTCGGCCTCCCAAATCGCTGGGATTACAGGCGTGAGCCCGGCCCCTTTCAACTATTCTAACTGTTCCAAAACACTGGAAAAACTTCGGTTTTGACTTCATGCCATTCTAATCCATGGAATCTTTTAATTACTCTCTGTTTTTCTTTTTCATCTTTGAAATTTAAAAAAAAAAAAAAAAGTATTCTAATTCTCTTCCTCTCTCTCTATCTCTCTCCTGGAAAAATTATTGTAAGATGGAAGCACAACACAAGAAAATAAAAAGAACAGGACTAATCATATTTTCCAGAGTATTATTAAATGCTAAAATTAATCATTCTGTAATTTCTAGAGCTTGATTCTCTCCAAACAGCCTAGAGACAACAAAGATAACAGGTTTGTCTTTTCCATCACTGTGACTTCTCACCCACATAAAACACTGTTCTTGAATCAAGAGTAGTTTTTCTGCTTAAAGTCACCCAAAGTCACTTTCCGGAGTTCTTTAAAACTCCCAGATGTGAGAAAAATAAAACTTCATGTGTTAAAATTCTATAGAGCATTCTCACTAAAATGGGTTTCTATAAACTCTGTTCAAATTGTCAACAACAAACTGCAGTGTGTTTATTCTTTATTGATTATGGTGAAACATTTTTATCCCTTGAATCAGCAAAACAATATCAGTTTTCAAGAACATTTAATTCTATTATAACCTGTTTAACTGTTAAAAGAAATTATTGATGCAGATATTTTTGCATACTGCTACATTATTTTGTTTATTTTTAGTTTATTATTTACGCTTGTAGAACTTCTCCTAGATCCACAAGCCATCTGAGAATACTGGTTGTTTCCTTCCACATTTACCTGGTCACTTTTTAAATATTTTCTTCTGAGTTTAAGAATGAAATTTGAGGTTTTATTACCGAAAAAGGTAAATATAGTTATAATTTTGTCTCTCTCGGAAACTAACCGAGATTGCCAAGGTAAATGAGAAATTGAAAGTCAACTTAGTTTTACAAAAATCTAAAATATATCTGTAACCAATCCAGGACAAAAGGCTGCTGAGAAACAAAGATCAATGTAGAATATGAGAAGATAAGTCCAGCTACAAACAAACAAGCAAACAAAAACAAAAACCAGTTCACCAAAATAGAGGATTTATCTGAAAGGGAGATAAAAATAATCATTTTTGCAGTTAATGAGTAAAGAGAGTAAAGGAGGGGATACCCAGTCATTTGCTTCCCTTTCAACCACAATGTCTACAGTTAATTTCATGTCTGCTGAACCATTTTAGCTTGGATGTACTGAAAACAGATGGCTTGTTTCTTTTGTTTCACAAGTCCAAAGGTGACAAAAAATTGTGTCCCAGGAGTTAGACTTAATAGATTACAGCTGGAAGACTCATGGAGCCAGGATGTAATTTAGATAATGAAGTTTTCATCTTGAGCTGACGCTATAATGTGATGAGAATATTATTGGTCTGTGATTCAAAGAAAGAGAACCAGTAGGAGATATATAGGTATATGGATAGGTAGTCAGATGATGATAGATAATTATGGCAATGAGTTGGCTTATTTGACTGTGGGGGCTGTCTAAACACATCCACAACCCACAGGGCTGGATGGAGCCTTCAGGCACCAGCTGAAACTGCAGTGCAGTCAGAATTTCTTCCTCAAGGAAACCTTAGTTTTGCTTTTAAGGTCTGTCAACTGGTTGAATCAGATCCATTCAGATTATCTACAATAATCTCTTTTACTTAAAGTCAACGAATTTTAGACATTATTCGCATCTACAAAATGCCCTCAGCCAATACTTATATTAGTATTTTATTAACTGAGGACTAATAGCTTGCACAAACTGATTCATAAAGCTAACCATCACACTTGGGAATCTTGGTAGGGAATTAATACTGTTTGCATAAGAAAGAGACTTGAATCATTGAGGGCCAGAGGGCATACTGCGGCACACAAATCCTAAGGTGATCTTTCCACTCCTGGCTTTCTGGTATTTATATTACTGTATAATCCCCTCTCTTGAGTGTGGGGAAGATCCTTTATTGGCTTCTAACCAATAGAATATGGTCAAAGTGATGGAATGTCACTCCTATAATGACATTATATAAGACTGACATCATCCGATTTTCGAATATTGCAAATATGATGGGAGAAAACGGGCATCTTGTTACTTATTTAAATTTTATTTCTCATTTTCCTAATGATTTGAGATATCTGCATACCTATATTATCATTTAGCGTTTCACCTTTGGGAGTTACCTATGCATATTCTTTGTGTTTGTACTTTTTTCTGGAAGATTCATGAGTTTCTCTAATCATCTTGATTTTGGTTTTTGTTTGTTTTATATATTACAAATAACATTTACGAGCTGTCAACATCTGCTGATTTTTATTTAGACATTCTACTTTGCACAGAAATCTATAATTTTATTGAAATCAAATGAATTATATGTATTTATTTGCTTGCTAGTTTATTTATTTAGCCTTCTCCTGGAGCCCTATTAAAAATTGTAATGCCACTAGGTCACAGAGATCCTAAATAGTTATATAGTAAATACTAATAATTGCAAAATTTTACCTTTCAAATATAAATCTTTAATATATCTGGACTCCTCATCTATATATCTCTTACAAAATTTTAAGTTGTCATCTAGTTTTTTTTTCCGTATGAAAGAGTACTCTAACACCAACAAAATATTACAAAATATTGTTTATCTATTTTAAGTCATCTGCAGAAAAAAAGTGTTTGTTCTCTGAGTTCTCAATTTTATTTCCTTGATCATTTTTTTTTTCATTCTTTCCACATCTGTTACTAGGCTTTTATGGTATCTCTTTAAAACCAAAGCACATACCTCTCTCCCAACATTTCTCTTTGAAAAGTTGATTTAGCTTCTTATAGATCACTATTATTCCATTGGAATTAAAAAATTATCTTGTAACTTCTGGTTCTGGTTATTTTAGTATAGGCTTATTTTAAACAACTGAATCAAATTTGGTCATAGTCACACATTCTTTTTAATGTTTTATGTTTTTCTCATATCAATATTAATATGTGAGTGTATGATGTGATAAGAGATGGAATAGTATTGTAGAATTTATTTGATTGAATATAAGATTTCTAATTTACTGGCAAAATTATTGATACTAGTCTTAGCAAACATCTGTGGCTGCATTTCCATCCTATTCACCATAGTCACTTGTTTTTATTACTTCTTGGACTTCACGACCACATGCACTTGCACATGTACAAACACATCAGTGCTAGAGTTTTCTGAAAATATTGGCAAAGACTGTTTCAGGACTTGTTTGCCAGGAACTCTAGTCATGTTAATGGCTTCCTAATGGCTTCCAAACTGTTCACATAACAGACTTTACAAGTTGTAAATAACATACATTTAAAATTCACGTCTGAGCATGGTATTGACCTAGCAGTTTTTTATTTTTTATTTTTAGCACATTACTCAATGTGGTCAGTATTGATTCAAAGCATTGGTCATTATATTTGTATTTAAATATATTGTTTTACTGCTAAGCTTCATTTTTAGACATTGCTATTCATAATAAGAAAGCTATCATATTGTAATGAAAATGGCAGAGAGCCACCTGGTTCCTAAGCATTCTTCCCATTCTGTGATGGGGTCTGCTCTGTTTCTTTCACGTTGTACATATTTAGTAGAATCCTTCAGACCTCCCCCTCCCCCATTTTCCTGTGCCTTTTACTGTATCATAAAATACAAATTGCATACTGTTATGAATTAATTCCTAACACTGAATTGTTTAATGTTCATCATCTATCAGCTATTGTTCAGAGTTTGTGGTATAAGGTTGGGCTGTTCTTTGACGTCACAGTGAATGCAATGCTTTCATCTAATGAGCTCTGTGCATATACTCCTATCTTTCCAGAAGGTCAACTGTCAGATACTTGTTATGGGATTCCAGGTGTTTGATTTCTTCCTCTGTAGGTCTCTGCATTAGAAATCTTACTGCTTACCTTACCTTCAGAGTTGAACTTCCTGTGTACCGCTTTGCAACTCTGTGACTCTCCTTAATAAAAGTGCAGTTTGTCTTCTGTGGTTTTAAACAAAATATACATTTTCTCCTAAACCTGAATAAAGTTATTTTTTAAGTTCCTTTTGCAAAAAGGGTCCATTTCTCACTGGAATCTGTGCTAAAACTCATTCCTCCAATTTTATACTACCATTAAATATGCATATAATTATCTTTCTGCCCAAAGTAGGTAATATAGTATCTTTTCTAAAAATATGCTGAATTCTCCTGTATGCTGCATCAGTTTTTTGCCTTATCCATATTTCTTGTTTATAACATTTCTAAAATTATGCAGAAAAAAAGAGCTTTTAATAAATTTGAAAGGTTTACAGTAGTATGACAATATTTATGAAATAAATTTCTAAGTGTTTCTAATTCATAAATAGTACATGATTATTATTTTGTTGTTGTTATTTATCAAATCACTGTAGTTTTAGAGAACCAGTGTAAACAAACAAACAAAATCAGTGATAAGACAGACTTTAAATAAAATTGAATGTACTTTAGAACATAACATTAACAGATAATATTAATTGAGGACCTCCTATCCGCCAGGCTCAATTATAAATCCTCTATAGAGGAAGGCTCATTTAGCTCTCAGAACAACCCAGTGAAGTAAGTAGCGCTGATACCTCTGTTTTACAAATGAAATAACTGGGGCATTGAGAAGGAAGTAACTTCTCCAACATCATCCATCTAGTAAGTGATGGGAATAATATTTCAATGCTGAATATTTAAACCCAGATTTTATCACAAAGTTATTACTTTCAGGGTGTTTGGAACTTTGAGGCAAAATAAAATCATGGTACTTTCACTGTAAACGTTAAATAATTAGTGTTCCGTGGATGTACACATTAGCCTTGTGCCTCTATAAAGATGCAGGACATTCCTTTGCCCTGCTTATTTATTGTATTCAGTGTTTCAACTTTAGGTGCCTCGCATAGTATAGATATTTTCAGTCTAACGTGCATATTCCAATTATCTTGCAGCTAGTCAGTGAAATAAAGCTAATTTGAGAATATGCCACCTAATTAGCAGTTTTTGCCCTGGTGCCATAAACAGCAAGTGATCGTGTCATTGATTCTAAACTATAAATATTGAAAACTGTGATTATCTACCAAGCAGTAATATATATTTAATATATATGTAAATGAATGCTGAGTAAACCACGCTGTGTTGAGCTTGTTTCTCTCCCTGATGTGCAGTAGCGCTGGCTCTGATTAAAACCATCCCTGGGGCCAGGAACGGTGTCTCATGCCTGTAATTCCAGCACTTCCAGAGGCTGAAGCAGGTGGATCACCTGAGGTCAGGGGTTCGGTACCAGCCTGGCCAACATGGTGAAACCCCGTCTCTACTGAAAAAGCACAAAAATTAGCCGGGCATGGTGGCAGGTGCCTGCAATCCCAGCTACTTGTGAGGCTGAGGCAGGAGAATTGCTTGAACCTGGGAGGCAGAGGTTGCCGTGAGCTAATACCGCGCCACTGCACTCCAGCCTGGTCGACTAGAGCGAAAACACTATCCCCCAAAAAAACAAAAAAACAGAAACAAAAGAAAACATCCCTGGGATGCTTAACTCACTCACCAGTAATTCTGCTCACTAATAATCTCTACTAAATGTTTTCCAGGAATCTTACAAGCATTCAGTCATCAAAGGTGTAGGAGGGCTGCCTCACCTAGATATATTGTATCTCTCTCACTGTTAGGAAACAAAGGAAAGTTAAAAAAAAAAAAAAAAAAAAACACTGCATTTTTTTTAACTGTAGAATTTCTCCATATGTAGCCACTAAATCATACTGTAGCACATTATTATTTGTACAAGGGATTATTTATATGTTTCTAAACTAAATTTATAGTATAAGATCATTTTAAAAGGTCATCATCTTCCTAATTCACTTGAAAAATTTCAATTCAATAGGATAGGAATAGATCCATGGACTTGGAATGTTTCTGAGACATCCTTTACCTGCTGCTATGTATCTAAATCACCGACTACATCATCTTCTTTTACAGAGGACAAACGAATTTACAATCTCAAATTTATTTCCCAGGCTAAGGAAGTCAATTAAATATTTCTGTGTTGAATATCCACAGTTAAATAATTTCATTTTTATACTGTAAAATACCCTTTAAATAGTATTATTTTCTTCCTTATTTTCTCTATTTCTGATGTGAGGAAACCCTTTTAAGTAGGTGCCTTCACTTATTCAAATGTACCTTCAGTTGAGAGGTTTACTGTACTCAGCCGTTTCTTAAAGTAACTAATTTTCTAGAATACTGGGCTTGAAAAATAAGGACTATACTATATAAATCTATGCTTTTGTGTGATGGAGAATGTAATTAAATTTGCCAAAATAATTTTGTCTGAATCTATGTACTGATGGTCAGATAAATACCTTCTCTATAAAAGGTCGATTATAATTTTAGTTCTACTGCCCAGAACTTTCCAGATGTATCAGGATAACTTTTGGCTAATGGCACTAATGTTGGAAAGGCAATTTTTAACTTCCTATTGAAGTATGTTTTATATACTTTTTATAGGGAAAAAAAGAGATGAATTATATGTACCCCACCCCCAGTTCATAGTAGAGAGTCAAACACAGAACAAGTATCTGCTTTAAAGAGACTGAATGACTTACTAGCTAAATCAATGCACGAAATGGCTGTACAGTCACTATAAGTGTGTTATTTGTTGTGCAAAGCAAACTGTGCTATGAGAGAAAATGAGGCTTTTTGTACAAAACTCTCAGACATGAAATTACTGTGTTTTAAAGACAAATAACATTTCATATACATGAAATACTCATTGAAGTCCTAGAACAGAATGAATTATTTGCACCTATGTTGTGTGTATCTTTTAGAGGTTTAAGTAATTTGTTTTGGCTATCTAGATTTGTTGTTGAGTAGTGCTTGTCAATCCATTTACTAGATACCCAGGTGCTAAAAAGCATTATCATGTAACTAAATGTTATATCAGAATGTTATATTTACAGCTAAAATTAATCTATTCTGAAAAGTTTAATAATTGTAAATGACATGTGAGGATTATGGGATTACAATTCAAGATGAGATTTGGGTGGGGACACAGAGTCAAATCATATCACCATTGTAAAAAATTTCTGTCAGGATTGAAAATGAAAGGACACAAATAAAATAAATTAGATGAAATTGTTCTTTCTATTTCATGTTTAAGTAAATAGGATATAATTTTTAAAATTAACATACTTGAATGCATTTATTATAAGGAAGCCAACATTAACATGTTTAGCAATCTTTTTTTTACATGTTTTCATAAATATAAATATATATGCATTATTGTGCATAAGATTCTGCTGTAATGCTATTTTAAAATCATAGGTATATTTGTTATTTTATTTTATTTTATTTTATTTTTCTTTTGAGACGGAGTCTCGCTGTGTCGCCTGGGCTGGAGTGCAGTGGCCAGATCTCAACTCACTGCAAGCTCTGCTGCCTCCCAGGTTCACGCCATTCTCCTGCCTCAGCCTCCCAAGTAGCTGGGACTACAGGCGCCCGCCACCTCGCCCGGCTAGTTTTTTGTATTTTTTAGTAGAGACGGAGTTTCACCATGTTAGCCAGGATGGTCTCGATCTCCTGACCTTGTGATCCGCCCGTCTCGGCCTCCCAAAGTGCTGGGATTACAGGCTTGAGCCACCGCGCCCGGCCTATATATTTGTTATTTTAAAAGTATTTCCTTTATTTTTAAAATACCATTTTCTTTTTATCTACTAGGAAACTAACAGTAAGAATATGATGCATGTTTTTCTATACTTTTTCAGATTTGTGCATATATAAACACATATACAAACTGATTCTGCTGTCACTTATTGTACAAAATTAGATTATATTAAAAATGTGTTTCTGTATCTTGCTTTCTTCCAGATTATGTTTGGAAACTCTTCTAAGTCTGTTGATAGGTATTATATTTATTCATTTCTGTAGCAACATAACAGATGGAGAAGGAGACTACGTATAATCATTCCCCTATGATGGGCATTTGATATCTTCAAAGATATTAAGAAAATGAAAAAGAATGTAAAGTTATTTCAAAGTGGGGTTGGATCACTGGATTAAATTATGAATTATTTGGAATTCATCTGATGACTAGCACCTTCAGAACATGGACGTAACTCGGAGATATTGAAGGTTCTGTTCCACCACAATAAAATGAATGTTGCAATAAAGTGATATCACAAAAAGTCACACTACATTTTTGGATTTCAAGTACATTTGAAAGTTATGTTTACACTATGCTGGAGTCTATTAAATGTGCAACAGCATTAAGTCTAAAAAGTCTAAAATATATATATATATATATACACACACATAATTTAATTTAAAATATCGTAAAAAAGTCTAACAATCATCTGAACCTCCAACAAATGGTAATTTTAATGCTGGTTGAGATTCGTGTCTTGATGTTGTTGGCTACTGACTCGTTAGCATGATGATTGCTGAAGGTTGGAGTACCTGTAACAATTTCTTAAAATAAGACAACAATGAAATTTGCCATATTAATTGACTCTTCCTTTCATGAAGTATTTACCTATAGCATGCCATGTGTTTGATAGCATTTACCCACAGCAGAACTTCTTTCAGAACTGGAGTCCATCCTCTGGAAACCTGCCACTGCTTCTAAATCATTTGTTGTCATTTCAACAATTTTCACTGCATCTTGTTCAGAAGTAGATCCCATCTCAAGAAAATTTTCTTTGTTGATCCATAAGAAGCAACTCCTCATCTGTTCAAGTTTGATCATGAGATAGCATCAATTCAGTCATATTCTTCAGGCTCAACTTTTAATTCTAGTTCTCTTACTGTTTTAACTATATCTGTAGTTAACTGCCTTCACTGAGGTCTTAATCCCTTCAGCCATTCATGAGAATTGAAATCCACTTCTTTCAAACCTCTGTTGAAGTTGATATTTTGACCTCCTCCCATTAATCAGAAATGTTTTAATGGTATCTAGAATGGTGGTTCTTTTCTAGAAGCTATTCAATTTACTTTTCCCAGATCCATCAGAGAAATCACTATCTATGGCAACTATAGCCTTACAAAATATATTTCTTAAATAATACAAATTAAAGGTCAAAATTAATCTTTGATCCATGAGCTGAAAAACTGATGTCGTGTCAGTCATATTGGAAACATGATTCCCCTTATACATCTGCATGAGAGTTCTTATCAAAGCAGTAATATTTTGAAAGGATCTTTTTTTTTTTTTTCTCACAAGTAGGTCTCAGCAGTAGGCTTAAAATAATCAGTAAACCATTATCTAAATAGATGTGCTATCATCTAGGTTTTGCTGCTCCATTTGTGGAGCATAAAGTAGATTTAGCATTACTATTTTTAAATGTGCTTTTAATTATCTTTTTTATTTCAATAGTTTTGGGGGTTCAGGTGGCTTTTAGTTACATGGATGTACAGGGGTACAACCTTTTGGGGTACAGGTGACTTTGAGTTACATGGATGAGTTCTTTAGTGGTGAATTCTGAGATTTTAGTGCACCCATCACCCAAGCAGTATACACTTATGTAATCTTTTATCTCCTACCGTTCGTCCACCCTCCCCATAAAGTCCCCGAAGTCCATTATATCACTTGGTATGTTTTGACCCCCTCATAGCTTAGCTCTCACTTGTGAGAATAGTATATACAGTATTTGGTTTTCCATTCCGGAGTTACTTCACTTAGAATAGTGGCCTCCAGCTTCCTCCAAGTTGCTGCAAAAGATACGATTTTGTTCCTTTTTATGGCTTGGTAGTACTCCAAGTATATATACAGCACATTTTCTTTATCCACTTGTTGGTCGATAGGCACTTAGGTTTGTTCCATATCTTTGCAATTGTGAATTGTGCTGCTATAAACATGCATGTGCATGTTGCTTTATTACATAATGAGTTTTTGGGGGGTAGATACCTAGGACTGAGATTGCTGGATCAAATGGTAGATCTACTTTTAGGTATTTAAGGTCTTAGATTTAAGTCTTTGATTCATCTTGAGTTGATTTTTTATAAGGCGAGAGATGGGAATCCAGTTCATTCTTCTACATGTAGTTTTCCAGTTTCCCCAGCACAATTTATTGAATAGACTGTCCTTTCCCCAATTTATATTTTTGTATGCTTTACAGAAGATTTTGTGGCTGTAAGTATTAGACTTTATTTACAGGTTCTGTATTATGCTCCCTTGGTCTATGTGCTTATTTTTATACCAGTACCATGATGTTTTGGTAACCACAACTTGGTAGTATAATTTGAAGTCTGGTATTGTGATGTCTTCGTATTTGTTCTTTGTGCTTAGTATTGTTTTGACTAAAATTCAACATAATTATTAAGAGTCCTACAAATTTTTGAATGGTAAATGAGCGTTTGTTTCAGGTTAAAGTCACCAGTGGAATTAGACCTTACCAAGAGAGTCAGCCTGTTTCATGAAGCTTTGAGTCAGGCATTGACATCCTTTCTAATGTTGAAAGTCTTAGGTGGCATCTTCCTCCAATATAAGACTGTTTCATCTGTACTGAAAACCTGCTGTTGAGTGTAGCCACCTTTACCCATTATTTTAGCTAGCTCTTCTGGATAACTTGATGTAGTTTCTCCAACAGCACGCTGCTTCTACTTGCACTTTTATGTTTTGGAGACAGCTTTTTACCATAAACTCCATGAAAAAACCTCTGCTGGCTTTCAACTTTTCTTCTGCAGTTTCCTCACTTTTCTTAGCCTTCACTGAATTGAGGCGGGAGGGGGGTGGATGAAAGCCTTGCTCTGGATAAGGTTTTGGCTTAAGGGAATGTTGTGGCTGGTTTTATCTAGACCGCTAAAACCTCCCCCGTATCAGCAATAAGGCTGTTACTTTTTCTTATCATTCATATGTTCATGAAGTGGAACTTCTAATTTCCTTCAAGAACATTTCCTTTGCATTCACAGCTTAGTTAACTCTTGGTGCAAGAGGCCTAGCTTTCAGCCTATCTCAGATTTTGACATGCTTTCCTCACTAAACTTAATCATTTCTACCTTTTGATTTAAAGTGAGTGACTCTTTCACTTGAACACTTAGAGGTTATTGTAAGATTATTGATTGACCTGATTTCAATATTTTTGTGTCTCAGGTAATAAGGTAGCCTGAGGTGAGGACAAGAGATGGTTGAATGGCTGGTGAATGGAGCAGTCAGAACACACACATTTATTAATTAAGTTTATCATCTTATAAAGATGCAGATCCTGGCACCCCCAAAAATTACAATAATAACATCAAAGATTGCTGAACACAGATCATCGTAACAGATATGATAATACTAAAAAAGTATGAAATATTGCAAGAGTTAACAACATGTGACACAAAGTGAGCATGTGCTATTAGAAAAATGGCACTGATTGACTTGCTAGGTGCAGGCTTGCCACAAATCTTCAATTTGTAAAAACTGCAATATCTATGAAGCACAATAAAAGGAAGCTCAATAAAATGAAGTCTGTCTGTACTCAAAAGACCTTTCATAATTATCATGTTTTTGTTTATTTGTTTTACTCAGCAATATTCCTTATTTAAAACGTTTTTGTGTAGTGAAAGGCATTACATTTTTCTGAATAAAGGACCAGTGATTTCATTCTTCCTAGCAAGAATGTATGTATTTCTTGGTCTGCTCTTTGATATAAGTACCATAGAGTTCAGAGTAATCATGAATTTTGTATTTTGGGATTTCAAATGTAATACTGAAATTGAGCAAAGGTAAATTGTTATGAAAATGTATGCTATCGAATACCTTTTATTTTTCTTAAATTCATTTATACTAACACCTGTTATTAATAGATGTTGTTCAGATAGTAAATAATATGATAAGGAGTGAGGAGAGGAAAAGAAAGAAAAGGATAGCAAGAAAAAAAAAAGGAGAAGAGCAAAAGTAACAAATGTAATGTGGCTGACAAATTAATTCTCCTGACTGCAGAAGCCACCATATAGCAGAAATTGTAAGTTATTCCGACAAATTGATATCACTAAAGCTTTAACAAGAAGGTCTATTAAGAAAAAAAAAAATAGAGGGAGGCTAATTTTAATTAGCCAAAAATAATTGCCAATGGAAGAACTAATGCCACTTTTGTTGTATTTGAATCATCTAAACCCTCAGGTTAATTTAGTTGACTCAGTAAAAATGCAGTCAGAGTTACTACTTGACATGTTCTACATGAAATAATACTTTGAATTTTAGCTTTTAATAAACTGCTTTTGACATTGCATGACATTCACTGTCCAGCAATTCTAGGGAAAAAATGTCTTTTTAGGTTGGGCCTCTGCAACAAGAAAGTTTTGAAGAAAGTTTTGATGGGAAAAGAGTAAACGTTCTACTAATTCAAAGATAAAGAGCATTGAGCTACCTTCCTGAAGTATCAGCTGTGTAGCTAGTAGAACAAATAAGTTTGCTTTCCATTGTGGACATCTATCCCTTGTCAGCCTCTATATTTATGGACTTAATCTTCTTCCTATGAAAACTGAAGTATAGCATTAAGGTCCTGCTGCTGTAGTCATTCCTGAAAATGTATAAAAATAGGATGTAAAAATGATATGTGCTGGGCTGCTAGGACTTGTTAAAGTTGGTTAGAAAAGATGAGACCAGAAACAGAAAGTTCTGTTGATTTTGAAGACAAGGGATACTTTAAAGTAGAAAATACAGAAACAGGTAAAGCAATAACGTGACCTCCCCACAAAGCTACCTTAGACACTCTCCCAGCAGGCAGCAGACAGTGGGTTCTTTTTGGGGGGATGGGGGTGGATTTTTTAATTATTATTAGAAAAATAAGCTTATTTAGCTTATGGTTGTAAAGACTGGGAAGTCCAAGAGCATGGCCCTGGCATCTAGGAAGAGCCTTCATGCTGAGTCATAACATGGTAGAGGACATCATGTGTGACAGGGCAAGAGCATGCCAACTCAGGACTCTTCTTCTGTTATATTATTGTCAGGAAAAATTATTAACTTTAGTATTCATCGTTGTTAAACCTTGCACATAATTTTTTTTTATCTCTAAAACTCAGGAATTCTGTTAACTTGATTTTTTTAGTCCCCTTTTTCTCTCCTCATGTTAATATTGGGTTCTGCTGGACAATTATATATGTATTCGAAGGCTTTTAAATTACCAACTTCTTTTTAAAAAATACTAGATTATTTCTTCGATTTTTCTTTCTTTTAGCTTTCATTTAAGGTTCAGGGGTACATGTGCAGGTTTGTTATGTAGGTAAACTGATGTCATGGGGGTTTCACTTACAGATTATTTCATCACCCAAGTAGTAAGTATAGGGTCCAATGGGTATTTTTTCTGATCCTCTCCCTCCTCCCACCCTTCACCTTCAAGTAGGCCCCAGGGTCTATTGTTTTCCTATTCATGCCCATGTGTTCTTGCTGCTTAGCTCCCTCTTATAAGTGAGAACATGCAATATTTAGTTTTCCGTTCCTGCATTAGTTTGCTTAGGATAATGGCCTCTAGCTCCATCCATGTTGTTGCAAAGGACATAACCTCATTTTGCACAACTGCAACCATCCAATCTTTAACAAAGCTGACAAAAAGGAAAAAAAAGCAATGGGGAAAGATTCCCTATACAATAAATGCCTCTGGGGTAACTGGCTAGCCATATTCAGAAGATTGAAACTGGGTCCCTTCTTTACACCATATATAAAAATAAACTGAAGATTGATTAAATATTTAAATGTAAGACGTAAAACTATAAAAAACTCTGGAAGATAACAAAGGAAATATCATTCTGGATATAGTAAGCGGCAAAGATTTCATTACAAAGATGTCAAAAGCAATTGCAACAAAAGCAAAAATGGACAAACGGGATCTAATTGGACTAAAGAGTTTCTGCACAGCAAAAGACACTATCAACAGATTAAACAACCTAAAGAATGTGAGAAAATATTTAGAAACTGTGCATCTGACAAAGGTCTAATATCCATAGTCCATAAGGAACTGAAGCAAATTTGTAAGCAATACACAAACCCATTAAAATGTGTGTAAAAGACGTGAACAGACATTTCTCAAAACAAGGCATACATGCAGTCAACAAGCATATGAAATATGCTCAACATCACTAATTATTGGAGAAATGCAAATTAAAACCACAATTAGATACCATCTCATATCAGTAAGAATGGCTATTATTAAAAAGTCAAACAATAATACATTCTGGCAAGGTCTCAGGGAAAAGGGAATGCTTTATACCCTGTTGGTGGGAGTGTAAATTAGTTCAGCCATTGTGGAAAGCCTTGTGAGGATTCTTCAAGAACTCTAAATAGTATTACTATTCAACCCAGTGATCCCATTGTTGGGTATACACCCAAAGGAAAATGAATCATTCTATCATAAACACACATAGACATGTATGTTCATTGTAGCACTATTCATAATAGCAATGAAAAGGAATCCACCTAAATGCCCATCAACAATAGACTGGATAAAGAAAATATGGTACATAGACACCATGCAATACTATGCTGCCATAAAAAGGCAATCTTTTTTTCTTTTTTTTTTTTTGGAGACAGAGTCTCCCTTGTTGCTCAAGCTGGAGTGCAATGATGCAATCTAGACTCATTGCAACCTCTGCCTCCCAGATTCAAGCAATTTTCCTGCCTCAGACTCCTGAGTAGTTGGGATTACAGGCATGCACCACCACGCCAGGCTAATTTTTGTACTTTTCGTAGAGATGTGCCTTCACCATGTTGGTCAGGCTGGTCTCAACTCCTGACCTTGTGATCCACCCGCCTCGGCCTCCCAAAGTGCTAGGATTACAGGCATGAGCCACTGTGCCCGGCCATCAAATGGCAATCTTAACATGAACTTCTTACATTGCAACTCCCTTTCACC
The DNA here is from genome assembly GCF_009764315.1 of Trachypithecus francoisi. NCBI lineage: Eukaryota > Metazoa > Chordata > Mammalia > Primates > Cercopithecidae > Trachypithecus > Trachypithecus francoisi. The sequence continues at coordinate 46,615,462 of NW_022681460.1, read as the reverse complement.
AGAAAAACTTGCAAGATAGTTAGGTGGAAGCTGCCATGGCTTTTAAAGCCTAAAAATGTTATAACCTCCTGGTTTTAGAAATGACCATAAATGACCATCTAGAAATGACCATCTCTTTAAAATTTTGTAGTCAAAGCAGTCACAGACCAACTCAGTTTCAAGGAAGTGGAAGAACAAACTTCATCTTATTTTTCAAGTGAGAGAACGGAATGTAGATATTGAGAAGCAAGGCAGCAATAGTGACCATCTTAGAGATAAGGTACCTAAAGTACCAAAGAAGCTGCATTTTAAAAATGAGGAAGTGAAAATCAAGGGCTTTATGTAATTTGCTCAAGGTAAAAGCTAGACCTAAAATGTCTCACTTCAGAGCCCATATTTTTAACCATAATGTCTTCCCATCTCTGTATAAACAATAGAGGAGTAAACTACTGTCAAATCAATAAGATAACCTCTAATTTTTTCTGTAACAGAGTATAATTATGGTAATAATTGACAATCACTTAAAATCTATTTATTCACATATTTAGCTATGAAATCACGCTGTAATTTTCAACATCTATTTCAAATCCACTTATTTAGTTACAGAACTAGGGTAGTGGCAAAGATAATTTGTAATATTTTCATGAAACACATAATGACCTATTTTGGGTAGTAGATACTACAATTATTTATTTTAAACGTTATGCACAAATGCCATCTGTTCAGTGGTGTCAAGAAATGTCTTCCTATAGTAGGAAAGACAGACATATCTAATTTAATTTCAGCATCCTGAAGACCTATATCTAGAATCCACTGGGCAACGTATCAACTATCTACTGGATACGTCACTTTGTACAGACCACAGAGACTTCCATTTCAATACATTAGGCTGGTGCAAAAGAAAATGCGGGTTTTTTTTTTTTTTTTGGCCATTAAAAGTGATGCAAAAACCGCAGTTTCTTTTGCACCAGCCTATATCTTCAATCTACTTGTTTATTCTCCAAGAATAACACTAGTTCTTCAATTTATAACACTGATCTATTCCCGACCTCTTTCACTGACCTACTTCTACGTCTTAAACAACTATGAGTCCTAACGATTCTAAAGTTTTTATTTAAGGTTTGTGTTTCATCTCTTACTAGTTCATACCCTAGTGTATCCCTTTATCATATTTTGTAAGAGTCACTGAAAAAGACTTCAGTCTTGTCTCTCATTTCTATTGTTGCTGTATTTTAATCTGTTCATATTGTCAGAGTGATAATTCAGAATAGCAAATGTGATCATTTCACTTCCTAGATTAAAATATGTATTGTCTCTTCAGATTTTTCACATTAAATAATAAATTCCTTAAAAATCTCTTAAAGGTTTTTAGTTGGCTGCTTCGAAATTACATCTCACCTCTACAGACTACTCTGCAATTTTAATATACGTGCTGTCTATATAAAAAATATTTGAATCTCCCATTAAGTTCTCCTGTACCCCAAATTGAACTGATCTGACTCTTCAATGCGTGCCACCTCTCATCATCTGTTTGTGCGAAACCATTTATTTTATTTTGTTTCAGTTGTGTTTACTTCATCCTCCATGCTTAATTGCCTCTTCATCTCAAAACATTAGGTACCCAGTTTTAATATATTTATAGGTTCAATATCCCTAATTAGAAAAACAGAAACTTGAAATGCTCCAAAATCCAAATTGAGTGCTGAGATGACACTCAAAGGAAATATTCATTAGAGCATTTCAGATTTTGGATTTTTGGATTAGTGATGCTGAAGTGGATATAATGTAAATATTCTAAAATCGGAAAATATCTGAAATCCCAAACAATTTTAGACCCAAGTATTTTGGATAAGGGATCCTTAACCTATAATTTATATGTGTCTAATTATTGCTATAAGATTTTACTAAATATATGACCATTTGCAGATTTTACAAAAGAGAAACAATCTAGGTATTGCTTTATTTCAGAAACTTTCCAACTGAGTAGAGTTGTGATCTGTTAGTTCTGTGAATATTATGTTACAAATCAGGATATTGTTCCTTTTGTTCTGTTTTTACAAACAATTGAGTAAGTTCAATAAACAACAAGTCTTGTTTGTTTTCCTTAGCAGTAAAGCAATTAAGGTATGTCCTCTTTCCCTTGAGTATGAACATGTTGCATTACAAAGCTAGTCAGCATCAGGGGTAGAAAGAAATAGGGACACAGGTTTCACCTGCCATAAAATAAAATGCGCTTTTGGGACAAAATCAAGCTGTAAATTATTGCAATGCAGTACAGTGGAATTGTAACAGTGCCAAACTGAACAATACTTGTTTTCCTTCAGCATTTATAGGCTAAAAGTGCATTCGAAAATTCAAAGCAGTGATGTTGGGAAGACATATTTGAAACACATTTAAAATGCAATTATTAGTTTTATACAAATTATTAGTTTATTTTTTAAAATCTTTTTTTATTTTTAAAAAGGTTTGTGAGTACCTAGTAGATGTTATGTTTATGGGATACATAAGATGTTTTGATACAGGCATGCAATGTGAAATAAGCACATCATGGAGAATGGGGTCCCCATCCCCTGAAGCATTTACCCTTTGAGTTACAAATAAACCAATTACACTTTTGAAAGTTAGTTAGTAAAACATTTCAAAATCTTAGCATAATCTTCTATACATAACATTTTCGTATACAGTATTAAAATAAATTCAAATTACTGTCATTTTCTCCTACTTGGAAAATATTCAGGATAAATGATTTATTCTCTAGCATTGCATTTGTCTTCTTCTCAGTTTTCTGCCTGTGGAAAAATGAATGTTTTTATAGAAAAAAAAAATGTTGCCTTCAAATGTTTATTTGTACACACATAACTAAAGTTTAGACTTAAAATCTTCATTTTATACCTTTGATTTTCAAAAGTAGCATTGTAAATACTAGTAAATATCAAAATAGAACATTCTAATAAGCTTAAATGTATTATGTTCTTACAAATTCAGGTACGATTTTGTATTAGCATAATTATATTTAGAAGATATTCTTAATAGAAAAGTATATAGTTTGGTTACCTAAATGATCCTCTCATTCAAAAGGTTAGAATGTCTGAGATCAAAAAAGATTGTTTTATTATTAAAAACAAAAATACAAAACAAAAACCTGATTATAGGGGTTAAAAATGCTATGGAGAGAGTAAATAACATATTGAATCCTGTACAAAATAGATATATTGAATGAGAGTATTAGCACAAGAAATCCTTTCACAACACAAGTATGAGTCTCAGAAGATGATGATAAGTGAAAGGTTAGACACAGGGGAATGGGTAAAAGAAATTCAATACAAGTATAATGGAGATACAAAAATAAGTGCAGAGCAGAGGAATAAGAAACAACAACACAAAAATAATAATAAAAAGTAAAGCCAACCTAATCCCCTGTCCCTATCTGTACCAATGCTGAGAACAAACATATGTTCCTGTCCCTAGGTTAAACAATTCTTTGAACAGGCATGCTTTCCTGTCTCTATATTGAATAATCTTATTCCAGGTAAAAGTATTTGCTCCAGGAAATAGTTGGTACTAGAAAATATGACTATAAAACACCAGGAATGCACATATCCCAAATCTAACAGCTAACTCTTCAAGTCTCCTTTCAAAGCTCTTGTTTTGTGATATCTACTTATGAAAAGTTATTCCATCATAAACTCTGCCTAATTCCAACTACTAATTGTTTTCCACCTTTTAAGACCTACGTTAGAGTAGCAGATAACTTGGAACATGATTACACTTATAATACAATTATACTAATTGTATTAGTCCATTTTCACACTGCTATAAGGAACTGTCAGAGACTGCATAATTAATAAAGGAAAGGGGTTTAATTGACTCACAGTTCAGCATGATTGAGGAGGCCTCAGGAAACTTACAATCCTGGCAGAAGGTGAAGGGGAAGCAAGGTACATTCTTTACAAGGCGGCAGGAAGGAGAATGAATGCAGGAGTTACTACTAAACACTTAATAAAACATCAGATCTTATGAGAACTTACTATCATGAGAACAGCATGGGGGAAACAGCCCCACGATTCAATTACCTCCACCTGGTCTCTCCCTTGACATTTGGGGATTACGGAGATCATGGGGATTACAATTCAAGATGAGATTTTGGATGGGGACACAGCCAAACTGTATCAATATGAAGAGCAAGAATTAATTTTTTTTTTTTTTTTTTTTTTTTTCGAGACGGAGTCTTGCTCTGTCGCCCAGGCTGGAGTGCAGTGGCCAGATCTCAGCTCACTGCAAGCTCCGCCTCCCGGGTTCACGCCATTCTCCTGCCTCAGCCTCCCGAGTAGCTGGGACTATAGGCGCCCGCCACCTTGCCCGGCTAGTTTTTTGTATTTTTTAGTAGAGACGGGGTTTCACCGTGTTAGCCAGGATGGTCTCGATCTCCTGACCTTGTGATCCACCCGTCTCGGCCTCCCAAAGTGCTGGGATTACAGGCTTGAGCCACCGCGCCCGGCCTAAGAATTAAAATTAATTTTTATATTTAAAATGCTTTCTAACTTAATATTTATTTATGGAAATTATACTTTATATATATAATATCCATTCAACAAAAATTTTATTATATACTCTTCTCATAATGTTATAAGGTACCGTAAGTTTCAAACATGAATAATTATCACTATCAAGGAAGCTTAGAATTTAATATTCCTCTTTTTTCTCTTTCTTTTTCTTTCTTTCTTTTCTTTCCTTCCTTCTTCCTTCCTTCCTTCCTTCCTTCTTTCTTTCTTTCTCTTTCTTTTCTTTCTTTTTTTTTTTTTTTTAATGGGTCTTGTTCTGTCTCCCAAGCTGGAGGGCAGTGGCAGGATCACAGCTCATTACCGTCTTGACCTTGTGAACTCCCGTGAACCTCCTACCTCAGACTCCTGATTATCTGGGACTGCAGGCACATGCCACCATGCCTGGGTAATTTTTATATTTTTTTTATAGAGACAGGGTTTTACTATGTCGCCCAGGCTGGTCTTGAACCCCTGGACCTCCCAAAGTGCTGGGATTACAGGTGTGAACCACCATACCTTGCCTGTAATATTACTTCTTATGTCAAAAATCTGGAGACCTTTTCTCCCTTGCCTGAGTAAACTCTACTGCAAAATCAGCTGGCTACTAAAAGAAGATTTACATTTTCAAGTAAGGATGAGGCTGAATATCTTAAGAATCACAGCTGTTAACTTATCTTTATGATGTATTTAAATCTTAGAGATTTATGGAATTTCTTACCTATATATGAAAACATGTCTCCCCTCCCCCCCCCAACTAAAGACTCTCTCTCTCACTCTCTCTTTTTTTAAAAAAAACTATGTATATATGGGGATCTCACTATGTTGCCCAGGCTGGTCTCCATTCCTGGCCTTAAGTGATCCCTCCACTTTGGCCTCCCAAAGTGCTAGGATTGTAAGCAGAAGCCACTGTGCCTGGCAAAAATCCTCTATTTGTATCAAAAAAGTACAGAAATGGCCCACTGCTCATTAGTTTTCATGGTGTTTTGTCCTCTATTTACAATAGGAAATTTGATGCCCAAAGGTGCTATGTGCATACTCTTGTAATTTGACACCTGTCTCCTTACTTTGTGACAAGAGCAAGTCAGTCTGCTGACTCTCAGGGTTTATTCTTGCAAGTCAAGAAAATCTCTCTATAATAGGACAGGACAGCTGTCAGCTCTCATGCAGTTTAATTTTCTAAGTTCACCTGTTTCTTTTAAACATAACGTATTTTTGAAGAGGTATATACATTTTGATCATCAGTACAGCAGCAATTTCTCTACAGTTTACTTTTATAACATTTCAAATTTGTTAGTTGGCATCCCCATGGACAAAAAGTTGATATTCTAATACTATCCTACAGTTAATCACCGTAACTCTATCAAACATTATGTAAACGATAACAATATGCTAGGCAAATTCTGTGCCTCTATGCAAAAGACATAGAGATATTTTCTCACTTTGAAGAAATTTTCAAATTATATAATAAGAAAAATAATGGGAAGGAACAATATTAAGCAACAGTTGATCATTGCTAACAAGGGCAAACAAGCAATGTCTATAGGGAATCAAAGCAAAGCCAAAAGGAAGAATAGTAGAAGGTGAAGCTGAATTTCTAATAAATGAAGAAAGAGCTTGAGCTACATGTAGAGAAGAGAAGAAACATTGTATGAGGTGTGAAAAGATAAACTAATGTTCTGGGTCATAGTAAAAAAAAAAAAAGACTACTATTCATTTATTTAGAGAAAACAATATGCTGTCCAAACCAAGATTCATGTGAAAGTTAAAGGAGGTGCTAAGAATTGAAAATGATATATTATTTTAAAATTGTTTATTTTCCAACAAATTGATTTTATTATAATATTGGACTTATTTAAAGCTTATATAATTAAAAGTATTTTGAAAAATGAACTTCCTTGAAAATAGAATGTGTTAAAGCAAAATTGAAATTTTTTTATTTTGATTATCTAAGTATGAAAAATTATCATGAATAGGATTATTACTCTTGTTTTCTGTTTATATACTTAATCAGTTTCTTAGGTTTATGTGTCCCTAATGCCTATTCACTGGTGTATTTCTGAGGATGGTTCTTTCCCATCTGGAATAAAGTTTGTATATAATAATTTGCAATATTATTCAAAATTGCATTTTATGGTTTATAACTTTGAAACCATTGATGCTGTCTATTGACTCTCTTCTGAGAGCAACAATAGTATTTTGATGAAATATTTTTTTGGTGTACAGTTCTATGAATTTTCACACATTCATAGATCATGTGTAACTATACAATAATCAGTGTGCAGAACAGATTCATTACCACAGAGCATTACCTCATTCTATCCTTTTCTTTAGTCACAGAGTCCTTCTACCACTAGTCTCTGGAAACTATTGATGACATCTGTCACTACAGATTTGTCTTCTTGAGAATATAATATAAATGGGCTCAACTGGTATGTGAACTTCGGAGACTGGTTTCTTTCACTTGTGTAATGTTTTTGAGATTTATCCAAGCTGAAGATAATCTGGGTTGTTTTTAGTTTTGTGAAATTATGTGAACACTTGTGTATAGATTTTTATTTGAAAATAACTGTTGCTTTATTTGGAACAAACACAAGAGTGTGATTACTGAGCTGTATAGTAAGTACGCAATTATCTTTATAAGAAACTCCCAAACTGTTTTAGAGTAGTCAATGTGCCATAACAATTGTGAATTCATGAGAGTTCCAGTTGCACTGCTTCCTTGCTATCACTTGAAATTGTCAATACATTTCACTTTATTCATTCTAAAAAGTGTTTCAGTGATATCTCATTACAGCTTTTAATTTGCATTTTCCTACTCACTAGTAATGTTGAATATCTTTTAATGTTCTTTTAAACTTTCATATATCCTTTTGATGAAGTATCTGTTCAAGTCTTGCACTCATTTATTTTATTTTTTGTTGTTGTTGTTGTTGTTGTTGTTGTTGTTGTTGAGACGGAGTCTCGCTGTGTCGCCCAGGCTGGAGTGCAGTGGCCGGATCTCAGCTCACTGCAAGCTCCGCCTCCCGGGTTTTACGCCATTCTCTCGCCTCAGCCTCCCGAGTAGCTGGGACTACAGGCGCCCGCCATCTCGCCCGGCTAATTTTTTGTATTTTTTTAGTAGAGACGGGGTTTCACCGTGTTAGCCAGGATGGTCTCGATCTCCTGACCTCGTGATCCGCCCGTCTCGGCCTCCCAAAGTGCTGGGATTACAGGCTTGAGCCACCGCGCCCGGCCTCATTTATTTTTTTAATTGGGGTATTTGTTTCCTTTCTGTCAAATATTGAGAGTTCTTTATATATTCTGAATACAAGATTTTTGTCAGATATGCGATTGGCAAATATTCCCACTTTGTAGCTTTCTGTTACATTTAAGTACTTTGTTTAACATCAGGTAACAAACTATTTTTCTCCTCTTTTTCTATTCAATGATTTATAATTTTACATTTAAATGTATGATTTCTTTTGATTTATTATATAAGATGTGAAAGTGAGTTTCATTATTAACTTGTGGACATCCAATTGTCCAACATCAATTTTTGAAAATATATTCTTTATTCAGTGAATGCATCTCCTTGTCAAAAATCTATTAGCCATATATGTGGTCTATTCTGGATTATTTATTTTGTTTCATTGATCCATGTATCTTTCTCTTTGTCAATAAAAACCTCAAAACAGTTTATATTACATGATAACTATATTTCTAGAAATACTGGCATCCCTTAACAATCTACTATGTATTAAACTTTAGAAAATGTCTATGTATTAAACTTTAGAAATGTCTTACATAACCATGGTGTTTAATCTGAGCTGTTCTGCTTAACAGAAAGACTATGACTTTATAAAAATTACATAAAGTATTAGCCTCCATCTCCTGATCTGTAAAATTGACATAAATTATCTAAATTAAAGGGGTAAAAGAGGTATTAAAGGACTAGCTTATTTAAAGTAAATGGCTCTTAATATATTTTCTTAATAAACGTTATTTCTTTTTACCATTTAGCTCTTTATTCAGTCTACCAATATGCATTTGCCTAGCTTTCATGAATTTTATGTTAATCAAGTAACTCTTTAAAAATATATAAAGCATAGAAAAAGCAGTAAACTAATAAACCAATACAATTAACATGATTTTCTACTTAATTGCAGAAAAACAAAACAATTAATATAAACATAACACAGTTATAATAAAATGTACCTTCCTGTGATATGAAGCTTTCACAGAGGATTACTATTTTCCAATCATGACCTTGAGCTAAAGATAAAAACAAAAGAGAACATATCATGCAGCTCAGTACCCTTTAGATTTAGTTCACAGAGAACTAATCCATCTGTTTATGGTTCCTTTTTTTTTGTCCCTAGATAACACTTAGTTAAAAGACACATGTTTCAACCTTCAAGATAAATTATCCTTTCAATTCTTAATGGTTGTAAGTGATAAAATCCAAGAGCAAATCAGTGTGTGCATTAAAACTAGTGACATCTATGCCTTTGGATTGCTGAGTGATTATCCCAATATTTAAAGGTTAAATGGTTATTTATACATTTATACATAGTTGGAGTTTATGAAAATAGTTGTCATTGCTCTTAACATTTAGGTGCTATATAGGCATAAGCAGGTAGATGAGGCAGAATAATGATTCAAATGATAAATTTTTAAAAAATAAATGCACTAGGCTAAAAGAATTCTATGTCTATATTCAATGTAGTAGTCATCCTAATAAAACAGGAAATTTGGAGAGCAAGAATTGATTTCATGGAACATGTTTCCTCCATCTGCACCATTTTAAAGCACATCTGGGTGAAATCCCAGAGGAACCTCAATGAATATGATTTGGAATATTTTTTCATAAGAACTCAAATGATGTGCTGGTAATTTAATTTTGTTCCCTTTGTTTTGACATCGCAGTAAAAATGTTCACATTTTAATATTGCTATAATTGTTCTCAGAACCTAGGTTTTGGGACTTTTGTTATACAGTAGTAAGGCAGTGTTTATGAGAGCATTTTAGATGGCTATAGGCAAACATAAACAAGAATTCTCTCTTTTCTCTCTCTATCTCTCTCTTTCTCTGTCTCTCCTACTATTCTAATAGGCTTGTTTGAGGCTTCTATTCCCACCAACGAAGTCAGCACACAATAAGAACTTGACATGGTTAAATGCTGTGATTTTCACAATATATTTTATAAATTTTGTTTTATGTCATATGTGATTATGTTGCTAGGCCTTATTCTAAGTAAATTATACGTATTTCTTTTATGTCTTTCAACTTTTATTAAAAAATCAATCATGCACAAAATACTCAAAAACATGAAAATGGTGATCACCACTAGCTGTATCTCTTTATGTTTCTCAGAAGACAATGCAGCTCCTCTGTAAGAACTCATATGACTACACAGAACACTCACACTCAGAACATCTCGAAGACAGAAAAAATACACACAATCAAATTACCTGTAACTAAACAGAAAGAATGGAAAAGATAAGCCAAATATTAGTGAAGCTATTTCTCACACTCCCTAGTCTCACTTCTGTGAAAACAATGCCATCCAGGTAAATTTTGCTGAAGAGAAGAAAGAACAAGCACTAAGACTTATCTATGGTCACTGCCAGCAAGAAAAATTCCACTGTGAGTGTGAAATCAAAGAAATGTCTTTGTTCAGATGACTAAACACAGAAAGGACTTAAAAGAGGGCTCAGTTCTTCATGCTAAGCTTTGAGAGGCATCGTTGCTGGAGAAGAGAAAGGTAAAATAAAATGAGAGATTTTTTAACGTTCAGTAACTATGGCAATAGAAGAAAAAGTGGGAAAATGAGGACTCTACAAAAAAGAAAAAAAAAAGAAGGCAAACAAATAAATAATAGCAAAACTATCAAAGCTCACAAATCCCTTCTCCAATCACCAAAAATAAGCATAAAAAGAAGCATACAATAGCGATTAAAATCCTAAAGAAAATTGTACTCAATAGTGTTCATACCACTTCAAGAAAATAATGCATCAATACCATTAGGCATTTATTTCAGGAATAGAAACTTGGTTTAATATCAGGGAATCTATTAATATATTATACCATTAATATATTGAAGAAGAAGCATTATATGCTTATCTCCAAAGCTGATGAATAATCCTTTGGCAAAAATAAAGGACTGCTCCTCTTAAAAATATAGCTAAGAAAATATCTAGATAGATACTTCCTTAACATGATAAAAACAAATACGTTACTTATAAAGCTAGTATTCTGCTTGATGCGGAAATACTAGTATTGCCACTAACATCAGACAAAAACAAATATGACTAAAACCTCTACTATTGAACACTGTGCTAGATATATCTATCTGCAACAGAAACAAACAAATTGTTGCTACAAATTGGAAAATTAGATGTACAATCATTTCTGTTTGCCCATGACAGGATAGTACATCTAGAGTCTTTCTGGAACCAATAACAAATTTGACTCAGCAATAAAATAAGTCACTAAAGTAGCAGAAGATGATTAATACAAAACATCCAGAACCTTTCTTTTAAAAAAAAAAAGTTTTACTTTTTTGCTTAAAGGAAGCACTTTATGGCTTCTCTTTGACATAACCATAGATATAAAACAACTAGTTCAAAGACATAATGATAGAGAGAAACATAGAAGTTGTTTATAAAGGTAACTTTAAAATACCTTTGAAAGACACACATTAGGTTTGAACAAATGGAAATAAATATTGTATTATTTAATAATATGACTTACCTTCACAAAGGTGATTCTTCTTCCTAAGTAACTTTATGAATTTATTAGAATAGCAGTAAAATATCTATAAACTTTTGGGGATGTAGAAAAGCTTATTACAATTTTGTGAGAGTAACTAGGATAACTGAAATCATGTGCGTGAACACTTTATTAAACACTCTCTAAAGACACCCTATTTAAAACAGTATGATAGAGGGCAAAACCAGAAACAGTCCAGTGAAATAAAATAGAAAATCCAGAAATACATGTAAGCTATCCAGTACATTTAATGTGCTATAAAGATGACCTGTGAAATTACTAGAGTGTAGACAGATATTTTAATAAATGGTGTTGGGATGGTTTCATAGCCTGTTGAAAAAGATAACATGCATTATAATGCACAATAAACTCCAAACAGTTAAGATATCTAACAAAACAGGCTCAAGTAGAAAAAAAAAAAAATTAGTGAAGTTTTATATATTCTAGGTGTAGGGAAATAAATTCTAACTCAAAACCCTGAAGGAATTTAAAGAATCATTTATATATTCAAATATGTTTATACATTTTATGTAACAAAAAATCTAAACATTATAAAATAATTCTAAAGACAATGGAAAGGTGTGGAACATGTTTTCAACAAAAATCACAGTTAAAATATGATACCTTTCGTATACAAAAAAATTCAAAATTTAGGGGAAAAAGACAAAAACCTGATAAAATAAGTTGACAACAATGTACAAAATTATATTGATTATTTAACCACTTAAAAAATTCAACTTTACTAAGAATGAGAGAAATGAAAAGTAGAACTACAAATAACTATCATTTATCAACTAAGAGATCAGCAAAAATTGCCACAGTTAATAAACTCTGTTGACAAGGCTATGGGAAAATAGGTTTTTGGGAATTTAAAATGGTATAACACAGGAGTGGGTGTGAACAAGATGGAAGAGATTGATGGAGGAGTGACATATCTTTTAGTATATCCTTATATACAATTCTGAATGTTAGAACCATATTATTAATCTCAAAAATAAATAAAATAAGAAAGACTAAATACTGAGAAAGAGTAAAAACCAAAACATATATATAACCTAAGCACTTTAAAAGGGAAAAAGACCTAATCAAAGTTTTAATCATAACACTTTCCTATATAGCCTTAGGCTAAAGACCAAAAATTGAGTATAAGTAAACAGAAAAATCTAGCTAAAGGTTTACTTTCACAGTGGTGTAGACTAGCAATTACCAAAATTCTTTCTATGTCTTGAAATTGAGCAAATGATTACTATATTGAGAATAATAGGAAGCTGGTTCTCACTGATGAAAGAAAGTTGGAATATCAGAAATGAGTTAGGCTAGAGTTAACACTTTTGCACTGCATTGGGATATTAAAAACCTATGTGTGTGTATAAAATTGTACATGCACACACAGAGACACATATATATATACACATATATGTATATATATGGAGTGTGTGTGTGTACATACACTCTGTGTATATGCACACATGGACTTCTTGCTGCCATGAAAAACTAAAGCAGAGAAATGCATATAAAATGGCTTTAGGATATATAACTCTTAAATATGTCCTTTGGCATATTGAATATTCTAAACTGAAGGAATTTGAGAAAATGACTGAAGGAGAAAGTTAATTTTGACTTCCTCTCATCTCTTCCCTGAAGCAGTTCACAAAATCTAGGAAGACTTTTCTTACCTTCTGCTGAAGCAGATCGTAGACTTTCATGTGACAGATGCCCTCCCCATACCTGGTGGAAACAGGCATCCTTATCACTGAAGATACAGGGACTCAGAAGAATACGATCAAATAAGCCTTGCTGAGTTCACCCCCACCCCAGTTTATTATCATTAGATTATATACTTTTTGCCCTATTAGATTTCTCCACAACTATGCAATTTCCCCTAAAACTACTATTAAAAAAAATACTAAGGCTTAACTGTTTTTCAGGATCTTAATTTTCTTATAAAGACTCCTGTGCCAGGTGAAACTGCATTAAATAAACTTGTATGCTTTTATATTTTCAATATGTTTTTTGGTATAGGGGTTTCAGCCATGAATCCAAAATGGGTGGAAGAAGATATGTAATTGTGTTCTCTATACCTGTCAACAGGACAATACAACCAACTTGAAAGATCTCCCAATAGTCAAAGCTTAGAAATTTTAACATCCAAAGAAATGATAGTAACAGGAGTTTTGTGGAATTAAGCAAGAAACTATGAGTGCATATTGACAAAAATGAATGTATAAATGAATGAATGAGAGAAAAGGGACTGCCCCGTCTTACGATATAATAGTATTTCGCAGGACCAGATAGTAAAAAGGATACAAAAGACTTCAGAGAGCATACTTGTGAAAAACATTCAACAAAGGCAAAAGATATAGCACAGCAAAAGAAAGAGTGTACAGACAAGCATTATTAGCCTGAGAGACTTCTAGGCACAGTTCCCCAGAATTATTCTTTTTTTCTTTGAGACGTAGTCTTACTCTGTCACCCAGGCTGGAGTGCAGTGACATGATCTCTGCTCACTACAATCTCCACCTCCCAGTATCAAGTGATTCTCCTGCCTCAGCCTCCCGAGTAGATGGAATTACAGGCACCTGCCAGCATGCCCGGCTAATTTTTCTATTTTTAGTAGAGACAAGATTTCACTGTGTTGGCCAGGTGGACCTGGAACTCCTGACTTCAAGTGATATCCTGCCTCAGCCTCCCAAAGTGCTGGGATTAAAGGCATGAGCCACCGTGTCCGGATGCAAGATTATTATTTTATTAAATCGGTGTTTAATTTTTATAGATACATAATTGTGTGCATTTATGGGACATATGATATTTTGATACAAACATACACTGTATAATGATAAAATCCATGTAATTGTGATATCCATCACCTACGAACATTTATCATTTCCTTGTGTTGGGAACATTTCACAAGATGTGCTTCGTCTTTGAAACAGAAAACACTATGACTTGTGCAAAGCATCTAGGTTTTGAAAGAGCTTCCAAAAAATTCCCAGTGGAAACCTGTATACTCTTCTAGTCACATGGCCAAGCCAACCTGTATAACCAGTTACACCAGCTAAAAGTCTGCAAACTGGCCTGGTGACACCAGGAAAGTTTCAAACTTTAAACACTGTATTATACATCATTTGTTAGTCCTTTCACTCTTCTCTTGGCCAAGAGTCAGCTTCAAACTTCCAGGCATCCCTGGAGATATGGATTGAGCTATTCTAGTTCAGCTGAAAATAGCTTTTGCAAGTACTGATAGATAGAAAAAAATGATAGCATTAGAAACAACACCACATAGAAACTATTATAAAAATCGAATAAGACAAAAATCAAGAGCATGAGCTAAACTAGCAGGCAAAGTTTAATGAGGATCAGGATGTTTGAATATTGTCAAGGTAACTTACTCCAAACTACTTTTTCATATATATATTTAAAGAAGGACCAATAATTTTATAGTGGATTTACCTAGCAGCTATCTCCTTAGGCAAATATCAAAGTTTTTTATAGATATATAATTGTGTGCATTTATGGGACATATGCACAAAGTTACCATCAGCAATAATGGGACAAACTGACAGCATGTGCTTCCTAATATGAGGCACTGAGAGAGACGCAGCATCACTTCTGTGATGTTCCTATCAAAACTATATCATTTAAATGTAATCATTAGCAAGCAGGAGTCAAAAATAAATTGAGGAACATTCCATAAAATAAGTGGCCTGCAATTTTTAAAAATGTCAAGGTCATGAAAGCCAAGGAAAGGCTAAGGAAGTCTTACAGATTAAAAAAGACTAATGGAATGTGGTAAATAAATGTAATGCATGAATTGAATTGAACGTTACATTGGAAAAACAAAAATAGCTAATAAGGACAATAACAAAGCAATAGATGAAATTTGAATATGTACAATTGATTTACATAAAAAATACTGTGACAATGTTCTAATTAATGATTTTGATAATTGTAGTGTGGTTATATATTACTGGGAAAGTACTCTAATATTTAAGAGTAAATGTGTAGAATGTCAGGGACAAAATATTAAATGTCTCCGACTTTAATATTTATATATGAATGACACATATGTGTTTACTCACTTACTTGAATGAAACACAATACAATGTGTGCTCTTAGGCTGATTCACTGACTCAGATTTAAACTACAGTAAAAATGTCCAGATTGCTAAACAAATGACATTTCATATGTTGTTTGATTCAGTCCTACAAGATAAAATAACAATGTTGACCACTGACTAATTGAAATCTTATGGGTTACTGTAATAAAAGTTGAGGTGTCCCCAACCATTTCCTTGTTTTAAATAAATAATTGCATGGTTCTCATCTTAAACATGTGGAAAATCACATTCTTCAGTTTAGACCAAATTGATGGGAAAAAAAAATGTGGACTCGCTAAAACTTTTGTTGATGATGTTGGTTAATTTTAGGACTTTTAAAATAAAATTTATTACATAAGGATATGTTTTCTAACCTTTGAATCACTATTAATAAAGCAATGCAAATTCCTTTTAACATGACCTGTTTTAATTCCCATTTTATAAGAAAGAAAAATACATTATCCAGGATCACTCAACTTTCAGTAAAAAAAAAAAAGACAAAACCTATATTTGTGTGATACTAGTACCATTACTCCTTTCTTTTTCTGATATTTTGGTTTATTTATACATCATGAAATGATTAAATCAAGTTGATTTCCATATACTTATTTTCATGGTGACAGTATTTAAGATATACTCTTTAACAATTTTCAAGCATCATTGCTTTTACTCACTCTTCTATATTTTATTATTTTCAGTAAAGTCCTGCAGGATATAAATGTGAAATGTGGTGGAAATGATGCTGTGATAGGTATGAGCCTAGACACTAAAGAGATCTAGCAGGTACCACTTTCTTTTTGGAGAAGCCTACTGCTACACACATGGACACACACACACACATATATAGGAAGAGAAAGAGAGTTATACTTCCAAATAACAGTGCTAGTAAAGATTTAAATTAGGAAAAAACATAAATAATACATAAAATTCCTTCTAAATTCTAGTTAGCTCAGCAGTTTTTGATGATGACATGGTTCAAAGAATAGTTATTAAAGTCTATTTGGGATACAATATAGATAAAGACCCTGAGCAAGATAGCATAAAAAACTTATTTTCTGCCTATGTTTTACTTATGGCAGCACATTTTCGCCCTCACTCACCCCACTTATGATAGGGGAACAAGCCCAACCCGTAGGGCCAGACTGAGGAGAGCATATATCCCGTTATTGCCATCCTCATCTCTACTCCTTGCCTCACAAATTATTTTTATACTAAGCAAACTGTTCTCTCCCCAATGAATTGAAAACAAAAGCAAAAACAAACAAAAAAAAAATCAAATTTTTATATATTTGCATTAACAACAGGTACTTTTTGAGTGTGTATGTGTGTGCATGTTCATATCAGTGTCTGGAATCTTGTTTAATCTTATTAGTAGTAAATTTTTTCCCCTTAAGATTTTGTAAGTATGAGATAATAAATGAATAAAAGTTTTGTTTCTTCCTTTTTAACTTGAACTGCATTTCTCTTTTGTACTTTAGAGCAATGGTTAAATTGTTTAATACAAGCAGTGAGAGCAGACATCATTGTATTTGTCTGTTGGCTGTTGTGGAGAAATAGTCAACCCATAAAATATTTGTTAATTATAATACTTGGATAGTTAAAAGTTTCACAGTATTTTTTAACTTATTTACCTTCTTTTTGGTAGTTTGAGGGAGAGGTAAATGTGTATTAGGGATGATATAAAACATTAAATGTATAGAAAGTTTTGAGTGTCATTGTCCAGTTGCATACATTTGAGAGGGAAAAAATACTTTTTATGGTGAAGAATGCAGTTTTTATTTTTAAAATAAAGTTTGCTATACATAGAATATTTCTAAAAATTAAAAGAATGATCTCTATCAAATAATATTTTTCTGCACTCTTAATTTAAATAAATAAGAAGATCAATGAACATATATTAGAGAATCATTCAGAAATATTTATATTTCATTGAATTAACCAATATATACAAATCTTATGTTTGTATTCTAAAATTTCATAAGGATAATTATTCAACATGATTATGAAAATATAATTATGCTAAAAGGTTATACAATTTCTTAGTTATATTTTATATTTTAAAATTAGGATAAAAATAAAATTTTATTGTTCTTTTTTGCTATGTCTGTAATGTCTGAATGTTTTAAAATATGATTTCTCCCCTAATATGCTATGTTATTAAAATATATATATAATTATCTCAAAGAGAATATATTACCCGAAGATAATTATCCCAAATATATAACATATATTATATTAAGATAAATATATATTATGTGTAAAATAATATATATTATTTATTTTAAGCTATGTGATTAAAATGTATATATCTTAATATATACATATATTTGGGATAATTATCATATTCTATTTGAAATTTTGGGTTGATATCATAAACATTTATTTTTACTGAGAATGTTAGTAATTGTGTGTATTTTAAGAACTTAATTTTTTAGAATATTAAATTCCATTTTTAAATATTTAGCAATATTTTCAAATATTTAGAGAAAGTATAGCTAAGATTTTGTATCTATGAGTTCCACATCCATGGACTTAACTAACCAGAAATTGAAAGTGTTAAAAAAACAACAAAAGTGATTCTATTCCAAGATGGCTGAATAGGAACAGCTCCGATCTGCAGCTCCCTGTGGGATCGACGCAGAAGATGGATGATTTCTGTATTTCCAACTGAGGTACCAGGTTCATCTCACTGGGACTGGTTGGACAGTGGATGCAGCCCATGGAGGGTAAGCAGAAGCAGAGCAGGGCGTCACCTCACCCAGGAAGTGCAAGGGTTGGTGGACTTCCCTTTCCTAGCCAAGGGAAGTCATGACAGATGGTACCGGGAAAATTGGGACACTCCTGTGCAAATACTGCGCTTTTCCAATGGTCTTAGCAAATGACACACCAGGAGATTATATCCCGTGCCTGGCTCTTTGGGTCCCACGCCCATGGAACTTTGCTCACTGCTAGCACAGCAATCTGAGATCAGACCTGCAAGGCAGCAGCCTGGCAGGGGAGGGGCGTCTGCCATTGCTGAGGCTTCAGTAGATAAACAAAGAGGCCAGGGAAGTTCAAACTGGGCGGGGCCCACCGCAGCTCTGCAAGCCTACTGCCTCTGTAAACCCCACCTCTAAGGGCAGGGCATAGCTGAACAAAAGGCAACAGAAACTTCTGCAGACTTAAACATCGCTGTCTGACAGCCCTGAAGAGAGCAGTGGTTCTCCCAGCAAGGTGTTTGAGCTCTGAGAACAAACAGATTGCCTTCTCAAGTGGGTCCCTGAACCCCATGTAGCCTAACTGAGAGACACCTCCCAGTACGGGCCGACTGACACCTCATACAAGTGAGTGCCCTTCTGGGATGAAGCTTCCAGAGGAAGGATCAGTCAGCAATATTTGTTGTTCTGAAATATTTGCTGTTCTGCAGCCTCCGCTGGTGATACCCAGGCAAACAGGGTCTGGGGTGGACCTCCAGCAAACTCCAACAGAGGTGTAGCTGAGGGAGCTGACTCTTAGAAGGAAGACTAACGAACTGAAAAGAGTAACATCATCATCAACAAAAAGGACATCCACACCAAAACCCCATCTGTAAGTCACCAGCATCAAAGACCAAAGGTAGATAAAACCACAAAGATGGGGAGAAACCAGACCAGAAAATCTGAAAATTCTAAAAGTCAGAGCACCTGTTCTCCTCCAAAGGATCACAGCTCCTCACCAGCAGTGGAACAAAGCTGGACGGAGAATGACTTTGATGAGCTGACAGAAGTAGGCTTCAGAAAGTCAGTAATAAACTTTTCTGAGCTAAAGGAGGATGTTTGAACTCATCACAAGGAAGCTAAAAACCTTGAGAAAAGATTAGACATATGGCTAACTAGAATAAACAGTGTGTAGAAAAGACCTTAAATGACCTGATGCCACTGAAAACTATGGCACAAGAACTACGTGATGCATGCAAAAGCTTCAATAGCTGATTTGATCAAGTGGAAGAAAGGGTATCAGTGATTGAAGATCAAGTTAATGAAATAAAGTGAGAGGAAAGGTTTAGACAAAAAAGAGTAAAAAGAAATGAACAAAGCCTCCAAGAAATATAGGACTATGAGAAAAGACCAAATCTATGATTGACTGGTGTACCTGAAATTGATGGGGAGAATGGAATGAAGGTGGAAAACACTCTTCAGGATGGAGAATTTCCCCACCCTAGCAAGGCAGGCCAACATTGAAATTCAGGAAATACAGAGAACATCACAAAGATACTCCTCGAGAAGAACAACCCCAAGACACACAGTTTTCAGATTCACCAAGGTTGAAAGGAAGGAAAAAATGTTAAGGGCATCCAGAGAGAAAGATCCGGTTATCCACAAAGGGAAGCCCATCAGGCTAACAGCGGATCTCCCAGCAGAAACTCTACAAGCCAGAAGGGAGTGGGGACCAATATTCAACATTCTTAAAGAAAATAATTTTCAACTCAGAATTTCATATCCAGCTAAACTAAGCTTCATAAGTGAAAGATAAATAAAATCCTTTACAGACAAGCAAATACTGAGAGATTTTGTCACCACCAGCCCTGCCTTGCAAGAGCTCTTGAAGGAAGCGCTAAACATGGAAAGGAACAACCAGTACTAGCCACTGCAAAAACATGCCAAGGTTCTGCTCTGATCTTAGTTATTTCTTGCCTTCTGCTAGCTTTTGAATTTGTTTGCTCTTGCTTCTCTAGTTCTTTTAATTGTGATGTTAGGGTGTCAATTTTATATCTTTCCTGCTTTCTCTTTTGGGCATTTAGTGCTACAAATTTCCCTCTACACACTGCTTTAAATGTGTCCCAGAGATCTGGTATGTTGTGTCTTTGTTCTCATTGGTTTCAAAGAACATCTTTATTTCTGCCTTCATTTCATTATGTACCCAGTGGTCATTCAGGAGAAGGTTCTTCAGTTTCCATGTAGTTGTGTGGTTTTGAGTGAGTTTCTTAATCTTGAGTTCTAATTTGATTGCACTGTGGTCTGAAAGACAGTTTGTTGTGATTTCTGTTCTTTCACATTTGCTGAGGAGTGCTTTACTTCCAACTATGTGGTCAATTTTGGAATAAGTGCGATGTGGTGCTGAGAAAAATGTATATTCTGTTGACTTCAGGTGGAGAGTTCTGTAGATGTATATTAGGTCCACTTGGTGCAGAGCTGAGTCCAAATCCTGGATATTCTTGTTAACTTTCTGTCTCGTTGATCTGTCTAATATTGGCAGTGGGTTGTTAAAGTCTCCCATTATTATTGTGTGGGAGTCTAAGTCTCTTTGTAGGTCTCTAAGGACTTGCTTTATGAATCTGGGTGCTCATGTATTGGATGTATACATATTTAGGATCGTTAGCTCTTCTTGTTGAATTGATCCCTTTACCATTATGTAATGGCCTTCTTTGTCTCTTCTGATCTTTGTTGGTTTAAAGTGTGTTTTATCAGAGACTAGGATTGCAAGCCCTGATTTTTTGTTTTGTTTTGTTTTGTTTGTTTGTTTTCCATTTGCTTGGTAGATCTTCCTCCATCCCTTTGTTTTGAGCCTATGTATATCTCTGCACATGAGATGGGTCTATGACTCTTTATACAATTTGTCAGTCTATGTCCTTTAATTGGGGCATTTAGCCCATTTACATGTAAGGTAAAAACCTCATTGCCTCAGCCCAAAATCTCCTTAAGCTGATAAGCAACTTCAACAAAGTCTTAGGATACAAAATCAATGTGCAAAAATCACAAGCATTCCTCTACACCAATAACAGGCAAACAGAGAGCCAAATCATGAGTGAACTCCCATTCACAACAGCTGCAAAGAAAATAAAATACCTAGGACCAACTTACAAGGGATGTGAAGGACCTCTTCAAGGAGAACTACAAACCATTGCTCAATGAAATAAAAGAGGACACAAACAAATGGAAGAACATTTCATGCTCATGAATAGGAAGAATCAATATCATGAAAATGGCCATACCGCTCAAGGTACTTTATAGATTCAATGCCATCCCCATCAAGCTACCAATAACTTTCTTCACAGAACTGGAAAAAACTACTTTAAAGTTCATGTGGAACCAAAAAAAAGCCTGCATTCCCAAGACAATCCTAAGTGAAAAGAACAACGCTGGAGGCATCACGCTACCTGACTTCAACTATATTACAAAGCTACAGTAACCAAAACAGCATGGTACTGGTACCAAAACAGAGATATAGACCAATGGAACAGAACAGAGCCCTCAGAAATAATACCACACATCTACAGCCATCTGATCTTTGACAAACCTGAGAAAAACAAGAAATGGGGAAAGGACTCCCTACTTAATAAATGATGCTCGGAAAACTGGCTAACCATAAGTAGAAAGCTGAAACTGGATCCCCTCCTTATACCTTATAGAAAAGTTAATTCAAGATTCATTAAAGACTTAAATGTTAGAGCTAAACCATAAAAACCCTAGAAGAAAACCTAGGCAACACCACCCAGGACATAGTCATGAGGCAAGGACTTCATGACTAAAACACAAAAAACAATGGCAACAAAAGCCAAACTAGGTAAACAGGATTTAATTAAACTAAAGAGCTTCTGCACAGCAAAAGAAACTACCATCAGAGTGAACAGGCAGCCTACAGAATGGGAGAAAAGTTTTGCAATCTACCCATCTGGCAAAGGGCTAATATCCAGAATCTACAAAGAACTTAAACAAATTTACAAGAAAAAACCAAACAACCCCATCAAAAAGTGGGTGAAGGATATGAACAGACACTTCTTAAAAGAAGACATTTATGCAGCCAACAGACACATGAAAAAATGCTCATCATCACTGATCATCAGAGAAATGCAAATCAAAACCACAATGAGATACCATCTCACACCAGTTAGAATTGCAATCATTAAAAAGTCAGGAAACCACAGATGCTGGAGACGATGTGGAGAAATAGAACACTTTTATGCTGTTGCTAGGAGTGTAAACTAGTTCAACCATTATGGAAGGCAGTGTGGCAATTCCTCAAGGATCTAGAACTAGAAATACCATTTGACCCAGTGATCTCATTACTGGGTCAAAGGATTAAAATTCTACTATAAAGACACATGCACATGTATGCTTATTGCAGCACTATTCACAATAGTAAAAACTTGGAAACAACCCAAATAGCCATGAATGATAGACTTGATTAAATGTGGCCCATATACACCATGGAATACTATGCAGCCATAAAAAAGGGTGAGTTCATGTCCTTTGCAGGGACATGGATGAAGCTGCAAGCCATCATTCTGAGCCAACTATCACAAGGAGAGGAAACTAAACACCACATGTTGTCACTCATGGGTGGGAATTGAATAATGAGAACAGAGTACATCACACATGGGGGCCTGTCATGGGGTGGAGGGCAGAGGGAGGGATAGCATTAGGAGAAATACCCAATGTAAATGAGGAGTTAATTCGTGCAGCAAACCAACATGACACACGTATACCTATGGAATAAACTTGCACATTGTGCACATGTGCCCTAGAACTTAAGGTATAATATAATAATAATGAAAGCATCTATACTGAAGATGTCAAATCTCTTTGTTTTTTGCCATTTTTTCTAAACAAAATTGTATAACAACTGCTTACATAACATTTACATTATATTAGGTATTATAAGTAATATTGAGATGATTTAAAGTATATGGGATGATGTGCATAGGTTATATGCAAATACTATACCATTTCATAAAAGAAACTTGAGCATATACAGTTCAAGTATCCACAGGAGCACCAGGAACAAATCCCCCATGGATACTGAGAGACCATTGCATAATAATCTAGGAGAAACATAGGTACTGTTTAATAGTGCAGGCCTCAAGAGAGTACATTGAAATTATACAAAATTATGTGTTTCACAGAACAATATATTTTATAACATGTAATATATAATGTATCCATAATTTTCAATCGTTTTCAGTGGTATGATGAGATCTGAGTGAAATGCATGTAGTTGGAACTTTCAAAATGACAAGTATGCTCGATATTCTCTTGATTTCAAGTGTTTAACTCAAAATTTGTCTCATATATAGAACATATATTTAACAAATTGAATCATGGTTAATAAATATAAAAATGCTTTCTGGCTTATAATGTTAATGTAGGGATTTTCATGAAAAATGTTATTTAATAAAAAATATAATAGCTATGAAGAAATGTGATTAAAATATAAATTATTTTTACCTAGTGAAGGATTTGTCAAAAAACATTTTTGAAGTCATAAATCACTTTATAGAAAAGATTGTGATAATTTATCCATTGTAAGACACCTTAAATTTTATTATAAAATGATTGTACTGACCTGGAAGAAATCTGAATTGACTCTGTGTGGCCTGAATTTGGTATGTAAGGATCATGAAATGTAAACCCATCAGTAATGATAACTTTGAAACTAATAGAAATTAGATTCTCACAGGAAGGAAAGTATAAATTCTAATATGTTTTGTTTACAAGATAAGCATACAGACAGTGATTATTATTTATAAAGCAATAAATATTGGCACATTCATACAAACACATAAAATTACGGTAGCATTTTAAGCTCTGATTGTACTAATTAAATTATGACTATAGCCTGAGTATGGTGGCTCAGGCCTATAATCCCAGTGCTTTGGAAGGCCAAGGCAGGAGGATCCCTTGAGGCTAGGAGTTCAAGACTAGTAACATAATGAGACTCTCACCTCTATAAACATTTTTTTTTTTTTTTTAATTAGTGGTCATGGTAGTGCATGTCCTAGCTGAACTTAATAAAGTTCAGTCCTAGCTGAACTTAATAAAGATGTAAGTATACTTATGTAATTTTTATACTATCAGTAGTTTGACATCTGATTTCTCCACACTGTGGATACAAATTTTAAAGTACATTAATGCAATATGTTATTGTGGTAGTTCGAATTCACCAAAAGATGCCCATGTCTTAATCTCTGGGACTTGTAAATATGTAATATTACATGACAAAGGGACTTTGCAGCAGTCATTAAGGACATAGACTTTGTTTAGGAAGGTAATACTATATAATCCAGGTGGGATCCATCTAGTCACAATGCCCTTTAAAAACAGAGAGATAAGCTTTTTTATGTGCTGCTGGATTCGGTTTGCCAATATTTTATTGAGGATTTTTGCATCGATATTCATCAGGGATATTGGTCTAAAATTCTTTGTTTTTGTTGGATCTCTGTCAGGCTTTGGTATCAGGATGATGTTGGCCTCATAAAATGAGTTAGGGAGGATTCCCTCTTTTTCAATTCATTGGAATAGTTTCAGAAGGAATGGTAGCAGCTCCTCCTTGTACCTCTGGTAGAATTCAGCTGTGAATCCATCTGGTCCTGGACTTTTTTTGGTTGGTAGGCTATTAATTATTGCCTCAATTTCAGAGCCTGCTATTGGTCTATTCAGGGATTCAACTTCTTCCTGGTTTAGTCTTGGGAGAGTGTAAGTGTCCAGGAAATTATCCATTTCTTCTAGATTTTCTAGTTGATTTGCGTAGAGGTGTTTATAGTATTCTCTGATGGTAGTTTGTATTTCTGTGGGGTCCGTGGTGATATCCCCTTTATTATTTTTTATTGCATCTATTTGATTCTTCTCTCTTTTCTTCTTCATTTGTCTTGCTAGCGATCTGTCAATTTTGTTGATTTTTTCAAAAAACCAACCCTTGAATTCATTGATTTTTTGGAGGGTTTTTTGTGTCTCTATCTCCTTCAGTTCTTCTCTGATCTTAGTTATTCCTTGCCTTCTGCTAGCTTTTGAATGTGTTTGCTCTTGCTTCTCCAGTTCTTTTAATTGTGATGTTAGAGTGTCAATTTTAGATCTTTCCCGCTTTCTCTTGTCGGCATTTAGTGCTATAAATTTCCCTCTACACACTGCTTTAAATGTGTCCCAGAGATTCTGGTATGTTGTATCTTTATCATCCCTGGGATGCAAGGCTGGTTCAACATATGCAAATCAATAAACGTAATCCAGGGTATAAACAGAATCAAAGACAAAAACCACATGATTATCTCAATAGACACAGAAAAGTCCTTTGACAAAATTCAACAGTCCTTCATGCTAAAAACTCTCAATAAATTCGGTATAGATGGAACGTATCTCAAAGTAATAAGAGCTATTTATGACAAACCCACAGCCAATATCATACTGAATGGGCAAAAACTGGAAGCATTCCCTTTGAAAACTGGCATGAGACAGGGATGCCCTCTCTCACCACTCCTATTCAACATAGTGTTGGAAGTTCTGGCTAGGGCAATCAGGCAAGAGAAGGAAATAAAGGGTATCCAGTTAGGAAAAGAAGAAGTCAAATTGTCCCTGTTTGCAGACGACATGATTGTATATTTAGAAAATCCCGTTGTCTCAGCCCAAAATCTCCTTAAGATGATAAGCAACTTCAGCAAAGTCTCAGGATACAAAAACAATGTGCAAAAATCACAAGCATTCTTATACACCAGTAACAGACAAACAGAGAGCCAAATCATGAATGAACTCCCATTCACAATAGCTTCAAAGAGAATAAAATACCTAGGAATCCAACTTACAAGGGATGTAAAGGACCTCTTCAAGGAGAACTACAAACCACTCCTCAGTGAAATCAAAGAGGACACAAACAAATGGAAGAACATTTCATGCTCATGAATAGGAAGAATCAATATCATGAAAATGGCCATACCGCTCAAGGTACTTTATAGATTCAATGCCATCCCCATCAAGCTACCAATAACTTTCTTCACAGAACTGGAAAAAACTACTTTAAAGTTCATGTGGAACCAAAAAAAAGCCTGCATTCCCAAGACAATCCTAAGTGAAAAGAACAACGCTGGAGGCATCACGCTACCTGACTTCAAACTATATTACAAAGCTACAGTAACCAAAACAGCATGGTACTGGTACCAAAACAGAGATATAGACCAATGGAACAGAACAGAGCCCTCAGAAATAATACCACACATCTACAGCCATCTGATCTTTGACAAACCTGAGAAAAACAAGAAATGGGGAAAGGATTCCCTACTTAATAAATGATGCTCGGAAAACTGGCTAACCATAAGTAGAAAGCTGAAACTGGATCCTTTCCTTACTCCTTACATGAAAATTAATTCAAGATGGATTAGAGACTTAAATGTTAGACCTAAAACCATAAAAATCCTAGAAGAAAACCTAGGTAATACCATTCAGGACATAGGCATGGGCAAGGACTTCATGTCTAAAACACCAAAAGCAATGGCAACAAAAGCTAAAATTGACAAATGGGGTCTAATTAAACTAAAGAGCTTCTGCACAGCAAAAGAAACTACCATCAGAGTGAACAGGCAACCTATAGAATGGGAGAAATTTTTTGCAATCTACTCATCTGACAAAGGGCTAATATTCAGAAACTATAAAGAACTCAATCAAATTTACAAGAAAAAATCAATCCCATCAAAAAGTGGGCAAAGGATATGAACAGACACTTCTCAAAAGAAGTCATTCATACAGCCAACAGACACATGAAAAAATGCTCATCATCACTTGCCAGCAGAGAAATGCAAATCAAAACCACAATGAGATACCATCTCACACCAGTTAGAATGGCAATCATTAAAAAAATTTGGAAACAGCAGGTGCTGGAGAGGATGTGGAGAAATAGGAACAATTTTACACTGTTGGTGGGACTGTAAACTAGTTCAACCATTGTGGAAAACAGTGTGGCAATTCCTCAAGGATCTAGAACTAGAAATACCATTTGACCCAGCCATCCCACTACCAGGGATATACCCAAAGGATTATAAAGACACATGCACACATATGTTTATTGCAGCACTATTCACAATAGCAAAGACTTGGAATCAAGCCAAATGTTCATCAGTGACAGACTGAATTAAGAAAATGTGACACATATACACCATGGAATACTATGCAGCCACAAAACAGGATGAGTTTGTGTCCTTTGTAGGGACATGGATGCAGCTCGAAACCATCATTCTCAGCAAACTATCACAAGAGCAGAAAACTAAATACCGCATATTCTCACTCATAGGTGGTAACTGAACAATTAGATCACTTGGACACAGGAAGGGGATCATCACACACTGGATCCTATTGTGGGGAGGGAGTAGGGGAGGGATAGCATTAGGAGATATACCTAATGCAAATGATGAGTTAATGGGTGCAGCACACCAACATGGCACATGTATATCTATGTAACAAACTTGCACATTGTGCACATGTACCCTAGAACTTAAAATAAAACAAACAAACAAACAAAAACAGAGAGATGTGGCCGGGCGTGGTGGCTCATGCTTGTAATCCCAGCACTTTGGGAGGCCAAGGCAGGTGGATCATGGTTCATGAGGTCAGGAGATTGAGACCATCCTGGCCAACATGATGAAACCCTGTCTCTACTGAAAATACAAAAAGTAGTCGGACTTGATGGCGTGCTCCTGTAGTCCCAGCTACTCAGGAGGCTGAGGCAGGAGAATCGCTTTAACCCAGGAGGCGGAGGTTGCATTGAGCCGAGATGACGTTACTGCATTTCAGCCTGGGCGACACAGCCAGACTCCGTTCAAAAAAAAAAAATGAGAGAGAGAGAGAGAGAGAGATGTGGCAGAAGAGGGATGCTGTGGAAGGCAAAGTCGGAACGATTTCAAGCCTGAGAACTCAGTGTGCCATTATTGGCCCTTAGATGCAGGAGTTCATTTGCAGAGCACAGAGAAAGGCCTCAAGGAGCCAGGATTGATCCTTAGCTGACAGCTCTCAAGGAATAGAGACCTTAGCCTTCTTACTACAAGAAGCTGGATTTTGCTAGAAATCTCAATGAGTTCGGGATTGGGTTCATCCCCAGAGCCTTCAGTAAAACAGACAATGTGGCCAACATCTTGATTTTGAGCCCTATGAGACACATGCTGGACTTCTGACCTACAGAACTGTGAGATAATCAATGAGCATTATTTTAAGGTGCTATATTTTTGATAACTTTGTATGGCAACAATAAAAAACTAACTCAGTTATACAAGACAAAAGGCAGAAGAAAGCTATCACCTCTTGTTATCCAATTCAGGAACTAGGAACAGAACAAATTAGAAAAACCAGTTTAGTCTTCCAGACATATCTTAGTTACTACCCACTGAATGGCAAGATAATGTATAATTCAGAGCTATCATTGGAAATAGACTTGCTTAAATTTCAAAGTAAGCAATTTCTCATAGCACTATTTGCACTTATGCTAGGACTGAATAAAACAACATTTTATTCTCAGATTTTCTGGGCTTTCTTTTCAACTTCTAGTAGTTGCTGTATCTACCAGTCAGGTAATAAAAACAATTGCATGTTTGCAGGTTACTTTGGGCATCACTGAGGAGGTAAAATCTGAAAATAAGCCTGGTTAATACTGGGAAAAAAACACTTTAAATGTGTAGACCCTCTTTCAGTGAATCTACACTTTTGTTTTATATTAAATAAATGTTTTCATGTTGATATTTGTATGTTAATGCATTTATTTATGAACTGTGCAAAATGCCTTATCAAGTATGGAATAGGGCTTATAAGAAGTAATTAAATATAAATATATGGTAATGAAAAGTCAGTCATAAAATGCAAATAAGGAGCAGTTCGAATGATGAAATGTGTGATGAGTGAAATCATCCTTTATATGAGGACAGTTATCAAAAGATCGGAAGGCATTTATGAGGAGTGTAACTGCTCAATCAACAGAAAAACAATTTAAGCACTTACCTCTACAAAACACTATGCGGAAAACTTAAGGGCTTCAAATTTTATTGGAATTCTAATAAAAATGATTCCTTTATATTCCTTGGATATATTTCTTGATATAATATTATCAATTGTAATTTATTGTTCATTCAGCTTTAGATTTATTACTATATTTTGACATATTCTGGTGTTTATAAACCAATAGTATATTAATGTTAATCAACGTTTATGAGGCCCTTAGCCCTTAGAATGCGTTGTGGTTTCCTTATTTTTAAGTGTTTGTTATTAATCATCACCATAATCTAATGGATTCTCTTGTATATATAGTAATCTAGACAGAGCCCCTCTCTTCAAAGATGCATTTCAGAGTACACAATTCTGCATAAAGTGTTAAAGTAAATACACAATATAATAGAGAGATGTAGTGAGAGGTACAGGCTATTTTAACATAGAATAACCTATGCATACTTTGAAAAATGAAAATAAACATAGTCAACCCTCTGTATTTGTGGGTTCCACCTACATATATTCAACCAATCACAAATCTAAAATATTTGAAAAATAATTGCATTTGTACTAAATATATATATATATATACACACACACACATACACTTTTTTTCTTGTCATTATTTCTTAAGACGGTATAATAACTCTTTACATAGCATTTACATCATATTAGGTGTTATTAGTAATCTGGAGATAAAGTATAGGGGAATATGTGTATAGGGTCTATATAAATACTACACCATTTTATATCAAGGAATGCCTCCACGAATTTCGGCATTCGTGAGAGGTCCTGGAGTCAATCCCTCAGGGTGAGGGAGGGCTGTATTTACCTTAAAATGTACATGCTTATTAGAATAAGAATGTGATATAAAAAGATAAAATGATTGGTAGTAAGATTTTTGGGAAATGGGAAACATTGAGCTCATTCTAAATTGGAGAGCCCAGGTATATTGAATGTTGGGTTATAGTAAGTTTGGGTGGGGTAAGTTACAAAACTTAAGGCTGTGCTGCTCAATTGTAGCATAAGTTCATGAAAATACACAGTAATACACATGCATATTACGAAACAGGAGAGTCCCCTGCCCCCTCCCCGGCGCAGGACGTGTAATATGGGTGTGGCTCTCTGTTCTGCCACTGAGATCTCAAACCTTATGGGACAAGGGGAGCATGCAGACTGGCAGGTGTAGGAGCCAGTGCGAGAGCTTTTGGGCTCTGGGCCCACCACAGTGTCTAGGGATCCGTAGCTACGATTCCCGAAGCCTAAGTAGGCCTATGTTACAATGTATTCCTTTAGTCTTACCTTCTAGGGATAGCTGACTGTTAACCCCCGGGTTCTTGCTGGGGTCCTGGACTAATAAGGTCACATGAACTGCTTGAAAGGTGATGAATGCGGAGAGTTTACTGAGCAGTGGAGGTGGCTTTCGGCCAGATAGGGAACTGGAGTGGGATGGTGGGGTGGGGGAGATAATCCTACCCTGGAGTTTGGCTGTTCTGGGCCAAACTCCTCTTGACATTCTGATGCCCCTTTTCTCCTCTGCGTGGCGCCCTGCTGCTCTCAGCTGCTTGCTGCCGCTCCCTGCCGCTTTTGTGTTCTGTATCCACTAAGGTCTCAGGTTTATGTGGGCACAGGATGAGGGACATGGCAGGCTAGAGTGGCCTTGGAAAATGCAACATTTGGGAGTGAAACGGGAGTGCCTGTTCTCACTTAAGTCCCTGGGCACAGACCCGAGGGTGGAGCCCTCTCCGGGGACCCCGCCCTTCTCTACCCAGCACTTCCATGCCCCCTCCGGTATCAATTACATGATATAATATGAACAAACTGGATCATTCAGAAGAAAGAAACAAATTCAGTCTGAGATAGGTAACAATACTAAGCAAAAAGAAAATGAGATAATTGTTTTATATTACATTTTAAAAGTCTTAAGGATAATAAACACTCGTTTGATTCGTATTTTTCTTATCACAATGGTTTAAACATAGTTGAGTTACAATGATTCAAACATAGACAGCAACTAACATTATGTTCATGTATTTCATTACACATTTATTACCTTAGAAATGTCTGTTCCTGCAGGATACTCTTATTTTACCATACTATGATGGTTTTATTTCCAGACTCCTGTGTTTGCTATATATTCTATTTAAGCTAATTCCATGTGAGTAAAAATACCATAAAGGAAGAAATGATAACGTGTGATGTAACCATCATTTTTGTGATATTATATGTTCAATTCTGTAGAATCAGTTGATCTTGTTGTGAAAATCCATTAATTTTACATAGGAAATATGACTTTTTTTTTCTGAATAATATTGGATATCAAAAACATATGTGATTGTAGACCATAGCAAAATGTGAAAAGTGGACAAGAAAGATGGTCATGGTTGAAGCTATGATTCAGGATATCAGGGAATGATCTGAACAGATGTAAAGAAGAGTAGGTCTTAACACACACTCTCAAGGCAAAGAAACTGTGTGTTAGTTGTGTGATGTGGTAGTATAATGTACACAATATATAATTGATTTTTTGAGTGGTAGGTTAAGAATAAAGCAGCTGGGTGTACAAGGAGAAAGAGAAAAATGGTGTACTTGTATACATCTATGACTCTTCAAATCATTATGTTTTCCAGTTCCTTAGTAATGTGTTACTCCATGAAATTAAAGAAGGAGACCATTACTACTCTTGCTGCCCTCCTCCCTCCACCCTGCCTAGTTCACAAAAGAGAGAAAGCAAAAAGTTAGAAAGAAACAAAAGTAAAATAAATAGCCAAACAACCTTGGCACCACCACCTGGCCCTAGGAGTTAAAAAAAAGTACTAATAATAACATCAACCCCTGACCTAAACTACTTGTGTTATCTGTAAATTCCAGACACTGTATGACAAAAAGCATTGTAAAACTTTTTGTTCTGTTAGCTGATGCATGTAGGCCCCAGTCACGTTTCCCACGCTTGCTCAATTTATCACGATCCTTTCACGTGGACCCCTTAAAGTTGTAAGCCTTTAAAAAGGCCAAGTATTTCTTTTACAAGGGGTTCAGCTCTTAAGACGCAAGTCTGCCGATGCTCCTGGCCGAATAAAAAACCTTTTCCTTTAATCCAGTGTCTGAGGAGCTTTGTCTATGGCTCGTCCTGCTACAAAATCAGAGGTGAAATGTAGCAATAGTAAAAGAAATCATGAAAAACTGTAATGTTTTATATGCCCTTGTTATGTTTATGTTTTGGATAGGTGTCTTAGAAATAATACAAAATGTTCTCTATGTAACAAATGAAATTGCAAGCTTTATTGTTTACTTAATGGCATTTTGTGACAAAAGTATTTCAAAACCAAAATATAAGTTTTATATAATATAAAGATTTCAATTAACAGAAAGGTAGAATGGTCGTATATCCAACTATTATTGTATACTTGTTGAACAATGAATCAAAACAGTTCAAAAATGAAGGAATTGTGATTAATAATTTTACAGAAGAGGGAACCGGCTGCAATTCTTTCATAAAATTTGTCTAATGGATTTGTACCTCGCTACAGTTGAAAGATTTTGATCATCATTTATGATGATTACTATGGGGCTCTGAAGTAGTGTATCATAAAAGATAATTAATACAAAGATGACATTCCTCACTGTTGGCAGTTGTTCTCAAAGAGC
Organism: Trachypithecus francoisi; assembly: GCF_009764315.1. Classification (NCBI taxonomy): domain Eukaryota; kingdom Metazoa; phylum Chordata; class Mammalia; order Primates; family Cercopithecidae; genus Trachypithecus; species Trachypithecus francoisi. The sequence continues at coordinate 46,582,763 of NW_022681460.1, read as the reverse complement.
CTTCATGGGTACAGATGAATATCATAGTGAATGTTATCTATCCTTTTTATCTGGGAGGGCAGCAGAGATGAATAGCTTTGCTTCTACCTCTTTATTCAGTCTTGGCGCAAAATCACTCCATGAAGACTGTGAATCTAAGTAGTCATCATCACGAAAGTTTTTTTTCTTGATTCAGTGAACAGTGGGTATGAAAGATTTTTACAAAATAATTAATTTGGGGGGTTACTGGAACTAATGACATATTTGCATTTTTTATAGTTTTGTATCAGATACTTGCAGAATACATTCAAAAACACGGATACACATACACACATAAATATTGAAAGTAGATGGCATTCCTTTTTTTTAAAAAAAGCTTGCATTTCTGTAGGTTATTGGGGAATAGGTGGAGTTTGGTTACATGAATAAGTTCTTTAGTGGTGATGTATGAGATATTGGTGCACCAATCACTTGAGCAGTACACACTGCACCCAACTTGTAGTCTTTTGTCTCTCACCCACCGGCAGTGTAGAAGTGTTTCCTGTTCACCAAATTCATGCCAACATCTATTTTTTTAAAAAAAAATTTTGATTATGGCCATTCTTGCAGCAGTAAGGTAGTATCACCTTGTGGGTTTTGATTTGCATTTCTCTAATCATTAATGATGTTGAACATTTTTGCTTTTGTTGGCCATTAATGTATCTTCTTTTGAGAATTGTCAAATCATGTTATTAACCCACTTTCTGATGGGATTATTTGTTTTTATTTTGTTGTTGTTAACTTGTTTGAACAAATGAAAACATATCCCATGCTCATGAATGAGTAAAATCAACGTTGTGAAAATGACCGTGCTACCAAAAGCAATCTACAAATTCAATGCAATCCCTATCAAAACACCACCATCATTATTCACAGAACTAGAAAAAAAAATCCTAAAATTCATATGAAGCCAAAAAAAGACCCCACATAGCCAAAGCAAGACTAAGCAAAAAGACCAAATCTGGAGGCATCACATTACCTGATTTCAAGCTATACTATAAGGTCATAGTCCCCAAAACAGCATGGTACTGGTATAAAGATAGGGACATAGACTAATGCAACAGAACAGAGGACTCCAGAATAAACCCAAATACTTATAGCTGACTGATCTTTGGTAATAAAAATGTAAAGTGGGGAAGTACACACTACTAACAAATGGTGGTGTGATAATTGGCAAGCCACATGTAAGAGAATGAAACTGGATTCTCATCTCTCACCTTATACAAAAATCAACTCAAGATGGATACAGGACCTAAATCTAAGGTTTAAAACTAAAAATTCTAGAAGATAACATCGGAAAAACCCTTCTAGATATTGCTTGGGCAAGGATTTCATCACCAAGAACCCAAAAGCAAATGCAATAAAAACAAAGATAAATAGCTGGGACTTAATGAAACTAAAGAGCTTTTGTGCGGCCAAAGGAACAGTCAGCAAGTAAACAGACAACTCACACAGTGTGAGAAAATCTTCTCAACATATGCATCTGAACAAAAGTAGATGACGTTCCATTGAAGATTCTCTAAAAAGGGAAAGAGCAAAGGAATCCCCAGAATAAGTTAGTTCATATATCTCAGGTGCTCAATTTATCACTGTCAATACCTATACATATCTGATCTTCCTCCCCACCCTCCTCTCTGGGCTCAAAGAAACAATTTTACCTCCCTTTATGAAAAGTAAATGTTTTTATCCACTTTTGACTCTAACTTTCTGCAACTTCTAAGAATGTTACTAACACATTTCCTATCTGCGTCTTTCTGCAGGGAGTATCTGTAGATGTAGAATTTCTGGGGACAAGTGTATACATTGTAAAATTATTTTTGTATATTATCAATTGCCTTCCAAAAGATTGACCCATTCTGCTATCTTAAAATTAATCCATGAATGTTGCCTTTTCTGACATATTTTTATTGTCATAACAAATATTATTAACTGTATGCTGTGTAAATAATTTAAAAACTGTCATCTCGTACTTCTAAATTCTATTTATCTTACGATAATGATTTAAATAATTCTCACTTTTTTGTGAATTGCTTTTTCATACTCCCTTTCTTTACTCATTTCTAGGAGTACTTTATGTAAGAATCTTTGCAACCATTTATTATATATACATATATAAGTATAAACTCCCAGCCTATTATATATATCTTAGTTCAGTTTATGATCTGCTTTAGGATAATTTTTTTTCATAAATTGTTTCACTATATAGTATCAAAATATTTTATCTAATAAATGAAATTGTTGGAAGAATAGACACTGCAGAAATAAAGATCAATGAACTTTAATATGTATCAATACAAACTATCCAAATTGAAGACCATAGAGAGAAAAGACTAAAGTAAATGGCCACAGCCTCATCTATCTTGGGAAAATTATCAAGTGGTCTAACATGTACAATTGCAGAACTAAGAGGAAAGAAGTGGTAGACCAAAAAACATATCGAAGGATAATGATTTTTTTTTTCCAAATATGATGAAAGCTATAAATATAGCAATGAATTTATTAAAAAGCATCAAGAACAGGAGCATCTGAAAAGTAGCTATGAGGTGGAAATTTACAGACAAACTAAAAACAGCAGGGACAAAATAACTACATTCAAGAGGGACAAAATGACTACATTTTTCTCATTAGGAATTATGTGAAATTATAGGCAATAGAATTCCATACTCGGTGTTAAAAGTAAAACAATAGGCCGGGCGCGGTGGCTCAAGTCTGTAATCCCAGCACTTTGGGAGGCCAAGACGGGCGGATCACGAGGTCAGGAGATCGAGACCATCCTGGCTAACCCGGTGAAACCCCGTCTCTACTAAAAAATACAAAAAACTAGCCAGGCGAGGTGGCGGGCGCCTGTAGTCCCAGCTACTCGGGAGGTTGAGGCAGGAGAATGGCGTGAACCCGGGAGGCGGAGCTTGCAGTGAGCTGAGATCCGGCCACTGCACTCCAGCCCCAGGCGACAGAGCCAGACTCTGTCTCAAAAAAAAAATAAATAAATAAAATAAAACAATTAAACAAAAATCTGTCAAATTAGAAATGTACATTCAGTAAAATGATATTACAAAAAGGACAATGAAGTGTTTTAAAAATAAATAGAACAAAATGTTTAATTTGCTACTAAACTGTATTTTAGTATGATATTGTTTTTATAATCTAAACATTTCTCATGAAAACCTTTGTTTTTTAAACATACTTCCAAGTTTGTAAAATTTCTGATAATAAGAATTTAGTCATTTTGTTGCTATTACTCTTTACATAACCTCCTACTAATGGTCTTAACCAATTGCAGATCTATTACATTATTTCTGTATACTTTACAAAAAAATATGTGCTTGCATAAACATATTTTAGGGACTTCCAAGGGTGACAGAAGGATATGATGAAACTGCAGGCCTCTGAGCTTAAGATCCATTTGCTTCATATTATATATATTTTAAATTATTTGCTGTTTTATGTGGCCTACCAGAAGTTATCTGTTTACATACTTATCTTCATTATAAAACAGATGCTTAAAATATACCTAATTAAGTACTATGTTGAAAGAGAGGAAATGCAAAAACTTCTCTCTCTAATTCCAAAAATGAGTTTTATATTTTCTATATTTAAAAAAGGATAGTTTACATTGTACACCTTTATGTCATTTCACTCTCTGCCACTTTCTTTAGAATCCTGATTAAACTTCTTTAAACCATTATAGAGATCATTATGCTTCTCTTGATAGATAGCTAGATGAATAGATAAGCAGATATATAGATATAGATATATAGATACATGTATGTGTGTATATATGTGTGTGTATATGCATATATAGTATGTGTATATGTGTGTATGTGTATGTCCATATGTGTTTATACATGTTTATATACCTTTTTAAATTTTCTTCAAAATTACCTACTCACTGATACATTTTTCTTTACATTTTTTGTTATTTATTCTTGATTTCTTATTTTTTTCAGTAGGAGGTGTATGGTAGAGCTCCATTAGTTATATATTGAATAACCGGTGCTGTTTATAGAAAGATTGACATAGTCATTCTAATTTCAGAGGAAATATAGGCACTTGACAGCATTTTCCTTGTTTATAGAAGGCTATTCTAAGGATTTTATTATTAGAACTTTAGTAGAAACTGATAATAATAGAAACTGATAAGACCAAATAAGTGAGACTGCCCAGAAACAGTTCCTTGATAAAGAGAAAAGGGGGAGGGGAAATTCTGTGTTTGTTTACTATCTGCTCTTTTTCTCTTCACTGCCTGTTCTGCCTCCGGAAGACATCCTGTCATCAATCTTGAATCAATTACTTAAGGAAGTACTTGGGAATAAAGTGATTAGTGGGCAAAGAGGTTACAGAGAAAAAAAGGATTATAATCCAAATAGATGTGTAAAGTAGGAAGTGGGAAAAGAGGAAAATAATATTTCCCTTTTCTTATTTTCTAAGAAGAAAAGGGAAATATTAGGAAAGGTTTCAAGATAATCCAGCTGAGAAAATTGACCTAAAGAAAGAAGATTAGATTCTAGATATCTTTAATTTGGAAACAAACTGCATTTAGTAAATAAGTATAATTTTTGCTTTACCACATCCTCCCTGCCAGAGACTTTACTATCTAAACTTGCTATGACTCTAGTTAGTTCTAGTTATATATTGATAAAGATGCTATACAGGGTTAGTCCACATGATACATTAAAATTCCCACAAGGTTTTAATGCAGACATTAAGTTAAAAATATTTATAGGAAAATTTTAAAAGTGACATTAAAATAACAATTAATAATGCTATAAAAATAGAGACAAAGAGAAAACTAAACTCACATCATTTGGGTTTGTGTTATATCACTGAATAATTTTTCTAGTAGAAAATATTTTGTTGATCTGATAACACAAACTTGCTTATTATCATGTCTCACTGATATTCAAAAGTTTTGTCACATTGTTAAACAGTTTAGGAAATATTGTGCAGATGGAATTTATTTACGCTAAAACATATCTTCAAATACTAATTTTTATTTCTGAATAAAAATACTGGTCTAATAAACTTGACACTGGACACTATTGGTAATGAGTCGCAAAATAGTAAGTTAAAAATGCCTAAGGACATTCTGTATCTGTGAAAGACAGTTTTAACATAAATTTCTGTTTCTCCATATATTTTTTACCTATTTTTTTCTTTTCTTTTTTTTTGTTTTTTTTTTTTTGAGAAAGAGGTCCGCTCTTGTTGCCCAGGCTGGAGTGGAATGGCACCATCTTGGCTCACTGCCACCTCCACCTCCCAGGTTCAAGTGATTCTTCTGCCTCAGCCTCCCAAGTAGCTGTGATTACAGGCACCCATCACCATGCCCTGCTAATTTTTTGTATTTTTAGTAGAAATGGGGTTCACCATGTTGGCTAGGCTGGCCTTGAACTCCTGACCTCAGGTGATGCACACACCTCAGCTTCACAAAGTGCTGGGATTACAGGCCTAAGGCACCGCCCCCAGGCTTTTGAAGGTTTTATATTTCAAGAAGATAGCGTTTTTTAAAAGCTTCCTCATAACAATATCACTAAAAAGATATTATGTTTATAAATATTTGATTTCTGGTCTGCTGTCAATATACTCTTAAAAAGTTCTATTGTACTAGTTTTTATCATTATAGATTATTTTATTTCTATCCTTGCCTACTTTTGCTATTTTCCATCATTTTCATTTTAGCCATTATAGTATGTGTAGAGCAGTATCTCACTGGTGTTTTATTTGCATCTTGACAATTAACAAAATTGACCACTTTTTCCTATACACATTGTCTATTTGTATATATATTTTTGTAAAATGTCTTTCTAGTTTTTGCCAATGTTTTCATTTCTCCCAACCTTCTCCATGTTTCCCTTAGCCTTAGGAATGTACTCTGACACCTTTTTTTTTTTGTGTGTGTGTCAGATATGTATATTACAAATGTTTTCTCCCACTCTATGGTTATAGTTTCTGGAATTTTAATTTTTTTCTTCTTTGATGAATAGAAGTTTTTAAATATTAATCTGTATATCATATCATTTTAGTAGATACTGCTTTTTGTGTATTTGTAGTCTTTGCTTACTCCAAAGTCAAGGAAATGTATATTTTTGTTAAAAATATTATTTCAATCTGTCGGAAATTGAGCCTTGTCAGTGGTGTGGGGTAGAAGTTAAGATTTTTTTTATTTACAATTGACCCTATATCTTGTGTTGGAAAAGACCGTCTTTTGCCAAATATATTGCACCTTCATCTTTGAATTAAATCAGTTGGTGCTGTGTATGGTTAGGTGAGGGTGATGAGTCGGAGGAATGTATTTTGAACTTACATATCATGATACATTTATGAATTTATTATCCTAGCAACAAAATACAATTTTTATTACTGAGTTTTAAAAATAGGTCTTGCGTTCTACTATCTGTCAATCGATCAGTTTATTTATTTATTTATTTATTTATTTATTTATTTATTTAGAAACGGAGTTTCGCTCTTGTTGCCCAGGCTGGAGTACAATGACGCGATCTCGGCTCACCGCAACATCCGCCTCCCAGGCTCAAGCGATTCTCCCGCCTCAGCCTCCTGAGTAGCTGGGGTTACATGCATGCACCACCATGCCCGATTACTTTTGTATTTTTAGTATAGATGGGGTTTCTCTATGTTGGTCAGACTGGTCTGCAACTCCCGACCTCAGGGGATCCGCCCACCTCAGCCTCCCATAGTGCTGGGATTAAAGGAGTGAGCCACTGTGCCCAGCCGAGCTCTATTTTAAGCCCTAAATTAGGTGCCTTAAAAAACTATATATTTTTGTCTCTTTATTGATAAATAAATTTACACATTTGAGAATATGTGAGTGTGTTACATGCATAGATATACTCTCAACTCCTATGTGAGAGCTAAAAATATCCTATATTTTTTTTAACTCCTCATTTCATGTTGAAATACTGTGTCTTTTAATCTATTTTGTGGTTCATAGAAACTTTGGTTCTAGCTCGTTAGCATCCTGCACAGTATTTGAATTCAACTTGTTGAAAAACCATTTGTGTATTTGAAACCCTCCTACTTGTATTTTTGTCACTCTAGGCTTACAAACCTCTAATAGGCTGCATATCTGCACTTCCTCCAGCAGCATTTCATTTGCTGGCCAAGTTTCTGTTCATAGCCCAGAGGAAGATTTGCCAAATGATCACAGAAAACAAGACAAATAAAAACCAATGTCTACCTGTCATAATTTCTTCTCTTAACAGAACTTACCTCTGTGAAATTTTAGTCCATCTTTCACAAGTTGCTAATGGCTTTAAATATATAATTTAATAAGTTCTCCCACTTTTTCCAGTGCTTAGGAAAAGCATTGGCCGATTGCTCCCTATAACGTAGTATGTGAAAGAAGTTCTAATCTTTTTGATAACTTTTGAAATGATTATATAAAGATTTGAACGTTTCTCTCCTTACTAAATTATGGTCTTACTTTTATATTTATGAATAATTTATGTATATGCTTAAAAAGTAAGATGAACAACATTTATATATAAAGATTCAAAATACAATAGCCATGGTATTAAAGCTTGAGCACTGGATTTGACAAAAGCAAATGATTTATGAAGGAAATACATTATCAAAATGCTACACATTTTACACCCTCATTGGTTTTACACACTCTTTTTTGTTTTAAACAATTTTATTTAAGGATTAAAAATGTCACTGTGAGTCATATTATTAACCACTCTGTGTGAAACTTTTGTTTTGTCTAAAATGGAACATTGTCTTGGAAAATATGAATCCTACTATTCCTAAAATAGGAATTCCTATATTTGTTAAAACATCTCAAGTAAATATATAACTACATATATTGTATGAAATTGGACTACTCAATTTTTCATATACATGTTCTAATTTGATATGACACATATATGCAATTGTACTTTGTTTCTCTTTTCTCTACAAATTTATTCCACAAGTAAAACATTGTAGCAATATTTATTCTTTTTTGGTAGAGAGTAAAATATCTTACTATGTACTATGTCCTTTCAAAATCTTAGCTGAAATAACTTCTAATTATAGAAGTGAAATAGATTTAATTATAGTTAATTCATTTCTTTTTTTTAAAAAAAATTCTTATTTATTTATTTATTTATTTATTTATTTTTATTATACTTCAAGTTCTAGGGTACATGTGCATAATGTGCAGGTTTGTTATATATGTATACTTGTGCCATGTTGGTGTGCTGCACCCATCAACTCGTCAGCACCCATCAATTCATCATTTATATCATGTATAACTCCCCAATTCATTTCTTAAGTATTTTAAATTCTACTATATGTTTGGCAACACTAACAAAAAGGTATCAACTTAAAACTGTATTACATTATTCTCTCAAAAAATCACCCTCTTTTGTATTATATATTTTTAGGATTATTATTTTAGCAAAGTGTCTTGTAAGAGAAAATGAAATTATTTAATTGTCATATATCAGACTCATGAATTAGGAGGGTTTTATATAACCTTGAGCACAATATTTGTTTAAATATTTTGTTTAATATAATGAAAGTTTGCATATAGCACTTCTGTTGTGCCAAAATACCATGTTGTCTCAAGAAAAAGCACTATTGTGATTGCTTTAGTTGAAACAGAACTAGCTGTCCTTCACATAGAACATCATTTTTACTTGAAATAATCACTGACAGACAAACTATGGTTGTTCAGACTTGGGTATTAGGCGATCATTTTCTTGCAAATGAATACATTGTTATTGTAAGAAAAATAATTAATGACTGTACCTTTCGCCAAAGGCAAAACTTGAGTTAAAAATAAACCGAGTTTGGGCGCAGCGGCTCACGGCTGTAATGCCAGCACTTTGGGAGGCCGAGGCGGGCGGATCGATCACAAGGTCAGGAGATTGAGACCGTCCTGGCTAACACGGTGAAACTCCATCTCTACTAAAAATACAAAAAATTAACAGGGCGTGGTGGCGGGCGCCTGTAGTCCCAGCTACTCGGGAGGCTGAGGAAGGAGAATGGCGTGAACCCGGGAGGCAGAGCTTGCACTGAACTCCAGCCTGGGTGACAGAGCGAAACTCTTGTCTCAAAAAAAAAAAAAAAAAAAAAAAAAAAAAGTTTGAAAACTACTACCACGAATTTATGAGATTCTGGATAACTAAAGACTATACTGAAAAAAATGGTGGTGATGTTGATGGATGCTATTTTTGATTTGTATGGTGACCTGCATGCACTTTCAGAAGAGCCACAAAACAGTCTGAACTAACATTTTCCAAGTGATATAAATATGATGTTTCAAAGCTATATGAACAAAATATCAATTTAATGTGCAAGATAGACAAATAGACTACAATATAACAGATTATATATTATCGTTGATATGGTTTCAGTTTCCACATCACAGAAAAGTAAAAAATCTCACTTATTTAGTTTTGGTGTACTATCTAAGAAAAATATTCACAATTATCTGAAAACTCCATTAAATGTTCCTTCCTTTTCTATGTACATATCTGAATTAAGCTATGTTTTCATCATGTAAATGAACCAAAACAACATATTTTAAAAGATTGCACAAGATTTTAGAAATTTACTGTTTATTAACCTAAAATTAAAGATTTGCAAAGTCATTAAAAATTATCACTTTTCCATTAATGTTTGTTTTCAAAACTAATTTTTTCTTTGCAAAAATGTTCTGTTTTTTTATTTTTAAACTTTTTATTTAAAATATTCTGACCAAAATACAATTGAACAAGATTATGATATTATTCAAATATTCATTTGGTATACCACATACTATATACATAACTTTTACTTTTCTATTAAAAATATATTTAAACTTTTTTTTTTTTTTTTTTTTTTTGAGACGGAGTCTCGCTCTGTCACCCAGGCTGGAGTGCAGTGGCCGGATCTCGGCTCACTGCAAGCTCCGCCTCCCGGGTTCACACCATTCTCCTGCCTCAGCCTCCCGAGTAGCCGGGACTACAGGCGCCCGCCACCTCGCCCGGCTAGTTTTTTGTACTTTTTAGTAGAGACGGGGTTTCACCGTGTTAGCCAGGATGGTCTCAATCTCCTGACCTTGTGATCCGCCCGCCTCGGCCTTCCAAAGTGCTGGGATTACAGGCTTGAGCCACCGCGCCTGGCCATTTAAACATTTTTAAAGCAGATAGGTGCTGTAAATATAGAAGTGACCAAAATATAGTCTTTGTGATATGATTTGGCTGTGTCCCACCCAACTCTCATCTTGAATTGTAGCTCCCATAATTCCTTCATGTTGTTGGAGAGACCCAGTAGAAGATAATTGAATCATGGGACGGTTTCCCCCACACTGTTTTCTTGGTAGTGGGTAAGTCTCACGAGATCTGACGGTATAAAAAGGGGAAACTCCTTGTGCCTGACTCTCATTCTCTCCTCTCCTCTCCTCTCCCTTCCCTTCCCTGCCCTGCCCCGCCCTGCCCTACCCTGCCCTGCCATCGTGTGAGGCGTGCCTTTCACTTTCCGCCATGATTCTAAGACCTCCCCAGCTACGGAACCGTGAGTCCTTTAAACCTTTTTCTTGCAGGGCACAGTGACTCATGCTTGTTATCCAGCACTCTGGGAGGCCGAGACAAGTGGATCACTCGGGGTCAGGAGTTTGCGACCAGCCTGGCCAACATGGCAAAACCCCATCCCTACTGAAAATACACACATTAGCCGGGCATGGTGGCGCATGGCTGTAATCCCAACTACTCGGGAGTCTGAGGCAGGAGAATAGCTTGGACCTGGGAGATGAAGGTTACAGTGAGCCAAGATTGAGCCACTGCACTCCATCCTGGGTGACAGAGTGAGACTCTGTCTCAAACAAAACAAAACAAAACAAAATCCTTGTTTTGTAAATTGCCCAGTTCAGGTATGTCTTCATCAGCAGTGTGAAAACAGACTAATACATCTTGCCTTCATGAGTGTTTACAGTTTAGTAAAGGAACCAGATGACCAAACAATAAAAATGGTATTGTAAGTGCTTAGGAGCACATTTAATAATTTGTTATTGCTATTTTATATGCATTAACAAATCTTTGTTTTTAATTTTTTGTTTTATATTCTAATATGATAAATATCAACGGATATAAGACACATAAACAAAAGGCTGTTGGGGTCCACATTAATTATTAAGAGTGTAAAAGTGTCCTGAGATCAGCGTGTTGGAGAAAAATCATGAAAATAAATTAGTAAATGTCTTAGTTCGTTTTGTGTTGCTATAACAAATACCTGAGGCTGAGTAAATTATTAATATAAACAAAAAAGGAAGTTTATTTGGCTCATGATTCTGGTGGCTGGAAGTTTCAAGATTGGGCAGCTGTATCTGGTGAGGGTCTCACCCTTCCTCCACTCATGACAAGGAGGAGCAAGTCACATCTTACGTGGATGGCAGCAGGCAAAAAGCTTGTGCAGAGAAACTCCCGCTTTTAAAACCATCAGATCTCCTGAGACGCATTCACTATCATAAGAACAGCAGGGGAACGACTCACCCCCATGATTCAGTCATCTTCCACCGGGTCTTTTCCACAATATCTATGAATTATGGGAGCCACAAAATGAGATTTTGGTGGGGACACAGAGCCAAACCATATTACTCCAGTAGTTATCTAACTGCCAGCTTCATATATTAACTAGAAATTTGCAATTTTATGTCAATTAATAACAGAATAAAACTAAAGAATGGAAAAGTTATCAAATGCATTCATATGCTTCCTAATTCAGTACTAAGCCAGCAACTGTAAGGTAGAAAACAAGTTTTAAAATGTATAATCAATCAGAAATGATGAGTCTATCTCTCACTCCAATAAAATCCCAGTTTGGTATTCTGAATCAGAGGTTATTTCTTCTCCAAGCAGTAATTTGAGCACCCAGTTTCATTTTATGGTTCAGCCAGTGAAGATATACTTTTGTGACAAAACATTTTAAATGGTCCATTTTCAAGGCATGATAAATCTAAGTACTGGCAGCCAGCCTGCAAATGTAACAAACTGCACGACTCATGCACCTAGAAGGTCACAATAAACAAATGGAGTGTAGATGAGAGACCAGCCCATAAAAGGGAAGACAGCCCCATGACTACCAGCCTTATACAATTTTTTAACATTTGTACTCACTTTGAGCAACTTAGTGTGTACTTTGGGATGAGATCATATCCTTGACATAAAAAATGGTATTGGTGGCAGAAAATTCTAATGTCTGTGTAGCAGTATTAATACCTGCCTCAGGCTGAAACCTTACTTTTATAGCCGATGATTGTAACTGGCTGTGAAGAATAAAGTGAGATTTAGTCAAGCTGTCCTCATTCAAATACTAAAACTGAGCTGTGATCTCAATTATGATTTATCAAATGATCTTTTGAGTTTATATCACCGTTTTTATAGGCGAAAATTTTATAAAATGTGCTACAGGCTCACAGTTTAATGATATACTTGTATAAATAAAAAAAGATGAAGTAAAATAACATTTCAAGAGTAATAACACTAATGTAATTTTTGAATGTGCAGTAGTGTATTATTATTTTATTTAAATCATGAATTGTAGGGTTCTCTTATCTGAAAATTTGCTATCCAATATATTTTTAAGAAAAGATTAGAGAAGAAAAGAAAAGAATTATCTGTAGCGTATAACTATATCTACTTGATTTTTTAATTGAAAATTTAATTTATATGTTTTTTCTTAAAGAGATTTTATTTTTAATCACTTTCTAGAATTTAATTTTTAAGCATATAGCATGTTTTATCTAACTAGTTTGTTTACAATATTTTTCTATCATCAACATTTGCAATAAAAATTATCTTTATCTATTTATCTATCTATCTATCTATCATCTATCTATCATACACTCATTACTGGAGCTCAGGAATTAGGCCTTATTAAGCAGTTTAACTCCTGCTCAAATAGAATATGAAAATCTTGTTTTATTTCTTAAATAATTACATCATTTTTAATCTGGTTAATATTAGCAATGCCACTCTTTCCAAAAATACATAGATTCTGATCTAGTTGTTCTATGTTGTCCTATGTGTCAATAATACCCTTAATTTAAATTTTGCCCTGAAACATTTAAATTAGTTAGAGGTTTTAATCTGTTAAAGTCTTTCTGTAATTCCTTCTCTTATGATTTAAGACCCAGGCTTACTTATATATATATATATTTTTTGATATTGTAAAGACCCCAAATTCTAGGTTACCTCTATTATCTGTAACTCCTGCTTGTAAACTGGCCAGTGCTTTCCTTGGTTTGTCTTTCTTATATCTTCCAACACCATCCAATAATAGAAAACATTTACCACCTCTTTACTGTTTTTTCAAATATTTTCCTTGAGAGCTACAGTGGTATGCTTTAGAAGTTAGAGCAGATCAAATCTTGCCACATGTTTTCGCATTAAATGATATGAATATATCGCCTCTAATGGCTTCCTCACCACCTGCTGCCCAATCTCAAAAATGATGCCACCTCCTGTAGAATTGTTTTGGCAGCGCACCATTTCAGGAACCAGTGTCGATCACAGTTAGAGCCCATATGCTCAGCAGATGAATTCTATGCTGTGGATGTTGTTTGTGTGTCTCCAGATTCATACCTGCACACTCATTCTCTCAGCTGTCAGGTGCGTTGTTGGCTGGATCCCTCCCTAGGAATTGACCTTTTCCAAAGGGAGCTGCATTATTTAAGTTTACATAAAACAACCCAGGGAAAGCCCATGTTTAAATGCCTACTCCTCACAGAAGTGTAGAGTGAAAAGTCCTGGCCCCCTTCCTCAATCTGGGATAACACTGGAGGACAATCACAACTTCACACCCCCAAACTCCTGCCAGGAGATTGGTTGAGGGCTTTGTTGTGCTTAGGGTTTTCATTTCTGTGTTACTTTAAAATATAAAAATAGTATGTTTGCAGTACAACTTATTCTGTTGTCATACTTATTTTGGGAATTTTGCAAAGCAATTATTTCTTTTTAAAATAAGGAAAGGTAACTTTAATTAGGATCTCTGAAAGTAGATAGTTGTCCTTTGTAAGGAAAAACAAAAATGCAAGGTACTTTATTTATGCATAATATGGAATTTTACCATAATCATAATATAAATGTGTGATAAGAGTATATTAATAGCAGCAATATAAAGAAAAAATATATATAATCATACTTTCAGTTTATAAAATATATAATAACTGTATTATAGAAAACCATTAAGTTATTGATTTAGGACTACACCGTTTTTATTTCTCTTTGGTGCACCTGAGGTTGGAAGTATGTTTTATTGCATGGATTTATCAGATACATATTTTGTTAAACAGTGATAATACTGGCAATATCCATTTCTTTGAAAAATTTTATTTCCAGTTCCTACAAGTCATTAATATTTTGTCTTTACTGTGTATTTATTTTTTTAAATTTTAACAATACTTGAAAAACTATTTTAAAATTCCTAAATAGTGGCAAAAACTTAAAAATTATTTAAATATATTTGGAAGTTTGTTGAGGAGTTGAAGAGTCAAAGGTCTGAATCAAATTTATATACAATGAAAATATTAAGAGTTTAATATTGCATTTTAAGTAATAGAATTTAGTGTGCATTTACTGTGTGTCAGATCTTGCTTTAATCAGTCTTTGGGCATATGTTTATGTGTGTGTGCTTGTGTGTGTGTGTATGTTTGTATGAATGTGTGTAATCTCAATTATTTTAACAATTCTAGGGGGAATATGCTCTTATTATCCTTTCAATCTAGAAAAGAAATCTGAGTAACAGGTAGGTTAACCAACTGGACCATGGTGATGCAGGCAGTAACTGGTGAATCAAGGGTTTGAACTCAGCCAGTCTAAGGTGAGAGTGTATTGTTCTATCTACATATCTGCCATTTCTCAAAAGCTCCCAAAGTGTCAGCTACAATATTAAGTAGATTATATATATCATGTCATTTAATTTTCATTAACACAACATGAGTTATATATAATTACCCTTATTTTACAGAGGAGATTACTGAAGCTTAGAGAGTTCCTGTAATTTTTGAAATGGCTCACACCTATATAGTGCACAGTTGGGATATAAAACCAAACCTGTTAGACTAGTCCACTGTGTCAGGTAGTAAAGCAGGCTAATGATTCCTGTGGCATATTTTTCTGCTAAAAGAGAAAAGGATGTTTAATGAAATTTAACTCATGCTGAAACAGTTCATTTTCTGTTAAGCAGAAGAAAATCAATGTGTGCGTGCTATTACTTCCATTGGTTTTCACTGTAATGCTGTATTCATGACTCCTATAGGCTCTCGGTTATGAAGAATATCCAAAGCCAAGAAGTATCTTTCCTCTGTCATTGACACTCTGGACTTTGGCAGAGCAGACATGGGAAAAATATGTACTTTGCCATGTTTTATTTTTGTCAGAAAGCTATCAACAAGTCCAACTGCCTACTACTGTCACTAACCTGAAGTCTGCAGGCTTGCAGAAAAGTGACACGTGGAGATATTTACATATCCCTAAGCCATACTCTCTGCTATCATCTAACTGCCAAATACACAGTTGATAGAGACTTTAAATAATTCCTAGGTTACTTATCCATTTCAAATATGTCTGTCTTACATGCCTTAGTATATCAGTTTGCCTGGGATTTATGTCTAAATTATGTCCGTTTAAATTTTGGCAAAAAGAAAATGCTCAAATAGTTTTAATGGTATGTTTATATCTAAATTATTCTTTTCATAGTTTCCACTCATTAAGACAACCTATTATTGAAGCGGAGAATGGTATTTATGTTTTCATTAGTGCTTTGTTTGCTTCTTAATTGTTTTGTTGATTTTAAAGAGATAATTATTGAACATTTTAGAACATACAAAGGAAAGAAAGGTTCATAGTGAAAGTAAGCCTTGTCCTCCCTAGTCACCCAGATACCTTCTTCCTCATTTATGTCTCTTTTGAGAGCTATTCATATACATATGAATATGGGTGTGTTTGCATCACTATTGTTTTACACATATGGTAGCCTATTCTACTCAGTGTTCTGCAAATCACAGCAATCTTTCCATATCAGTACATATATGCATGTTTTTAATTATAGACCTTATGATAGGTAATGCTTAGATTGTTAATTGATATTCTATAACTGCGCTTGTGTGCCCCCTATATGTGTGCCATCTACGACTCTTATGCTAAAATCCTAAAATTAAAAACTTTATTTTCTTTCTATGATCTGAAGCAACTTACATCAGGATAATGAGGAAGCCAATAAACTTCAGTGGAAAGAATTACACCTATGTTTTTACTAATCTAAAATTTAGTATTTCCTTTCATTATGAATGTAGGCAATGAACCGTAGTAGTGTTAGCAGTAAATGTGTCTTGTTCACTAATAGATATTGGATATATTTTCAAATGTGGTTACAGATATTGTGGATATTTTGAATTAGGGTTAACTCTCATTGTTGTATTAAAATTATACGTATTTTTAAACTGTATGTTAGATTTTTACATAATGTGTTAATAAAGAAACACATACTTTTAATATTACCTTTAAAAATATGTTTGTACCTCGGCATGATTAAAAAAAATATATAAACTCTTTTAATTATAAGAGGTTCATGGCATAAATAACCCCCATAAAATTTAGAAAAAAATCATTCTTTCAACTTAGTTTAAATAATATTAGAGTTTCCTATTTCTTAAAGTTATGGTGGAATTGCACAATAAAAATAGATTGACCGGCCGGGCGCGGTGGCTCAAGCCTGTAATCCCAGCACTTTGGGAGGCCGAGGCGGGCGGATCACGAGGTCAGGAGATCGAGACCATCCTGGCTAACACTGTGAAACCCCGTCTCTACCAAAAAATACAAAAAACTAGCCGGGCGAGGTGGCGGGCGCCTGTAGTCCCAGCTACTCGGAGGCTGAGGCAGGAGAATGGCGGTAAACCCGGGAGGCGGAGCTTGCAGTGAGCTGAGATCCGGCCACTGCACTCCAGCCCGGGCGACAGAGCGAGACTCCGTCTCAAAAAAAAAAAAAAAAAAATAGATTGACCTGGTACCTTTTGGTAAATTTCCCTATTTCTTCTACATAGCTGTTTGCTGATTTATGTACATTATTAAAATTGTACATTTTATGCACATCGTTTCATTGCATACAGTTTACTTATGTATTTTCTTAACCTTCTCCTCTCTCTTGTGTTTTCTTAACATTCTCCTCTGACAGTGATTATGCTCACTGTTTCACTTAGTTTGAGGTTTCACACCTTTCCCTTTTGCTTCTAAATATTTTTCTCTTGCCTCCACCCAATCCCTGCCAAGGAAAAGGCTCATATCAGCCACTTTATGATTTGCTTTGTTCTTTTGACTTTAATTTTTTCTTCTACTTTCTTCAGATTAATTTGATTTTCATTTTTAAATTTCTTTAGGAGGATAATTAACATATATTTCAATTCTGTCTTAGTTAATTATATATATTCAAGGCTCTGGGATTTCCTTTAGCTATAGCTATTAGGTTCTGTTTATATTGCTTTCTCTACCTTCTTTCCCTTACATATTCTGCAATTTGAGTTTTGAGTTCATTTTGAAATTTAGAATGTGTGTTTGTTTATGTGTTGACACATTTAATTTCCAGATGATAGATATTTTCACTTCCAGATTTTTTCTCCTAAATTAATTTTAAATATTATTTCATTATGATCAAATATAATTATCTGTAACTTTAATTTTTGTCTATAATTTAATATTTTTTATAATTTTAGTAAGATGAAATGTTATGAATGGTTCATGAGGTTTAATTTTTTGTGATAAATTTCTTGGGTTTGATAAATATAAATTGGGTCTAAATAATATTAATCACATTTTATTTCCTTGAATAAAATATAAATACATATTAGTATAAAAATGTACATACCTCATAGAATTTGTTAATTTTTTTAATACTCTGACCTCTTTGCCTGAGTGCACCTTAAAATGATGTGTGTATTTTGAAGATTTCATATCAATTGTCTTGAGATAGTATAAAAATTTTACAACTCAAGATTTAATATTTTTGCATTTTGATAAATTGTACTCTTTTATTGTCTCATTATTTTATTACCTCAAGGCAATTATCTTTTCTGTATATCTTGGATATCACTGTTTTTGTATCAAAACTATTACATTTTTAAAGCTGTTTTCTGTATCAGTGTGTTTTTACTGAATTTTTGTAATTAAAATTACATTTAATTTTACATCTGTAATTAGAAACTGTATTTACAATGCAACTTTAAAAATATATCAAAATAAAAGAATATATATTGTGATTTCACAAAACTTACTGATGTTTGAAGAAGGCAGAAGTAATGGCAATATAGATAAAACCAGTCATCTGATGATTACAAGCAAAGAAAGCAGAATTGTGCTTCTTTTGCAGATGAGGGGCAATGAAATATTTAGCTACTGTTTTCCCAAACATGAAACAATATTCATATAGAAAAATACCCTCACAGGCAATTGATGTGTGATGAACGCATACCAAGTTTGATCTCTTAATTATTAACTGTTGAAATTTTCTCTTTACGCTCTCGATTTACTGTTTCTTCAACACTGTCCTACAAGTCATTACTATGTTTTCAAGTCTCTCTGCAGTTTGCTTTCACTCTTCTTAGGCCTGTATTTTTCCAACTTTGTTTCTTCACAATCTCTCTCTTGTTATCTCTCTCTTTCACACACACACACACACACACACACACACACACAGTCAGGACTATTTTTATATTCATTTTGCTTCCTTATTTTATAGGAGAGATTGTTTCCACAATATTATTTAATTGCTGGCAGTATATTCAGTCAAAATATTCATCTCTGCAGCGGTAAATTTACTTGTGTCCTTCAGCTAATTCTTATTTGATTGCCATAGTATTGTTTCCTGAACAAGTTATTTTCTGGATATTTACGTCAGGTCAGAGACAAGTATATCTTCCAGAATAAAGTGTCTTCTTATAAACTACTATTTAGTGTGAGCTGTTTTAACATTTGTGTCTTTCCATTTAACAAATATTACTCACAAAGACTACTTATAATGCAGAATATATCTTTATCCTTATCTCTTTCCAATCAGAAACGTCCTGGCAAAGGTTTTCTGTTTACAAAACAAAAACTGACTTTTCCTTCTTCTCAAGAATTCATATTTAATTTGGTTCAGTAAGAACACCCAGCTAGGCTGCATACATGTTTGAATGTTTCCAAAGTGTGATTATTGTATTTTAATTTCAGATGAGGCTACTTACTTTAAAAAACAATATTTTGTCAGCTTTACTTTACAAATTTCGGCATAAAATTCCCATCAGAGTTTGCTCCCAGGCACCTACATGTACACACAGTCACATATAGATAAATATCCATACAAATATAGACATAAATAGTGAGTGTGTGTGTGTGTGTGTGTGTGTGTGAACTTTGGGATACAGACATCTCCTAGCCTTATGTATGATGACTATGGGTTTTTCTATATATGGTGTTGCTTTGGGGTGGTTTTTTGATAAGATGAAACCATCTCTTTTATCTGAAGTATAAAATTAGAATGAAAGCTATTTTTCCAATCTCATATTTCACTTTATCAAAGAAGAATGTTTTATTATGATCTATAGTTTTGTAGAAAAATTACATTACCAAGAAAATTTCTGGGAAGCAGCATAAAAAGTGATATAGGTAATTAGAAAGAAAGCCTGCAGTTTGATGCTGCTGATGGTAATGAGGTTTTGTTGTCTGGGCCACATTCTTATTTGACTTCACACATTTTCATTTGAACACCAACTGTTACAAGGCATATGGACTTCCATAGCAATCCCATATGCTACATAATGGCTGCCTGCTATCTACTTAGGATTCAAACAACAACGAGATTTCATAATGATGGTAAAGTAGGGCAACTTTAAACTCTTTATCTAGTTTAGTGTACATGTTAGAGACTCTAAAGCACAGAATCCTACTGTTTGGTTTTGTTAGGTTTTGTTTCTCCTTATGTACATTTTAAAGTTGATGAGAAATGTTTATAAAATACTATAAAATACAGCACTCTATGTGAGAAATATCTTATATTAAAAGCAAATATTTGTAATGCCTAATCACATATTCATCTGTGAGCATCATGTTTCTAATACATAAAATATGCTTTAAAGAAAAACATCAAATTAGCTAAGCAACTTAATACCACAAATTATAGATACCTAAACTACCTAAATGTAAAACTATTGTAATGAACACGACCCACAGTATCCATATTATTTTCCAAGGGAAAATTTCCATATGAAGGAACCATAATTGGAGAGACTACGTGATATTAACAAAATAGTTTGAATATCTATGTTTAAATATCACTCAGGCTGCTTAAATCTTGGAAAATCTTTGTCTACATGAAATGCAGAAATTTTAGATTTGAAATGAAAATTTTCAATTAATCCATTCAAGATTTAAAAGTATTGTAGTTTGTCTTCCACAATGGTTGAACTAGTTTACAGTTGGAAACCATCATTCTCAGCAAACTATCGCAAGAACAGAAAACCAAACACAGCATGTTCTCACTCATAGGTGGGAATTTAACAATGAGAACACTTGGACACAAGAAGGGGAACATCACATACCTGGGCCTGTCATGGGGTGAGGGGAGCGGGGAGGGATAGCATTAGGAGATATACCTAATGTAAATAATGAGTTAATGGGTGCAGCACACCAACATGACACATGTTTACTTTTGTAACAAACCCGCACGTTGTGCAAATGTACCCTAGAACATAAAGTATAATTAAAAATAAATAAATAATAAAAACTCATGTCCACACAAAAACCTGTGGGGGAAAAAAAAAAAAAAGTATTGTAGTTTGGTGGTTTTTTTTTTTTTTTTTTTTTAATGTATATATCTTAGTTCATTTTCTGTTGCTATAACAGAATACCATAGACAGGGTAATTTATAAGGAAAAGAAATTTATATCTTACAGTTCTAGAAGCTGAGAAGTCCTAAGTCAAGGGCCACATCTGGTGAAGGCTTTCTTGTTGAATCATAACATGGTGGAGAACATCACATGGCAAAAGGGCAAGAACATGCTGCCGCAGATCTCTCTCTCTTTTCTTCTAAAGTCAGTTGTCCCATCATGTGAACCACACACTGATGACCCTGTCTAATCCAGAATTATCTTCCAAAGTTCCTACTTTTAAAAGGTCCCACTTCCAAATACCATCAACATACGCATTTTCAAATTAGGTTTCCAACACAGGAAAAGTGGCATACACATTTCAATCATACCAAGTTCTTAATATAATATTACTCTTTTATATATAATTTTAGTTTTTATTTTAGATTCAGGGAGTACATATGTAGGCTTGTGACATGAGTATATCATGATCCTGAGGTTTGGGGTTTGAAAAATTCCGTCACACAGGTGGTGAATGTAGTACCCAATACTACATTCTTTTGGGAGAAGAGTAAGGTAGTTTTTCAACCCTTACTCTTCTCCCTACCTTCCCCTAGTCCCCAGTGTTTATTACTGCCATTCTCATGTCCATGTGTACTGAACACTTAGCTCCCACTTATAAATGAGAACATGTGGTATTTGGTTTTTGGTTCCTGTGTTAATTCACTTAAAATAATGAGCTGTAGCGTAGCTGCATCCATGTTGCTGCAAAGGACATGATTTTATTCTTTTCTATGGCTGTGTAGTATTCCATGATGTATGTGTACCACATTTTCTTTATTCAACTCACTGTCGATAGGCATATAGGTTGATTCCACACCTTTGCTATTGTGAATGGTGTTATAAAAAACATACGAGTACACATCAAGTACATAAATAAAGTACAGTGATTTATTTTCCTGTGAGTATATATCCAGTAATGGGATTGCTGGGTCATTTGGTAGTTCTGCTTTAAATTCCTTGAGAAATCGACAAATTGCTTTCCACAGTGGCTGAACAAATTTACATTCTCACCAACACTGCATAATCTTCCCCTTTCTCTGCAACCTTACCAGGATCTGTTATTTTTTGATTTTTCAATAATAACCATTCTGTTCTTTTTTTTTTTTTTTTTTTTTTTGAGACGGAATCTTGCTCTGTCACCCAGGCTGGAGTGCTGTGGCCGGATCTCAGCTCACTGCAAGCTCCGCCTCCCGGGTTCACGCCATTCTCCTGCCTCAGCCTCCCGGGTGGCTGGGACTACAGGCACCGCCACCTCGCCCGGCTAGTTTTTTGTAGTTTTATTTTAGTAGAGACGGGGTTTCACCGTGTTAGCCAGGATGGTCTCAATCTCCTGACCTCGTGATCCGCCCGTCTCGGCCTCCCAAAGTGCTGGGATTACAGGCTTGAGCCACCGCAGCCGGCGGATAATAACCATTCTGACTGGTGTGAGATGATATTTCATTATGGTTTTGATTTTCATTTATCCAATGATTAGTGATGTGGGTCTTTTTTTTAATGTTTGTTGGTCACTTGTATGTCTTCATTTGAGAAATGTTCATTAAGGTCTTTTGTCCACTTTTTAATGGAGTTATTTGTTTGTTGCTTCTGGAATTATTTAAGTTCCTCAGATACTCTGGATAGTAGACCTCTGTCAAATGCATACTTTGAAAATCTTTTCTCCCATTCTGCATGCTGTCTGTGTAATTTGTTGGTATTAATAGCTTATTTGGCTGTGCAGGGACTCTTTAATTAGGTTACACTTGTCAATTTTTGTTTTAGTTGCAATTGCGTTTGAGGTCTTAGCCATAAGTTCATTGCCAAGGCTGATGTATAGAATGATATTCCTAGGTTCTCTTCCAGTATTTTTATAGTTTGAGGTCTTACATTTAAATCTGTGATCCATCTTAGGCTAATTTTTGTATATGGTGAAAAGGCATATTCCTTCTGCATATGAATAGCTAGCTATCCCAGCACCTCTTATTGAATAGGGAGTCCTTTTGCGTTGCTTGTTTTTGTTGACTTTCTCAAAGGTAAGATGATTGTAAGTATGCAGTTGTATTTCTCAGTTCTCTATTCTGTACTATTGGTCTACTTGTGGCAATATTATACTTTCAACTTTGTTATTTTTGCTTAGAATTTCTCTGACTATTTGGGCTCCTTTATGTTTCATATGGATTTCAGAATAGCTTTTGCTAATTCTGTGATAAGCGAATTTATAAACAACTCATGTGCATCAGTAAGTAAAAGACAGGACAGTAGAAAAAATATAGGACAATTGAAAAGGCAATTGATAATAATAAATATCCACATGGCCATTGGATTATACAAATTTCTCAACATTATTAGTAATCAGGAGAATTCAAACTAAAACTACAATGAATTACCACAACCCCCCTGTTAGTAGTATTAAGGTAAATGCCGACAAACATATGGAGAAAAATGAATGCTTATTCATCACTAGTGTGAGTGTAAATTGGTACAAATACTTTTGTAAACATTTCTGCAATATCTCCTAATTTTGAATAAATGCATACTTTGACTCAGATGTTTTATTACTAGGGAAGTATCCAATTTAAATGAGAGTGCATGTGAATTAGGAGTCATTCACAAGAAATTTCATAGAGTTTCTTTTCGTAATAACTCAAAACTGGAAACTCAAGGGAGGATCAGTATGATTATGGCTTGGAGTCACAACTAGCACAGTCCCAGAGGTGGTGGCTACAGGGGGCCTTGTGTCACTCCTCCCGCAGATCCATGCAGCTCAGTACAAAGAGAGTGACTGTTTTGGAGAAAATAAGGAAAGAAAACAAGACTCTCTGCCTAGTAATCCAGATAATTCTTAAAGTAATTTCCATGGTATATATGGTCTTCATCCTAATCTAATCAAATGTATTAATTATTTTCTTCAAATTTGAATAGTTTGAGGATATTGTTTTAAATTATATGCTCATTCTAAGGTAAAAAATATTTTTATGTTATATTTTAAAATATTTATTATTTTACCCAATCTTCATCCTTTCAATTTCCACAGAAGTTGAACCTGTTTATTTCTATAAAAATCGTGTAGAAAGTTTACCACAATAGATCAATTAGGGAGAATTGACATCTTTACAGTATTAAACTTTCTACTCCATGAATATGGGATTTCTATGCATTTAAGTTATATTTGTTATATTTAAGTTATATTTATATATGTTATGTATATTATATATGTTATATATTTAAGTTATTTATTTTTTTTTGCTGGAGAACGAGTTCTTTATTTTAATATTATTTTTTTCATTATTATTATGCTTTAAGTTCTAGGGTACATGTGCACAACATGCAGGTTTGTTACATAGGTATACATGTGCCATGTTGGTGTGCTGCACACATTAACTCATCATTTACATTAGGCATATCTCTTAATGCTATCCCTAACCCTCCCCGCTTCCCACAATAGGCCCCGGTGTGAGATGTTCCCCTTCCTGTGTCTAAGTGATCTCATTGTTCACTTCCCACCTATGAGTAAGAACATGTGGTGTTTGGTTTTCTGTTCTTGCAATAGCTTGCTGAGAATGATGCTTTCCAGCTGCACCCATGTCCCTACAAAGGACATGAACTCATCCTTTTTTATGGCTCCATAGTATTCCATGGTATATATGTGCCACATTTTCTTAATCCAGTCTGTCACTGATGGACATCTGCGTTGATTCCAAGTCTTTGCTATTGTGAATAGTGCTGCAGTAAACATACGTGTCCATGTATCTTTATACCAGCATGACTTATAATCCTTTGGGTATCTCCCTGGTAGTGGGATGGCTGGGTCAAATGGTATTCTAGTTCTAGATCCTTGAGGAATCGCCACACTGTTTTCCACAATGGTTGAACTGGTTTACAGTCCCATCAACAGTGTAAAAGTGTTCCTATTTCTCCACATCCTCTCCAGCACTTGTTGTTTCCTGACTTTTTAATGATTGCCATTCTAACTGGTGTGAGATGGTATCTCATTGTGGTTTTGATTTGCATTTCTCTGATGGGGAGTGGTGATGAGCATTTTTTCATGTGTCTGTTGGCTGCATGAATGTCTTCTTTTGAGAAGTGTCTGCTCATGTCCTTTGCCCACTTTTTGATGGGGTTGTTTGTTTTTTTCTTGTAAATTTGATTGAGTTATTTATAGGATCTAGATATTATCCCTTTGTCAGATGAGTAGATTGCAAAAATTTTCTCCCGTTCTGTAGGTTTCCTGTTCACTCTGATGGTAGTTTCTTTTGCTGTGCAGAAGCTCTTCAGTTTAATTAGATCCCATTTGTCAATTTTGACTTCTGTTGCCATTGCTTTGGTATTTTAGACATGAAGTCCTTGCCCATGCCTATGTCCTGAATGGTATTACCTAGGTATTCTTCTAGGGTTTTTATGGTTTTGGGTCTAACATTTAAGTCTCTAATCCATCTTGAATTAATTTTCATATAAAGATTAAGGAAAGGATGCAGTTTCTACTTTCTAATTATGGCTAGCCAATTTTCCCAGCACCGCATATTTAAGTTATATTTGTTACTTTTCTAACATTCCCATTTTATAAATCAGTTGACTCTACATAGGTAAATAAGAATTTGGACTGTCTATTTTTTGGTTTGGTCCATCTGGCCATCATTTGCCAATACCACACTGTATAAATTATGATACTTTCATAGTAGATTTTCAAATAGCATGAATTCCTCAGTTATGCAGCTCGCTCTTCAGGAATCTGGAGTATCTGCTTGCCCAGACAGGTAACCTGAGCTGACCCACCCTTCCTCCACAGAGATCGTGGTGTGGTGGGCCCTCTCTGCTTCACACCCAGGCTGATCTTCAGGCAGTCTGAGCACCTGCTCACCAGATAAGCAGCCTGAGCTACCCCTTCCTGGGCAGAGACTGTGGTCAAGTGAGTCCCTCTGTGCCTTACATGTAGTCACATTTCCAGCCATTTGGAGCAACCACGTACCTGAATCAAAGGCCTGAGCCAGCCCACTCTTCCTGTGCAGAGACTAGGGTGAAGTAGGATTCTCTCCATTCAACATGCAGGAATATCTGGCAATGAGAGCACCCATTCATCTGGATTACCCGCCAGAGCCTTCAGCACTTTTCATGCAGAGATTGTGGAATAGCAAGGCCCTCTACACTGCATTCCTAGGCAGATCTTTAGGCATTTGGAGCACCTACTCTTCTGGATTAGGAATTTAAGGCTGTGCCCCTTGCCCATGCAGAGAACTTGGGACTGGGGAGGTTTCCCACCTTTGTGGTTAGGCACACCTCTGGGTGCTTGGTGGCCATTCAATGGACACTCCTTTGGCAATGGTACTTGTGTCTGCCATCTGGGGGACCATCTTTCCCATACCCATCTTGCCCCGCAGCCTGTCTTTTTCTGAGCAGGGAGCTCAGATTGACTATGTACTCCACACATCAGTCTAATGTCCAAGGCAATAGAGAGCTCGTGGTATACAAGGATCAAATGTATATTCAGAAATGTTGACTGCAGCCAGTTCTTACCTATAAGCACCATCTACTGGCTTCTAGGTAAAACGGCACAGCCCAATATAAAACCTGCCACAGAAGTGAATAGAACTGTAGAAGCAAAGTCAAAATACCCTACTCAACATTCTCAATAGACACACAAGCTAGGAAGGGAAAAAAAAAGGGAGGAGGGAAGCAATAGTACTATAGGGAAAGAAAGAGAAATTTAAGACCCTATGCACTTGGAAATAATTACAAAAGTTAGAATGCCAGTGTCTCCATATGAGAAGGAAACAATGCAAAAATTCAGGCACCAGGAAAAATAGGAATGTAGTGACAGCACAAAAGCATCAAACTAGCTCTCTAGCAACAGTTCTTAATCACAATAGAATACAAGAAATGACAGATAAATAATTAAAAGCATGGATTTCAAGGAAGCACAGTAAACTCCAAGACAAGGTTAAAAAATGACACAAAAAAACTCTAATCAGGAAATAAAAGAAGAGATAAACATATTAAAGATAAATCAATCAGATGTTCTGGAATTGAAGAACTCACTTAAGGAATTTCAAAATACAGTTGAAAGCTTTATCAATAGACTGGATAAAACAAAAGAAAGAATTTCAGAGCCTAAAGACCAGCCTTTTGAACTATCCAGTCAGTCAGAAAAAAAAGAAAAAAAGTAAAAAAAAAAGAACAGGATGGAAGATGGAGCAAGATGACTCGAAAGATATTTCCACTGATTGTTCTCTCTGCTCAAATGTCAAATTTAATATCCACACAAAAATCACCTTCATAAGAACCAAAACTCAGGTGGGTGATCACAATAGTTGGTTGTAATGTTATATCACTGAAAGAGGCTCTGAAGAGGAAAGACAGGCTCATACTTCCAATGCCACCCTTCCTCCATCCACTGGCAATAACCCACAGAGTGATTAGAAACTTTGAACTTGAAGGAGGGAGAGTCCAATGATTGTGGGACTTTGCATTGGTACTCAGTGCTGCCCTGTCACATTGGAAGCAACAGAGGGCATCATTCAGCTGAGGCCGATGGAGGGACCATTTAGATCACCCCTAGACAGAGGGAAATCATATATCCTAGCAGTCAGAACTTGAGCTCTGGCAAGTCTCACCACCGTGGGCTTAAGTACTCTGTGGTTCTAAATAAACTCGAAAGGCAGGCTGTACCACAGGGATTGCAGCTTTTATGCAAGTACTAGTGCAGTGGTGGACTCAGAGCCAGTGAATATGAGGGGCAGGTGTCCTAGTGAGACACCAGCCAGGGTGAGCGAGGGAATGTTTGCGCCTCTTTTTCCACAGCCCCAGGCAGCATAGCTCACAGCTCTGAAAGAGATTCCTTCCTTCCACTTGAGGACAGAAGATGGAAGAGTAAAGAAAATCTGCAACTTTGTCTTTTAACTTTAACACTGGTTCAGCCACAATAGGATAGGCTACTGGGGAGAATACTGAGTAACTCAATGCAGGCCCTAGCTCCCAGATGACATTTTAAGGTATACCCTGAGCCAGGGAGGAAACTCTTGTCTTGAAGGGAAGAAACTAGGAATCGGGAAGGTTTAATCGATTGCTGACTAAAGAACCCTTGGGCCCTGAATAATCAGCAGTGAGAGCAGTTAATTCATGTTGTGGGTCTTGGGTGAGACTCTGAGACAAATTGGTTTCAGATATAATCCAGCACATTCTAAGCTGTGCTAGCTACAGGGACAGACCTTGTCTGCTTAAGAAAATTGGAGTGGGAAATTTTGTCTTAAAGCTTAGGTACCAGTTTAGACACTATGGGGTAGAGTACTAGGCAGGTGCTTAAGGTGCCCAATTCCAGACGGGGGCTCTTTTATAGCTTTTGTGGATATCCCTGGGCCAGAGGAAATCTCACTGCCCTGAAAGGTGAGTTCTAGGCCTGGTAGCATTCACCATGAGTTGACTGAAGAGCTGCTGGGCCTTGAGTGAACATTAGCAGTAGCCTGACAGCTTGTAGGCCTGTGGCAATGGTGGGGAGAGGCTCTTCTACTTGTGACAAGAGAGGGAAAGAGTGGGAAAGGCTTTTTCTTGTGGCTTGAGTCCCAGATCAGTTGCAGTAGAATAGAGCATCAGGTACATCCCCAAGGCATCTGTCTTCAGGCCTTGGCTCCCATATTGTATCTCCAGGGACACCCTGGCTTGGGGGGACCTTGCAACGCTTAAGGGAAGGACGAAAGCATGGATAGATTTGCCACCTGCTTATTCTAGAGCCCCATGACCAAGAGAATACACAGGAGATAAGTAGGTAGTGATTACAATGAGCCTCAAGGGAGAACCAGTATGATTATGGCTTGGAGTCACAACTAGCACAGTCCCAGTGGTGGTGGCTACAGGGGGCCTTGTGTCATCCCTCCCGCAGATCCATGCAGCTCAGTACAGAGAGAGTGACTGTTTTGGAGAAAATAAGGAAAGAAAACAAGACTCTCTGCCTGGTAATCCAGATAATTCTTAAAGTAATTTCCAAGACCACAATCCAGAGAATTCTTGGAGATAATTTCCAAGACCACCAAAGTGGTACGTCTATGAGTCTGCAAGAGTCACAGAATTACTGGACTTGAAGTTCCCCCTAATGCAGATATGGCAGCAGTGGAAAAAAAAAAAAAATCACAACATCCAAGTCCCTTTGAATACCTGGAAAGCCTTCCCAACAGAATGGGCACATACAAGGCCAAACTGCAGGGACTAGAATAAATACCTAATTCTTCTATTTTTCCATGCCCAGACACTGATGAATACACAAAAAGCATCATGACCATGAAAAACATGATCTCAACAAATGAACAAAATAAGTCACCAGGCATTAATCCTGGAGAGACAGAGATATGTGACCTTTTAGACAGATAATACCAAATATTTTTCTTGAGGAAACTCAAAGAATTCAAGATACCACAGAGAAGGAAATCAGAAGTTTATCAGATAAATTTAACATATAGTTTAAAATAATTAAAAATAAATAAACAGTAATTTTGAATTGAAAAATGCAACTGATATACTGAAGAATGCATCAGACTCTCCATCCAGCAGAATTGATCAAGCAGAAGAAAGAATTAGTGAACTTCAAGACAGGATATTTGAAAATACACAGAGGACTCAAAAGACAAAAGAATAATAAAGCATGAAGTATGCCAACATTATCTAGAAAATGGCCTCAAAAGGAAAAATCTAAAAGTTATTGACCTTAAAGAGGGTTTAGAGAGGAAGATCAGTGTAGAAAGTTTTTTCAAAGGGATAATAACAGAGAATTTCTCAAACCTACAGGAAAATACGGATATCCAAGTACAAGAAGTTTATGGAACACCAAGCAGGTTCAACCCAAATAAGACTAACTCAAGGCATTTAATAATCAAACACTCAAAGGCAAAGAAGAAAGAAAAAATTCTAAAACCAATAAGAGAAAACAAATAACATACAATGGAGCACCAATAAGCCTGCCAGAAGACTTCTCACAGAAAATTTTCTGGGTCAGGAGAGAGTGGCATGACATATTTAAAGTGCTGAAGGAAATAACTTGTAACCACAAAGAGTATATCTGGTAAAAATATGCTTCAACTGTGAAGGAGAAATAAAGACTTTCCCAGATAAAGAGCTGAGGGATTTTATCAACACCAAATCTGTCCTAATATAAATGCTAAAAAGAGTTCTTAAGTCTTAATGAAATAAATGTTAATAAAAAATAAGAAATCATCTGAAGGTACAAAACTCACCGGTAGTAGTAAGTACACAGAAAATCACACAATATTATAACACTGTAGCTGTGATGTGTAGACTATCCATATTTTGAGTAAAAAGACTGAAAGATGGATCAACCAAGCATAATAAGTACAACGAATACTACTCATGTTGAGTAAAAAGACTAAAAGAAAAATCAAAAATAATTACTACAACAAATTTCAAGACTTGGGCAGTATAATAAAACATAAGTAGAAGGAACAAAAAGTGAAAAAATGGGCACATGAAGTTAAAGTGTAGAGTTTTTATTAGTTTTCTTTTTCCTTCCTTCTTTGTTTGTTTGTTTATCCAATCAGTGTTTAGTTGTCATCAGTTTAAAATAATAGGTTATAAGATATTATTTGCAAGTATTGTGGTAACCTCAAATCTATAAACACACAGTGGATACACACACACACACACACACACACACAAATAAGAAATTAAAACATACTACCAGAAAAAAATCTCCCTCACAAAAAGTAAAACAGCAAAGAAGAAAAAAAGGAAGAGCAGACTGCAAAACAACCCGAAAACAAACAACAAAATGGTAGAAGTAAGTCCTTACTTATCAATAATAACATTGAATGTAAACACACTAAATTCTGTAGGCAGAAGCATGGAGTGGCTGAATGTATGGGAAAATAAGACCCAATGACCTGTTGCCTAAGGAAAACTCGTGTCACCTTTGAATACACACAAAGATTGAAAATAAAGAGATAGAAAAAAAAATACTTACATGTCAATGGAAACCAAAAAAGAGCAGAATTAGCTAGACTTATACCAGACAAAATAGATTTCAAGGCTAAAATTATGAGAGACAAAGGAGGTCATTATATATTGATGTATGTGTTAACTCAGAAAGAGAACATAAAAATTCTATGTCTATATGCACCCAAAACTGGAGCATTCAGATATGTAAAGCAAATATCTTTAGAGATAAAAAGAGAGATAGCCCTCTCTACAGTAAGAGATTGCTGGAGATTTAAACACTCCACTCTCAGCACTGGAAAAATCATTCAGACAGAAAATAAACAAAGAAACATTGAACATAATCTACACTACAGACCAAATGGGCCTAATAAATATTTACAGAAAATTTTATTCAATGTTCACAGAAAACATATTTTTCACCTCAGCACATGGATCGTTCTCAAAGACAGGCCACATGTTAAGCCACAAACATATCTTAAAACATTTTAAAAATGGAAATAACTTAGAGTATTTTCTCCGACCACAATGGAATAAAACTAGATGTAACGAGGAATTTTTGAAACAATATAAACATATTAAAATTAAACAATATGTTTCTGAATGACCAGCGGGTCAATAAAGAAATTAAGAAGAAAATTGAAAAATATATTGAAACAAATGATAATGGAAAAATAAATTATCAAAACCTATGGGATACAGAGAAAGTAGTGCTAAGAGGAAAGTTCATAAAGCATTAAGCTCCTACATCAAAAAAGTAGAAAAATTTCAAATAAGCAATGTAGCATTACATCTAAAATAACTAGAAAAGCAAGAGCAAGCAAACTCAAAATTAATAGAAGGAAAGAAATAAAAGAGATCAGAATAGAAATAGTTAAAATCGAAAAAACAAGAAAACAATACAAAAGACACATAGACCAATGCAACAAAATAGAGAACCTAGAGGTAAATCTATACATCTAGAGCAATCTCATTTTTGGCAAAGTTGACAAAATTGAGAAAGTATCATTGGAAAAATGATACTGTCATTCAAAGGTAGTGCTGGAAAAATGGGATATCCATATGCAAAAGAATAAAACCAGGACCCTATCTATTGCCACATATAACACTCAAGTAAAAATGAATTAAAAACTTAAATGTAAGACCTTAAACTATGGAATTAACAAAATAAAACACTGAGAAAACTCTCTAGGCCATTGAACTGGGCAATAGTTTATTGAGTAATTCCCCCAAAAGTGCAGGCAGCTAAAGCAAAAATGAACAAATGGGATCATATCAAGTTTTATCTACAGAAATAAAAAATGAACCAAGTGAAGGAACAACCTGCAGAATGAGAGAAAATGTTTGCAAACTATTCAGATGATGAGGGATTAGTAACCAAAATATATAAAGAGCTCAACCAACTCCATAGGGAAAAATTCTAATAACCCATTTAAAATGGAGAAGTATCTGAATACACATTTTTAAAAGCAGACATACAAATGGCAGACAGGTATATGAAAAAGTACCCAACATACTTGATCAACATTGTAGTGCAAATCAAACTACAATGAGACATCATCTCATCTAAGTTAAAATGGCTTTTATCTCAAGTAGTATAACCACCACAGAGAACACAATAGAGGTTCCTTGAAAAAATAAAAATAGACCTACCATGTAATCCAGGAATCCCATTGCCAAATATATTCCCAAAAGAAAAGAAATCAGCATACTGAAGAGATATCTGCACTGCTATGTTTATTGCAGCACTATTCACAATAACCAAGATTTGGAAACAAACTAAGTGTCCATTAACAGATAAATGGATAAATAAAATATGGTACATATACACAACAGAGTACTATCCAATCATAAAGAAGAATGAGATTCTGTCATTTGTAGAACATGGTTGAAATTACAGGTCATTATGTTAAGTGAAACAAGTCAGGCACAGAAACACAAACTTCACATGCTCTGACTTATTTGTGGGAGTTAAAAATTAAAACAATTGAATTCATGGAGATAGTAGAATGATGGTTACCAGAGGCTGAGACCGGTAGTGTAGTTTTGGCAGGTGGAGTTTGGGGGTGGGATGATTAATGGGTACAAAAAAAAGGAGAGTGAATGAGATAAATTAGATTCAGCATTTGATCACACAACAGAGTGACTGTAGTCAACAATATTCTAGTGCACATTTAAAAACAACCAAAAGAGTATAATTGAATTGTTTGTAACACAAAGAATGAGTGCTTCTGGTGATAGACACCCCCTTTACCCTGATGTGATTATTATGCATTGTGTAGCTGTGTCACAATATCTCATTTACTCCATAAATATACATCTACATATGCCTACTAAGTACCCCCCAAAAATTAAAAATCAAGAAAAATTAATAAACTCTTCAAGCAATATGGGATTATGTAAAGTAATGAAACTTATGAATTATTGGCATTCCTGAGAGAAAAGAAACAAAGTAAACAATCTGGAAAATATATTTGAGGCACCAATTCAGGAAAACTTGCCTAATCGTTCTGGAGAGTTAGACATCTGGATATGGGCAATTTAGGGAACACCTGTGAGATATTACAAAAATGAAGAACACCTATGTATATAATTACCAGACGGTCCTAAGTCAAAGTTAGAGGAAAAAAAAATGTGGCTAGGTGCAGTGACTCACACCTGTAATTCCAGAACTTTGCATGCCAAGGAGGGAGGATCACTTGACCCCAGGAGTTCGATACAAATTTGGAGACAACATAAAGAGAACCTGTCTCTACAAAAATTTAAGAATTTTGCCCTGCATTAAAGCATGGGCGTCTAGTCCCAGTAGCTTGGGACGCTGAGGTTTAAGCATTGATTAAGTCCAAGATGTTGAGCAGTGATCATAATATTTCAATATTTCTCTCCAGGCTGGGTGATAGAGCCAGACTCTGTCTCAAAATACATTGAAAAAAAAAAATCTTAAAGATAGTTAGAGAAAAAAATTAAATTATATGGAAAGAGTGCACCTTTAAACTAATGGTGAAACTTCTCAGCAGAAACCTTACAAGATAGAAAAAATTGCAGGCCTATTTTCAGATTTCAGATTTTTTTTTTTTCTTTTTGAGATGGAGTATTGCTGTGTTGCCCAGGCTGGAATGAAGTGGTGAGATCTCCACTCACTGCCACCTCTGCCTCCTGGGTTCAAGCAATTTTTCTTCCTCAATGTCCTGAGTAGCTGGTATTACAGGCACCTGCCACCATGCCCAACTAATTTTTGTACTTTTAGTAGAGATGGGGTTTTACCATGTTGGCCAGACTGGTCTCAAACTCCTGATCTCAGGTGATCTGCCCACCTAGTCCTCCCAAAATGCTGGTATTACAGGCATGAACCACTGTGCCAGACGTATATTCAGAATTTTTAAAGTAAAGAATTTCTAACCAAGATTTTTTTTTTTTTTTTTTTTTTTTGAGATGGAGTCTCACTCTGTCACCCAGGCTGGAGTGCAATGGCATGATCTCGGCTCACTGCAACCTCCACCTCCCAGGTTCAAGTGATTCTGCTGCCTCAGCCTCCCAAGTAGCTGGGGTTACAGGCTCCAGCCACCAAGACTGGTTATTTTTTTTTTTCTTTTCTTTTCTTTTATTTTTTCTGTAGAGACAGGGTTTCATCATGTTGGTCAGCCTGGTCTTAAACCCTTGACTTCAAGTGACCCACATGCCTCAGACTCCCAAAGTCCTGGGATTACAGGCATGAGCCATTGTGCCCAGCCACTAACCAAAAATTTTCTATCCTACCTAACTAAGCTTCCTGAGTGAAAGAGAAATAAAATGTTTTCCAGACAAGCAAGCACTACAGAAATTCATTACCACTAAACCAGCCTTACAAGAGATCCTTAACAGAATTTTAAACATGGAAACACATGATTCCTTTCACCTATAGACTCTGCAAAGCAACAACACAAGAGAAATTACTAAGCAACCAATTAACAACTTCACAACAGCATCACAACATCACATATCAATATTAACCTTGACAGTAAATGATCTAATTGCCCCACTTAAAAGGCACAGAGTTGCAAATTGGACAAACATTTTAAGAATTATCTACCTTCTGCCTTCAAGAGACTCAACTTATACATAAGAACACCCGTAGGCTCAAAGGAAGATGTTGGAGAAAGATTTATCACACAAATGGAACACAAATAAAGAATAGGCGTTGCTATTCTTATATCAGATGAAACATACAATAACCAAAAAGTAAAAAGGGACAAAGAAGGGCATTATATAATAATAAAGTTTTCCATTCAATAAGAAGACTTAACTATTCTAAATATATACCTACCCAAAATTAGACAATCCAGGTTGATAAAACTCCTACATCTAGACAAACAAAAAGATTTAGATATCTATACAATGATAGTGGGGAACTTCAACAACCCACTCACTGGGGTTAGATGGAAAATCAAGGCAGAAAACTAACAAAGAAAATTTGGACTTAAATTTGCCACTTGATTAATTGGACTTAATAGACAATTACAGAATACTCCATCCATCATCCATAGAATATACATTCTTCTGACCTGCACACATAATATACTCCAAGATCAATTATATGCTTTGCTATAAAGTCTCAATAAATAAAAAAAATTAAAATCATATAATCCATACTCTCAGACCACAGTGGAATTAAATTATAAATCAATACCAAGAAGATCTCTCAAAACTGCACCATTACATGGAAATTACACAATGTTTTCCAGAATAACTTCTGGGTAAACAACAAATTTAAGGCAGAAATTTTAAAAAGAAGTATTTGAAATAAATGAAAACAGATACACAACACACCAAAATTTCTGGGATGCAGCAAAAGAGGTATTAAGAGCAAAGTTTGTAGCACTAAATGTCCATCTCAAAAGTTGGAAAGATGTCAAATTAACAACTGAACAACACATCTAAAGGAACTAGAAAAACAAGAACAAACTAATCCCAAGCTTTTAAGAAGAAAAAACATTAAAGAGCAAAACTGAACAAAATTGAGAAGCTAAATTCATACAAAGACTCAATAGAACAAAAATTTGATTATTTGAAAGGATAATCAAGATTGATAGACTACTAGTTAGATGAATAAGGAAAAAGAGAAGGTACAACTAAGAACAATCAGAAACAACAAAGGTGACATTACAACTGATCTCACAGAAATACAGAAGATCCTCAAAGACAAATATGAGCACCTCTATGCACACAAACTAGAAAATCTAGAGGAAACTGATAAATTTCTGGAAACACACAACCTCCCAAAATTGAATCAGGAAGAGCTTAAAACCCTGAACAGACTCAATAATGAGTTCCAAAATTTACTCAGTAATAAAAACTTACAAACCACAGAAAGCCCCAAACCACATGGATTCTCAACCAAATTCTGCCAGATGTACAACAAATGGTCCATACTAGTCCTATTGAAGCTATTTCAAAGAACTGAGGAGAAGGGGCTACTATCTAACTTACTCTACAAAAGAAAAATCATCCTGATACCAAAACATGACATAGATACAACAAAAAGAGAAAACTGCCAGTGAATATCCTTGATAATCATACACTCAAAAATCCTCAACAAAATACTAGGAAACTGAATCCAGCAGCACATTAAAAAGTTAATTCACCATAATTAAGTAGGCTTCATTTCTGGGATACAAGTTGGTTAAACACATGCAAATCAATAAATGTGATTCATATACAAAAATTAACGCAAGCTGGATTAAAGAATAAGATATGACATAATTAAACTAAAGAGTTTCTACACAGAAAAATAAATCAGCAGAACAGGCAACCTACAGAATGGGAGAACATATTCACATATACAGAAATAAAAACAAGAATCATATTATCATCTCAGTAGATCAATAAAAGTCTTTGTTAAAATAATCCAACATCTCTTCATGATAAAAATCCTCAACAAACTAGGCCTTGAAGGAATACACCTCAAAATAATAGGAGAGTCATCTAAGACAAACTCACAGCCAGTATCACACTGAATGGACCAAAATGGAAGTGTTCTTCTTGAGAACTACGATAGGAAAAGGATGCTCATTGTCACCACACCTATTCAACATAGTACTGGAAGTCCTTGCCAGAATAATCCATCGAAATATATAAGTGAAAGAAATCCAAATAGGACAAAAAGAAATAAAACTATCTCTCTTCACTGTCAATATGCTTCTATGCCTAGAAAACCCAAAAGACTGTACCAAATGCTCCTAGAACTGATGAATGACTTCAGCAAATTTTGGGATACAAAATTAATATAAAAAATCACAGGGCCGGGCGCGGTGGCTCAAGCCTGTAATCCCAGCACTTTGGGAGGCCGAGATGGGTGGATCACGAGGTCAGGAGATCGAGACCATCCTGGCTAACACGGTGAAACCCTGTCTCTACAAAAAAAAAAAAAAAAAAAAAATCAGTAGAATTTGTATGCACCAAAAACATTCAAACTGAGAAGCAAATCAAGAAGGCACTTTTATTGACAGTAGCCACAAAACATAAAGTATGTAGAAATATATCTGATAAAAGAGGTGAAAAATCTCTACAAAGAGAACTACAAAATGCTGCTGAAAAAAATCATAGATAATACAAACAAAAGTAAAAATATTCCACACTCATGGATTGGAGGAATCAATATTGTTAAAATGGCTATACTGCTCAAAACAATCTACAGATTCAGTGCTATTTCCTATCAAACTGCCAATTTTATTTTTTCACAGAATTAGAAAAAAAGAAACTATTCTGAGAGTCATATGAACTCAAAAAGAACCTGAATAACCAAAGCAATTCTGAGTGAAAAGAACATAGCCGAAGCATCACATTACTTGACTGCAAACTGTACTAGAAGGCTACAGTAACCAAAACAGCATGGCATTGATACAAAAACAGATACACAGACTAATGAAACAGAATAAAGAACCTAGAAATAAATCCATACAGCCATCTGATCTTTGACAAAATCGACAAAAATAAGCAATAAAAAATGACTCCCTATTCAATAAATGGTTGTTGAATAGGTGGGTAGCCACATGCAGAATTAAACTGGACTCTTGCTTTTTATCCTATACAAAAATTAACTCAAGCCACATTAAAGAATATGATATGACGTAATTAAACTAAAGAGTTTCTACACAGAAAAAGAAATCAAGAATAAAAATAAATCAGAATAAACAGACAACCTACAGAATGGGAGAACATATTCACCAAGTATGCACTTCCATGGGTTTATAATCTAGAATCTGTCAGAAACTTAATTCAACAAACCAAACAATAATAATAATAATAACCTCATTAAAAATGGTATAAGGGGTCCAGCTTCAGTCTTCCATATCTGGCTAACCAGTTATCTCAGCATCACTTATTAAATGATATATTTTACCCATTGCTTGCTTTTGTCAGCTTTGTGGAAGATCAGATGATCATAACTGTGCAGCCTTATTTTGGGGCTCTTTGTTCCATTGCTCTATGTGCATATTTTTGTATCTGTACCATGCTGTTTTAGTTATTGTAGCCTTGTAATATAGTTTGAGGTCAGGTAGCATGATGCCTCCAGCTTTGTTCTTTATGCTTAGGATTGCCTTGGTTATTTGGGCTCTTTTTTTGGCTCCATATGAATTTTAAAATAGTACTTTTTCTAGTTCTGTGAATGCACTTGGTAATTTAATAGAAAGAGCCCTGAATCTATAAATTGCTTTGGGCAGTATGAATATTTTAATGATACTGATTCTTCCTATCCATAATCATGGAATGTTTTTCCATTTGTGTCTTCTAAGATTCCTGAGCAGTGTTTTGCAATTTTCCTTGTAGAAATCTTTCACCTCCCTTGTTGTCTGTATTCCTAGATATTTCACTGTTTTTGTGGCAGTTGTGAATGGGATTGCCTTTCTGATTTGGCTGTCAGCTTGGGTGTTGATGGTGTATAGGAATGCCAGGGATTTTTTATTTTTTTTATCCTGAAACTTTGCTGAAGTTGTTTATCAGCTAAAGGAGCTTTGGGCCAAGACTATGGAGTTTTCTAGATATAGAATCATATGATCTCAAAATAGAGATAGATTGGCTTCCTCTCTTTCTATTTGGATGCCCTTTATTTCTTTCTTTTGCCTGATTTCTCTGGCTAGGACTTCCAATACTATTTTGAACAAGATGGATTAAAGAATTAATCGTAAAACCCCAAACTATGAAAACCCTGGATGACAACCTAGGCAATACCATCCTGGACCTTAGAACGAGCAAAGATTTCATGAAAAAAGATACCAAAAGCAAAAGCAACAAAAGCAAAAACTCACAAGTGGTATCTAATAAACTTAAGACCTTCTGCATAACAAAAGAAATTATCAACAGAGTAAACAGACAAACTGTACAATAGGAGAAAATACTTGCAAACTATGCATCTGACAAAAGTCTAATATCCAGCATCTGTAAGAAACTTAAACAAATTTACAAGATAAACAACCACTTAAAAATGGACAAAAGACATGAAGGCTTTTGAAAAAGAGACATACATGCAACCAACAAGCATATGAAGAAAAGTTCAACATCACTGATCATTACAGAAATGCAAATCAAAACCACAATGAGATACCATTTCACACCAGTCAGAATAGCTATTATTAAAAAGCCAAAAAATAACAGATGCTGGAGAGGTTGTAGAGAAAAGAGGGCACTTATATACTGTTGGTTGGAGTGTAAATTAGTTTAACCATTGTGGAAAACAGTATGATAATTCCTCAGAGAGCTAAAAGCAAAACTACTATTCGACCCAGCAAACTCATTATTGAGCATATACCCAGAGGAATATAAATCATTCTACCACAAAGACACATGCACACAAATGTTCATTGCAACACTGTTTACAATAACAAAGACATGGAATCAACCTAAATGTCCATCAGTGATCGGCTGGATTTTAAAAATGTGGTATGTATACACCATGGAATACTGTGCAGTCATTAAAAAAATAGGATCGTGTCTTTTGTGGGAACATAGATGTAGCTGGAGGCTATTATCTTCAGCAATCTTATGCAGGAACAGAAAACCAAATACCACATGTTCTCAACTATAAATGGGAGCTAAATGATGAAAACTTGTGAGCACAAAGAAGGAAAAAACAGACACTGGGATCTAGCTGAGGGTAGAGGGCAGGAGGAGAGAGAGGCGTAGACAAGATAACTATTGGGTACTGGGTTTAATACTTAAGTGATGAAATAATGTGTACAACAAACCCCCATGACATGAGTTTACCTATGTAACAAACTTTCACATGTACTTCTGAACCTAAAATGAAAGTTAAAAAATCATGGGCAAAAGACACAAACAGACACACCTCTTGCAGCACACCAACATGGCACAAGCATACATATGTAACAAACTTGCATGTTATGCACATGTACCCTAGAACTTAATATATAAAAAAAAAAAATTAAAAAAAAAGAAGACATAAAAATGGCCAACAAACCAATACTCCACATCAATAATCTGAGAAATACAAATCAAAACCACAGTGAGATAGCATCTCACATGAGACAGAACAGCTCTTTTTAAGGTGCCAAAAAGCAACAGACACTGGAGAGGTTATGGAGACAGGGAATGCTTATATACTCTTCGAGGGAATATAAATTAGTTCAGCCTCTGTGGAAAATGGTTTGGAGATTTCTCAAAAATCTTGTAACACAATTACCATTTGACCCAGCAGTCCCATTACTGGGAATATATCCCCCAAAATAGAAATTACTCTACCAAAATGACATATGAACTTATATGTTCTTTGAGCCTCTATTCACAGTAGCAAATAAATGGAATCAACCTAAATATTTATCAATAGTGGATTGGATGAGGAATATATGGTACATATACACCGTGGAATACTACACAGCCATAAAAATCATGGAATAATGTCATTTGCAGTGACATGGATGCAGCTGGAGGCCATTATTGCATGTAAATTAATGCAGAAACAGAACATCAAATACTGCATATTTTCACTTATAAGTTGGAGCTAACTATTGGGTACTCATGGACATAAAAATGGCAACAGTAGACATTACTGTAATGCATACCATTGGAGAGGGAAAGGAGGTGATGGGAGTAAGGGTTGAAATACTAACGTTGGGCACTATTCTCACTGCCTGAGTGAGGGGATCATTTGTATCCCAAATCTCATCATAACACAGCATATTGGTGTAAAAAATGTACACATGTAACCTCTACATCTAAAATAAAAGTTGGAATATTTTTAAGTGAAATTTGCTCCTTTTACACTGAGGAGAATGCCTTTACAATATACACAAATTTTTCTGTGTATTATTACTTAAATGTTTTGTATTGCTGAATAGTATTTGCAATATTGATCGATCACACTTTACCTACTTGTCTGATAAGGTATATTTTGATTGTTTTCAGTTTTTAAAATTAGAAATCAATCTACTATAAATATTCATGTATGGAGTTTTTCATTAAAAAACAGTACTTGTTTCTCTGGGGTAAATGCCCAAGATTGCAATTGCTTGCTCCTATCTTATGTGTATGCTTAATTGTAGAAAAGGTTTTATATACGTATTGAAATTTTAAATAGTATAAATCTAGTAATTCATCATCCATAGTCATTTTTTTCAGGATGGGAAGTGCTATTTTTGTAGAGATTCATCCACTTCTTTTAAGTGAACAAATGACTGTCATAAACTAGTTTGTAAATTTTCTCACGTTATTTTTCCTCATCTTAAAATATATTTTAATATTACATTTCTTTGTATATTTTAACAATTTTACATATTTTTATTATAGTAATTGCCCTGGAGATGAAAGCATGTATCTTTACATACTCGGAGTGGAATAAAAATTATTACTTTTGCCCCTTCAAGGAGAATGTAATTAACTTAGAGCATTTTCACTCTATTTCCCTTCTTCCTGAATGGCATTATGGGATTGTATACTCATCTTTAAATTATAAACTCAAAAGGACATTATTACAATTGTTTACATGGTCAATATTTGTATTTACACAAATTTTTACCTTTTATTGTTTATTTTTGCTCTATGTCTGAGTTTCCTCTGAAATCATGGGTTTCTGCACTGCCCTTCTCATGCCCCCACCAACAAGAAAATTAATTTATTCTTAAATGTGAATCCCCTGTTCATATACTGAGTCAATTGATTTTTTTTTTTTTTAATTTTGTGTGTGTTTGTGGGGTTTGGCCTGAAAATAT
Source organism: Trachypithecus francoisi (assembly GCF_009764315.1). Classification (NCBI taxonomy): domain Eukaryota; kingdom Metazoa; phylum Chordata; class Mammalia; order Primates; family Cercopithecidae; genus Trachypithecus; species Trachypithecus francoisi. The sequence goes on along the minus strand of NW_022681460.1, from coordinate 46,540,760 downwards.
TCATCTCATTTTTATTCCTGAAGTTTATTTTTTTCTGAATGTAACATTCTGGGTAAGCACATCTTTTTTCACCATACATATATGAAATTATTCTATGCCTCTGGTTTTTACTTATTATTTGCCAAGTTAAAAATAAGGTTTTAGACTTATTTTTGCTTTCAATGGTAGCATACATTTTCCCCCGATTACTTAAAAATTTTATTTGTTGTTGTTATTCAACAGCTTTGTTATATGCCTGAATGTAATGCTCCTTTTGTTTATCCTGGTTTGGTATTATTCTCTTTTGTAACATATTCTTTGATATGTATGTGTTAACAGTTACGATTATTCTCAGCTATTTTCTCTTAATCTTTTTTTTTCTTTCTATTTTTAAGACTGTGTAGAAGTATCTCAAGGCTTTTTCTTATATTCTGTGTACTATAGGCTTCAATTTTTTTTCTTCTCCTTGCATCTGTTGCTTTCTTTTAAATATTTTCCAATGCATGATTTAGCTTATAATGTTTGTCTGTTCTCTTGTCAAACCCATTCATTGAGTTCTTAATTCTATTCTGAATTTTTTATTTTTATTTTTTCTGGTTTACTATTTGCCAAAATTATTAAACTTATTTGTTTTTCATTTATTTAAACTTCAAGCATGGCTACTTTATATTTCTTGTATGATACTCCATTTTCTCTATCAGTGTTTCTATCCATATTGTCTGTTGTTACCCCTAAGTTTCATTCATATATTCATGCCTCCTTTATGTTTGGTTGTTATTTAATTGGATGTCACATACTGAATATGAAAAATTGTGCAGGTAAGTTTGAACTCCTGGTAATATTTTTTCTTGTGTACGTTTCCATAAAGCTAATAGACTCAGTAGTATTTTCTTAATTCAAAAGGTGAGACTGGCTCTAAACCTAACTTCAGGTCGTTTGAAGATCAGTCTTTAGTTCACAATTATTTCTATGACCAAAAAGCAAAACCTGAGATGTTAAACATGGCTCTTAGATTGCTCTTTGAATAAAAATTTTGAACTTTTTTTTTTTTTTTTTTTTTGAGACAGACTCTTGCCGTCACCCATGCTGCAGTGCAGTGGCGCGATCTCGGCTTTCTGCACTCTCCACTTCCCAGGTTCAAGGGATTCTCCTGTCTCAGCCTCCTGCGTAATTGGGATAAGGCTTACAGGTGTGTGCCACCGCACCTGCCCACATATTAATCTTTAAGTGAGTTAAATGTTCTTCTGCACTTCTCAGTTTCTGATGCATTTGACCTCAAATTAACAATCAGCTGCTGCTATTATAATCAACAGAGACTTCTGCATAAAAGTTTAGATTCAATTCTAACTTCTCTGCCTAGGTTCAATATATGACCTCTGACAAGTATTACTTTCTGTATAGATACACTCTCCCTCTCACATTAAGAAATAGACCTATGACACTTCCCCACAGCAGCTGAACCTTTGAATATTTTGGCCAATTACAGGTGAAGGAAGTAACATTTCAAGTCCAGGCATTAAGAAGTCTTCAAAGCTCATGCATTCTACTATTTGAAGCTCTGAGTAGCCAAGTAATAACCCCAGGCTACCCTGCTAGTGACAAAGGCTACATGGAGAGGTCCTGGAGAATGAAATACCATATGGAGAGAGAGGACTACAGGGGACTACTGAAGCTTTGGATATCTAACCTCAGGCAGAGCTCCTGCTGCCACCTGAATGCAATCACATAAGAAATTTAAAGTGAGACCATTAGGGAAACTATCCAACCTAGCTCAGCCGAATTGTGAGATATAAGCAATAATGGGTTTGGATCATTAAATGTTGTGGTGATTTTTTATGGGGCAATAGATCATAAAACAGAATTTTGTATCTAGAATACTGTGATGTCAAATAAACACTGAAAACATATTGCTTCACTGGGTCAAAGTATGAGCATCAGATAAAACCAGGAAGGGTCTGAAAGATACTGTTAGTGAGTTTTTGAAAAATGTTGAAGAAATTGTTTTTAAGCCAGACCTGTTACATACCAGCAGGACAATTAGCAAAACTGTTACCAGGGGTAATGTGAAAGATAGAAAGATTACCTAAAAAAATTATGGATTGTGCCAAATATATTTACAAGCCTAAAACTTACAATATCAATGAGCTTCTTTTATTTGTATATAGTAAAATATTTTTAGGCAGAATCCAGGTGAAACATAAATAAACATAAAATTATTATATTCTTCCTCCTGAACTTCCTAGGTAGTAAAATATTACCATTGCAACAACAACAACAACAACAACAACAAAAAAAAAAGGCCTTAGGGTAGAGCTCAAATCTAACAGACTGCTGGGAAGATATGTTCTCATGGTAAAATTCAGACTGATAATCATGACCTCAGGAAGATTTCAGTTGTTATCTCATTGTCTCTATTATTTGGCCAAAACACTTCTAAGAATCCTAGAGGTATGAAACTTGGACCTACTCAAATAAGTAGTTGTGTTCCTAATACTTTAGTATTAGGAACTTCTAAAGTACTCACTTCTAATAGGTGATTAACCTATTTAAACTTTATGTGTAATACGTGGTAGAGAATATCTTGTCTTGGAAAAAAAAACTAAGAGTGCATTTTATCTACTGGAGGTGATTATAATTTGCTAACAAAAAATCTCAAAAACTTTTTAAAGTGCCAGATTGATGTAAAGTAACCAGAGAGGTTTCTTGTCTCTCAAATCTCTACAGCCAGCAAATGGGCTGCAAACGACATTCCGTGAAAACATGGGCCACTTATTGTGGATGTGAAGACTGAGTCACAATGTAGAATTAAGTGCCTAGAGATCTGAGCCAAAAGCCATGAGGAACCCCTGCTAGAGATCAGAACTGTTCCTTAATTAAGGACTCCAAAGTGTCAGAATTGTCAGTGACTACTCTGTGACTCCCATGTTCCTTCTTTATAATAGAGTGTCTACGGCAGTTTTATTTTTCCTCATGTGCCATTTTTCTCATATAGGTAGAGGCAGATAACTTGTCTCTCTATTTTTCCCTTCACAGGTCATCAAATTTGCTGTTTTTGAGAATTATCCAAAACATGAAAATAGGAAAAGATCACTAGACTTTTCTCCCAGTGCAGTGTTGGGCTTGAAACTTTGATTGGATTTTTAAGTGAATGATTTTACAACTTGGGAGGGGTAAATATTAACTTAGAAATGTTTGATTAGTAAAGATCCCAGTATCTTCTTTCTTTAGAAAAAGATAAGCCTAAAGCATACACACAGATTACTCCCCTCTTGGATAGTAACCCAATAATCTTATTCTAACATATTTTCATTAAATTATCTATGAATAATTAGCTGAAGTCTTATAAGAACCATTTTTAACATCTTATTGATTACATCATTAGCTAATAAATAAAATCAAGTCCATTGAATGTACTTATATAATTTTATGAGTTATATTTTCTAATATTTTAGAAATTACTCTTTAATAAAAGGAAACATACCTGAAAGAGCTGCTTCTATGTAATAATTCCTGAGAAGCTTCATTTTCATCTGGATTTGATTTACATGACAAGATAATGGATTTTGAGTTGATGCCATGATTGAAGATGAATTTGAATCTTGGGATGGAGACAGGATTGATTTTGCACAGGGGGAAAATAGGAATGGATTTTTCCAGGGAGTAGAATGTGATGGCTAGTTTCCAGAGATGACCAAAAAAAATCTGCACCTATGTTTAGTACTTGATGCTCACTTAAGAGATGAAAGTTACTTTCCCTCCCATTGAACCTGACTTGAAGTATGGGACCACTTTGATAAGGAGATGGTGGAAAAATTATCATGCTGAAATTTCTGAGCCCAGCATTAAGAAGCTCTGAAAGTGCATCTTATTTTGCCTTTATTCTGTTAAAAAATTGCTTTCTTTATATATATATATTTTTCTCTACTAAAAAGTCATTCCATTGTTTCATTTTTGCATTTTGAAAATCATACCATTTTTTAATTTTTTATCTTTAAATTTTAGCCCAATAAATTATTGTAACTGAGTCTCCATGTACAACTTTCAAAATAATTTCTACCCTTAAAAGGGCAATTACAATTAATTAAAAATATTATATTCAAATACATCAAATAGCTGCAAACTGAATTTCTTGGAATGTGTAGAACATGTGCACTTTTTGGCTATTTAAGTGGGTTTTAAATTAAATTTGAACTAACTTCAATACTATGTAAATATTAGTTGCTAAGTAGGCAATCTCAGTGATGTTATAAACTCTTACATGTAAATAATTATTTTGTAATTCTTGGTAACATGTCAATATGAACTTTTAAAATTAGGAATTACTCATATTATTTAATACAAATACAAAGGAAAGATGACATCAATCTAGAGCAATCACTGATGGTAGGCCAAAGCATAGGTATGTAGCTTCCTTTCTAATATAATCTCATACCTCAGTTTATTTTAGAATTACAATAACAGTGAAATCTTTCATAGTTGTGAATAAATTGTCATATAAATTATTAACTGAAATATAATTTATGTTAATTAATACATGTTCATAGGATTGTTGTTTTATATCTGTATTATTTAACTGAAAAAACTAATATTCAAAATATTTTTATAAAGTTATTTTAGTCATCATTTGATTTTGATATAGACATCACTCAAATTATTAGCTCATATCACACTGAACCAAATAATTCATATTACCTATAAATACATATGATTGTTGAATTGGGCTATATGTCAACAATTAAAAACATAAAGATATATTATTTAATGATTACAGAAATCATCAGAATGCAAGATTATCTATTATATGCTTTATTACATGTGTGAAAACAATGCTTCATGTATCAAATGTATTCATTTACTTTTTATACTATCCGTAGAAGTATTTATTTACATAAACATGTTTAATTCAAATATGGAAACTCAATATGGCAATTTCTAAAAAGTAAATAAAAATCACTATTGGAAACATTTCTTAGAAACATTAAAATAGGAGAACTAGCAGCAATGAATCTGAGTATTTTAGGAAAGGAATGAAATTGAATAAACACAACAAACATCTTTCTCCTCTGCCCTTCAAGGCCTCACCATAACCACTAACAAATGGCCAACATAATACTATTACTGTTCCTAACAAAGGCCTTAGGAGAGGACAGAGACTTATGGATGCATTAGATTCTCCAGTTATAGAGCAAGTAGTAGACCTACTTTAACAAAATTAATTTGTAAACATTAAAAAATAAATGTAATTTATATAACATAGCTTAGAAAAGCAAATATATATATACACTTGTTTCAAAATTTCTCAAAGACATTATTGCCATAGTAGAAAAAATGCACAGGAAAGCTGAAGAATATCAGAAAACGTTTCCAAACACTTAAATAAACATAATAAAACATTTAAGCATGCATTATTTTGGAAACTTTTTGATGTTCAATTAAGTTTTTTTTTGTTTGTTTTGACTGATTTTGGTTTTGATTTTGTTTTGATTATGTTAATAGACTGAACACTCAGTATATCCCAAGATTATGCTGTCTCCTTTTTCATGAAGATTATATTACCTTACCCTAGTATCTCTACCTTATGTTATTTTATTTTGTACATATATATTTAAAATAAAAGTCAACTAAACATATTGTAGAAAATAAGCCCATAATCCACATCTTTAAGTAAACTTTTAACAGGTAGCAATGTTTTTTGCAATCTGTATTTTTATATATCCATAAAAATAAGAAGTAGTCTAATAATAAATTTTGAATAAAATGACAATAAACAATTTATCATAAAAGTTTATTATTTATTATAAACATAAGCATTATTATCTAAATAATTGTGGCAGCAATTTTCAAAAGTACTAAAAATACAGTCTTAAAAAAGCAAATACTGATTTTGAGACCAGCCTGGCCAACATGGTGAAACTCCATCTCTATTAAAAAATAACAAAACTAGCCAGGCAAGGTGGCTGGTGCCTGTAATCCCAGATACTAGGGAGGCTGAGGCAGGAGACTTGTTGGAACTCAGGAGGCGAAGGTTGCAGTGAGCCAACATCGCACCATTGCACTCAAGCCTGGGCAACAGAGCAACACTTTGTCTCAAAAAAAAAAAAAAAAAGTAAATACATAAAATTGGAAATAAGCTATTCATGGAGAGGAAAAGTATTAATTAGCACATTTAAAGCAGATAGAACTTATTGTACTAAACACAAAATATAAAAGGAAGTATATTGGCTATAATAATTTTGTCCTGGCTAATATGATATTTATCAGTCTTAGCCTCATAATTGTTCAAAATATCTTAAGTGAGATAACCAAATACTCTTCCGTTTCCTTTAGGAGTAAGCACCTACAAATGTTATAATGCCTACTATCACTTAAAATTTTATTTGTTAATTTGATTAGTAGTACTTTTAGCTCTTTGGGCAGTGACAAATCACTGGAGTTTGTATTAGTCAGGGTTCTCTAGAGGAACTAATAGAATAGATGTATATATGAAGAGGAGTTCATTAAGGAGTATTGACTCACATGGTCATAAGGTGAAGTCCCACGATAGGCCCTTGGCAAGCTGAGGAGCAAGGAGGCCAGTCCACGTTCCAAAACCTCAAAAGTAGGGAAGCAATAGTGCAGCCTTCAGTCTCTGGCCAAAGACCTGAGAGCCCCTGGCAAACCACTGGAATAAGTCCAAGAGTCAAAAAGCTGAAGAACTTGGAGGGCAGAAAGCAACCAGCATGAGTGAAAGATGAAGGTCAGAAGACTCAGCAAGTCAACCCCTTCCACTTTCTTCTGCCTGTTTTATTCTAGCTGCACTGGAAGCTCATGAGATGGTGCCCACCTAGATTGAGGATGGGTCTGCCTCTCCCTGTATACTGACTCAAATGCTAATCTCCTTTGGCAACACACTCACAGACACATCCAGGAACAATACTTTGCATCCTTCAATCCAATCAAGTTGGCACTCAGTATTAACCACCACAAGTCCACCCCTTGTCAACTTGAACCAATACACATCTCATGAAATTATACATAATCTTTAAATAAAGATAATAATAAGGTCATAATTATGCCTAACATAATACAACTATCCTTCCTTCAGCAGGAAGCACACTAATCCTTAACCTAAATGCTATCACATAAAATTAACAACACTTAAATGCTGATACAAAGTCAATAAACCTTATGTCATGTGATAAAGCAAAAAGAAGGGAAATGAAACAAAGGTAATTTCTTAGTAACAGTGTATACATGTACAAACATGTTCTTAATAAAAGAAGGAGGAAACATTCCTGACAATTACAGTCCTCATTTCTGCAACTGGTCACGTATTTGTAGCTGGTATTGATGACTACCTTCTTCTACTACCCATTCTGTATTCACTTTGCCTTTAGCAAGCACCTCAGCAGGTCATGTTTTTTTACATGATGGAGTGACCCAAATCTTCATTCATGAAAGCTCTGGGCCATTTGTAGACCTGTCTGAATTGGGTTGTTATAGTTTCCCATTGACATTAATCACAGGGCATGGTAATACTAAGAGATATCCTAAGGGATTTCCTGTATTCCATGCATACTCTTCCTTACCTCCATTGTGGAGTAGTAGACTGATTTCATCTTGAAAGTGCAGGTCAATCACCCCAGCCAACAGTGTAGCTTTCTTCTTAGCCTGTTGACTTAGAGATAGGAGGAGTTCAGTGTGGCCAGATGGTAATTTTAACTTCTATTTTAATGGAATCATTGCTGTGTCTCCTGGTGGCAGCGTTCCTCTCTCTGGAACTAAGACCGCTAGACAAGCAGAAAGTAATGTCACAGAAACAGCAGCAAAAATTTGCTCGTGAGTCACTAGGGGTCATGGTGAGCGGTGCACTACCACTTCCATTCTTTGATTCCTGGATGCATGAATCGTGGCTATAGGAGAAACAATACTATATGTTGGATGCTGATTTAGAGCAAACACAGCCTTCTGGATAACTTTGCCCCAGCTCTGGAAAGTATTGTCACCTAGTTGGCATTGTAATTGTGACTGCAGAAGGTCATTACATCATTCTATCAATCCAGCTGCTTCAGCATGATGGGGAACATGGTAAGATCGGTGTATTTCATGAGCATGAGCACACTCCTGCACTTCTTTAGCTGTAAAGTGCCTAGGTCAGAGGCAATGCTGCAAGGAATATCATGGTGGTGGATAAGGCATTCTGAGTCCGCAGATGGTAGTCTTGGCAGAAACATCATGTGCAGGATAGGCAAACCCATATCTGGAGTAAGTGTCTATTCTGGTGAGGACAAACTGCTGCCCTTTCCATGATGGAAGATGTCTAATATAATCAACCTGGGCTGTAGCTATAGCTGGCTGATCAACCCAAGTAATGGTGCCAGATCAAGGGTTCAGTGTTGGTCTCTGCTGCTGGTAAATTGGATACTCAGTGGTGGCTGTAGCTAGGTCAGCCTTGGTGAGTGGAAGTCCATGTTGCTGAGCCCATGCATAACCTCCATCTCTGCAACATGGCCACTTTGTTGATGGACCCATTGGTCATTGACAGGGGTGGCTGGGGAAAGATTCTGAGTGGTGGCCACAGAACGAGACATCCTATCCACTTGATTATTAAAATCCTCCTCTGCCGAGGTCACCCATTGGTGTGCAGTCACATGGGATACAAATATCTTCACAGTTTTCCACCACTCAGAGCGGTCCATCCACATACCTCTTCCCCAAATTTCTTTGTTACCAATTTTCCAATTATGCTTCTTCCAAGTGTCTGACCATTCAGTCAAACCATTGGCTACACCTCATGAATCAGTATATAATCGCACATCTGGCCATTTCTCCTTCCATGCAACGTGTACAAGAAGATGCACTGTTCAGAGTTCTGCCCACTGGGAAAATTACCCTTCACCACTGTCCTTCAGTGATGTCCTAGAAAAGGACTGTAGTGCTGCAGCTGTCCATTTTCAAGTATGCCTGCATATCATGCAGATCCCTCTGTAAAGCAGGCCCTAGTCTTTTCTTCCTCTGTCAACTGATCATAGAGAACTCCCCATGAAGCTATCAGTGCAGGCTGGGGTAGAGAAGTGGGGGGCATGGGCATTTGAGCCAGTTACTCATGTATCTTGCTTGTGCCTTCAGGATCCTCTCTAGCCTGATCACGTATATAACTCTTTCATTTGATGATGGAATGCCTCTGCACACCCCCACTTTGTGGTTAGATGGGTCAGAAAACACCCAGTTCATGATAGGTAGATCAGGTCACATGGTGACTAGATAACCCACAGTCAAACATTTAGTTTCTACCAAAGCCCAGTAACAGGCCAAGAGCTGCCTCTCAAAAGGAGAGTAGTTGTCTGCAGCAGACAGCAGGGCCTTGCTCCAAAACCCTTGAGGCCTCTGCTGTGATTCACTTATGGAGGCCTGCCAAAGGCTCCAAACAGCATCCCTATCTGCCACTGACACCTCAAGACCACTGGATCTGTTGGGTCATATGGCTCAAGTGGTACAGTAGCTTGCACAGCAGCCTGGACCTGTTGCAAAGCCTTCTCCTGTTCTGGACCTCACTCAAAACTGACAGCCTTTCATGTCACTTGGTAAATGGGCTGGAGTAAGGCACCCAAATGAGGAACATGTAATCTCCAGAATGCAAATAGGCCCACTAGGCATGGTGCCCTCTTCTTTGTTGTAGGAGAGGCCAAATGCAGCAACTTATTTTTCACCTTAGAAGGAATATCTTGACAGGCCACATGCCGCTGGACCCCTAGAAATTTCACTGAGGCAGCCCTGAATTTTAGTTGTATTTATTTCCCATCCCATGGCACACAAATGTCTCACAAATAAGTCCAGTCTAATAAGTTTGCTACTTCTTGCTCACTGGGTCGAATCAGCATAATGTCATGAATACAATGGACCAGTGTGATATCTTGTGGAAGGGAAAAGCTATCAAGAGCTCTCCAAACAAGATTATGACACAAAGCCAAAGACCTGAAATACCCCTGAGGTAGGACAGTGAAGGTATACTGCTGGCCTTGCAGCTGAAGGCAAATTGCTTCTGGCAGCCATTATGAATAGAAATGGAGAAAAAAGCATTTGCCAAATCAATGGGTGGTTGGATATCAGATATCGGGAGATGTGTTAATATTACTCAAGCAATGAAAGCACGTCCAGTACAGCAGGTGCAACTGGAATCACCACTTGGTTAAGCTTACAATAATGCACTGTCATTCTCCAAGATCCATCTGTCTTCTGCACAGGCCAAATAGGAGAGGTGAATGGAGATGTGACGGGAATCACCACCCCTGCATCTTTCAAGTCCTTGATGGGGGCACTAATTTCTGCAGTCCCTCCAGGGATACAATATTGTTTTTGATTTACTATTTTTCTAGGTAAAGGCAGCTCTAATAGCTTCAATTTGGCCTTTCCCATAATAATATCCCTCATCCTACCAGTCAGGGAGCTAATATGGGGATTCTGCCACATGCTAAGTATGCTAAGCATGTGTGTGCCGATTATGCATTCTGGTACTGGTGAAATGACCACAAAATGAGTCTGAGGACCTATTGGACCCACTGCAAAGGCAGACCTGAGCTAAAACTTCATTAATACCTGCCATAAGCCCCCACTTCAACTGAAAACCAGTGATGTGTTGTGTCCCCTGGAACCAATGTCATCTCAGAGCCAGTGTCTAGTAATTCCCACAAGATCTGATCATTCCCTTTTCCTCAATGCACAGTTACCCTGCTAAAAGGTCAGAGGTTTGCCTGGGGAAGGAGGGGAGTAAGATTAGCAGTATACATTTTTAGTAGTGTAGTGAGGTTCTCCTCAAGAAGATCCAGCCTCCCCTTCATTCAAGGGGTTTTGAGTCTGTAAACTGGTTCACGTCTGGAAATTGAGGGTATGTGATTGTCTGTTTTTATAATTCAAATTTGTGTTTTGTCCATTTGACCTGGAAGTTTTCTGCTTGTACAAATTAAGTAAGAATGCAGTAAGTTTCCTATCAATTTCACTTCTAGGAACACCATGATTAATTTTCCAATGCTGGAGCTCTACACAAGTCAAACAATTCTGATTGTTACTTTGGCTCTACTGTCTATTATGGTAACTGCCCACCTTGCCTTTGATGGTTAAGTGCTGCCACTTGGTGCCTGCCACCCTGGAATCTAACTATTCCCATTGCGTTTAAGTTTTCTAATTGAGTGACTGTGGTTCCCACTGTAAGATCTGGCATACAGAGGAAAAGCAATAACAGAGCTCTTCAAAGATGCAGGTTCTCCCCTCAAAAATCTGTTTCACAAGGTGTTAGTGAAGGGTGTGTCTTCTGGGCCCTCCCACCTGGAATGAGTAGGCCTAAAGTAACTAATACACTCCAGCATTACAGTCTCCCTAAGCCTTTGAATCCCTTCCTCTACATTAAACCAAAGGAGATCAGGCATTTTCAGCTCTTTCTCAGTGGGCCATCTTTTGATCCATATTTCAGCTAATCAAGCAAGTAAACTATTAGTACCCCTTTTAACCTCCTGAGCTGCATCATTAAATGCAGAATTCCTGCTTAATATATCCATATCAATAAATTCAGTCTGATCCAAATTTATGTTCCTTCCACCATTATCCCACATCCTTAATATTTATTCCCAAGCCTGTTCTCCAGATTTCTGCTTATATAAATTAGAAAACTCAAGCAGTTCTTTTGGAGTGTAGCACACTTCCTCATGGTCACACTCTGAACCTCACCTGCGGGGCCTGCAGGGACTTGAGTCAAGTTATAGGTGTAGAAGCAAACTGGGTGTTAGGGGTGGTTACTGAGGAGAATCAGCATTGCTTGCCTCAGAACTGCCTCAAAGGAGGCCACTTATAGCCTCAGGCAGTGCATGGCTAATCTCCTCAGACCAAGGTGGAAAGGCTGATGGCAGTGTGGGTGGGGGAGGGGATGTTGCCACCACTGAGGACAACGTGGGTGAACAGGTTGTTTCCTCACAAAAAGTCTAATCAGAATGTAGGAGCTCAGTGCCCCAGCCACATCAGAGTCCTCCCACACATCCCCATTCCAAGTTGCAGGGTCTCATTCTTTTCCAATCAATGTCCTCATTTTAACAGTAGACACCTGGTGAGGCTGTGCATGAACCTTTCATTGCAGGTCAGCCACTCACATGATAAGAGCTTGTGTCTGATTTTCCACAATTTTAGCCCTTTGTCTGCAAGAGATAAGACTCTCACTCAGGGTAATCTTTGATGATTCGAGGCTCAGTATCTCCTTCTGAGGCTGGGAGTTAGAATCCCTAAGCTCATCTTTTACTTTCATCACTTTGTCCAGTGAACATACGGGCAACCAACCAACTTCATTACATTCCTTATTTCTCCACATATGGTTGAAGGAATGATGTATACAGTCACTAAACTCCTCACCTCTCAAGAGTGATGAATCGAGAGTGTCAAATGCATTCATTTTGCATAACTCTCTAAACAGTTCACATCAAGGACTATTAGTGTTCTTCATACTATTAAAAGTAGAGTCCTTAGCATTTTTGGGTCTAATCAGATTAAGCAGCCAACTCCAGAAACTCCAAAGCCAACTAAGGAAATCTATCCTTAAAATTTTGTTCCTCTAGAACCACTGCTGGTACCAAACTGCTATAATGCCTACTATCACTTAAAATTTGATTTGTTAATTTGCTTACTAGTACTATTAGCTCTGTGAATGGTGACAAACCACCGGCGTGTATTAACCTTAGAAACAGACCGATATATGTAAGTGTGGTGAATTTTAGACAACTCTAACAAAGTGAATAAATACATATAATAAGTAATTCACTACTTTTATTAAGTGCTTTCCCAGAAACAAAGAAAATATTTAGCAGTTTCATAAATCTGGCACATTTTGAAAAATATAAAATAAGTCATTTGTGTCTATGGCTGAATTTCAATGAGTTTTATAGGATCCTCTTAAAAAAGTACCTCGATACACACATGTCAATATAAAAATCTCTAGTAATAGGTAACAATAAAGAACATAAAATTCTGCATTATTATTAGAGTATACCCTGGGTTTTTTGACTTATATTAAAATGTAAATGAGTCCTACAGGGCATTTATCAAGATAATGTATGTCATTAACAATATTAACTAATTGGCAAGTGACATATCATTGTTCAAAAATAAAAAGTAGAACAATTTACTAAAATTTATATAACAGAAGTATATAAATGGAGTTATATATCTTATTTCTTATAGTAATCTGAGAAATTATATTAATGGAATCCATATTTTTCAGTTGATGCTATTGAGATTCAGAGTGTGTAATTAATTTGACCAAGATACACTTGCATAAGGGAGAATCTGAAGCTTGAACTCTGTATCTATGATACACTATTTCATCTCAAATGATTGTTTTGTGTACATTTTGCATTGAACACTTTACCTTTAATTCACAAAAATCCAGAAAATAATTAGCTCATTTTTATAGATTACTGATTAATTTAAAATGACCTTTTTATTTAACTTAGAATTTCCAGCTTTATTTTAAGTTGTCCTTCAAAATAGAGTAAAATTTTTCTACTTGGACTGGGTTTCTCTGAACCTTCACAAAAACATGCAAATCTAGAGATGGTCCAATTCTTTTTTCTTTTGTCATCAATCCTTTCAACAAGTAGACAAGAGCAAACTCTTGTCACTTACTGATCAGTTAATAAAAATTATGAGCACTTATTATTTCCTAAACTTAATATGTATTAATACATAACAAGCATTCCTAAAATAGTTTTGTTTCTGAACAAATATATCCATATGTAATTTCTTTATTTTATTTATTCTTTCATTCATGAAGTGCTCATTGAATGCCTAATACATGCAAACACTGTGCTGGGTGTTGGAGATAACAGCTATAAGTGGAACAAAAAAAAAATCTTAATTTTCATGGAGCTTCCTCTTAATGATTGAAGGTGGGGAAAAGGAAGATAGTAGAAAATCAGTATATTACATTTTAGGTGGTGTTAACTGTTATGAAGTAAAATAAAGCAGGGGAATAATCTGGAAAATGAGATGAGAGCCAAAATTGGAGCAAAACAAGGGAGTGCACTGTGTGACTGCCTGCAGGGGGAAGCTTTCTGTGCAGAGGAGACACAGGGAAGGAGGAGCAAGCATGACCTGTTCAAGGAGCAAAAATTGGCCATTGTGGCTGGAGCAGTTGGAAATGAATGGGACAGTGATAAGAAATAAGGTCAGAGAGGCAGTGGGGATGGGAAGGTAGGACATTTAGGATGTTTGGATTTTCTGAGAAAGATGAGAAGCTATTAGATATTTTTAAGCAGAGGAATATGATTCTTTAATTTCCTATTTGAAAGAATCACACTGGCTGCTTTTTGTAGAACAGACTGTAGGAAGCAAGCTAGAAAATAAGAAACCAAGTGAAAGTTTCATTAAACAATCCAGGTGGGAGAAAACAGTGGTTAGAATGAGCATAACAGAGGTGTAGATGGTAAGAAGCAATCACATTTGTGATATATTTTGAAGATACAGCCAACAAGATTTTCTGACAGAATGTGGGATTCAATAGGCAGGATTTCTGATGGAGGAATTAAGAAAAGGCAGTTACACTTCATTAGGACAATTTGCCCTTAGTAGTATCTGAAATAATTCAAAGGGAATTAGTGTGATTTCATTATATGTTGGTGTTCCTATAATGTACATGTATAGTTTTGATTTCGCAATATTTGCTTATAAAAAGGCAGATGAAAAATAAAAGTATGTAAATGCCTAAAAAGACATAAAGCGGAAAACAGGTCAAGCGAAGTAACAGTAAATAAGATGAATCTTCCAAATCAGTAGCCAAAGTGTTTTGTTTAGACACAAAATAGGGTTCCCACTGATTCACTTTGGCATTTTCTGCTGATCATGCTGGTTGTTTGAGATTGAAAGCACTGGCTGAGACAGTTGGCATAAGCAGGGCCAAATGGAAATGCATAGAAGCAGTGACATAACTCTACCACAACATCAACAACTCCAGGAAGTGATTCAAAATGGAGGGTGTCTCCCATAATATTACTTTTCTACATGAATTTCCAAAACCAAATTCTTCACTTTATATTAAATACACAGTAAACTGTATCTTTTCTATCCTTATCTTTTTGTATGGAACTGTTAAAAATGATAAAACTTTCCACTTTTTAAAATCATTTAACCTTTCTGTATCTCATGCCAGTATTTATGATTAACAACCTACAAAATCTTAGAGTTTAATTATTTTCATTTGCACTTAAAAGTTCTTACTGATAATACTTCACTCATGTCCTTATTAGTTATTCCTTCATAGTGAATCGTAGTAGTCTAACTGTATGCCTACTCTGTAATATATGTTATTTGAGGTTGTCAATCATCTTGTATTTTTATTCTACTGTAATTTGTAATTTTGTCTCTCTGTATAGACTAAGAGTGCCTAGAGGTCAGGAAACTTGCCATATTCAAACTGTGTTCCTAACATATAGCATAGTGTCTTAACAAATATTTACAAAGGAAGAAATAAATAAATGGATACATAATTTGGGTCTTATAACTGAAACTGTATATATGATTTTCTGGAATTTAAAAATAGGGACTTTGAAGTAAATGTCTTTGCAAAATTAGTTTCCATAGAAACAAAAATAGCCAATTTCTTTGCTTTTTTATTAATCTAGCACAATGCTCTTGAGAGTCATCCATCCTGTTGTATGTATCAGAGACTTTTTTATTTGGTGAGAAGAAATATTCCACTAAATGATGAAAGTCTGAATATTTAACTCTAATATTGTGAAATCATTGCCAGTTGTCAATGTGCCATACATTTTGAGGAAATGAAAGAAAATGAGAAATAAGCAAATGTTTCCCAGCATTTTCCTAAACACCTCTTTCAGTTCCCACTTTTGTACTTATACTCATTTGTACTTGGAAGGAAACAGTGCACGGACCAAGTGTTACCATTAAATGAAGTGAAAGTTCTTCTCTTATGGTGATATAAGCTTGATTAGATAACAAAACTGTGAAATCTCAAGACATCTTTTATTTTATTTTCTAATTTTGTAAGTTGAATTAATTTTGCTTTTTAGTATATTATTTTATTGATCCATCTCACATCATGACTAGTGCTATACAGGATTTTTTTTTCTTCTAGAATTTCTCAAATTACAAAAACTCCTTTTAGAGTAAGTTCTTGACTATATTCTAATATTTCTGATTTCCTTAACTTACACATTTGAAGGATTTGGCATAACACAGGCAAAATAATATAGACTTGAAAGTCAAATTAGTTTACCTTTTCCTGCCTTTTACAATTATTATCTACTTAAGCTTGAAAAGTTTTCTAACCATTCTACCCATGCGTTCTGTCTTCTGTTGGACAATGATAATGATTCATATAATTGTTGTAAGAGATAGATCAGGGTTCGGCTAGCAAGATGACCAAATAGAAACAGCTCCGGTCTGCAGCACCCAGCAAGACCAACACAGAAAGCGGGTGATTTCTGCCTTTCCAACTGAGGTTCATCTCATTGAGACTGGTTAGGCAGTGGGTGCAGCCTATGGAAGGTGAGCAGAAGCAGGGTGGGGCATTGCCTCACCTGGGAAGTGCAAGAAGCGGAGGGCCTCACTTTCCCAGCCAAGGGAAGCTGTCAGGGACTGTGCTATCTGGCCCAAATACTACACTTTTCCTAAGGTTCATGTCCTTTGCAGGGACATGGATGAAGCTGGAAACCATCCTCCTCAGCAAACTAACACAGGAACAGAAGACTAAGCATCACATGTTCTCACTCTTAAGTGGGAGTTGAACAATGAGAACAAGTGGACACAGGGTGGGGAACAACACACAACTGGGCCTGTCTAGGGGTGGGGGAAAAGGGGAGGGAGAACATTAGGACAAATACCTGATGCATGTGGGGTTTAAACCCTAGATGACAGGTTGATAGGCGCGGCAAATCACATGGCACATTTATACCTATGTAACAAACTTGCCCGTTCAGCACATGTATCCCAAAACTTAAAGTAAAAAAAAAAAAAAAAAAAAAAAAATGAAAAGAAAAAGAGAAATAGATTAGATATTCATACAGGTTTCTCATAAATGTTTGTTTCCTATTGATAATAACTGTCTTGTCTATTTTTACAGGTAACAGCACTTTATTTTAAACCCCTGTCCAGATCTGTTGGTTATTAGTTGCTTCTTTTTTCCCAAGGATTTTCTTAATGCAATTATATGTACTCTCACCGGCTTGTTCTGCTCAAATCTTTAGTGTTGAACAGGGAAGTACATAATTACAATTTATTTTTATAGCTTTATTGAAGTATAATGAACATATAAAATTGTATATATTCAAGGTGTACAATGTGATAAATTTATATGTGTATACATTGTGTAATGATTACTACAATAAAATTAATTAGCATATCCACACCACACATGGTTGCCATTTTATGTGTGTGGTAAGGACACTTGAAATCTACTTTCATCAAATTTCAAGTAAACAACACTGTATTACTAATATAGTCAGCGTGCTATATATTAGATACACAGAATTTATTCATTTTAATATGAAAGTTTTTATACTTTAACCAACAACTTTTGATTTCCCTCACTCTCTAGCTCTGCCAACTACTGTTCTACCCTCTGCTTCTATTAGTTCATTTTTTTTAAGACTCCCCTATAAGTGAGGTCATACAGTATTTGTGTTTCTGTGTCTTACTTTTTTCACTTAGTACAATGTTTTCTAGGTTCATCCATATTGTGAAAATGGCAAGATTTCTATTTTTTACTTCTGAATAATATCATTGTGTATATGCAAGCATTAGCATTTAAATAGTAAATTTAGAAAAGCCAAGAGTGTTTATTCCTTATACATGTTTATAGTGTTTTCTGGAATAAATAAAATTTAAAGACTCACATACATGGATTATGATTAAGAGCAAGTATTGTTTACTGGGAATGACAAGAAAGTTTTAACCTCATATATTATATTTAATTGATTGTATATGGCTCTAATAAGTGTATCTTTCTGAGAAGGAAGCTGAGAGTGTCCTGGCTCACAAGAAATGCCAATTGGGATTAATTAATTATTTAATTAATTGGTATTAATTAATTAGCAATTGTGCTATACTCCTCATTGTGGTCAAATTTTGGCAAATGCCTTTTTTCTAAAGGCAGTTGGATTCATTTAGATGAGTAGAAGCAATGAACTTTTACATATCTTTGTGCTATGTGCACTAAATGGTGGCTAAATTGATTTGTTGTTTTCGGTTGCATGAATTGGACCATAACATTATATTTTGTTTTAGCATCCAAATAAATGCTCTACTTGTTTGAATAAGATTAATTTAAAAAATAAATATACATCATCAATGTAAATCATTATTCTGGGTTTAAAATAAATTTCATTCTTTATTTCTTCCCAAATTCAGCAATATTTCCCAATGAGAACCTACATGTTTGAAAAATAAAATGTTGACAGTAAGTATCAAGGAGGCTTTTAACTCAGTTTCAGTGGGGATGGGAGGGGTAGAAATCAAAGGTGCACAAGCCAAATGAACAAGGCAAGAAATAAAATAAAACACACAGGCACACAGACACACAGACACACACACAGCATTTCCACAGCTTTAAATAGTATACTGGTATGTCACAATATCTTATGTATTTTATGCCAATGAAAAACAGCTTTCCATCAATAGAGCTTATTATGCTTAGTATAATTAGAAGAAAAAAATTAAAAATCTCTCTAATTTGGAAACAAGTGAACTTCATGTTTCTTGTTCTGCTTTTTATATTAAGAATGTATGCCTGTTTTGTAGAATAACTAAAGCAAGCTACAGAGGTGATTCATGAAATAAACAATTTCTGCCTGATGTTCAAAGAACTATAGTCAAACCTATGTAATTTCATATCTGTTATTTTCTTTTCTCTCAACACATGCAATTTGAATGGAAAAGTAACAGCAAAGTATAACACTAGAGTAACATACATAGATAATAATATATTTTTATAGAATGTAATACATATACTTTTGCAATACTATATCCCTTTCATACAACTATGACTTCATAGCTTTCTTATAATGCTCAAATGGCAATGAAGAATTTCAGTATGAAGACCTATGTTTCATATGATGAAAAAATTGTCATTAAGAAAAGACATTTACTATGCTGTACTTAAAGACAATATATTGGTGGAGAGATGAATCAAAGGAGAAAATATAAACATAATCTATGTTAGAAGTATTTCTTTTATCTAAGTCTTCCTGGCTAAATTCTGGAATGTGGACTGTGTTATGTAGCTGAAATAGAGCTCATAAATTTAATTTAAATGCCATTATTTTATACAGTAACTTTGTTGTGGTTATCAAAACCCACAAATTTTCTGGTACTTTAACTTTGCAATACCCCACAAATACAGTTTATTGGTAGTAGTTGTATGTTCTTTAGGTCTGAATAACATTTATATTTGCTTTAGAAACCAAGTCTTTTCAATGCCTTTTTAAGGTTGTGATAACAAAACCTTAGCCACTTTGGTCCAAGATCTCACAAGCATTACTCAAGCTATGTCATATTGATCCTGTGTGTTTGATCCCTTGTGTTTGACTTTATCATTGTAGAGCCTTTGGGTGTCAAATATAGGAAAATTTTAATTAAATTGTTGCTTGCAATATGAAGAAAATCTACATTTAGTAGCTGAGAATGGAGCTAAGCAGAAATAAGCTGTAAGCATGGGGAGAAGCAAACAAAAAGAGGAGAGGGTGTGGAGAGATAGATACAGACAGAGAGGAAGAGAGAGAGATAGAGAGAGAGAAACCAAAAGTGGTCTGGTTGGCTCTTTTCTCCACAGCCATCCCAGGGGACTGTTCACAAATTCCTCTGTATCTAGATTTATATCATTTGTATCATAAAAGAGTAGACAGAAAGGTACAGGTACTTAGAAAAATAGAATAAAACCAAGTAAAGTGTGTGACTAATATTGCTGTCTAACATTTGAAGCTTTGTGTTTAATCATATTGAAAGTTACATATTTTGCCAGTATTCTTATTATCTACTAAGAGGTATATTACTTTTAATCAACTTATTCTGATAGTGGAATAAAAGTAGATTTTCCAGCTTGACATAATCCAGATTTAAGAATTTACATATTACATCAATCCATTGCTAGTTTTAAATTTCCCTTGTATGTGCTAAACTGGCAATTGAGGCAATATAGGATATTCTGCATAAGTTCTGAATTGTCAAAATTAAGTTAAAAATGGCATTACTGCATTTCAGGAGACTCTGGAGTGGGTTTGCAAACTGAATTTAGACAAGATTACTAAGTAATGTAGTAACAGGGAACAGATTTGGGCTAAAGAAAAAACATAAAATATTAGCAGGAAGAGTTCAGACAGGTATAGCTAGCAAGTGAAAGATACGCAAATGGAAACATTTGACTTGACATAGAAACAAGAATAGTACCAAGTTATTAAAGAAGTGCTTAGGGTGGGCATTCTAGAAAGAGTAGTCTTACCAAGACTGCTAAGAAACAAAGCAGGTTGATAATATGATATCTCCGCATAGTGTTAGAAGAGTTCGTGAGAACAGAATGAAGAAGGAAAACCCTGTTGATAACTCAGTTGTCAGAGAAAATTTGACTCTGGTTACAAACTTGTAAACCTGACTCAGCAACATAATCCTAGAAGAAACTGTACCTATTGATCCTAAAAGCAAATGCAATCTATTTGATATTGGAGAAAAAAAACAGGCACACACTTGCCAAAAATTTCCTTCCAACATATACTATTTTTATCCAGGAAGACTTTCAAGACACCTTCTACTATGCTAGAATTTCACTAAAGTTTTGGTACACACACTCTCACCTAAGAATTGTTTGCTACCACTTAGCATTTGGTGTTCAATGCAACTGGTTGTCCAGCACACACCTTAATACATCTGTGTGCACAGGATGTTAGTAAGTTAGGGAGATGATTCAAGAGGGCTATGTTTAATAAGCAAAATAATTGGTTAGCGGAAAATAAGAACATAAAGAAGAGTTATAGTACTATAATATTATAATATAAGCTTAACATAATTTGGAGAAACTTCAAAGATGTAGGTAGAGATTTAGGGAGCAAAGCTGTATAACTCTCACTCTCTTACACGTGTCTTGGCTGAACAGACCAGGCAATGTTTGCCTTTTCACCGAGGTCATGGAGCCAAGTTGAAAATTCAGATAGCTGCTGCTGCTCCAGGTCCTTCATATTGCTCATAGAGTAACCAGATGTAACCTTACCTCATGCCCTGCTATGCATCTCTCCCTGTGTACCCCAGGACTTCCTTGGTGCTACCAAAGCATGAGGTTCCAATGAGTCACACTGGTGGCTACAGATGTGTATTACCTTGACCAGTGCACTGTGGCTTACTATTTGGATGCTACTACTTCTGTAATGGGCTCTAGATTTTCTTGCAGAACCAAAAGGACTGGGAGGTTCAAATTTTGTTAATACAAAAATAACAAATTAATCTTTCCCAGTTCTTCCTCAATAAATTCTTTAGAGATGCAGTATACGATCTCTTTGAAAGGATCAAGCAACCAGCTGTATGTTTTGAAAAATTGTAGTTATATATTCCCTTATATTCACTGTAATTACTTTTCTGCCTTACTCCCTTTATTCTCTCACTCCTGCTTTCCTGCCTTACTCCCTTTATTCTCTCACTCCTGCTTACCTGGTATTGCATTCCCAGTAAAGAATTAGCAGCTTTTTTTTTTTTTTCTTTAGCCTCTCTGTGATGGTTAATACTAAGTGTCAGCTTGATTGAATTGAAGGATGAAAAGTATTGATCCTGGGTGTGTCTGTGAGGGTGTTGCCAAAGGAGATTAACATTTGAGTCAGTTGGCTGGGAAAGGTAGGTCTTCCCTTAATCTGGGTGGGCACCATGTAATCACCTGCCAGTCTGGCTAGAATATAAAGCAGGCAGAAAAGTGTGAAAAGACAAGACCGGCCTAGCCTCCCAGCCTACATCTTTCTCCTGTGCTGCATGTTTCCTGCCCTCGAACATCAGACTCCGAGTTCCTCAGTTTTGGGACTCAGACTGGTTCTCCAAGCTCCTCAGCTTGCAGACAGCCTATTGTGGGGCCTTGTGATCGTGTGAGTTAATACTTAACAAACTCTCCTTTGTATATGTGTCAATACACACACACACACACATATATATATATATATGTACACATACATATCTCCTGTTAGTTCTGTCCCCCAAGAGAACCCTGGCTAATACAATCTCTAAGTAAAAACAATGTTAAAAAATAAAAATAAGAAAAAACTTAAAAATAGCACAACTCCAGGATCAAAACAAGTGAGTACAAAGAGATAGAAGATGGATGGGGTTTATGAAGGAGACGAAATGTAGGAGAACACTGGCTAGTTATGTATGTTGAGGAGAATCAGGGATGAATGCCAAGCTTGGGCGTTTTCATATGGTTAAAGGTTGCTGGTATTTACTGAAAGCCTAAGTTGAGAAGGAAGACAGTGAGTTTTGTGGATAATAATAATTACTCAATTTTGACATTCTCAGTTTCAGATCTTAGATAAATTACCAAGTTGAAATTTAAATGACCCCTAGATAGTGAGATAGTTGTTGTGTTAGGAAAGGCATAAGAGGAAAAAATTATGAAGATAACTAATGTTTGATGAGCAAATGGTATAAAAAGACCTTTGGAAATAATTTTCCCCACAAAGGAAATTCTAAAATTTCAATATAGTTTTTTCTAAAGCACTTATGTTTAGGTAATATTACCTATACTAGGGAAGAGGTAAACTCTAACACTGTGAGACTATTTAACATTTTACATCAGGACAAGGTAGATTTCCTTTTATTTTTTTTCTCCGATTTACAGTCTTGATTTTATCCATGAACTAACTAAACCTCAATGAATAAGTAAAATTTTCATAATACTTTTAAATTCTTTATCTCATTTATACTTTGAAGTGACCATGTGATATAAGATTTACAATCTTATTTTTCCGAGAATGTAAGTGCCTTACTTATGGATACATGGGCATAACTTAGTCTGAAACATGTTTTTTTAAATTTAATTCTTTTCTGATATATGTTTCTATGTTTGTTGTACATATTTGTTATATTCGCTATGATAGCTGTGTATTTAATTCATGGTGTGATTTCGCAAATGATGGTGGTGTGATTTCACAAATGAGTGAGAGAGTCTCACTTTCTCTCCCAGGCTGGAGTGTAGTGGCACCATCTCAGCTTGCTGCAACCTTCATCTTTCCGGTTCAAGCTATTCTCCTACCTCAGCCTCCTGAATAGCTGGGATTACAGGCACCAACCATCACGCCCAGCTAATTTTTGTATTTTTAGTAGAGATGGGGTTTCGCCATGGTGGCCAGGTTGGTCTTGAACTCCTAACCTCATGTGATCTGAACACCTCAGTCTCCGAAAGTGTTGAAATCACAGGCATGAGCCACTGCACCAGGCCCACCAATGCCATTTTTTCTTTTTTTTTCTTTTCTTTTTTTTTTTTTTGAGACAGAGTCTCGCTCTGTCACCCAAGCTGGAGTGCAGTGGCCAGATCTCAGCTCACTGCAAGCACTGCCTCCCGAGTTTTTATGCCATTCTCCTACCTCAGCCTCCCGAGTAGCTGGGACTACAGGTGCCCGCCACCTCGCCCGGCTAGTTTTTTGCATTTTTTAGTAGTGACGGGGTTTCACCGTGTTAGCCAGGATGGTCTCGATCTCCTGACCTCGTGATCTGCCCGTCTCAGCAGCACATAACTGTGATATACACTTCAATAAAGTACATCAAGAATGGTACTATGTATATTTTGACATTATTATTTATTTGTATGAATATTATTTCACATTAAGAGTAATTATTATTACTGCTATTATTATTATTATTTTGAGGTTCAGTTTTGCTCTGTCACTTATGCTGAAGTGCAGTGGTAAGACAATATCTTACTGCAGCCTACAACTCCTGGGCTCAAGTGATTCTCCCATCTCAGTCCCTCAAGCAGCTGGGACTACAGGCTTAAGCCACCATGCCTGGCAAGGAGTAATTTATATGTTATATTATATTATATTATATTATATTATATTATATTATATTAATTATATCAAATATATGGGCAAGTTCCTCAATGAGCATACACTAAAGGTAAAATAATTAGAAGTGTTTTAAAGTGAAGAAGTATGGACTAGAATTTGTGAGAGCTTATTTTAGGGCCTCTGTTTCTATCAATATGAAAATAGTGAATGCTGTAAACTTCCTAACAAATAATCTCGAAAAGTTCTTGAAGTGATATTTAAAACATCATTTTTCTTTCACGCCTGAAAAAAAGTTTTAAGAATATTCCAAAATAAGAGAAAAGTGTGAAAACATGAGAAATTTATGCCTAGAGCATCAGTGGGTTCAGAACAAAAATATTTGAACATTCAGGCTTTGGAGTTGAATGCAATTCAAGAACAAGTACTAACTAACTGAGTAAATAAATATATAAATAAATAAAAGAAAAAAGATGGTCCAAGAGGAACAGTCTGGGACACGAAGGGTAGAGTGAATAAAAGAAATTACTGACTTAGTTAGTTTAAATAAACATTGATGGTTTAAAACAAGAATAATAGCTATTAGACAGACATAGGTTGACTTTGTTCTATAATATTTACTAGATATCTAGTAATATTTCTTTGTCTAGATACTTTAGTTGCATCTCTTGTCAAATCCAGTTACCTGCTTACAAGAGAAACACTTAAAACTCACCTGTATGAGGAAACATTAGTAGAAAGATATGCCAAGCAGGTACTACCTAGAGGAAAATTGGTAAAACTGATGCAAGTGAATCCCAAAACTGGGGCTGGGCCCAGGAGGGTTCTTGGCTTTGTGTAAGAAAGAATTCAAAAGAGTGTCAACAATGTAAAGTGAAAGCAAAGCAAATTTATTACAGCAACAGAATAGAAGAATATGGCTGCTCCATACACAGAGCAGGGTTACCCCATAGGCAGTGTAGCAGTCATGGATTGCTGGCTGGCTATATTTATACTAACTCCATCCTCTATGGTAAATAAGGGGTAAGTTATTCATTAATATTCCAGAAAAGGAGGTAGGGAGTTTTTCAGAACCAAGAGTTCCTCCCTCTTTAAACCATATAAGGTAACTTCTGGGCATTGCCTTGGCATTTGTAATCTGTCATGGGACTGGTGGGAGTTTCTTTAGCTGCTAATTCATTAGAATTAGCATATACTGAACAATGAAGGCAACCAGAGGTCGCTTTCACCACCATCTTGGTTTTAACTGGTTTTAGTAGGTTTTTTTACTGCATCCTGTTTTGACCAGATCCTGTTTTGATCAGCAGGGTAGTGAGTGGTGTGTAAAATACAAATCCTGCTGATCTCTTACCGAACAATTATTAATATCATTCAAAACAGACACTCATTCTAAAACCATCATTAAAGTTGAAAATATTCAATACATAATATTAAAAGGCCAATGTGGTAAGCAGAATAATGTTCCCTCTAAGGATGTCCACATTATAATTCTTATATCCAATGAACATGTTATATTGCACAACAAAGATGAATTTAGGTTGCAGATGAAATTAAGATTGCTAATCAGATGATCATAAAAGAGGGAGATCATCCTGTATTATTTGGGTGGACCAATGTAATCATGTAATTTTTAAATGGAAGCAAAAGAAAGTTACAGAAAGAGTTGTGAAGATGCAAGTAGGGTGAGAGATATATTATGCTGCCAGCTTTGAAGATGAAGGATAGGAGCTCCTGGCCAAGCAATGTGGGTGGTACTAGAAGCTGGAAAAGGCAGTGAAATAGATTTCCCCTACAGCTCCCAGAAGGGAACACAGCTAAGCTGCCACTTTGATTTAGTCCAGATACCCATGGTAGACTTCTAACCTACAGAACTGTAAGATAACAAATTGATGTTGTTTTTCTTTTTTTTTTTTTTTAAGCCACTAAATCTGTGGTAATTTGTCATAACAGAAATAGGAAACAAACACAACTAGACTGATATTATAGAGATCACAGAATAAAAATTTACAGAAGTATACAGATCAAGTGACATGTAACAGATTTACTCTCAGGGTAACTAATCTACTCCCTGGATAACTCATTAATTTAATAATTCAATAATTCATGAATGGATTACTCTATTTACGAGGGCAGAGTTATGATGATCCAATCTCCTCCCCAAAGTCCCATTTCTCAATGCTGAGGCAAGTTTCAAACACATAAAATTTGATAAGACACATTCAAGCAGTAGCATATGGGTAATATTTTTTTTTTTCTTGAATCAGGAGGTTCGTGTTTTTTCTCACCATTTAAAAAACTGTGACTTACCATGGCTTTTCAGCTTGCAAACAGGGTGAAATCTCAGATCTTCAGAGTAGTTAACTGTTCTGGAGCCAATTTGCGCTGACTCTGAAGAGCTGATTAGGTACAATTCTTCCTAACTCTGGATTCAGTTACATTGCATTGGTAGATTAAACTTGGCCATGTTGTGAATATTCACACAATGGAAATTGACCAACACTACAAATTATGGTTTTGTTTAGTTTTGTTTTTGTTTTTTTTTCCCTGGACAGTTTCTATTAAAAATTTACCAGCTCAACATGGAACTAGGGACAAATAGAATCCTGAATGATGATAGCACTTTTACACATTTGAATAAGGATTTAAAATATTACATACAGAAAATAATAAAATGAGCAATTTTACAGTTGAAATCTGTCAAATAATCAAGACTCACCAAAAAAATATATATATATCTCATTCAGATAATAGTAAAAAGAGGGAAGACTCCCCCAAATTATTCTGAGATTAATGTGAATTTAATATCAAACACAGTATAAATACCAGGATAAATGAAAACTAATTTCACTTATGTTTGCATTTACAAGTATCCTAAACACAATAAAGTACATCAATTTTAAAAGTGTAGCAGAAAAATTTAATATAGCATTAATATGTTTTTAGTATTCTACAAACTGTCACAGAATGTTCACACTTGAAATATCTCAAAATAATTTATCACATGAATGGTGAAAATTAAAACAATAAAATTATCTCAATTGATGCATTTGCTAGAATTCACTATTAAATCATGATTTTTTTTAAAAAAAGCAGGAAACTCTGAACAAATTGCAACATCTTTAAAGTAACAAATGATGACTTCCAAAATATTGCAGGAACCATCATTTTTCATGTCTGTATATAAAAGAAATCTCATAAAAATAAATTGTGAGGCTTGCTGTAACCAATTATATTCAATGCTCTACAAAGTTTTAATCTGTGCAGTGTGTAAACTGTACAAAAGTGATAGGAATTACAAGAATTTAATTATCATTGTTTAGAAGTGCTACAATTGCCTATACAGAGAACCCAAAGGATCTACAGAAAAATGATTAAAGTTAATTAAGATAGCACAGCAATTTTACAAAACATACAGTCCATATCCAAATATTAGTTATATTTGTATGTACTAGCTACAATTAGAAAATTATTCTGGCTGCTAGAATTCTAGAGAATTATTGGAGGAACCAGTCCCCAATATTTCAATGTAGGTCCTTTCTATTTTCCATAAGTGTTGGCTAGCTGAGAAATAAAGAGAAATAGTGCAAAGAGAGGAATTTTACAGTTAGAACTCCAGGGATGACATCACATATTGGTAGGACCATGATACCCACCTGAGTTGCAAAAACAACAGGTTTTTACTGAGGATTTCAAAAGGGGAGGGAGTGCAAGAACAGGGAGTAGGCCACAAAATCACATGCTTCAAAGGGCAAAAAGGAGAACAAAGATCACATGCTTTTGAGGCCAATAAAGATCACAAGGCAAAGGGCAAAATCAAAAACTCCTGATAAGGGTCTATGTTCAGCTGTGCACATATTGACTTGATAAACATCTTAAACAACAGAAAACAGAGTTTGAGAGCAAAGAACAGGTCTGATGTTAAATTTACCAGGGTGGGGTTTCTTCCCCACCCTAATAAGCCTGAGGGTACTGCAGGAGACCAGAGGGTATTTCAGTCCTTATCTCAATCGCGTAAGACAGACACTTCCAGAGTGGCCGTTTATAGACCTCCCTCCAGGAATGTATACCTTTCCCAGGGTCTTAATTTTGAATATTCTTTGTTAGGAAAAGAATTCAGTGATATCTTCCTTACTTGCACATCCATTTAGAGGCTCTCTGCAAGAAGAAAAATATGGCTCTATTTTGCCTGACCCCACAGGCAGTCAGACCTTGTGCTTGTCTTCCTTTGTTCCCTAAAATTGCTGTTATTCTGTTCTTTCTCAAGGTGCAATGATTTCATATTGTTCAAACACACATGTTTTACAATCAATTTATACAGTTAATATCGTCATCACAGTGGTCCTGAGGTGACGTACATCTTCAGCTTACGAAGATAACAAGATTAAGAGATTAAAATAAAGACATACATAAGAAATTATGAAAGTATTATTAGGGAAGTGATAAGTGTCCATGAAATCTTCACGATTTATGTTCCTCTGATGTGACTTCAGCCGGTCCCTCCGTTTGGTGTCCCTGACTTTCCACAACATCTCTCCCTTTCTTTTTTTTTTTTTTTTTGAGACGGAGTCTCACTCTGTCGCCCAGGCTGGAGTGCAGTGGCGTGATCTCCACTTACTACAAGCTCCGCCTCCTGGATTCACACCATTCTCCTGCCTCAGCCTCCCATGTAGCTGGGACTACAGATGCCCGCCATCACGCTCGGCTAATTTTTTGTATTTTTAGTAGAGACGGGGTTTCACCATGTTAGCCAGGATGGTCTCGATCACCTGACTTCGTGATCCGCCTGTCTCAGCCTCCCAAAGTGCTAGGATTCTCCCTTTCTTTTTATATAAATGTGCCATGGTGTTGAAGGATTGTTCATTCTCTCAGTTTTGATGCAGGATTCTTTGACTGGTCCAGCACACTAAAAACAAGCTGATTAAACAGATAAACATAATTCCAAAATTTACTACAGTGGAGCCCCCAATAGACTTAATCCAAATCATGGGGTTTAGTCCAGAAAGGCTTTCTACCACCTGATCTATCGCCTCAGTTCCAGGCACAATGGATAAATGAGCCTGAGATGCTTTGAAAAGTTGTTTCTTTAATTTAGTTATGTCCAAGGATAAATTATCTTCCCTACCCAGAAGGTGTCCTTTGACCATTTCCCATGGGTGATCGGTCTCATTGTAGGAATATGGTGTGATACAGAAATCAGAAGTATTCCAATTGCACTGCATTTGCATATGATGTTCGAGACTCATTAGCTGATCCCCAAGCCAAATAGCAGACTGTCTTAAATCATTAATTTGATTAACTAATTTTTGATCAATGCCTTGTTGAGAATTCCACATTTGGGTGATATTGGCTTGCCAATCATTAACAAAATGAGCCGTTTGAATAGATTGAAGTAACGTCATTCTGGTGTGGTGGCCAGTGCAGTGGCTGTAATTAGGCCCATGATCACAACAATTAAAGTGAAAACAAATCTCTTAGATCTTTTGAGAATTCATTGTAACACTTCATTAATTAAATGTACTAAGGGGGAAGATTCCCAAGGTCTGGATAAGGTTACCGGTATCCGGAATTCCTTCTCAAGCTCGAACCAACATTATACTTTTCCTAGGGTCAAAACAGGAGTTAACACAAGTGTATAAATGACAAGTAATGCTTTGGACAGTTTGATTGTTTGTCCAAATTTGATATTTCCCACTAGCAGCATGTAAGGAGGCTTAACACAACTCTGTATAGGAATAGTCAAGTTGGAGGTAAACAAAGCAGAAAGTCTGAAGCTACATTGATACTGAGGGAGAGGAGCGGTGGTGGCCACGCCAGATGTTCTCTGCCATAAAGAAGCAAACCAAGATGCCCGGGGAAGCCAACGAGGTAAAGGGGCATACCTGTGTTGATAAGAATTATCATAATGCCAGTTGGAGTCCCATAAGGAGGATTGGCATCAAAAAGAGGAAAAGGGCTCAAAGGGGATTTATTATGGTGTTCAGAATCATGGATGTGAGGGGCGGTAGTGGGGACAACAGACGGAAAAGTTTCCCCTTCCCATACTCACAGTCTGGACATGGCAATATCCAGTTTCCAAAGTTCTGGGTATCCTGGGCTCAGAATGGGAAATATCGTATGAGACCTTGTAGGGGTAATGTCTTTATCTTCTCATGTTAAGGGAAAGAATGAGCTGAACCTCCTCTGTGAAGTAGGATGATGATTCTTGTCCTCCCAATAATAAATAAAATAATTAGCCTCCAGGCATTCTCTTCTGCCAGAGGAGCAATTGTTTTTTAAATAGCCCTTTGGTGCCCAGTCTACTACTAAATCACAGGATTCATTTTTTAATATTACTGCATGTGAATTAATACAATCTTCTCAAATTAAAGTTTTAGATGGCCCCTCAAAATTTTTAGGACATGGTTTTCCTGGAGGTTTAAATTGAAAGTATGGGGTATCTCCTATTACTCCCGTTTTCATTGGTCTTAAATGAGAAAGGGAGAGGTCGGAGACCAAATGCCCACATTCCCCTGTGGCTAATCTCTCTGAAAGATAAGCAGCCCAAACTTGAGTTTCTAGATGGATACAACCAGGTGCATATGCAAGGCACAGAGGAGGGTATTTACAACCCATAGTAACATTAAATGCAGTGCCTTCTTCTCCTGGTTGAGTGGGGCAATGGTCATCTGCAGCTCCAGGGATCCACATACTATCATTAGTATAGATTTCCGCAGGAGCATCCATCCAGGTGAGAGGTCGAATAAGTGTGGGAAAAGGCACGTAAGCTCAATAAGAATAATTTTGTGTAGCAGGTAAATCAATGTGAGAGGAAACTGGTGAGACAAAGTATGAGGAGGAGAATTATTAAATAAAACGTATTGTAAGCGAGATCCAGTGTTGAGGGAGGAAGAGAAGAACAGAGGGATGTTATTTTTAGGATAATAGGAATGGTGAGATTTTTAGGTTTAGGAGAAGTGGGATTAGTTAGAGGGGTTTCCGTTGTCATTAGGGAGGATTGAACCCTACCCATTTCGATTTGGCGTGCCAGTTTCTGAGGAGTCGGCACAGATCTCACCATGTATGAGGGCAGTCTTTGACATGGACGTCTTTTCCCTGTGGTTTTCATTGTCAGTATTCACATGAAGTTTAAGTCTCCTAGTGGGCACCCAGACAGGGGATTGATATCTCCTGGTGAAACACAAGGATACCCTCTTCCACACATTATAATTGTTCCAGGTTTCCAGGTATTGGTTTGGGAGTTTTTCCGTAACACTGGCTTGCCTTCATTCAGGGAGAATTTTTTGCTTGTATAATGGCATTCAACTGTAGTCATAGTGTT
This sequence comes from Trachypithecus francoisi, assembly GCF_009764315.1. Taxonomy (NCBI): domain Eukaryota; kingdom Metazoa; phylum Chordata; class Mammalia; order Primates; family Cercopithecidae; genus Trachypithecus; species Trachypithecus francoisi. Next base: position 46,509,464 of record NW_022681460.1, on the reverse strand, counting down.
TTCTTTAGGAACATTTAGAAAGTTTAAGGTAAATAATGGTAAATGTAATTGGGAGTGAGGAGTAGTTAAATTACGCTTTTGTTGCTCAGACTGTTTGGACAACTGAGTTTTTAAAGTGCAATTGACCCGTTCCACCACAGTCTGTCCCTGAGGATTGTAAGGGATTCCGGTAATATGGGAAATTCCCCATTGTTGCATAAATAAATCAAAAGCCTTGCTAATATATCCAGGGGTGTTGTCTGCTTCTATCTGATATGGAAGCCCCATAACTGCAAAGCCAGAATACAGATGTCTTTTAACATAGATCATGCCTTCTCCCGTTTGGCAAGTAACCTAAATAAAGCCTGAAAAGGTGTCTACAGAAACATGTACATGTGAAAGTCTGCCAAAGGAACTAACATGAGTCACATCCATTTGCCATAAATCATTAGGAGCTAGGCCTCTGGGATTAATGCCAGGTTCTTGATTTGGAAGTACAAGAACTTGGCACTGAGGGCAGCAGTGGACAATAAGCTTAACCTCCTTCCAAGTGAGAGCAAACTTATCTTTTAATCCAGCAGCATTTACATAAGTGCAATTATGGAACTCCTGAACTTCTTCAGTTGCAAAAGAGATCAAACAGTCAACTTTATGGTTACCAGCAGACATGGGTCCCAGTAAAGTGGTATGAGATCTAATATGTAATATAGAAAGGGTGTCTACATTGGCGAACCACCTGTTTATTATAACCTTGAAAATAAAGAAACCAATTCATAATCATCAACATATTTGATAGTAGCGGTTTCTATATTTTTAGTGGCATGTACAACATAAGCAGAATCAGAGACAATATTTTAAGGTTTGGGGAAATCCTGTAAGGCAGTAATTACAGTAATTAACTCTGCCTTTTGAGCAGAGGTATAAGGAATAGAAACAAGCTTGTCTGTAGGATCCACATAACCAGCATTTCCATTACTGGAGCCATCAGTGAACACTGTAACAGCCTCAGGAATGGGTTGATCCTTGGTCAATCGAGGGACCACCCAAGAAGTCATTTTTATAAAATCAAACAATTTGCTTTTTGGATAATGATAGTCAATAACAATGATAAAATCTGCCAAGTGAATTTGCCACAGTATGGAATGTTGAAAAGCAGCTTGAACTTCCAGCCAATTTAAAGAAATCACAATTAAATTTGGATCAAATTGGAAATTTTAAGTACTCTACACCGAACTTGTCCAATTAGAGTGGCCATTTGGTTCAGATAAACAGACAAAGTTTTTGACAAAGAATGAGGAAGAAAACACCACTCCACTAAATCATTACACTGAATTATTAACCCAGTAGGGGAGTGCAATGAAGTGAAAACCAGAAACTGAAAAGACTGAGATGACTGTACCCTAGATAACTGGGTAGTCTGGATTCTTTCCTCTACGAATTCCAGTTCCAGTGAAGCCTCAGGGGTCAAAGTCCTGGGACTACAGAGATTGGAATCTCCACACAGCATAGAAAACAAGTTAGCACATATGTTGGAATGCCTAAAATATGTCTAAAATAATTAATGTTACCTGAGAGTCTCTGGAAGTCATTTAAAGTTTTTAAAGAATCTCTCCTAATCTGAAACTTTTGAGGTTGAATACATTCTTTGTCAACCACCGTTCCTAAATATTGAACAGGAGTGGTCTGTTGAATGTTATCTTGAGTGCTGTGTAATCCAGCCTCTGTAACACTGTGGCTCAAAAATTGATAACAGTCAATTACTGCTTTATCAGTGGGGGCAGCAATTAATATATCATCAATATAATGAAGAATATAGGCCTAGGGAAATTGAGCTCGAACTGGTGAAAGCACCTGTGCAACATAAAGCTGGCCGATGGTATGGTTATTCAGCATTCCCCGAGGAAGTACTTTACATTGATGATGAGCTGCAGGCTCCTGATTATTGATAGATGGTACAGTGAAAGCAAATTTTTCACAATCCGATTTATGTAAAGCAATATGAAAGAAACAATCCTTAAGATCAATAACTATGAGAGGCCAATTCTTAGGTATTAAAGCAGGGGAGGGCATGCTGGGTTGGACGCTCCCATAGGTTTAATTACAGCATTAATGGCCCTTAAATCAGTTACCATCCACCACTTGCCTGAATTTTTTTTTTTTTTTTTTTTTACTAGAAAACACAGGAGAATTCCAGGGGGAAAGAGAAGGTGTCACATTTCCAAGTTGTAACTGTTCGGAAACCAATTGAGTTAAAGCCTCCAGTTTTTCTTCAGAGAGCAGTCGCTGCTTAATCCAAACAAGTGTTTCTGATTTCCATTGTAAAGGAATAGGATTAGGAGGCACAGCAGTGGCCACCATTAAAAAGCATAACCTAAACCAGTCCTGTCTTGTTTTACGGTAACTTGAAGGGGTTTAGTAATTCCTTCAAGTTTTGGACCGAGACCGAGTCTGGGAACAAACCCCGTATTTTCCATTTTGTAATGACTGGGAGCACTATAAGAGTTATGTGGAATATTAATTTCAGCCCCCACACATTGTGCCAGCAAATCCGTACCCCAAAGATTAATGGGGATTGGCATGATATAAGGCTGAGTTGTACCCTTTTGACCATCAGGGCCATTGCAAGGCAAGATAAATGTGCTCTGGTGAACTTCATCGGCTTTTCCAACCCCTACTAGTCCCATGTTAGTGGGATGTTTAAGCCAGGAGAAAGGCCATAAATTAGAGGAAATAATAGAAACATCAGCCCCAGTATCTACCAGACCCTCAAACTTTTTTCCTTGAATGTGTATGGTGCAGGTGGGCCATTGTTTAGAAATTACATTAATCCAATAAGCAGCTTTTTCACCACCAGAGCCCATCCCAGGGCCCCGTGTCTTATTTCCTTTGTTTAAAACTCCTTTGTAGTAAAAGTAATTGAGCAATTGACTCACCCACTGGAATGGAAACAGAAACCTTGGCAGACACCATGAGTTTAATCCCATCAGAGGAATCAAATTAATGAGACCAGTATGAATGGTGATTCCTTTAGCAGAGGTGGATTTCCTACCTAACACCAGGCCCACTGAACCTTGAGGTAAGGTCTAGTGAACCCCATGGGAACAATTAAAGGCAAAGAATTAAGTAATAAATTTAGAGGAATGGTACTACAGAGGTCGACTGCCCAACCGCCTACTGTGAGGTAGACAAGCATTGTGCTGAGACAGAAGAAGAGGCCTGCAGACAGGCCTCCTCTGACCAGCAGTTATGAATTCTAAATGCTGAGATGGAGTTAGAACAGCTTTTGCCAAAAGGTACCAGTCTAAAGGAAGCAAAATGACCTCAGTACAAAGAGTCTGTAATAGCATTGTAACATACAGAGAAGTAGGACCATACTGAGTACAAGCATCCTTGAATTCTTTTAAAAAGGTAAGATTGAGTGGCGCATATCAACGCTCTTGTACCCCTTGAGCATTTGGAGGTTCCATCGCGATCGGATAAGCCCACGCATGCAATCCCCTTGTTTCTTTGTTTTGTCGTAATAAGTGTTGCATGGAAGTTTCAAGAGCATGCACATGAGACGGATTTGGCATAGAAGTGACAGGAAAAGCATATGTAGATAAGGGAAACTAAGGTTGAGGAGGTCAGACCAGTATGAGAATGTGAGAAAGGCACATTGGGGGAGCAGAAGAGGCAGAAGCATACTGGTGATTATCAGCATCAATGCCTAAAGAAGGGTACAGAGAAGCAGGTTGAGTGGACGGCAAAGTGACCGATTTTGGGTCTGAAATGACAGGAGGGTGAGGGGTTGTGGTGTACGGGGGAGGGCCTGCAGAATTACAGGTAAATTGTAGTTTGGTCCCAGAGCCATTAGGTGACTCTGGAGCCAAAGACTGCAAAGGTTTGTAGAGGGAAGAGTTAGCATAGATATGGTCCTGGGCTGTACAGTTAGCACAATCATCTCAGTGGTCCTGAGGTGAGGTAGATCCTCATTTTACGTATATAACAGGATTAAGAGATTAAAATAAAGACAGGCATAAGAAATTATGAAAGTATTTTTAGGGAAGTGGTTGCATATGCCTATAATCCCAACTACTCAAGAGGCTGAGGCAGAAGAATCGCTTGAACTCGGGTGGTGGAGGTTGTGGTGAGCCGAGATCTCCCATTGAACTCCAGCCTGGGCAACAAGAGTGAAACTCCACCAAAAACAAAATTAATTTAAAAAATTTAAACAAGCAGTTATAATATTATTGAAATCATGCATATGATTTGGAACAGGGTAGTAGCAATGGTATTGATGCAAAGAAGTCAAATATCAAACATATTTTGAAGATAGAGTGAAGAGGATTAGAAATAAGACATTCTGTTTTCCAAAATAGAGTAAAAAGACAGTCAAGATGTGAGAAGTATTGTACCACATATAAAGCAAAGAATTTTTTCTAAATGTATAGAGCCCCAAATAAATTTAAAGTGACAAAATGTAATCAAGAAAAAATAATAGTTATTACACAAGATAAAACATATGAAAATATTTTATATAAAAATACATTTGACTTCATTTGTAAACACCAGAATGCATATTTAAAATTGATTGAGATGGATGTCCATCATGCCACACAAGATTGAACTGGTTCTTCCTCCAGAAACAACTATAAAATATAGATAAAATGTATGAAACAATGTTTTCAGAGGTTGAACAACAGGTATTCAGGACTGTAATCCCTGAGAGAAGCCAAACACAGAATCCCATGCCTGTCCAGTTTTCTACCCAGAGGTGTTCACCAGCGCTGGAGAGGGGAGGAGTCATCCATGTAGGGCACAATAGTCTTACAAATCAGCTTAGAAGAAAGAGATTCAAAAATCTACATAGGCGTTTCCATAGGTCTTTGACTAAATTCTAAGCTGCCTATACAGCTACTAAGCTGTTGGAGCTTCATTAAATTCAGAAGAACAAAATAAGAATGATGGCTAATGCCTCATTATGAAAATACGCAGGCCAAAGGGTATTGGCATGGCATCTTAAAGTACTGAGGGGGAAACATCTGTCACCCTAAACTTTATATGAGAAAACACACACACACACACACACACACACACACACACACACCATAGAAAATAAAGCTGATTATGGGTAATTGACAAAAACTGGAAACAGCTCAAATGATCATTAACTGAATAGGATAATGACCTATGGTGTAACTATATAATGAAATACTTCTCAGCAATAAAAAAGCAGACTACTGAAACACTCAATAATATGGATCAATCTAAAAATCATTATGCAAAGTTAAATAAGTCAAGCAAACAAGAGTACAAGAGTACACAGGCATTATTCCACTCATTGTGAATATCAAATAATCAGTTCCATTGATCATAGTCAGGGTTATCCCAAAATAACAAGGGGACTAGTCCTCTGTGCTTCCAAATCAACTAGACATTCCCCTGGGCATGGCTGAGGAGAGAGCTACCTGTGAGCCTTCAGCTGGGGTAAAAAGTACCTGAGCCCTGAAGGGAGATTCCTGGCAGGACACCACAGCAATTACTAGAGTAATGGCTTTTTTGGTTTGGTTTTGCTTTGTTTTGCTTTTTGATTGTAGGTTCTAGGTTAGTTTTTAAATAGCTTTGTTTCATTGTGTCTACATTCCTTGTATGTTTCAATTATCTCTAATTTTTTTAAAAAGAATATATCTTAGCAATTCACATCAACATCATATGGGTCAGAGAAAATCAGTAGTCACAAAAAGAAATGTGCACTGTTCCCTATTATATGAGCAAGGCACACATTAGAACCAGAAATGAAACCAATTAGAAGACATTACATATATAACTATAGATGCACATTCTGAAAATTAGGTGCACGAAATGTGAAACACTGTGAAGATGTATACATTAATAGAGTAGAAAATGTGTAAGGCCATAGTATATTTTACAAACATGATAATGGATGAGAACTTCAGTTCATGATTGAATGCCATTTTTTGTGTCACTTATAATTTCACAGGTAATGTTACACGAATTCTCACTTCCATGGCTCATAGCGTTCTGTGAAACTCCCTTGGTTTTGCAGGCCTTTTCAAATACTTAGAGGCAAATGTAAATGTGTTTTAATGATTGATGTTTTGAAATCCTATGAAGTTCAGAATGAGATTTACTAAGAAAGATACTTGGTTTAATTAAGGATAGGTACTGCATATAAAAGCACCAGGATTGAAGTATTGAATGTCTGTGTATTCTTGATAAGCATTTTTTTTTCATCTGTCAAATGAAGAAGGCAGGATCATGCTTTATACTGTGCTAATGGATTTTCTCTCTGCTAACAAACTCAAAGCTTGAAGTAAAGGAAAAATTTCTACATATCCCCATTTCTATGATATCCATGTCCACTTCCCTGTTATTTTATTCTCAAATGCAGATTTGAAATATCCTTATTTATGGTTTATGCTTGAGGTTATGTTGTGTGATTAAAGAACAAACTAGGCTGGAAAACCATATATTTATCCTTTCCCTTTATAAAGCTACTATGTGCTTTCAGAAAAATAATTTGGTTTAAAATTATCAGTTTTAAAATTTATGTGGTACTTATTTGAAGAACATATACAAAATAAAAAGATAAAGAATAATATAAGAATGATATGATACCAAATATTAGATAAAGCTATATTGTATTTGTCCTTTTAATTAAATTTTAAACAGGCAAATTTAAAAGGCAATAAATAAATTTAAATGTTTAAAAAGTGGCTTGTAAATAAAATGTATCTTACTATTCTGTCTTTTAATAGAAAACTGATGTTTCTGTTTTTATTTTTCTTGAACTTATCTCTAAACTAATAATCTACATATATATGGGGATATGAAACCTATTCTTTGTTTTGCGTTGAGAAATACAAGCAAATGATTCCAAGACGATAACTGGCACTCTAGTAAATATGGGAAATACATCGAAGTAGAAGAGGAAATAACTAAATTTTAGAAAGGAAGAAGTCAAGGCAGGCATGTCAGTACTGTCAGGGAATTTTTTATTTTTATTAAAAATAGTATCAAAGTAATATGTACTCAAAAATTTGTGATCCAAAGAAACAGGCTTCTGCTGCACACCTCCTCACCTCCGAGGTTATTCTCCCAAGGCAATTACCTTCAAATATTTCTAGTTTTATTTCTTCTGATGTTCAAACTCTAAAACTCTAATCCCTAGAACTGTAAAGTCTAATGTCTCTGGACAATATCTATTGACTCTATAATATAAAAAAAAAAAAATGAGAATTTAGTGCACTTAAATTTAGTGCACTTATCTTAATCTCCTTGCTATTTCCTTTTCCCAAACTTGATAGCTATATTATTATTTTTAGCTCTTCTTTTATAGGGAAATCCTTAAACCTTTTACTTTTTTTTCTGTATGCTTTTTAGCCATATAACACTTTATTTCAGCCATTTATCACTCCACTTTATATTTCATGTAAATATACCTTTTTAAAATCTATTGAGAACATGAAACAGATTCTTTCATTGTAATTTTAAAAGGCAAAGTTAATATTTTTAAAGTAAATATTTCCAGAAAAGAATAAAATGCCCTTTCCTTCAAATACGATTTTCAAAAATAAACACAACACATGTATAATATTTCTAAATGTTCGATACATACAAAAGCACATGTATGGATGCATTATTATATAATTAGTCTTATATGGTTAGTCTTTTGTTTCCACTGTTTTCCCTTCATAATCAAACTAACAAAAACATCTTTTTTAACTATATACAGTTTGCAAATGTTTTAGGATATACTTTTAGAAACAGAAATGGTGAGTCAAGACATATATGCATTTTATATTTTCACAAACATTTTTAAATTGCCGTCTAAAATGTATGTGTCAATTTACAGTGTCATTACTTACACTCTCATGTCTTATAATAAATTATTTTCCCCTTTTTGCTCTGATAAGCAAAACAATTCATCACCTTTTTGCTTTAGATTTCATGTGCTTAATTTTTAGTGAGGGTAAATAACTTTTCATGGGCTTACTGCTTATTTCTCTTTCTTTTATGAAGTCTCCATTCATAAACCTGTTTTTGAGTTACTTTTACAATAAATATTAAAATTTATTTTTTGGCCGGGCGCGGTGGCTCAAGCCTGTAATCCCAGCACTTTGGGAGGCCGAGACGGGCGGATCACGAGGTCAGGAGATCGAGACCATCCTGGCTAACACGGTGAAACCCCGTCTCTACTAAAAATACAAAAACTAGCCGGGCGAGATGGCGGGCGCCTGTAGTCCCAGCTACTGGGGAGGCTGAGGCAGGAGAATGGCGTAAACCCGGGAGGCGGAGCTTGCAGTGAGCTGAGATCCGGCCACTGCACTCCAGCCTGGGCGACAGAGTGAGACTCCGCCTCAAAAAAAATAAAATAAAATAAAATAAAATAAAATAAAATTTATTTTTATTTCTAAGAATTGCCGTTTTTTAATTTGCCTATTCTAAAATTAAAAGAGTAAATATAATATAGCATCCTATAATGTTTTGGTATCATATTGCTCTAATACTATTATCTTTCTATTTTTTATGTGGTCTTAAATAAATACCATTTAATTTTAAAACTGTTAATTTGAAACTAAATCATTTATTAACAGACTTGTATTAATGTGAGTTACTGAGTAGAGTGGGAGCTTTCAAGATTTGTTGTTGTTGTTTTAAGATGTGACCACTAGAGTCTATTCGATTAACAAGGTAATTGTGATAATTGCCTGACATGATCAATTCTGCAAATTCAGATAAGGGCCATTTCAGCAGAACTAGCATTAAAAATTTCACATCCACTTTTAAAAACTCTTTTCTTCCACCCTGGTTGCCCCAGATTGTACACAAAAGGAAGGAAGAAGAATCATCTCTGAGCATAAAGCAGTGAGCACCGTTACAGAAAGGGAGACATATTCCTCTTTCCGCTCACACAATCACTTTTCACAGTAGTTTCTCCTAAGTTAGAGACTTCTGACTGTACCTCTTCTAAAAGTAAGAGAACCCATGACTCAGGAGAGTGCTGCTTTGTTTTGAAAAATGTGTCTGAAGAGAGACAACGTAGTTGATGGGGGGAGGCAAGGTACCAGTTGAGAAGTTTATTTTCCCACCCACCTTCAGTTTTGAAACTTACAGACTTTCCCTGAGAGTCAAATAGACACATGAAATTTAAATTATCCTGCATATACTCACAAAGAGGGTTGCCTGCTGGGTGAACAAAATACTAGAAATATTGTGTAATATGCAAACTGAAGTCTGAAAGAAAAGAGAAAAAGCCTCGATAATTGTTCCCATACACGCAGACTGAGCCCTGCAAGAAACCAAGAACTATAAATTTACGAGACAGCCAGGGTTTGTGCGGTTGCCTCACAAAACCGGTAGTGTCTAGATTCATGTCTCGTAAAGAATGAATGCAGAAAAACTACATATATTTAATTTTGAGGTATTTGTGAAAAAAATCATTCTCATCTATTTTCAATATGTATATTTAAAATAGTCACTCAATCGAATCACAGAAAAAAAGGGTAGCAATTCTCATGGAAACATAATTTTAACAACCTGAGTTAAAAATTGAACCATGGATAGCTAATCTTTAAGTCAAATACTTTAATCTCATTTTCCCTGTTTTCATTTTTATCCAAGCCCATTTTATTTATTACAATATGTGCATTGCATTGCAATCTAGAGCTCAAACTAATATTTAAGGAGAAATGTAAAAATAAAAATACATATGACATAAAAATAAATAACACTTCTTTTCTGTCTGCAAGATCAGTTTATATCCAGCCAGGAGTTTGTTGTTCCAGATAATAATACCCATCAAATGTTGAAAATATATACCAACATAGTGCCTAAAGCTTTAGATAAGAATAGTTCTAATTGTTGTATGAATGCAAAACTACATTGCCCTATCCTGGAAAACTTTCCCTAGGCTTCTCTATTTGCTAGACAATGAATGTAAACACTTAATGTTTATTGAGCAGGATTTATGAAGCTGTCAGTGAAGTGACACATGGCAATAAAATGTATTGTGGCTGGAGCCTAGATAATCTGCAGCTGAATGAATTACGTTAATTCTGGTGCTTGCATATTCATGCTATGGAAATAGGTCTTGTAACAGATTTCTTCATTGTCTGCAGGTGCTACAGCGTGGTTAGAAGTAGAGCTAATTGCACTCTAGGACTCATGGGAATTCACATGTCCCTGGAATTGGCTTGTTTTCTGGAAGAGTATTCATGGTTTGTGTAAGGAGGCCAAAACACTCATAATTAAATTATCACAACTGCAAACACTTAACTTTTGAAAAGATATTTAAAATACATGTAGGTATTTCTTAGTATTATGTTAATATTAAAATTTTATCTTCATCCACCTTCTGGTTAACACATACATTTATATTCCAAATTTAACATCACTTGATACATTTAAAAGCTTTGGTTATGCTTCTACAGTCAAGCTATATGCATAGTTGCTATACCTCCTAGATAAATAAGATTACCTAGTTCTGTAAACTTAATTAGAAGAGATGTTCTCCCTCATGGGGCATAATTAAAAGTAAAGTGTTTTATTTACTTTGGCAGAAAACACATTAGAGCATCTCTGAAAGGAGAGAAATTAATCATAGAAAAGATGCACATATTATTTCATTACAGTGACCCATTGTTCACAACTGCATTTCAGGATTTCTTTTGAAAAAATGTGTCAATTTTCTAAATTTTACATTGGGCAATAATTAGAGAATTGTTGATGTTATTTTTAATTTTTTAAAAATTTAGAATTACGTTATTTTCATCCAAAATCTGTTTTTATACAAATCCCATTTATTTTTTGCTGTTGTTGCAGATCTTACTTGCCCTAGAGATATATTTTTTTTTTGATGGACTCTTCTGTTTAACAGCAGCAAATATTTCAAGAACTATTGGTAGAGCAACATACTAGATATAAGGGAAGCAGAAAAAAAAATATTGTCATACCACTAATAAAATAAAGGTAACAGTATGTATAAAATTATTTATAGGAATTTATAGGCAAATAGAAAAATCAGTACATTATGCCATCTTAAGAAATGAAATCATGTTTTCAGGAAAAGGTGATACTAGACCTCAATCGAAGGGAAAAAAGCCATTAACTCCTATCTAAATGAAGAAAATATATTTATGTAGAGCAATGGCATTGTTAAAATGATGGAGATTTAAGGTGGTAAGTTATGGAAAATTCTAAGTATGTTAAAATGGTATTGGAGAAAAATGTACACATGATTAAAGCAGAAAATAACTTGAGAGAGAGACTAGAATAAAGAATGGACCATAAATCTCCTGCTAATGAATTTGAAAGGGATGCAAACAGTGACATTGAAGCCTATCTAAAAAAGAAATCTACAAATCTCTTAAATCCACAAATCTACCTGACAACTACGTGGAGGATGAATAAGTAAAAGAGGGAGGATCATTAATACTGGAGCCAGGTAGATTTATCAGGGGAAAAGATTTAATACCTTAAATGTTTCTATTGTAACATCAAAGTGAAAATTTTTAGAGTTAGCATTTTTATTTCTTGTTAGAATATATTTTATATATTTTGGAATAATACATGTATTGATATAATTAACATAGTTGTTGCTGTATCATATTAATATAATTAATATCTCTAATAACAGTTTTTATTTCCTAAGTATATTCATGTATGAAGTAAATAGCCAGTGTGCCTAAATTTTAATTTAACTCAAAATGGAAAATAAAAGTTTTGTATTGTTTCCAACAAAATTTGAATGTAAAAAGTATATGAATAAAGAACTATAACCTGTAAAAAACATTGGACCATAAAGTAGAAGTTGCCAGCACAGCCATAACATTTAGTTTTTTGTTGGAATTTTCATTTCTAATGAGAATTATTCAGGTGAAGAAAGTAATAGAAATGCATTGAGGAATAATGAAAATCACCAACACTGATTTTTTTTTTTTTTTTTTTTTTTCTGAGTTCTCACATTGTGTTAGGATTGTGGATTTTGGGAAGAGATTCTTTGAGGTATCTATGACACTAATTTTGTGTTTATTATGAAATGCTATATAATTAAAAATAAAGTGAAATAACAGCACAAAATAATTACTAGGGATAAAATAGTACATGCATTTTAAAATATCAATATGTAATATAAACATAATATGTAATTAACAATATGAATATAATTGTTTACATTGACATATGTTAAATACAGATTTAATATATTAAAACATTTTCAAAATGAAATCAATCTGAAGTGTATTTTGTATGAAATAGGATAGAATCTTAATTTTATCTTAATTTTCCATTAATTTTATTTCCAATATAAGTTGAAATTATTTCTTTAAAAATTAATGTTAAACTGAGTGTTACTGGAGAATATTCTATAAACTAATGTTACACAAGTTCTAACTGACTCTCACATAGCAAACATTTTAAACTGCAGTAAATATATAAACAAGACACTAACGAATATTTTCCCCAGTTTCTTTCTTTCATAGATTGACTGGTTTCTTCTGTATCAACTAATATGGACTCTTTCTTCAACATAAACTCAAAGCAAAATAAATCCATGTCATATTTTCACAGTGATATGTCCCTTCATATATACCTATGACTAATATTAAAGCTTTTCACTAAAGGTTGGTTTTTCCAAGGTTTCATTACTTCATTTTCGGGACAGTTTATTTGATTGTTGGACCTTCAAGTTCATCAAGTAATAAACCTTCAAAAACTTTGAGGCAATAAAGTGAGCATATTTAAGCTTTTGGATCAATATTCCTTGAAATATATTTGTTATCAATGAACCTAATGTTTTAAATAGTCAAACCAACAAAGTATTTAAAAGATACTCCAGTAAATCATTAAGCATTATTAAAGTATATAAAATTCAAATTTATTTAAATTTATTGAGTGTTTGTGACATTGATTTTCTTATTCCACATTCATTTGTCAAGCATTACTATTATGTGCCAGGAACTGGTTTAGCAATTAAGATACATCAGTGAAAAAACGAAAAGAAATGCCTATCCTTTTTTTTTTTTTTTTGAATTGAGTTTTTAAGAGATCTTACAAGTTTGAGATCAAATTTCTGCACAAGCATAAGAGATTCTGTGTAACTGCTTACTATAATTTAAAGGACATCTTAGATATTTATTATATATTTGGCTCTTATAAGACTTTATTTTTATGTCTTCAAAGCCCTCTGGAATTTGAAAAGGCCACAATGCTTTGTTACGAGAAAACTATATATCTCCTTTGAACATTTTCTGGTGTTATGCAGGCAGGCACAGTTTTATAACATTAATTTTACCACATTATTTTTGTAATTAACTTTTGTTGAGTTCAGTTTCATCATATTACTTAAGATTGTTTAAAATATTTGTTTGACTTATTAAAACAGATTAGAGATGGGCAATTAAAATGGCTGTTTTATTATACCAGAAATGTATCATAATTAATGGCTCAGTTATAGGTTGATCAATCTATTATTAGGACCAGTTTTACAGAGAAATTTATGCTATTTTTACATTAGATCAATCTAATTATATAATAATCTATTTACTGTTTACACCTTTATACTTAAAATGTGTTTCTTACCTTCCAAGTGAAAGTTATTTAGACTTACTACTATATTCTCAGTAACCTTACCTTTCCTTCAAAATTATTCTTTATGATTGATTATTAATTTTATGTTTGATAATGAATGGCTAAAATTTTCTACCTGGGTTTGGTTTTGTTTGTTTGTTTTTGGAAGTGAATTAACACTACACCAGAGTTTAAAATTGTGTGTGTGTGCATGTGTGTATGTGTGTGTGTGCGAAAACACTTGCATGCTTGCAAGGTGTGTGATGTCGGCTTAATGTTAGCCTCTTAATAATGAAGAGTTTTCCATTAAGTGATAAAAATATTGTGAGTTCAGAAGATCCTCAGTTTTTCTCTCCATTTTGCCAACTCAGATGGTTAGTTGTATGATCTCGTTTTCCCTGAGAAATTCAATCTTACCTTTTAAAAAATATATACATTATTCTTACTAGGCTTCTGGGACAACATTTATTTTTGAATTTTATCTTTTATTTTTTTGTGGCAGCCTCTAATGGCATGCCTTGACAGAAAGTCCAATAGCTTAGTGTTAAAAAGATGACAGAGGGCTGGAGGTAGTGGCTCATGCCAGTAATCCCAACACGTTGGGAGTCCGGAGGGGGCGGATCACTTGAGGTCACCAGCCTGGCCAAGATGCTGAAACTCCGTCTCTCCTAAAAGTAAATACAAAAATTAGCCGGGCGTGGTGGCATGCACCTGTGGTCTAGCTAATAGGGAGGCTGAGGCAAGAGAATTGCTTGAATCTGGGAGGCGGAGATTGCAGTGAGCCGAGACTGTCCCATTGCACTCCAGCCTGGGCGAGGGAGCAAGACAGGAAGAGTCTGTCTCAAAAAATAAAAATAAAAAATAAAGGCAGAAATATAGAAATGGATAAATGTACAGCTCTGAGTAACTACCTTTCTTGTAATTAGTTACATCCTTGAGCACTAACATGACTCTGCTCCATTTTCTAATGTTATTAAATGCAGCATTCCTGGCTCCCTTACTCCTTCATCCCGGGAAGTTTCTCATTTCCTGGAGAGTGTGTGCTGCCTGTTGGAATACACGTGTTCAATTACAAAAAATTTTACAGACATTGGTAAGCTTCTGCATTCATTTATTTACACCTTATTTTGTATTTCCTCTGTCCTATTGTTCATTGGTGTAGAAATAAACTGAAGTGAAATCAACAATAAAACAAATCTGAGTCATAATTATCACCAATTATCTTTTCTACATGGGCTTTTTTGGATCTGGTCTAATAGCTCCTTCTCAGATTAGTTTGCTAGTCCTTCTTCATGTTGTCCAAACTTCAATGCTGGAGCTGTAGCAGGCATCTAAATAATTTCTGAATGATACCATGTAACCCAATGGCTTTAAATAGCATCTGTATATTTACTTTTCCCAAATTAATTTCTAGCCTCAACTTTGGCTTTGAAATCTCGTTTTACTTATCCAACTATCTCCTCGGCATTTCCACTTGAATATTTATTAGATGACTCAAACTTAATATGTATATTAGTTAGGGTTCTCCAAAGGGACAGAACCAACAGGATATATGTATATGTAAAGAAGAGTTTGTTAGAGAGAATTGGCTCACATGATTACAATGCAAAGTCCCACAATAGGCCATCTGCAAGCTTGTGAAAGAAGCCAGTAGCATGGCTCAGTCCAAGTCCAAAAGCCTCAACACCAGAGAAGCCGGCCTTGTAGCCCTCAGTCTGAGTCCTAAGGCCTCAGAGCCCCTGGGAGGCTGCTGGTTAATGTTGCAGAGTAAAAAGGCTGAAGAACCTGGAGTTTGAGGTCCAAGGTCAGGAGGAGGGGAAGCAAGTGTCCGAAACAGGAAGAGAGAGATCAAGAGGACTCACCAAGCTGCTTATTCTCCTTCTCCCAGCTGCTTCGTTCTATCCATGCTGACAGCAGTTTGTATGGTGCAGATCCACATTGAGGATGGGTCTTTCCCTATTCATTGACTCAGATGTCAGTCTCCTCTGCCAACACTCTTACAGGCACACCCAGAAACAATACTTTACCAGCCTCTTAGGCATCCCTTCATCCAGTAAAGCTGACATCTAATGTTAACCTTTACAATATGTAAAACCCCAATTTGGTTCCTTCTTACCTACATCAGTGCTACTCCTCCCTCAAGTTTTCCAATTCAGTAAGCAGCAATGCCATTTTCACAGTTGTTTAGGACATATTCTTAGACTTATCCCATTTTTTTTATTCTCACACCCTAAACCTAATACATCTGCAAGTTATTCTACCCAATATAGCATAAACATCTCAAATTTAATCATTATCAATATCTTGATAATTCTAGCACAATCCATGATTATATGCCTTCTGGTCTACCCTAGTGGCTTTCTATATGACCCTGTTGTTTCCACCCTTGAACTCCTACATTAAATATTCCATATAGCAGCTTAGATGAATTTATATATATATATATACACACACACACACACACACACACACACACACATAACCATGTTACTTGTACAAAACCTCCATTAATTTTTATTACAAGTAGGATTAATCCAAGGTGTTTAATTTGATGTACACAGGCTCCACATCAACTGACCTCTGGTTAATTTCTTCCTGGCTCACTACTCTCTAATCACACAAAACTCTTTGCTGATCCTGTAACTTATACCACCACAGGACTTTACACATATTATTTCTTCTTTCTAGAACACTCTTTCACATATCTACGTATCTTACTCACTCTACTCAATCATTCTATACTCCAAAGACATTTCTTCAGTGAAATATTTTCTAATCATACTATCTAAAATGGCACACTCCCATCAATATATTTTCCTGTACCTTGAATAGTTTTTCTTCATACAGTACAATTCAATAATTAAATTTATATTATCCTTTTCACCATCTGTTGCTGCTGAAACAAATTAAGATTGTACTTAGTAGACATCCAATAAAAATTATTATTATTATTATTTTTCTTTGGGATGGAGTCTTGCTCTGTCGCCCAGGCTGGTGTGTAGTGGTGCAATCTCAGCTCACTGCAACCTCCGCCTCCTGGGTTCAAGCAATTATTTGCCTCAGTCTCCCAAGTAGCTAGGATTACAGGCACTCACCACCATGCCCAACTAATTTTTGTATTTTTAGTAAAGATGGGGTTTCACCATCTTGGCCAAGCTGTTCTTGAACCCCTGACCTCGTGATCCACCCATCTCGGCCTCTCAGAGTGCTGAGATTACAGAAGTGAAACAATTAAAAATTATTTAATTGTTAAATACATTATTTTTATAGTTACATAATAAATATAGGATAATTGTTAAAGATTCCTGTTTCTGTAATATTTGCAATAACCTGCTGACTTTCCTAGCCTCTGTAATGTGTCACAAAAAAATCATAGTTATAACATGGTGGCATCAAAGGTAATAAAGAAAAAGAAAACTACATCATTAATATCTTATTCTAGAAAACACTTGTATTTTTCCCTTACACAAAGTAACTTATTAATGTACTGACCTAGGCGATAGTATGTTTAAATCTTGCCTACTGTAATTCTTGGATAACCTTTATGCTTTTAACATCTTTGTTCCCAAGACATAGCAATATTTAAGAGTTTTACAATAATCTTTGTGTTTCTAATAATAATAACTGATTTTTATCACATATCAAAGTCTAGTTTTGTTTTCAAAACCACTTGATAAAGCAATTTCAAAATTTTTCAAATCTAAATTGCCATTGATTGTAAGATGAGCTATTGTTTTATACATCACTAAGAAAAAAATACATTGGAATAAATTATAGTAGACCATCAACTTATGATACATATTGATTGAGACTTGTTATATTGTGGAAAATGTACACTTCAAAATTGATACAATATCATAGTAAAATCCCTTAGTAATTATTTCTTGTGAAGATAGGAATTCTGAACAAAGAATGACACATTATTTAGGTAAACAAATTTTCTAAGCAAATACTAATTAGTTAATGTTTTATTATCTGTCTTGTAATAAAATTAATCACTAGAACCAGTTTTTTTCACACGCAGTAGAGTCTTATTTGAACCTCTCCTAAGATCTAGAAGGCTCAGCATCAGGAACTTTTAGGTTTTGTGGAAACACGTAAATTTTGTGCAGAAATACATGAAAACAAGAATGTGAGAGAAATAAAAATAGAAAGAACAGGATGAAATGTGATGCCTAACTAAATCTACCCCTTTGATTAATGAGCTCAGAATAGTGAAGCCTAAGGAAATAGCTCTGTTTAATCCCAGAAAATCTGTAGGGAATATTTGTCAGATAAGCTAGAAACAATGGCATCTTTTGGTCTAAATGTGAGGCACATATTTGAGGGTTTTTTTTTTTTTTTTTTTCCCCAGTTTTGGTTTAGATTATAGCATGGCCAAGCTGAAGTAGAAACTGAATGGAAATGAGTGGGGCTTAGTACTTCCAAGGTTTTGCATGTTAGGTAACTCTCAACTTTCCCTCAGCAGGGAGACAGCTTTCTTCTCTGCGGGCACCAGAAAAGCAGTATCTAGACACTGAAGAGATCACAAAACTTGAGAGAAGTCTGCATGTTTTCAATAGAATCTTGTACTAGGAATATGCTCTGGGGAATATGAAGAGGTAGATGGAAGCAGACTTTTTGTAAGCACAGGTGACTCTTGAGAGTCTCAGAAATGCTACTCATGGTCATTAAAGGAAGATGGAAGACCTGGATTTGCATGTGGAAGCAATTAACTAAAAAAAAATGTTGTTTCCATTACTTACACATGTAATATATACATATAAACTGATGAACCTACATAATTTCAAGTTATCTATATAGTTATCTACATATTTATTGTGCTTCAGATAATTAAAATTGAGTTAAAATAATTCATATAGAAAAAATTTCCAAATATTTTATTTTAATTTAATTGACTAGCTATGACAATAATTACTGATTTTGACTTTAGGACTGTGTGCCTATGGTAGATTTATCACAAAATGTGAAGGAGAAATATAGACCTACATATGCTTTCACCCTATGGCAATAATGAACAATAAATGCAGCTGTGGGAAATTAACATAAAATAAAAAGCCAGGAATACGTGCTGAACCCAGAACTATAGCTGTGGAAGGAACAGGAACAAGGAAAAGGACTCACCTCCAAGACCCAGCATACAATGCTTGCCTGACTGAGGCTTAACCAGAACAATGGCACTTTCCTGCACTCCCACCCATAGCAGGCTAACAAGAAGGGAGCAATAATTAATGGTTAAATACTCCATGAAGTGTTAAAGAGCTACACAAATAAGTAAACAGAAGGAGACCGTCATCAGGTGCTGGAGTAGGAATTGAGAAAAATCCTCTGGTCAACCAGCCTCCACCCTTAACACAAGATTTGACTATAGGAATCTGAAATCTGTGCTGTACTAAACGTGACACAGCAACAACAAAGTCAAAGTCACTGCAACTCCAGAAGTGATTGTTATCAGCCAATATGGGCCTAGTGGCAGAAAAGGTTTACTTATTTCCAGGCATGCATAATACCTGTCTCTAACAGTCTATACATGATGACTAATTCAACAAGAAATTGTGAAAAAGCAACACAATGCCAAGAGCCAAAACCACAAATAGAATCCAGATTCAGATAGAACATATATGTTGAAACCATTCAACAAGAAATTTAAATGGAAATCTGATACTTTAGATCGTTTCTGCACTAATTAATTTCTGGCTTGTTCATCAGAATTTTAATTATTTAAATATATGCTCCACATTTAGCAAAGAATACTAGACACAAGCAGAAACATAAAAAATATCCTAGTTCTCTCGATAAAATGAAGATGAAGAAAACTATACTGCTCAGAGTCAGGGAAGATTATGGCAAACTAGATCAAAATGTTCAATAACCATTTTCCTTCATTTCTTCTTTTATTATCATCTATGTTTTTGGTATTTTTCTCCATTTCCTACTTAAATGCTCTTGCTCAAAGGTTATATATTCATCCTTCTTCACTTCAAGTTTTTAATACATTCATTTTTTATTTGTATCCATGCTTTACTTTTGAGCTCTTACCAATACACTAATGAATACTAACTCTGCATCTTCAGACCAGATAACTGCTTGGTCTGCAGGAATACATTTCTGATGTATTGCTGCAGGATAGTCTGCCAAAACTTTTTCTCTACATGCCTAAAACAGATTTCAACATGCATAATGTACTATTAAATATCTCTTTCTCAACATTTGTTTAATAAACTTGTATTAATTTTAAAAATATACATCACAACTATCTAACACCAAAAGCTAGAAATAAACATTCTTAACCTCTGTATACACTTCATTTAGTATACCTAAACCTTCCATTACCTCTAAGGTTCATCACCTCTTGTCTAAACTATAATATTAGTCTTTTTAAACAGTTAGCATATCTGGAATCTCACCTTCTTCAAATTCATCCTAAAATTGACATCAGTATACTCTATGTACTCTAACTATGTATTCTATATAGCTACAAGTCAAAAATAATATTTTTGATAAAATTTTTCAACATTTATCTGTTGCCTGGTGAAGTAATGACAAACTTCTTAGACAATGTGTGTCGTACAAATACGTTCACACACAGTTTCTTTCCCTCAAATTGAGGTGTATTTCTGGTCACTTGAATGTATACATATTCTATCTGTTATCTTGAATAATCTTTCCTTCCTAAAAGTGCTTTAATTTCTCATAGTTCCCTATCTGTGTTCATGCTGCTTCCAGTTACTGGAATCTCTGTCATAATCCTCCTGATACAATACATTTTATTATTTTTACCTTTTTTCTAGTACTTAGTACATTGGACTTTACTGATTTTTAGGTGAATAGATCATATTAATTCTATATAACCCAAAGTATGAAACAGATTGTAGTAAATTTATCAGTTCCAAAGTGTATTTTTATTATCATCTGCTGATGGGAAATGCAGGTATTAACAATACAAAAAAGTTATTAGCAGAGAGCTCTTGTTTTCTTTTACTTATATTACAGGAATGTTTTTGATAATGCAATTTTCAAATGTGTCATCATCAGTTATATCAAAGGTTAGATCTCAGATGTGGTGACTACTTAAAAATTCTTCATATTTAGATGAATTAATTATTAAGTTTTTGAGGGGATTGAGAGCTGAGGAATAGTTTTGTAGTTTCAGTGGGAAATCATCCTGTTTTACAAAACTGTAAAAATAGTGGATAAAATTTATAATTTAAATAAGCGAAATAGAGAAACAAGTCCCTATCATGAATAATGGATACATTTTTATTAAGTAGGGATGTTATTAACAGTAGAGAAATTGGTTTGTAAAAGAATGATTTTGATGCTCCATCTTTAAGCTCTTCTTTCCAGCTAGGTCCCAAGGCTTCTTCAGCTCTCTGCCATATAAAACCTCAACTATTCAATTCAGCCTCTTTAAATTGATCTACATATTGTGGTTGTCCTTCCTTGGATAACTGTATTACTTAATATTGAAGCCAGTTGATTGAAATATACACCACATTGATTTTTGAAATGTATGCTATATTTGGCCGTCTTTAGGCCATAATTTGAAAATTATACCATGTTACTTTTATTTTACATTATATTGACATATAATGGCATATAATCATAACCAGATTTTTAGTCAATACCTGAGGGTAATTTCTTTTATAAAATAGACCATGTAGCATAAAGTTTTGTAAGATTCTCAGTGTATAGAGTGTCCCTAAGTACAAAATCAGTGTTTGCATACAAATTCTTCTAATGTATAACTCATTTGTGCCCATTCACAATTTAATATTTACAGTGAATAAAAATAATAACATACATAGATATATAATCTATGTATTTCAAAGTATATTATTCTCCATTTGCTCACAGACCAAGACATTGCTCAAGTAAGCAGTATTAGAGTATTGGAACTTTAGAAGTTGGGAATCTTTAAAGATCAAGATGTCTTTCACTCATTTATTTTTTTCTAATTCCTTAAAACACAATTACTAATGTCACTGGTTATCTCTAGATAATTTCTATGACCAGCCTCCAGCTCCACAACTTCTTCACAAATGTTCATGAATTGACCAAAAGCTGGCTTTAAAATCCAGGCAAATCCATAGATTGCATGGCTATCAGTGGGCTTAAAAGATATAGAACATCTACTCTCAAAAATTACCTTTCTTGGCCGGGCGCGGTGGCTCAAGCCTGTAATCCCAGCACTTTGGGAGGCCGAGACGGGCGGATCACGAGGTCAGGAGATCGAGACCATCCTGGCTAACACGGTGAAACCCCGTCTCTACTAAAAAAATACAAAAAAATTAGCCGGGCGAGGTGGCGGGCGCCTGTAGTCCCAGCTGCTCGGGAGGCTGAGACAGGAGAATGGCGTAAACCCGGGAGGCGGAGCTTGCAGTGAGCTGAGATCCGGCCACAGCACTCCAGCCTGGGCGGCAGAGCGAGACTCCGTCTCAAAAAAAAAAAAAAAAAAAAAAAATTACCTTTCTTTTTTCAGTAACACAATGTGAGACTTTTGTTGCCATTGTATATCAGACATTTAATACAGGGTACAAGCATACGTAACTACTCAATTTCTATGTCTTTTCACCCACTGTAGAAGCTATTTGGGCTCATGGAAGGGAATATTTTTCAATCCAATTAATTAAGATATATAAACCAATTGTTCTCATTTCTTTATGTTAATTAAATAAAATTATGTCATTCATATGGTTTTTAGTTCCTTTTTCCTCTTCTAAACAGAAGAAAAGGAAAACTAATGACGAATCAGCCTTTTTTGAAATCTATCAAAGTGTTTACATTGAAGCAAGAAATTATTTAAAAATTAAAACGACATAATGTTAATTTAGAACTAATTTTGTCATTAATGGTTATCTGTAAGTCTTGTGGATATCTGAGTATTTAAAATTAAAATATTACAAAACATTGGATTACATAATATTGCTTTTTATTGCAAGCAGGCCAATGGAAACTATCACGTTCCTACAATACTTCTATTTCCTGGATAAATTGATTCATTCAGCATTGGACATAAAAACGGAGATGAGCTAATGAGTTCTTTCCCTGAAACTTTTGAATTTGGTGTACAGAAGACAAGCTCTCTATTGCTGGTAGATGAAGCTGTGAGGCTTAAGCTTTGGATTCTAAGAGAAGCTACATTTTACCTGCAAATATCATGACAATTGGAGAATTCTGTTGTTCAGAGAAAGAAAAAGGAAAGAAATAAATGCACAGAAAGAAGCATAAATGAGAGGTAGAGTGAATAGTCTGATAATATTTGAGTCTCTAATTCAAATCATTACTATCCTTAGTTTCATAAACAAAATAGTTTTCTTGAAATACATTTCCCATTTATTTAGTTTGAGTTACTCTGGAATCTAGGAAAATAATTCCAACAAAAATAGGTTATGATTGAAAGTTCCGGCTAGGGCAATCAGGCAAGAGACATTAGGAAAAGAGGAAGGCAAATTGTCTCTGTTTGCAGATGACATGATTGTATGTTTAGAAAACCCCAGTGTCTCAGCCCAAAATCTCCTTAAGCAGATAAGCAACTTCAGCAAAGTCTCAGGATAAAAAATCAATGTGCAAAAATCACAAACATTCCTATACACTAAGAGTAGACAAGCAGAGAGCCAAATCATGAGTGAAATCCCATTCCCAATTACCACAAAGAGAATAAAATACCTAGGAATCCAGTTTATAAGGGAGGTGAAGGACCT
Organism: Trachypithecus francoisi; assembly: GCF_009764315.1. Classification (NCBI taxonomy): domain Eukaryota; kingdom Metazoa; phylum Chordata; class Mammalia; order Primates; family Cercopithecidae; genus Trachypithecus; species Trachypithecus francoisi. Next base: position 46,486,212 of record NW_022681460.1, on the reverse strand, counting down.
CTTCAAGGAGAACCACAAACCACTGCTCAACGAAATAAAAGAGGACAAAACAAATGGAAAAACATTCTACGCTCATGGATAGAAAGAATCAATATCGTGAAAATGGTCATGCTGCCCACGGTAATTTATAGATTCAATGTCATCTCCATCAAGCTACCAATGACTTTCTTCACAAAATTGGAATAAAACACTTTAAAGTTCATATGGAACCAAAAAAGAGCCCACATAGCCAAGACAATCCTAAGCCAAAAGAACAAAGCTGGAGGCATCATGCTACCTGACTTCAAACTATACTACAAGGCTATACTTCAAACTATACTACAAACTATACCACAGTAATCAAAACAGCATGGTACTGGTACCAAAACAGATATACAGAACAATGGAACAGAACAGAGGCCTCAGAAATAATACCACACATCTACAACCATCTGATCTTTGACAAAACTGACAAAAACAAGAAACTGGGAAAAGATTCCCTATTACATAAACGGTGCTGGGAAAACTGGTTAGCCATATGTAGAAAGCTGAAACTAGGTCCCTTCCTTATACCTTTTACAAAAATTAAATCAAGATGGATTAAAGACTTAAAGGTAAGACCCAACACCATAAAACTCCTAGAAAAAAACCTAGGCAATATCATTCAGGACATAGGCATGGCCAAAGACTTCATAACTAAAACACCAAAAGCAACAGCAAGAAAAGCCAAAATAGACAAATGGGATCTAATTAAACTACAGAGCTTCTGCACAACAAAAGAAACTATCATCAGAGTGAACAGGCAACCTAAAGAATAGGAGAAAATTTTTGCAATCTATCCATCTGATAAAGGGCTAATATCTAGAATCTACAAAGAACTTAAACAAATTTACAAGAAAAAAAAAAGCAAACAATGCCATAAAAAAGTGGGCGAAGGCTATGAACAGACACTTCTTAAAGAAGACATTTATGCAGCCAACAGACATATGAAAAAATGCTCATCATCACTGGTCATCGGAAAAATGCAAATCAAAATCACAGTGAGATACCATCTCATACCAGTTAGAATGGCGATCATTAAAAAGTCAGGAAACAACAGATGCTGGAGAGGATGCAGAGAAATAGAAACACTTTTACATTGTTTGTGGCAATGTAATTTAGTTCAATCATTGTGGAAGACAGTGTGGTGATTCCTCAAGGATCTAGAACTAGAAATACCATTTAACCCAGCAATCCCGTTAATGGTTATATACCCAAAGGATTATAAATCATGCTACTATAAAGACACATGCACACGTATGTTTACTGCAGCACTGTTCACAACAGCAAAGATTTGGAACCAACCCAAATGTCCATCAGTGACAGACTGGATTAAGAAAATGTGGCACATATACACCATAAAATACTACGCAGCCATAAAAAGAATCAGTTCATGTCCTTTACAGGGACATGGATGTAGATGGAAACCAGCATTCTAAGGAAACTATGACAAGGACAGAAAACCAAACACCGCATGTTCTCACTCATAGGTGGGAGTTGAACAATGAGAACACCTGGACACAGGAAGGGGAACATCACACACCGGGGTCTGTTGGGAGGTGGGGCTGGGGGACGGATAGCATTAGGAGAAATACCTAATGTAAATGACGAGTTGATGGGTGCAGCAAACTAACATGGCACATGTATACCTATGTAACAAACCTGTACATTGTGTACATGTACCCTAGAACTTAAGATAAATACAAAAATAGGTTATGATTACTAACATATATATAATATTTAATAATGAAATGTTATAGTATATAATGGAAGCCATCAGGACAGCATCAAATTCTTTATATTTAATACATATCAAATTTAAATAATTGAGTATACATTGAAATAGTCTTCTCTGAATGATTAAATGCAATATTATCTTAATAAGAAATGAATAATTAAAATTTAAAACATAGCAACAAAATTCGATTTTATGATCTTTTAATAGGTTGTTTTAAAATACTTTAGTGGTATGGGACTTTTTTTCTTTGTTATTAAAGCACAATATTAAAAAAAAAGATAGTAAATTATGACAACTCCAAAGCAATGAAATGTTTAATTCTACCTTCGAAAATCTCTTTACAATACAAAGTCAGGTCTAATTTTTACAAATAAATAAATATCTAACTTTTTAATGAATATGATCACCTTTCAACCTTTCTGTTAATTATGTGTCCTTAAAATATTTCAAATTTATTTATATATTTTTAAATATTTTTAGCCTTTAAACTTTTATTTTTTCTACATTTACCCTTAAATATTATGTATCAGAAATGTAATAGTGCAGAAAATGATGAAGAGGGAGAAATACCTATTAATAAGTAACATGTAGTAACTACTTATCATATGGTAGGTAGGAATCATGTTTCTTCATATTTTTAACTGAAGTCTTACAAAATTTCCTAACCTCAGCACTATTTTTAAGCTTCCTTTTGTAAGTAAAGAAACTTGTCTCAAATAACAAATAGAGAAAGCTAGAACCACAATTTTAAAAAGCATTCTGACTCCAGAGTATACACTTTTAAATACTGACTTTATTGAATCCCTGAGAAAAAAATGCAAAAGGATTTCAGAGTTAAAATATGTAGGCTTAAAGTCCTCAGTCAATTGTTTAAACTAGGTCAATTTCCTTCATTGCAAAAAGAACTATGTAATTATAACTGTTTTATTTTCAGACCATTGTAATAATTAAATGAGTAGTAGTTGGAGAACATCTTTCATAAGCTACTAATTAGTATTCATATAAGTTTGTGCCTATTTATTATGATAGAGTTATTCCAATTTATTTTGGTTGAGTTATCAATTCTGATTGCCTCAACTACTAAAGAATTATGACAATAATACTTTTAAAAGTAAGTGTCATTTAATATTTTATTTTTAGATATAAAAGAGCTTTCATTTTCAAATTCTATGGTTTTTTAACTTAAATTTCTAGCTCATATTTACCTGTTTGCTTTACTCATTGTCATATTCTAATTATTTTGAAATCAGGAAAAGAAAAACAAAAGAACTCAGACATAATAAAGGGGCATTATCTTTTTATGATTAATTGAAACAAAGAGTGAATCAGTTAAAATAAATTAACTCATTCCTATTCATTAAGAATTGAAAAAGAATCACACTGATGAGCTCATTATTATTCACAAATGCCTTTAGCTATGGTGACAAAAGTTGTATCAATTTAAAATGCAATTAAATGTAAACACTTTGCATTTCATACTTTATAGTTTTGTAATTTGTATTAATTAGTACATGGGATTTTCTCATGTAAGGAGATCGTTTGGTTTACATTTTGACTTATTCTGTTTTTATCTCTCTACCACTAATTTTTGCCAGCAATGCATATAACACAACTTAAAACTCTAAAATTATACACAATAATTCACATGCAATTTTGGTTATTAAAGAGAGGAGGATGATTCAACACAACATGTGTATGATTCTGCCTCAGGTACTTTTATCTTGTAACCAGAGAAGACATCAAAGAAGAGATTAAATGTATTTGAATCTTGGAGAGCGTGGAGTCACAGAAATCAGCTATTTCAAGAAGGAAATGCTCATCTTCATTAATTACTGTTGGCATTTAAGATGAGGACAAAAGCTATCTACACAGTGGAAAAAAATAAATGATTATTAATCAACCTAGAGGCACTGTAGTAGAAAAGTGTAGGCAGAAACCAGATGAGAATGGTTTGAGCAGGATAAGCTGAAAAAGTATCAACATATTCAGAAAGTGTAGAAAAACATTTTGAGTATTCTGTAAGGAAAAATTAAGGTGATCTCCCTAGGGTAGGGGGCTTAGAATACTGTAAGATTTGTTTATGAGGCTTTTCTGGGTTTTCATTCTTCTTAAGAAAGAGAAAGTGGAGCAAGCTTGTTTGCTGATAAGAAGACAGTACATCAAGAGAGTTTGTAAGAACAGGCAAAAAAAGAAAAGCCATTCAACATCTTACGATTCTGGTGAATATTTGGACGGTAGAGTGGGATACTGAGAACGGGTGAGGGATTGGCAAGGAGCGGGAAATTTTCTCCTTTTAAAAAAATAAAGAGTATATATGTAGATATGACTTTTGTTTGTTTGTTTAATTGTGTACATTTGGTCGTCAGATACACGGAAGATTATATTTTCTCAGGTTGTTCATCAAAAAAAAGTCATTCACTAGGAGTCTGAAGAGTTGAAGATATTTTGAAGAGTAAAGGAAAAAGTGTGCAGGAGAAAGCGTGCAGTTGCAACTGCAGAATTGGTGCAGTGAGTGCACCAAAAATAAGAGAGGAAAAGGAGTGGAGTGTTGAGGACCAAAGTAAGATTTCTTATGATTAATTTGGAGAGGTGCTAACTCATTGTCTGTATGGTTTTCCCCAGCAGAGGTCAACAGGTGTGTAATGATGAACTAAATAGAAAAGGAAGGAGAAAGAGGGGAAGGAGGGGAAACAGACAAGGAGGTGCCAGCAAGGTGCTCAGGATTTTGCCTGATTGTCCCCTCCAAAACTTTTAATCTCATTAAGTAGGTGCTTTCATTATTTCCATTTTTATTATAGATAAGGGTAAATGGGGCATAGAGGGGTCAAATGAATTGTCAAAACTCTCACAGTTAATACATGCCCAAGCTGACCTGAGCCCTGTACCGTCTAACACAAGAGCCTGAATTTTAACCACTGGGCATACTATTGCTTTCTATAAAATCAGTAATGTGCATTGTGTATTTGGAGAAAAACAGTTTTCTTTGGCCTGAAATTGTGGTTTCAGGAGTAATGGTTTATATGATTGAAAGCATAGATAAGAAGTAAATTTGTGTAAGGTAAATAAAATCAAGCTAATGGGCTCTGGGTTTTAACTTCAACTTTGTAGAATTATTGAAGTCTTCAGGGTGGAGATATGGTAACATATATACACAATAACTTCAGGAAATTTAGTTAAGAAAAGAAACAGAAAGTGTAGAAATCAATTTTAATTATTTTGTGTTAGTATAGGATTTTGTCCATAATACCTGCATGAAAATAAACGAATAAGCAAATGTTGGTTATAAGATGAAGTTCAAATGGTAAAAGATTATTGTAGGGATTTTTTGTGTGTAACATAAAGATTAAAGTTCTATTCACACCAGTTTATCTAACTGCTATGTTCATCGTCTTCAACATATTCTCTCATGATAATTTACCCAGTCTTTGATTAGCCAAACGTATGATGGCTAGACTAGAACACAAAGACACAATCAATTAATGAAATTCAGTATAAATTCTTACTTAATTTAAATCAAATACATATATTTAAGTAACTTTTTCAAAGCACTGAAAGACTGCTGGTTTGAATATAGTTATTATCTTTAGACAGTTAAATGTATACATATTTAATTTTGTTGTATATTTTATATATATTCTAAATTGTGTGTATGTATATATGTATGTATACATGTATGTACAAATCATATGTATAAATACATACTTGCATATGATAAGACTTGATGGAAAATACAAAGATGATATATTTTAATAATATGATCACTTTAAAATCAGAAAATTAATTTTGAAAATAAAAAGACTACATCGTTCGGAGACATTTATATCTCAAACAACACAAAAAAATGAAGATCATCTCTATACATTTAGTCCTCACATTTATTGAGTTCTGTGGATTTTCTGGCAGCACAGCCCTTCTGGGAAATGAGTCCCCACCCCCACCCTCATCCCATTTTCTGGGCTCCAGAGTGAGCTACAGTGATTTTATGTTATCCCGACCTCTTGTTCCAGTTGATTAGTTCAGGAGTTTGCATTTGCTCTAGCATAGGTGGACAAGTCGCTTCCTAAGATCATGAGTTCCTTGAAAATAACAGCATCATCAACAACAAAGCCGCAGGGAGAATAGAACCGATTTACAAGTAGTTCAGCCAGGGACAGAGAATTCCGGTGCCATTCAATCTTAGTCCTACTCCTTTTTTGCCTCCTTCTACATATCTGCCTTTCACTTGATTAGAATATTGAAACCTCTGAGGATTTTGCCAGGCAATGGGGACCCCTTTTTTTCTGAAGCAAGATAGCTAGACTTCTGCTACTTAAAATACAAAATTAATATAAGCACCTACTCAGTACTGTTGTTTATATTAATGCAAAGATTCAATCAAAGATCGGGTAATGTCAGCATGAGGATGAATAGTTTTAAAGTAATAAAGAATAAAATGCTTTCACCCTTTAAAAATACATTCTGAATGGGTTGGTTAAAATTCTGACTCTCAGCCTACTTAAAAACACCCCAGGTTATAAAACACTAATGTTACAAAGTAAGTGGAGCTCATCTCTAATGAATAGATGTCAAAAGATTAGCATTTTAAATATGGGATGACAGCATGATTGCAACAAACATCTGTAAAATTATTGCTTTTCATCTACATTAATTTGCTAAATGACTGCCATGCAAATAGCCCCAAACCATAAATAAAAAAAGCATTCAGGAATCATTAGTAAATTAGACCTTGGTTACCTGATTCAAAAATCAAAAAAGACATTAAGTGTGTCGATGCATAACATACAGTGTTAGAATCTATTGAGGAAGTACAGTTTAGTGGAAACCAAGGCCCTTTTGTGTCCAAAGAGAATTTCGGAGAATGAGTGCATGCTGGTTTTAGTGGTTATTGTTGGCTATTATAAAGAGATTGATGTGTATCAGTGTGTTGTAAAAGAATGTTTCCCATGCTGTGACACAGTAGTTACCTTTGAATTTCTGCCTATGGATATGAATTTGTGTATGGAGATTGTTGCACTGCATTGAGTTTATACAGGCACCACAGCTACTGTAACCATCTTGCTGAGAAGTTGATGTCAAAAAGAGAGGGAAAAAAGTCAAAAATATAGGTAACTGGGTAGATAAATATCTACGTGACTCTATTTTTTTTATGTTTCACATAGGCCTGTCAAATATTCAAAAAATACAAATCATATACAGATTTAAAAGTTTGTAAATTTGCTTCACTTTAAACCAGTGGTTTTGTTAAAGTATAGGTTTCATATATTCTACTTAAAAGGAACTTAATTCAGAAAACTCCTTGTATTATTTGGGGCTGTAATTTGTGTTTAATTAGTTGTTTTACTGGGATGAGAACTTTTTAAAATTACTTTGAATGTGTGAACACAGTTCAAAATATTAAATGCAAAAGTTAATAATTCCTTATTTTCTCAAATTGGGTTCTGAGGTAAACAGAATGCATAGTGTTTGAAAACAATAATATTAATAACTACCCTTAGTCACAGCACCGGTGCTGCCAGGTGCTGTGCCAAACGTGTTCAATCTATTACTTCATTTACTTTTCCAACAGTCATATAAGTAAATTGTTATAATTATCCCAATTTACAGATAGGTAACTATTGTTTGATAATTTAAATAATTTTTCTGAGGTTACAATGTCATAAGAAGTGCTGAAACTTGCTTTAGTTCTAACTCCAGGGAGCACACTGTCAACCAACTTGCAATGTTACTTAAAGAAAGATACTCTATTTAACCAGGCTCCAGCTCCCTCCTATCCCCACGTGTCCTGAGCTCAATACATCAAGTTATTCTAATTCCCTAACTCTGTCACATACCCTTATGTGTGCATACCTTGTTAGTGCTGTTTCTCCTTCCTGACATACACTTCCATGTATTATTTTAAGGTTCACCCTCATTCATGCTAAGAGACTTAGCAGAAAATATTTTCTCTTGTTATTCCAGAAAATAAACAAACAAGCAAAATTAAACTAGATGGTCTCTCCTGAGTAAGATGGTGATGCTTTTCTTTCACCGCTGTCCTGTTCCTGTCATATAGCCTTACATTGATTCAATGTATATCAGCCTGTCATATAGGTGGTAAGATCATGGATGTACAGAGCCAACAAGTTTTGCTGGTATTCCTAGTATTTGCATGCTGTCTGCAACACTGTGAATTCTCAATAATGGTTTGGTGTCTAAATAAATGTAGCAAATGCTTGATTTATCCCCTATGATTAAAAATCATAAGATGTCATTTTGTATTGCTAGAAATTATGTCATGGTACTTAAATCATTTCTTGTAATCTTAAATTAAGTTCATATTTACTTGCTCTTAGCTGTTTCAGAGAGATACGGTCATGTAACCTCTCTTACTTAAGTCCTCAGGAAGTTTTCTGGTCTTTGCTTATTTTATATTAATAACTATCAAGATAACATCTTTAATACAATTATATAATTCACTTTCATAGCAATCAATCCACTTGTAATATATGTTAATTTGTGTGATATTCTGTTTTATGTCAGTCTTCCCCCAAATCTTGCATATTCTATAAAGAAAATTCCATGATTTGATAAAAATTTTGTCTTTAGCAACTATCACGGATTATGACACAGAAGTCGAATTCAACTTAAAGGGATAAATATGTTATTTGCCTTATTACTGAGTTTGGAAAAATCAATTTAAGTTTTCTTATTTTGTACCATCTGGTAATTTAATATAAAGATATTAGAAATTGCCTAGACTGTCTAAATAATAAATATGAGATTAAATCATAATTAAATTCTAAAAAGTTTTTAAGTAATTAGACTTCATTACATCTAGATAAAATAGACTCACTTATGCTATAAAATATTTTGTATTATTGAAATTTTAGTATAATCAATGAAACATAAAACTGAATTATGAAAGGTAGGCTTCTAATATGGAAAAGTTTTAATAATTCTAGTCTTCTGAAAGAATCCTCTTGGAGTTAAGGATGACTTGAGATAAAATAGACACAAAAGAATTGGACTTAGGATCATTGCAATGTTATATACTATTTAAATGTTACAAAACAATATAATACACCACAATGTGCTAGAACATGTCAAATAAATGTGTAATATTAGGCCACTTGAGACACTATTAATTAAGACCATGCTACATGAATCCTAATAAGGAACATGAAGTACCAATATCAAGCACAGGTCTCATGCTGGCAGCTGCAATAACACTTGTCCCAAAATAGTGAATGTCTTTCCCTTTTAAAAGTAGCTAAGTGTATTACAACACTACAGATGTGACTATATTCTAGAATAGCTCAATGGTATCATGACTTCAGTTCCAGTTACTTCTTATCAAAGTATGTTTTTCTATTTATAGCAACGTAAGCTGATGATGTAAAAAAAAAAAAAAAAAGCCTAAAGCACACGGCTTTCTAAATGTTTGGAAATTCTATTTGCAAATAATATGTATTTTTGTGAAAGAAGTTCAGAGCATTAGCGAAGCATATTGGTAGAACAGTAATAAACTTGTCCTTTAAGTAATTAGAAAACTGCCAATAGTTTAACCTCATAAGAAACATATGCAAAAACTTATATTTTATATAATTTTGCATACATACATATACACAAATAAACATGAGGTGTTAAGAATGTCTTTAAGGAAAACTAACATAGTAAAAAATATAAAGCTAAAGAACTTTGTGTTTTGTTTGCTGTTTTGTTTTTGTTGCATGATGTTGGAAATTACTGCTAAACAGATGAAACTGCTAAAATGTGTGATTTTGTTAATGGAAAAAAATAATGAATGTTTTACCCCAAAGAATCCTGTTACCGAAGAATGTTTATTAGATGTAGAGAATCACCTGTAACGGTTTAACTTTTCAGATAATGTTGCTAAATCAAATCCTCCCTTTTAGAGAAGAATAAAACAAAAATCTAAAAGTCTGGGGCAAAGTCAAGGGAGATAAAGGTATTAGAGGGTAGTTGCCTTCAGAAACCCTCTTCTCTCACCTCTCAGTGTCTCTGTGTAGCTTCCAAACCCTACAGGATAGTATAGGAGAGCAGGGCCAGGCTGCAACTGGCTACTGGCGCGGACCTACTAGCAGCGCTGGCACAGGGGACCACTGCTTTCCACCCAAATTCCACCAAGTTTTCTCTTGGTGGAAGTAGAACCACTAAAAGCTTTCTTATATTTAAATAAAATAAGCTCACTTTATTGCTGGAATCAAAAAATGGAAGATATTAGTATATATTACATAAAAACATATGAATCTAAAATTAAATTTTATATGGACATAGAGTTAACATTAATGTAATACATGTACACATACATACAGATAGATACCTACATATATACATGTTCAGAAATATATAACAACATATTTGCATGTGTATTTATGGAAAAACAAAGTGTTGAAACAGTCATTTGTTATATTTTTAATAGTTAATGCAAAAAAATTTTCAGCAGAAAAAGAACATTTACAAGTGAGGATTTATGATAGCTTTTGAGCTCTTCTAATAATGGCTTATATATTCTCAGGGAATAACTGGATATGTTTGGAAAATCTGATGAACCATATTTCACTTTGTCACACTTCTTTGTATTTAATAATACTGTCAGTGCAATAAAATGTTTTAATACATGAATTGTTAATATTATAAAGATTAATAAAATTATAACATCTAGGAGATGTATTTCAATTAGGTGGCTAACATGTAACATTTTTTAATGCAAATTAAATTTTATACTAAAATAAGAATAAATAATGTTAAGATAAATTAGAAGTATAAATATACATTTATGATTTGTATGTGGTTCACCTTTTCTAGTCCTGTCTCCTAAGGGTCCACAGATGCTGTGATCATTGCTACCATCACTATACATGTAGAACACTTCATGTTATAACCATATTTGGTTTCCAACGCTATAATACTTTAATAAGCAAAATGTTCTTTGGCATCATACCATATCATTCTTGATATCATACCTCTAGACAGAGACAAATTCTGATTAACATAATAATGCTCAGTATTGCTAGAAAACAAGGTGTTTTCAAACTATCCAGGGAGTGTCAAAATAAAAATTAAAACATTTTAAAGATATTTTACTGACCAAATTGGGAAAATGTGATCATCAAATTGAGAATAACAATTATAATTAATTGTCAAAATAAAGTATTATAAAAATCATGTGTCCTTAATAATTCAGGAAGAGAAAATTTAGTGGCAATTGTAGAAACAGGTAAAACTGGCCGGGTGCGGTGGCTCAAGCCTGTAATCCCAGCACTTTGGGAGGCCGAGACGGGCGGATCACGAGGTCAGGTGATCGAGACCATCCTGGCTAACACGGTGAAACCCCGTCTCTACTAAAAAATACAAAAACTAGCCGGGCGAGGTGGTGGCGCCTGTAGTCCCAGCTACTCGGGAGGCTGAGGCAGGAGAATGGCGTGAACCCGGGAGGCGGAGCTTGCAGTGAGCTGAGATCCGGCCACAGCACTCCAGCCTGGGTGACAGAGCGAGACTCCGTCTCAAAAAAAAAAAAAAAAGAAACAGGTAAAACTGAATTGATGTTTGTAATACATACAAGGAAGTGGTTGGTCTTTAAATTAAATCTTGATGGAAGAATGTTAACATATACTAGTATTCTAATAAAAAATCCCCAGTACATATTAGATTATGTAATGTGGATTTATATTATACTCTGTTGTTAGTGGGGAATGGGAAGTGGAAAAGATCTATTCCTAATAGATCGGAAAATATCACAAATAGTTGTTACTAGTGGTTACAGATACAGATGAGATAGATAGCTGCTCTAATAGTGTATCGCAAGATAATGTATTGGCTAAATGTCCTGATAGAAGTATCAAAGATATAGGCTTAATCTATGTGATTCTAAAAGAAAAATAAAACTTTAAGTTTCATTAATCATTATAACTATTTACTCAAAAGACACACTGAAGGACAAAATAATGCATCCAGAGGTGGTCAATATCTAATATTGGCCTGTACCATGTAACACTGAAGTGGTTAAATCTGAATAATATATGTGGGTTTTAGGAAGCTAAACTTTTAAGACATAAAGTGATTAAAAATTATGTTACTTCCAATTGAATGTGGCTAAATATATCAGCAATTATCTGTGTTATTTTGTTGTAACTTTTTTTTTTTTTTCCTTCTGACAATGTCTTGCTCTGTTGCCCAATCTAGAACGCAGTGGTGTAAGGAGGGCTCACTGCAGCCTTAACATCCCGGGCTCAGGGAATCCTTCCACTTTACCTGGGACTACAGGAATGTGTCGCCATATCTGGGTAATTTTTGTTTGTTTGTTTGTTTGTTTTCTGTAGAGATGGGCTCTCACTATGTTGCCCAGGTTGGTTTCAAACTCCTGGGCTCAAGCAATTCTCCCACTTCAACCTCCCAAAGTGTTGGGTTTACAGGCGTGAGTCACCACACTAGTCAACTGTCGATTCTGACAAGAATACTGTAAAAGAGGTTTTGACAACTAAATATAAATGTGTATCTGTATCTACCTATGTATATCTATCATCTATGTACATATGTATGTATTTCCCAGTATACCTCATACCTGGTCAAACTATAAGACAGGCACAATCTATAAATTGCAAAATTTGTGTAAAATATTATAAACAACTGAGATCAGGCAGAATGAATGAAGATTAAGTTGGAGAGAATGATGAAGTGAAATGTGAGAGCAAGAAGAGACCAGGTAGAGCAGACCTTTTAGAAGCCAGCAGCAAAATCTTTTCAAAAGAGAGTTATGCCTTGAGGTGTAAATATTGTATCACTTATTTGCTGCAACAGGAACTTGGGTGAGCAGGCTTGTGAAGTGGATTCATGTAGCTGAAGCAGAGGAGTATTCACAGAGATGATCCAAATATTCAGAAATCAGTACGTCTCTGAAGCAGTTGGAAATTGACAATTTAACATGCGGCATCCATCTATACTTAAATAACGCCATGGCCCTCCTCCACGTATAGGAATTTATCAAAAAAACAAAAACGAAAACAAAAAAACCTTCAGCAAATTTCCTAGCTTCAGAGCCCTCCTTAAACTTGTCTATTGTTCGTAAACTCATTTCATATTCTTCCTAAATATAGCACAAAGTTCAATCATCTCTCTCTCTTTCTCTCTTCACCCTATATTCATTACTCCTTTTATACTTTTCATCATGTTTTCTCTTCCTATAATGTTCTCTTTGCACTCTATTCCTCCACCCTCCATCTATCACGAAATACCCAACTAAAATAGCACTCTCTCTTTTCAGCCTTCTATGACTATTCAAAAGTTCATTGGCTCCTCCAAATATTTTTAAAGATAAAACAATTGAATTTTATTCTCAATCGTGTTCTATCTTAAATTACTAATTTGTAGTGTCAGTCTTAACACTACAACAGAATATAAGTCACTAAAGGCTGATTAATCAATTATCTTTTTAGTTAGAGAAGCACAAACTATCTGATCTTATAAGGAAAAGTTTTTTTTTTTTTTTTTTTTTTTTTAAGTGGCCCTATGCCAATATAGGCAGAGCTCAGGGCATAGAGACCTGGAAGTCTTTGGGGGCTGAGTTGGGGAATCAAACAAGTCATCAACTAATCTTTCCGAAGCATCTATAGGGGTGAAAAGGCAGAAACATGCTGGAAGCTACATATATCCAGCTGTCAAAGTCAGAGTACATAGGGAAACTTGTGGAGTGGTTTATGGGAAACTGTTGTCTCTGTATAGTGACCACTGCCTAGTGCCTGTTGGTAGGCCGAGGGAAGCACTTGTGCAGTAGAGGTGACCCGTAGTCAGGAAGATGGGCTGGACATGCAGCAGAAGAGTGAGAGGAGAAGCTGAAAGCCACCATTGTATCTGCCATCAGTACTTCTGATCACAACAGAGATTTATGACCACTGTTTTACTTCTACCTCCCAAATTTCATGTGAATTATTCACTAGCAGCCTTTATTCTGATACCAAAAGGATAGGGAATTCCCAGATTTACTAAATTGAAAATATAATTAAACACAGTAAATTAAATAGAGTTCCAGTGCACCTAAGGACAATAGACATCATTAATTCTTTCTTCACTTCACTCATTATACATTTATTGACGATCCACATATTTGTTTGTACTATCATTAAAATGGAAATCAGCAATATTTTGGAAACCATTATTGTGCAGCCTGTAATATAGGGAAACAAAAAAAGATTGACATCTAAGCATATATAATGTTAGATATTGCACATTTTAAATTTGTATATCAAATATTCATAAAATAAGTAGCTAACAATATTCTCCACTTACTAGAATCAATGACTAATTCTTTCTTTTCTGCTTTTTTTTTTTGAAGTTCAGTATAAACACTAACACTCTAATTTAAAATTATGATGAAAATATTAGCCATGGCTCAGTAACTAAACCATCCCAAACAATTTATATAGTAAATAATTCTATTGTATTGAATCATCATTCCATATTATGCTGTTTTCAAAAACCGATGACAAATATAAGCAATCAAACATAGTGAATTTATTTTCATTAGAAAGCTTTAAAATTGCAATTCTGTATTACTTTCTAATCTTCTTATATGTAACCTCTAGGAATTGCTGGAAGATGAGAGGCACACAGATTGCCTGTCTGCTTCTTATTTCCTCCCCTAGGATTTTTCTCCTGCTTCCAGCAAGCTTAAAATAATCTCTACATAAACAAATCTATTCTTTTGTATTTCTTAGCCTTATCTATCAAGTCCATTTCAAGAGTGTGGATATGAACAAAATAATGATGTGGATTGAGAGATTCACTAAGACTTACACCAGACTTGAATATTAATGCAGTAAGTGCTTGGCTTTGGAGGAGGCAAATCAGAGGAGAGAACTATATTGACATTTTTATAATGATACTAGATACTAGATCTTATGTTGGTTTCAGTCAAATAAATAAATAAATTAGACAAAAGAGACCAGATTTTATAGTAAATATGATGAATTTACTCAAAGTTATAGCGTGCCTAATAGCATTTTCTATATATACAATGTTTAAAAGTTTAGCAATATATGTTTCATTCCCACAAATTATACTGGGGCAAAAGTAAGCCAGACATTCAGAAATATCTTCATCATATACTCATCAGATCGTCAAAGTATACAAAACCAGGAGATCTGAGATGAGCAAAGCCCAGACTACTCTGTTAGATGACAGGAAGACCTTGAAATTGTAATAAGCATTTCCTGAAGTTTCTATGGAAAAAAATATGACACATGCATACAGGTGCGTACACAGACACCAGATACACACGCACACACACACACGTGTATAAACACAAGCCACTAACACACACACGTGTATAAACACAAGCCACTAACACACACACATGTATAAACACAAGCCATTAAAATAAAAAAAAACAGGTAACAAAATTAATACCCTGTATGTATAGATGTCTATATGATTTCTGTTAACAAAAAAAGCTATTAAAGGTAACATACATGTATTTTTAAAGTAATATTCAATAATATTTATATTTAGAGATAAAACTTTATTTAATCTACATAGAGGCATAAGTTATAATTTTGTCTTTTCTTTTTTAGCTTTTATATATTATTGTAGTTTCCCAAAGAAAAATTCTAGAAATTATAACTATTTTATATATATATAATATAGATATAGTTATAATAATTAAGCATTTAATGGGTAGAAAATAATCCAACCTGTTATATTTTTTCAATTAAAATAACAAGTGAATAAGTAGATTTTATAATAAAAGTATGAACATACAAAACCTGGATATAAGGAAAGTTCTATTCATTTTCGTTCCCATGCTGCAAGAAAACAGAAATGTAACAAAGGCAAATATATCTTATGAACAATCTTTAATTATCTCTGTGTTTTATTTACAAGATCAGCAGATTTATTTCTAAGTATATTTCTTTTGACGATAATAGATATCATGAGTCCATTTTAACAATCTACAATGTTTAAGAGAAATAAGCATATTTTTAATAGTATATAAATAATCCACCTATGGCTTTTTTTAGTATTTGAAGTTTACTATTTTGCAAGTTTCTCTGTAGTCATTTTCTCTTCCTCTCTTAAACAAAAGAAAGGGTGTTCTCTTGACATCTGTGGAATGTTCCAAAACTGGAAGGTGCCTGCCTACATTCTTATTGTTTTGTTTCATTTATTTTTTATTAGCTTATCTTACAAATTGATAGATAAAATTGTATATTATTAACATAGACAATATATTTTGAAGTATATATACATTGTAGATTGACTATATCTAGCTATATACATATGCATTGCCTTACTAGTTATTATTTTTGTGATAAAGATTCTGTAACAAATTTAAAATAGAAAGTGACTATATTCTTTAAAATCATTTCATCTTCATGTTTGCCATTATGCATTTCAGAAGGCAAATGGGAAAGATTCAAAGGATCACTGAATAATCTTTTTATTTGCAAACATTTATTGTATTATTTACATAGGATTATGTTTAATAAAAAGAAATCTCAAATTGCAATTGACAAATACAAGACATATCAGATTTTGTGTTAATAATTTAATAGTCATACCAAAACGTACTTATTGGGCTCTCTTTCCATATTAAAATACTTCACAGATAATATTTTGTTATTTTAATTCAATGTACTATAATAAATGTATTACATAGTTTAAGTCTTATATGATGAGACAATCCTTATTTCTTATTGCTTTCTCAATTTAACTCCAGGACACTTTAGTGATAAAGGGAATAAGAAGTTGCTTTGACCTTCCAAGTGTGGGCAAAAGACTCTCTACTTTATTTTTGCAGTCAATAAAATGCAATTAAGATTGCCAGATTTAGAAAACAAAAACAAACACATAGCATGCCCAGCTAAATTTTAATTTCAAAGGCACATGATTTTTAGTATATCTCGAATATATGCAAGTGGCATACTTCTATAAAGTCATCGTTTAACTAAAATTCACATTTAACTGGGCAGTCCGCATTTAATGGATAGAAAATAATCCAACTTGTTATATTGATATCAATTAAAATAACAAGTGAATAAGTAGATTTTATAATAAAAGTGTGAATGAACAAACAAAACCTGGATATAAGGAAAGTTCTATTCATTTTTGTTTCCATGCTACAAGAAAACAGAAATGTAACAAAGGCAAATATATCTTACGGTCAATCTTTAATTATCTCTGTGTTTTATTTACAAAATCAGCAGATTTATTTCTGATTTGGTAATCCCAGCTCCAAATCTGACCTTAAAAACTCTATTTTAATAGCTGTGACTCTAATGCCGCTACAGAATTGTAAGTGGTTCTGTGATGTAGAAAACCACTGAAGGTTTCAAATGAAGTCACCAAGCTGTTTTTGTTTTCCATATAAAATAAGCCAAGCAAAATGCCTTCATAGGTGGGAATATATTACAGGAACTGACAAATCAATTATAATTGATTTACACATGTCTTTTTATTACATATTATGGTGAATTTAATGAATTCATTATGAAATACAAATATGCACATCTGCTAAAAGAACCATCTAGTAAGAACAGTTTAAAACAAAGCATAAGAGGAATTGACTTGTCCTTTTGTATCCTAGGAAAAAAAGGACTTGGACCTGCTCTTACTTTTTCTCCTCAGGCCAACTAGTTAAGTTCAGTGCCTTTGTTCCTCAAAAGACAACATGCAGATAAATATGTCCAGTTGCAAAGGTATTTGAAAGTTAAAACATGATGATAAATGTGGAAGCAAAAACGGAAATATAAACAAAGATATGCATATAAAAATATCAAAATGTCATGTAATTTGGTCATTGAACTGAATCAACTTAAATAATCATTATTTGGTTGAAGGAAAAAATAAGTTATTCCTAAATCTATATTTGAATAATCTTTTTTCATATATGACACACATTATTTGTTATTCACCTTTTGCCAAAAACTATTTTTTTAGAGAAATTAAAAAAGACTTACAGACATCACAACAAAGTAACCATAACTGACTTTGCATTTCATATGAAGCACTTGGAACAGTATTATGATAAAATATGAATACATATGTTACAATATGATTCATAGACATCAATGAGTATCAAAAATTCTCTTAATACGTTTATATTTTTATAGATATATCTATCTTTATAATGACACATAAGTCACCAGAACAACCATTTTTGGAACAATTTAAAATATCATCGTGGGTCTACTAAAGTTAGCTCATTCTTGATTTTCACTATTAATAAGTTTATTACATTCATTTGGTTTTACATAGAAAAAAATGAATTTCTTTTTACTTAACTAAAATGTACTTAAACTACTTAGAGAATCTCTCACTATTTGTCTAGATTCCTCATAACAATGTATCTTTTTAACAGCTTTTATTGCAATCATATTTTTTGAAAGTTGTGAAAATGGCTAATGAGTCCTGTATCTCTAAGAAAGTCCTCTTAAATAAGTAATCGCTTTTCAAATCTTTCTATGTAGTTTTTCAGTGACATTTTAGTTATCATGCAGCATAAATGATCTACTTTCATTAAAATATTAGTTTTAATGCAGATGTTTCTTTGGTAGAATGTTATCAAAATAAATAAAATGTAGGCAAGTTAGCCAAAACATAAAATTTATTAAATAATTTAACACAAATTCTGTAATTTTAATTATTTTCAAAGCACATCTTCTTTCTTTCGTAGTTGTTTATTATAAACATTTAATCAAATTTTTGTGGGTGTCATTCCAGTTTTTTCTTGAATAGATTTATTTTTAAAGAGTATTGTAATCACAACAGTCGTTACACTGTAGTCATGTCATATATGATCAATTAAATAAGCCTAGAAATCTAATGTGCCACACAATAATTATAATTAATAATATTGTGTTGCATACTACAATTTTTCTAAGAATGTAGGTTTTAGCTGTTCTTACACACTCCGAATAAAAAATTAAATATGCGAGATGATAAACACGTCTATTGTGTTGGCTACAGTAATCATTTCATTTTATATTTGTATATCAAAAAATCATGCTGTACGCTTCAAATATGTGTAATAAAAAATAATACAACGAACAGTCCACAACCTATGTATGTGTGTATGTGTATATGCATGCACAGTTAGTTTTGGCACATAGGTGTTTGATTCTCCACTGGACCAGTAAGAATAATTATAGCCAGGTGCAGTGGCTTATTCCTGTAATATCAGCACTTTGGGAGACTGAAGCGGATGGATCATGAAGTCAGAAGATCGAGACCATCCTGGCGAACATAGCGAAACCCCATCTCTACTAAAAATACAAAAATTAGTCAGGTGTGGTGGCAAGTGCCTGTAGTCCCAGCTACTCAGGAAGCTGAGGCAGGGGAATCACTTGAACCTGGGAGGTGGACATTGCAGTGAGCCGAGATCGTGCCACTGCATTCTAGCCTGGCAACAGAGCAAGACTCAAGCAAGAAGGAAGGAAGGAAGGAAGGAAGGAAGGAAGGAAGGAAGGAAGGAAGGAGGAAAAAGAAAACTAGGATAATTGTTATAGATGGTATGGGCTAGACTCCTTCAGAGCTCTCTCAAGATAATAGTAAAACAGTCTGGGTCCCTGTAATCTCAGAACATATCCTCTAAAATTAAGAGAGATTTTGTTGATTATTATAAAAATTGATGGTTAAAATCAGTGGTAAGTAAAAAGAAATGAAATGTATATGTGATTGTGTCAAAGGGAAAGAACAAGAGATGTTTTTAATAAATTAAGGGAAATGTGTAAAACCAGAAGGAAATTATAATAATGTTAAATTTAAATCAGTAAAACTCAGACTTAAGATTGTTTTGTGGCCATTAGAAACCAAAGGTAAGAGAAGTTGAAATTTGAATCGTTTTACTAAAACACTAAAATCACAACAGATTATCAATCATAACCAATATGTGCAGATTCCTAATATAACCTGTGAAGTAAACGCAATCAGAATATAAACATAAGAGAAGGTAGAGCTTCCTTAGAAATATGAGGAATCAAAAGGAAAAAGCAGTAACACCAGAGAAAAGTTTTCGGGATGCACAGAATCTACGTTCATTTTTCCTAATCTTTACACATTTCCATTAATTTATTAAAAACATCTCTTATTATCTCTTGTTATGCTCTCCCACATAGGAAAAACATAAGTAGAATTTTTAAAAAGATGATTGATAGGGAGATAGAGGGAGACTGAAATAGATAGATAGATGATAGATAGATAGATAGATAGATAGATAGATAGATAGATAGAAGGATTAGATAGATACACATATGTGGAGGTGTGTGATGAAGTTAATTAATGTAGGCAATGAATAATTACCATATATACATATAATGGGAAAGTAATATTTTAGTCACAGTAACATTTTAATATATGAAATAAAATATATAGATTTGCTTATTCCACTTTCCATTCTTTTGGGAAAAACAATAAGTTTATTTTTACTCTATCTCTAATTCTAAAACTCACAAAGTATGATGATTCCCTCATATTTCCAGTGTTTTAATAGATTTCCTCATATTGATAGATGCATTATTTTTCATGCTGGCCAGTAGTGAATGAGAATCTGTTATTTTTAAATAAATTACTCTTTTAAATCACATAAAATTATTTTTTCAACAAGAATCATGAACAATCTAACATGGTTTGCACTATTGAATTTTTAAGCAATACTTTGTTGTAGATTAACAAGAGTAAACTTATGTTTTTGAACTACTATGAGTTCTTAATTTGTGGAGTTTAGGGTGAATTTATATAATAGCACATTCTATATCTCTCATGCAGGATGTTTCAAAATATTATAAATTTGTTTACAAAATAACTTGTAAATTTTACTACTCATTTTAGTTTTCATTTTTAGTTGTCTTTCTCTTTCTTTGGATATATAAAAGACATGAAACAATTCACTGTATGCTATAATGATTGCTTTTCTAAATTATTTGTGTGATCTTTTTTGCAGATATAGACAGCACACAAATAACTTGGTTTTAGTAGACTATAAACATGAGTGCTGACACATTTTTGTATGTGTTAAGTTGCCTTTAAAGACAAGTCAGGAACACTAATAATTTTCTATCTCTTTAGAAAGCTGAACATCACCAAACTCTTTATGACTCATAGTAAAATATCCTCAGATGCATACAGACAGCCTATTTTACAATTTACAACATGTTTTAAAAATTCGCTCAAATGTACGTAGTTAATAGCTACTCTGCCATGATCAATTACTTCTAGAAAGCCCCTTAAGCCAAGAAAAAAAAAGAGTTTTAAAAAACTATATGCGACTTTAATTTTTTTGACATACTTCCACATCTCACAGGGGTAGAATAATTTCTAACACACTATCACTCCAACAAAGTACATCAATAACTGGCTAAAATATATAAACTGAAGATACTGAGTACAACCATGACACCAAGACCTGTGGGATGCAAAAGAGAAAAGGGTAGCACACTGAGACCAAGTAAGCTTCTAATTTTTCATCAGCTTATGGGAATAAAGATTTCAAATATCTCCTTTCCTTTGGAAAGCTGAGTTTGGGTTGATCTTTCCTATCTGTTTTGCTGTAAACTTAATAAATGTTAACTATGATACTAGACAAAACTGGTGATTATAAAAATGAGTTCCAGTTGATAACCTGCATTGTAATTTGGAATGCATTGAACCAATTATACATTCCTATTGGAGATTCATAGCTTTGGGCATTCCTAAATGCAATGTAACTCGTAACTAAGAGTTCATCTTCCTAAGTCCATAAAGCTATGCTATAGAAATATTATAAGACAGAATAATTCCTATATGAGTATCTTATGTACCAGTCCCTGAGGTCTCATTCACTCACATTAAGCTTTCATTGGGAGTCCAACATAAAAGACACTACTGATGCAACTCAACTGGAATTCTGGGTTTCCTGCCCTGTAGAGTAAGTAAACTTGGTACCAGGGATGGCCTACAGTTGAGTTTAATTGTCTTGTTTAGTCAAAGTGGCAATTCCAGAAGAGGGCAATTTCAATACATTCACCAATATCCATCTGCACTAGTAGAAACCAAATCTAAAGTTTAAAATAACATGTTGTGTGCATGTGAATTGATCATTGGGCAAAGGAGACAGAGTTGGATTTTGGAGTTACTGAAGCAGGCTGGAATTCAAAACTCAGCCATTTAGAAGAAATGACATTTCAGAAAAGTGAGTCAAAATTTTTGTGTACAATTCCCTCCCAATAGTTTGTTAGTTCTTTAGACTTCTGAACACTGTTGGAGAGACTAAGAATCCATGCAGAAAATTAATAAATGGAGCAAAGATTTCAGTAGTCTTATGTTACTTGAAGTATTAAGTTGGAGAAGACTGTATAAATATCCCAGTCCTTCAATAGAGACTGACGGCAGCAGCTGCTCGTCTGGATTTGCTGCTGTGGGGATGCCAGCTGCAGCATGATTGGGGCTACATGCTCTGTGGAGCTGGAGGGGGCCAGGAACAGGAGAAAGCCTCATCCCCTACTGAGCTGGCAGAGTGGGTGCCCCGCACTCCTAGGCACAGCTGCAGTTGTGCAGCCACAGCTCTGGATCCAGGCATCCCTGTGCTCTCAGGGGCCCAGGAAACCCCCTGCCCCTAAAGTCTTGAACGTAGCTGTTCCCTCTCCCTGTGCCTGCTCTGATGTTGTAGCAAAGTTGAAGCTAAGCCCAGAAACTGTCAGGATCCCGCCAGGTGTTCATGTGCTCAGGATAGTGCGTACACACCAGCCCTCCCACTGCCTCAGTCTCCTCAAAAATTTGAGCACTGATGAACTCAGTGAGGGAGGCTGGGGGCACTGAGGGCAGCTAGGCACGAATCTGCATGTGCTCCTCAGCATGAATGGCCCAGGTGCTGTGGATGGCATGTTGATGATGGCAGGAGACAGACAGGCTCCTAGGAACAAAGGAGCAGGACCCTGGTGAAATCCTACCTTCAAGTCGTGGCTGGCTTGAAGCTTGACTGCCAGTTCTGGGTGGAGTCTAGGTCCCAGAATGAGAACTTTTGGTGCTTTTTCCAGGCCTGCCCATGGCCACCCATGGATGAATTAGCATGCATTTTCTGCCTTTTGAGCCCAAAAAAACTTTGGACTCAGCCAGACTTGCACAGTCCTCAAGACTACCAGCTTTGGGAAGGAGCTACCCACTTTGGGTCTCCTTGACTCATTGGGATGACCTGACTGTGGAAAGGAGCTACCCATTTCATGTCTCCTGAGATCTATTCTGTCACTTAATGAAGCTTCTCTCCACCTTGCTCATCCTCTAATTGTCCACCTACCTCATTCTCTCTAAATGCATGACAAGAACTCAGGACCTGCTGAATGACAGCACTGAAAGAGTGGTAACTCCTACAGGGCTGAAACACCCCCACATTCACCACATTGAAGGTGGTGAGAAGGAGAGAAGAGCTGTGGCCCTTCAGGGAGCCCACATCTATGTATTCCCTGAGCTTGGGTTATGACACTGTCTTTGGGGCTCTGCTTCCAGATGCCACTGCATTCCCCTCATCCAGATGCAGATGCCTGCTTTGCTGCAGCAGCTGACATACCTGGCTGTGCACAGTGGCCCTCACTACCCAGCGCCTGGCTCGCCCTTGGCAGGTGAGAGATCTGGGCTGGCATCACAAGCTTAGTGAAGCCTGCCAGGCTGTGTGGATGAAACAAGCCAAGTGGGTGTGAGCAATACCCAGGCAGAAGGTGGCACCGACCACAGAGGTTTCCAGCTGGTGAAGCAACACCCCAACAATCCTGTGACAAGACCACATAAGAGCAATTCATAGAGCAAGAAAACTACACCTTAAGAATAAAGACAAATCAGAAATATATCAGCCTTAATAAACTATATAACACAGCCTCAACTGCATCAAGATAATATGCTTTTATATGTGTATTTTTGACAAAAGGAAAATGAATTCTCACTGAAGGAAAATGTCATCTAGACACTCTATATTCTTTTCCTGTGCAATGTCTAAAATTCAATTAAAAAAAGTCAACAAGCATGCCAACGATTGGGATTCCATGACTTAAAACCGGAGAGAGATCAAAAGACAAAACTCACACACACACACACACACACACACACACACACATTATCCAGAAATTTGAGATATCAGAAGAGATTTTTTTAAATTATAAGTAATACTTTTAATAAATCACAGATTATGAAATAGAAAATTAAAAATATTTAGTCTATAAGGAAAAAGCTTACTCAAATCTTTTTAAGGGAGAAAATGGTAATTGAATGTAAATTCTAAAACTAGATCAATTTAAAATTAAAAATTACATATTCAATAGAAGGGTATAGCAAATTACAAACAAGAAAATCCTGGAGAATTGGAATATCCATCAGTGTTAAAATAATTGAATTACACACAGAAATAAAGAGGAATAAGAAAAAAACAAAAGTGAAATATTGTACATGGTAAAAATATTGACATATTATTATGACATCAGGAGAAAAACATGAAAAGGAAAAGCATAGAAGCAATATTTGAAGAAATATTAGCTTACATATCTCTTAATCTGATGAGACATCTGACCCTAGATTTAAGTTTTATGAACTCCAAGCAGTATGAGCACAAAGAAAACTGCGAATAGGTATGCTTTAGTAAAAGTGCTTAAAATTGAACACTGAAATTCTTAAAAGCAGCCATAAGTACACACACACACACACACACACACACACACACACACACGCATTATGCTTATGGAGCAACTGTAGGATTGATAGCAGACTTTTCAATGGAAACTGTAAAATATATAGAAAACTAACCCTAACACAAAATAACTGCTCACTTGGAATTATATACTCCATGAAAATTAGTACAGATAAGGGTGAAATAATGGCATTTTCAACCAAACAAAACTGGAAGAATGTAAATTATCACCAGAAGAACTTCATTAAAGGGAACATAAATGAATATTCTCCAGACACAATAGGAAATTAACCCATGTGCAAGCAAGAAAATGCAAGAAACATGTGAATCATTGGGAAATGTGTGAAAATCCAAATTTATATTGTTTAAAACAATAAAAACTTCATGTGTGGTTTTAAATTTATATAGAATTAAAATATCTGAAAATGATAGTAGAAAAGATGAAGGGGGGGACTAGAATCAAAATGATTTTAGCTTTTTCATTGTCTAGGGAGTAATAAAAGTACTAATCAGACTCTAGTATGCCAAAGAAGCATATGGTAGTCCCTGAGATAATTCTAAAAGATTAATACAGAATGAATAATTAGAAAGTTGGAGGTTGGAACAGGATGGATGAATAGAAGTTTCCACTGATCGTCTTCCTCGCAGAAAGAGCAAGTTAACAACTGTTTACCCAAAAGTCATCTGTATAAAAACAAAAATATCAAGTGAAAAGAGAGGAAAAAATAAAGAGGACTTTATCTTGTAATTTGGATAGCAGCTCAGTCGCACCAGGATAAGACATTGGGCAGAGTCATGATGCCCACATTTCAGGCCTTAGTTCCTGGATGAACTTTCTAGACATACCCTCATCCAGAAAGGAAAGAGAAGGATTTAGTCCTGGGAGGAATCATCATCAACTGACTAAAGAGACCTTGGGCCCAGAAACCAGGTAGTAAATACCATGAGCTTTGGGTGAGACTCTGAGATATGCTGGCCTTAGGTGTGACCCAGCACATTCCAAGCAGTGGTGGCCATGAGGAGAGAGTCCTGCTTGAGAAAAGCAGAAGGAAGATTAAAGAGGTCTTTTTCTTACAGTTTAGATACCAGCTCAGCCATGGAGGGGAAGAGTTCTTGGGATCCCCAAGTCCAGGCTGTGGATCTGAGATGGCATTTCTGGAACTACCCTGGTCCAGAGGTGAGCCCACTGCCCTGAGGGTCAGTCCCAAGCCAGACAGCATTCACCACATACTGACCAAAGCGCACGTGGGTCATAAGTAAACATCAGCAGTAATCTGGCAGTGCTGACTGTGGACCTCTGGTGGTGATAGACATAGCGAGAGACACTTCTGCTTGTGGAAAGGGGAGGGAAGAGAGGAAGGAACATCATCTTTTGGTTTCAGTGGCAGCCCAGCCACAGTAGAATAGAGTACCAGGTAGATTTCTAAGGTTTCTGACTCTAGGCCATGGCTCCTGGACACCATCTCTGGGCATGCCCAGGGCCTGGGGGAACTCATCATCCCGAAGGGAAGGACACAGACTAACTGGCTCTACCATCTGCTGATTTTAGAGACATAGGGCCTTGAGTTTACATTAGCAGTAGCAAGGTAGTGATTACAGTTGGCCTCGGGTGAGACCAGTGATATGCTGAATACAGGTCTTAACCAGAACAGCACCAGTAGTGCTGGTCACAGGGGTACTTCAAGGTTTTTAATAACCAAACTCTCAAAGGTCAAGGATAAAGAAAGGATCTTAAAAGCAGCAAGAGGGCCAGGTGCGGTAGCTCATGCCTGTAATCCCAGCACTTTGGGAAGCCGAGATGGGCGGATCAAGAGGTCAGAAGATCGAGACCATCCTGGCTAACATGGTGAAACCCTGTCTCTACTAAAAATACAAAAAAGTTAGCCGGAGGTAGTAGTGGGCACCTGTAGTCCCAGCTACTCCAGAGGCTGAAGCAGGAGAATGGCTTGAACCTGGGAGGTGGAGCTTGCAGTGAGCCGAGATTGCGCCACTGCACTCCAGTCTGGGCAACTGAGCGAGACTCCGTCTCCAAAGGAAAAAAAAAAAGCAGCAAGAGAAAAAAAAAAACAAAAAACATACAGAAATTTCAACATGTCTGGTAGTAGACTTCTCAGTGGAAACATTGTAGGTCAGGAGAAAGTGATATGACATATTGAAGGTTCTGAAGAAACAAACAAACACAAAAACAAACTTTTACCCTAAAATAGTAAATCTAGCGAAACTATCTTTCAAGCATGAAGGAGAAATAAAGACTTTCCCAGACAAAAAAAAAAAAAAAACAAACAAACAAAAAAAACTGAGAGAATCCATTAATACCAGACCTATACTACAAAAAAATATGGGAGGGAATACTTCAATCTGAAAGAGATGGACATTAGTGAGCTATAAGAAATCATCTGAAGGAACAAAACTCACAGTAATTACACAGAAAAAGACAATGTTATAGCAATGTAATTTTGGTGTGTAAACGCGTATCTTAAGTAGAAAAACATAAAGATGAACTGATAAAAAGTGACTATATAACTTTTCAACATATAGACAATAGAAACAATAAGAATATAAGACATAAATAAAAAAGATATAAATAGAAGCTGTAAAAGATATAAATAGATATAAGATATAAATAGAAACAACAAAAAGTTTAAAAGCGGGAGGATAAAGTGTAAAGTTTTTGTGGTTAGTTTGCAATCAGTGTTTTCACCAGTGTAAAACAATCAGTTATAAGATAGTATTTGCAAGCATCTTGGTAACCTCAAAAAAATACAATGGATACATAAAAAATAAAAAGCAGGAAATTGAAAGATACCGGTAGAGGAAATCACAGAGAAAGGGAAGAAAGAAAGAAGGAAATGAGGAAAAAGATTCCTCAAAACAACCAGAAAACAAATAAGAAAATGACAGGTGTAAGTCTTTATTCATTATTAATAACATTGAATGTAAATGGACTAAAGTCTCCAAACAAAAACATAGAGTGACTGATGGATAAAGGAAAAATAAATCCAATAACCTATTCCCTATAAGAAACACACTTTACCTAGAATGACATACCTAGACTGAAAACAAAGGGAAGGAAACCAAAAATAGCAGGAGTGTCTATACTTAGAAGAGACAAAAAAGATTTCAAGACCAAAACTATAAGAAGGTCACTATACAATGATAAAATAATCAATCCAGTGAGAAGATAACAACAATTGTAAATATATATGCCCCCAACACTGGAAAACCCAAATATATAAAGCAAATAATATTAGAGCTAAACAGAGAAATAGTCTCTGATAAAATCATATCTGGAGACTTCAACATTCAACTTTTAGTGTTGGACAGATCGTCCAGACAGAAAATCAATAAACTTTGAAGTTAGTCTACACTATAGACCCAATGGTCCTAGTAGATATTTACAGAACATTTCATTCAATAGTTACAGAATATAGATTCTTCTCCTCAGGACATGGATTATTCATAACAATAGATCATATGTTAGGTCTTAAAACAAGTTTTAACATATTCAAAAAATTGAAATAACATCAAGCATCTTCTCTGACCACAATAGAATAACATTAGAAATCAATTACAAGAGGAAGTTTGGAAACTATACAAACATCTGAAAATTAACAATATCCTTCTAAATGACCACTAGGTTAATGAACAGATTAAAAAACAATTTGAAACATTTTTTGACCAATGATAATGGAAACATAACAGGCAAAAACCTATGGAATACAGCAAAAGGAATAGTAAGAGGGAAGTTTGTAGCTATAGATGCTTACATCATAACAGAAGAAAACTTCAAAATGAGCAACCTAGTGATGCCTCTTAAAAAACTAGAAAAGCAAGAGCAAAGCAAATACAAAATTAGTAGAAGAAAAGAAATAGTAAACATCAGAGGATAAATGAAGTTGAAATGAAGAAAACAATACAAACAATCAATGAAACAAAAAAATTAGTTTTTTGAAAATATAAAGAAAATTGACAAACCTTTAGCCAGATTAAGAAACAAAGAGAGACTCAAATAAAGAAAATCAGAGATGAAAAAGGAAACATTACAACTGATACTGCAGAAATTCAAAGGATCATTAAAGGCCACTATAATAAACTCTATGCCAATAAATTTGAAAACCTAGAAGGATGGAAACAAATTTTTAGACACATACAACCTACCAAGATTAAAACATTTAAAAATCCAAAGCAAGATCAAAGCCATAATAAAATGTCAACCATAAAGAAAAGCCCAGGACCTGAAGGCTTTACTATTGATTTTACCAAACATTTAAAGAAGAATTAATATCAATCTAACTCGAACGATTCCAAACAATAGAATCAAAAGCAATATTTTCGAACTCAATATATGAGGCCAGTATTACCCTGATAACAAAACAAAGGTGCATCATAAAGAGACAACTACAGGCCTACAATGAAGTGAAAATCCTTAACAAAATATTAGCAACCTAGTTCAACATATGCATAAAGAAGATCATTCATCATGACCAGGTGAGATTCATTTCAGGTATGAAAGGATGTTCACAAATCAATGTGATATATCATATGAACAGAATAAAGGACAAAAACTATACAATTTTTCAATTGATGGTGAGAAAACATTTAATAAATGTGTACATCCCTTCATCATAAAAACCTGTAAAAGCTGGTATAGGAGGAATATACCTCAACATAATAAAATCCATATATAACAGATCCACAGCTAGTATTATACTGAATAGTGAAAAACTGAAAGTCTTTTCTCTAAATATGAAAAACGAAATATGAAAAAGATGCACCTTTTCACCACTGTTATCGAAAATATTACTGGCGGTCCTAGCTAGAGAAATCAGACAAGACAAATAAAAAACATCCCTTTAATTTTAAAAGCTGACAAATTTTTATGAATCTTCGAGTGGACAGTTCCTAAAAGTGTAACTCAGATATTAACGGGCTGCGTATTAAATGGTTTCATTTTCAGTTTTGCAGCACAGAACACTGTTGAAATATCCATATCAACTTGATTTTTTAAACCTAATTTAGATTTCCTTTGCCATCTCTTAAATGTTGGGAGTGGGGGTCAGAGCCAGTTACCTGGCTTCTTTTTGGTCAATTGCTTAGATTTGCTCCTGTTGTCAAAACTGTCGCCCCCAAAATTCATGTGACACATGCTCATGCATAAAATGTTAAAATGAGTACATCCTTATATTTGTATTTGTTTTCAACATTGCCGAGGTGCCATGGGAAATTAAAGTAACAAAATTAGAAAAAAATAAAATTATTAAAAAGTAAACAAAAAGTCGAAATTGGAAAGGAAGAAATCAAATTATCTCTGTTTGCAGATGATACAATATTATATTTGGAAAAATCTGAAGACTCAACCAAAAAAAAAAATCTGTTGGAACTGAGCAACAAATTCAGTAAAGTTTCAGGATGCAAAGTCAACATACAAAAATCAGTAGCATTTCTATATGCCAACAGCCAAAATTCTAAAGAAGAAATCAAGAAATGTGTCACATTTACAATAGCTATAAATAAAAAATAATACCTATTAATTAACTTAACTAAAGAAGTGATTTGTCTGTGCATTGAGAACTATAAAACACTGATAAAATAAATTGAAGTGGATACAAAAAAAGAAAAAGTGGTTCACGCCTATAATCCCAGCACTTTGGGAGGCCAAGGTGGGTGGATAACCTGAAGTCAGGAGTTCGAGACCAGCCTGGTCAACATGGTGAAACACCATCTCTACTAAAAATACCAAATTAGTAGGGAATGGTGGCACGCACCTGTAATCTCAGCTACTGTGAAGGCTGAGGCAGGAGAATCTCTTAGGACCTGTGAGACAGGCGTTGCAGTGAGCTGAGACTGTGCCACTGCACTCCAGCCTGGGTGACAGAGTGAGACTCTGTCTCAAAAATAAATAAAATAAAATAAAATAAAATAAATAAAATAAAATAGGGGAACATATTCCATTTTTCATGGATTGAAATTGGAAATGTCAATTTTGTTAAATGTCCATACTACCCAAAACAATCTACAGATTCAATAAAATCTTTATCAAAATACCAATGATATTATTCATAGAAATAGGACAAAACAATTTTAAAATTTATGTGGAACAATAAGAGACCCAAAAGAAACTCTACAAGATACAAGGTATCGGGGTAATATGTTTAGCCTCCTTACCCAAAGCAATTATCAGTCAATAATTTTGTATCCAGAGAAATTAAGCTTCATAAATGAAGGAAAGATACAGTCTTTTCCAGACAAACAGATGCTATTCACCACTACCAAATCAGCAGTACAAGAACTAGCTCTAAATCTTGGAAGAAAAAAAAAAAAAACACCTTGAAATACACCAAAATAGAACCTCTTTAAAAGATAAATCTCATAGGACCTATATAACAATAACATAATGAAAAAAAAATGCCAAGGTATTCAGGCAACAAATGGCATGATGAATAGAATAGTACCTCACACCTCAATACCGACATTGAATGTAAATGGCCAAAATGTTGCACTTAAAAGATAAAGAATGGCAGAAATAGATAAGAATTCACCAACCAAGTTTCTGCTGACTTCAGGAGACTTACCTAACACCGAAGGACTCACATAAACCTAAGGCAAAAGGATGGAAAAAGATATTCCATGCAAATGGACACCGAAAGTGAGCAGGAGTAGTTATTCTCATATCAGACAAAACAATCTTTTTTTTTTTTTTTTTTTTTTTTTTTTTTTGAGACGGAGTCTCGCAGTCGCCCAGGCTGGAGTGCAGTGGCCGGATCTCAGCTCACTGCAAGCTCCGCCTCCCGGGTTTACGCCATTCTCCTGCCTCAGCCTCCCAAGTAGCTGGGACTACAGGCGCCTGCCAACTCGCCCGGCTAGTTTTTTCTATTTTTTAGTAGAGACGGGGTTTCGCCGTGTTAGCCAGGATGGTCTCGATCTCCTGACCTCGCGATCCACCCGTCTCGGCCTCCCAAAGTGCTGGGATTACAGGCTTGAGCCACCGCGCCCGGCCGACAAAACAATCTTTAAAGCAACAACAGTTAAATAAGACAAAGGGGGACATTATATAATAATGTAAGAATATAAAAATGTGATATTTTCAACAGGAAAATATCACAATCCTAAATATATATGAACCTAACACTGGAGACCCCAAATTTATAAAACAGCTATTACTAGACCTAAGAAACAAGATAGACAATAGCATAATAATAGTGGGTGACTTAATATTCCTCTGACAGCACTAGACATATCAACAAGACAGAAAGTCAACAAAGAAACAATGAAACATTCTCCAAGATACACCATATGATAGGCCGCAAAAGAAGTCTTATTAAATTTAAGAAAAATCAAAATTATATCAAGTACTTTCTCAGACCACAGCAGAATAAATTGGAAATCAACTCTAGAAGGAACCCTCAAAACCATGCAAATACATGGGAATTACATAACCTGCTCCTGAATGATTGTTGGGTCAACAATGAAATCAAGATGGAAATTAAAAAAATTATTTGAATTGAATGATAATAGTGACATGACCTATCAAAACCTCTGGGATACAGCAAAAGCTGTGCAAGAGGAAAGTTCATAGCATTAAATGCCCACATCAAAGTCTGAAAGAGCAAAAGTAGACAATCTAAGGTCACACCTCATGGAACTAGAGACACAAGAACAATTCAAACCTAAATCCAGCAGAAGAAAAGAAATAACAAAGAACTAAGTAAAATTGAAAAAAAAAATTAACAAAAAAATACAAAAGATAAATGAAACAAAAAGCTGGTTCTTTGAAAAGATAAATAAAAGTGATAGAGGCCGGGCGCGGTGGCTCAAGCCTGTAATCCCAGCACTTTGGGAGGCCGAGACGGGCGGATCACGAGGTCAGGAGATCGAGACCATCCTGGCTAATACGGTGAAACCCCGTCTCTACTAAAAATACAAAAACTAGCCGGGCGAGGTGGCGGGCGCCTGTAGTCCCAGCTACTTGGGAGGCTGAGGCAGGAGAATGGCGGAAACCCAGGAGGCGGAGCTTGCAGTGAGCTGAGATCTGGCCACTGCACTCCAGTCCGGGCGACAGAGCGAGACTCCGCCTCAAAAAAAAAAAAAAAAAAAGTGATAGAGGATTAGTGATATTAACCTAGAAAAGAATAGAGAAGATTCAAATAAACTGAATTGGAAACAAACTGAGAAATAATACAGCTCATATCACAGAGATACAAAAGATTATTGAGGGATACTATGAACATCTTCACACACATAAAGTAGAAAACCTAGAGGAGATAGATAAATCCCTGGAAATATACAATGCTCCTAGACTAAACCAAGAATATATAGAATCTCTGAACAGACCAAAAACAAGCAGCAAGATTGAAAAAATCACCATCAACAAAAAAAAGTCCAGGACCAGACAGATTCACAGCTGAATTCTATTAGCCATTCAAAGAAGAATTGGCACCAATCCTGTTGACATTATTCCACTAGATAGAAAGAGGGGGTTCTCCCTAAATCATTCTAAGAGGCCAGTATCACCCTAATACCAAAACCAGGGAAGAGCATAACAAAAAAAAAAAAAAAAAAAACAACAGACCAATATCTCTAATAAACATAGATGCAACAATCTTCAACAAAAAAACTAATGAACCAAACTCAATAGGATATCAATAAGATAATCCACCATGATCAAGTGGGTTTCACCTCAGGGATGCAGGAATGGTTTAACATAAGTCAATGAATGTGATACATCACAGAAATAATTAAAAATAAAAATTATATGATCATCTCAACAGATGCAGAAAAAGCATTTGACAAAATCCAGTATCACTTTCTGATCAAAACCCCCAGCAAAATTCTTATAGACGGGACATAACTTAAGATAATAAAAGCCATCTACAACAAAGCCCACAGCCAACATTTTACCGAATGGGGAAAAGCTGAAAGCATTCCCCTGGAGAACTGGATCAAGAGAAGGTTGCTCACTTTTTCCACTTATATTAACCATAGTACTGGAAGTCCTTGCCAGAGCAACAGGGCAAGAGAAAGAAATAAAAGTCATCCAAATTGGTAAAGAAGAAGTCAAACTGTCGCCATTTGCTGACGATATTATTGTATACCTAGAAAACCCTAGAGACCTATCCAAAAAGCTTCTAGAACTGGTAAGTGATTCAGTAAAGTTTCGGGACACATAATTAATATATACAAATCAGTAGCTCTGCTATACATCAATAGCAACCAAGCTGAAAATCAAATCAAGAACTCAACCTCTTTAAAATAGCTGCAAAAGAATAAAATACTTAGGACTATATCTCACCAAGAACATGAAAGACCTCTACAAGAAAAACTACAAACCACTGCTGAAATAAATCATAGATGACCCAAAGAAATGGAAACACATCCATGCTCATGAATGGGTAGAACCAATATTGTGAAAATGACCACACTGCCAAAAGCAATCTACAAATTCAATGCAATTTCTATCAAAATATCACTATCAATCTTCACAGAACTAGAAAAAACAATACTAAAATTCATATGGAATCAAAAAAGAGCCTGCATATCCAAAGCAAGACTAAGCAGAAAGAACAAATCTGGAGGCATCACGTTATCTGATTTCAAACTATACTATAAGACCATAGACACCAAAGCAGCATGGTACTGATATAAAAATAAGCACACAGACCAATGAAACAGAATAGATAACCTAGAAATAAAGCCAAACACAGCCAACTGATCTTTGACAAAACAAAATAAAGTGGGGAAAAGACATCCTATTCAAAATATGGTGCTAAAATAATGGGCAAGCCACATGTAGAAGAATGAAACTAGTTCCTCATCTCTCTCCTTACACAAAAATCAACTCGAGATGGATCAAAAACTTAAATCTAAGACCTGAAACCCCAAAGATTCTAGAAGATAACTTGGGAAAACCCTCCTAGACACTGGCTTAGTCAAAGGCTCCCTGACCAAGAACCCAAACACAAATGCAACAAGAACAAAGATAAATAGATGGGACTTAATTAAACTAAAATGTTTCTGCATAGCAAAAAAAATAATTAGCAGAGTTAACAGAAAATCCACATAGTTGAAAAACATCTTCACAATCTATACATCTGACAAAGGACTAATATCCAGAGTCTACAGAAAACTCAAACAAATCAGCAAGAAAAAAAAAAGTCATCAAAAAGCGGGCTAAGCATATGAATAGACAGTTCTCAAAAGAAGTTATACAAATGACCAACAAGCATGTGGAAAAATGCTCAACATCATTAATTATCAGGAAAAGGAAAATTAAAACAACAATGTAATGCCACTTCACTCATACAAAAAATGGCTATAATAAAAAATTTTTAAAAAATAGATGTTGGCATTGATGCGGTGAAAAGGGAACATTTTTACAATGTTGGTTGGAATGTTAATGAATACAACCACTACAGCAACCAGTGTGGCGAGTCCTTAAATTACTAAAAGTAGATATAGTGTTTGATCCAGCAATCCCCCTACTGGGTATCTATCCAGAGAAAAAAGTCATCATACAACAAAGATAGTTGCACACGCATGTTTATAGTAGCACAATTTGCAATTACAAAAATGTGGAACTAGTCCAAATGCCCATCAATCTGTGAGTGGTTAAAGAAAATATGATATATATATGCATGTGTATATATATGCATATGTATGTATATGTATACATGT
The DNA here is from genome assembly GCF_009764315.1 of Trachypithecus francoisi. Lineage (NCBI taxonomy): Eukaryota > Metazoa > Chordata > Mammalia > Primates > Cercopithecidae > Trachypithecus > Trachypithecus francoisi. The sequence continues at coordinate 46,451,146 of NW_022681460.1, read as the reverse complement.
ATATGTGTATATATACATATGTGTGTACATATATACATACACACATACACACACACACTATGGAATATTACTCAGACATAAAAAGGAATGAAATAGGCCAGGCACGGTGGCTCACGCCTGTAATCAGAACATGTTGGGAGGCCGAGGTGAACAGATCACGAGGTCAGGAGATCAAGACCATCCTGGCTAACGTGGTGAAACCCCCTCTCTACTAAAAATAATAAAAAATTAGCCTGGCGCGGTGGCGAGTGCCTGTAATCTCAGTTACTCCAGAGACTGAGGCAGGAGAATGATGTGAACCTGGGAGATGGAGCTTGCAGTGAGCAGAGATTGTGCCGCTGTACTCCAGCCTGGGCAACAGAGCAAGACTCCATCTCCAAAAAGAAAAAAAGAAAAGGAATGAAATAATGGCATTCTCAGCAACCTGGATGGAATTGGAGACTATTATTCTAAGTGAAGTAACTCAGGAATGGAAAACCAAACATCATGTGTCATTACTCATATGTGGGGACTAAGCTATGAAGACACGAAGGCATAAGAATGATACAATGATACAATGGATTTTGCAGACTCAGGGGAAAGGGTGGGAATTGGTGATAGATAAAAGACTACACAATTGGTAGAATGTACGCTGCTCAGGTGATGGGTACACCAAAAGCTCAGAAATCACCACTAAGCAACTTATTCATGTAACCAAACACCACCTGTTCCCCAAAACTTATTGAAATACAATATACATCTATCATCTATCTATCTATCTATCTATCTATCTATCTATCTATCTATCTATGAAAGCTTTAGCCCAGTCTGTCATGTTGTCCTCAGAATATAAAACCCAAGGTGGACTGTTTTCTAAGATCCCTTAATTGCCGTACAAGTGGAGCAGCTGAGACTACATCTCTCCTAGACAGCTTCCCTGAATGTTAAGGGACTAGCTCATCGTAAGTCCTAGGCCTCTGTAGTCTCTTGCTGCTTACCTATAAGTAACAAACCTCATTCAAGTAATTCATGTGTGTGAGTATTGTGTCTCAATGGACTCAAGTAAGTAATAAAAGTGCAACCCAAGATGTAGTCAGCAGAAATGGTAACAGGACCACCAAAAAACCTTCTTTGTAAGAAATAAAAAGTGGAATACTCACACAATGAAATACTACACTTCAATGAATGAAATAAAATGAACATATGCAATAAGAAGTATGCATTTCACAGAAAATATATTGAGTGAATTAATCCACAAAAGAATACATACTTTATGATTTCATTTACATAATTTTAAAAAACAATGATAAGATGACAAATGGGGTTTATATTATACTGATATCTCAACCTTAAGATAGAAAATTAATCTAGTTGCACATTTAAATTATTTTATAGTTACATTGTATTTAAAATATAATTAAGTGATGTATTTTATAAAAAACTGAATTGTCTGATGTGAGTGATGATGAGCATTTTTTCATATGCCTGTTGGCTGTATGAATGTCTTCTTTTGAGAAGTATCTGTTTATATCCTTTGCCTACTTTTTGATGGGGGACATTTGGGTTGATTCCAAGTCTTTGCTATTGTGAATAGTGCCGCAATAAACATGCGTGTGTATGTGTCTTTATAGCACATGACTTATAATCCTTTGGATATATCCCCAGTAATGGGATGGCTGGGTCAAATGGTATTTCTAGTTCTAGATCCTTGAGGAATTGCCACACTATTTTCCACAATGGTTGAACTAGTTTACAGTCCCACCAACAGTGTAAAAGTGTTCCTATTTCTCCACATCCTCTCCAGCACCTGTTGTTTCCTAATTTTTTAATGATTGCCATTCTAACTGGTGTGAGATGGTATCTCATTGTGTGAAAGACTGGATTAAGAAAATGTGCTGCACCCATCAACTCGTCAGCACCCATCAATTCATCATTTATATCAAAAAAAAAAAAAGAAAGAAAATGTGGCACATATACACCATGGAATACTATGCAGCCATAAAAAAGGATGTGTTCATGTCCTTTGTAGGGACATGGATGCAGCTGGAAACCATCATTCTCAGCAAACTATCTCAAGGACAGAAAACCAAACACTGCATTTTCTCACTCATAGGTGGGAATTGAACAATGAGATCACTTGGACACAGGAAGGGGAGCATCATACACTGGGTCCTATTGTGGGGAGGGGGAAAAGAGGAAGGGATAGCATTAGGAGATACACCTAATGTAAATGACGAGTTAATGGGTGCAGCACACCAACATGACACATGTATACATATGTAACAAACCTACACGTTGTGCACATGTACCCTAGAACTTAAAGTATAATACTACTAATAAAAAAGACTGAATTGTTAAAAAAAATCTTGATTGTCAATTATTTTTATTATGTTACATTATCAGAGAGCTAAGATGAAAGCTTCCATCATAAATGAAGCTCATAACTGGGAGAGGACAGTACATTTTTTTAAAAATGCAAATAACAAATTATTAATTCCATATGCACAGAAGCAAGTTCTTCTATTGAAATAAGAGTATTTTATGTATATACAGAGGTAAAACAAATTAATTCCAAAAGGGGATCAAGAAAAGGTCCATGGAGTATAATTTAAACTTGTAAATGAAAGGATGATTAGAATTTCAATAAGTAGTAAGACATTAGTAGGATTTATTTAAAAGAATTTGTTACACTTAACAAATCATGTTAAACTATAAAACTACAGGCCACTTAAGCCAGGCAAAGTATGCTTAATTCTGAAATAAATAGTATTATCATATAATCAATGACATTTTATACACCAGTGGCAACTCTGACATTTCTAAATGTGAACATTCTTCTTCTCCAAATCAAATGAAACCATTTCTTGAATAATCTTTATCGTCCATAACAGAACTCAGAGAAAAAGAAAAATTATCAGAGCACTGCAACAGAGAGTACACAGGGAAAATTCATTCTCAGAATAATAGAGGGCAGGCAGTTTTGAAAATCCTAAGAAAAATAGTTAGTCTTCTTATGTCCCTGTACCGCACAGGGTTTCAGTAGCTGTTAGCAAAAATATTATTTTTACATATAAAAATACCTTGAAAGCGAGGAGAATGGAAGTGTGAACACTAAGCATTAACAGCTAGAGAACCTGAGAAGTCCCTGAAGTCATTATCAAATCTCTGATACATAGAAAGTAATGATTCTGCCACAGAACTGGGTGTGAGGAAGACAGCGTTAGGCACAAAAACTAGTAGGTAATAGAGCACCGTGACTAAGGGGACAGAGCCATTTTTCTTAACTATGTCTGTAAGGTGTGTAATTATGAGCAATGACATATAATTTAAATTAGATTATTTTAAATAATGTAATAAATTACCATATATTTGATTATGTAGGTTAAGGAAATCTTAACAAATTCGTGATGCAGTGAAAAGGATTGGTCCTGAAATACTGAGAATTATCTATTTGTGAAGTGATAAAGATGGAGGCAGAGTCCAGTCAATTATAAGAACTGGCCCTTCCCACACTGGGACCTATCCTGAATGTCTACAAAAAGCAACCAGAAGAAGCATTTCGGCCAAGTTTCCATCAGATATCTAAAACTGTGGATTTATTCAGGGGATGAATGAGAACTGCAATTTCTAAAGACGGATTGATCATGCTGTGGATTCTATCTAGTTTGAGTAAAACACACTAGAGCTTGTTATCACAGGATTGCACTGACAGAGAGAATGATAACTCATTAACTGTAACGGAGAGATAAAAGGACCCCACTCTTGAAGTGCCGTGAAGAATAAAAGAAAAGGAGAAGATACATGAGCTTGAGTAATTGTTGGCTCTAGAACAAGCCCTTTGCAGGGAGAAACTCCTATGGAGGGATATTCTAGATTATTGAATGCCTGATACAAGAGGATTAAAGTAAGTTCCCTTTTTGTAATAGGATTAGAATGTTTACATAGAGTGAGAGATCTGAGAATTAAGCTTTGACAGTTGAGCCTTGGGAAAAGCCCCTGCACTTGAGAAATGAAATAGGACCTGAAAAAGTTGTAAACACAACAGAATGTATTCTTTTTGAGGATTGGCTGCTGCAATTGCAGGCCTTGACTGTGGTATTATATTTAAAATGCAGAAATACAGAAAAGTATCAATAGTCAACACGCATATTTCCTTTAATAGAACGAACAACTTAATGTCTATTTCCAGTCTATTTTTACCATACAAACATTTAAAATATTCTAATATATGCATGCATTCTCCTTTACAAAGAGCTGTATAGATAAATTAGTCCCTTTGGAAGATTTCCTCCATCACTGACAGGTGCATTTTCACTCTCTTCAGCCTCAGAGGAAATCACTGTCACGTGCCTAGTGTGTATCATCCATGATAGGTCTATTCTTTGTTACTAAATAGTACCCATTATTCTCCAAATTAACTGTCCTAATTCTCCCTGTCATGAGGTATTATAGAAGTTATTTTCCTGTATCCCTAAATAATTTTCTAAATATGAGACATGCAAATAAAAATAAGATCACTCTCTCTTTTTATGTGTAGGTTGCTTTAGTGACTCTGATAAAAATCAGTGTGTAAGTGTGGGTTTATTTCTAGCTTTTCTATTCTGTTCCAGAGATCTATTTGTCATTTCTTATGTCAATAATACATTGTCTTGATGACTGGTGCCTTATGGTAAGTCTTGAAATTAGGTAGTAAATTCATCGACTTTGTTTCCTTTTTAATATTGTTGTCTCTTCTACTCTCCTTGCATTTCCATGTAAAATTTAGGCTCAGCATGCCTGTTTCATGCAATGTATTTCCATTCAGAAAGCCTCTTGGGGATTTGATGAAAATATTTTGAATCTTCAAATCAATTTTACGAGAATTGACATCTTATCAGTATTGAGTCTTCTGATCTATGGCTATAATATATCTCTACATATATTTATTTAGATTTTACCCAATTTCTCTCAGCAATGTTGTATATTTTTCAACACAGAGGTCCTGAACATCTTATGTTAAATTTATCTGTATTTTGTTGTTGGATGGTGATATGGTTTGCCTCTGTGTCCCCATGCAAATCTCATCTTGAATTGTAATCCTTATGTGTTGAGGGAGGGATCTGGTGGGAGTGACTGGATCATGGGAATGGTTTCCCCCATGTTGTTCTCATGATAGTGAGGGAGTTCTCATGAGATCTGATGGTTTTAAAAGTGGCAGTTTCCCCTGTTTTCTCTCTCTCTCTTGCTATCTTGTGAAGAATGTATCTGCTTCTCCTTCATATTCTGTCATTGTTGTAAGTTTCCTGAAGCCTCCCCAGCCATGTGGAACTGTGATTCAATATAAGCTCTTTTGTTTATAACTTATTCAGTCTCATGTAGTATATTTACGGTACTGTGAGAAAGGACTAATACAGATGGTATTGCAATGATTTTAATTTTCAATTGTTTACCACTAATATATACAGTTGACCCTTGGGCAACATAGGTTTGAACTGCATCTAGATCCAATTATAAGTGGATTTTTCTTGTAATAATTACAATCAGTTCTCTTTATCAAGAAGCTCCACATACACAACCAAAAGCTACTCAGTATTTGAGGGATATGAAATCCACATATATGGAGGGCTGACCTTTTCAATATTCCCAGATTCCATGAAATCAACTTGAGTTGAGCTGATTTTGGTATACGCAGATGTTCCCGGAAACAATCCCCCAAAAGTACTAAGGAATGACTCTCTCTCTCTCCATATATATATATGTATATGTAAGTATATATATATATATATATGTAAGTATATGTAAGTATATATAAAAGTACATATATACATTTTTAAAATTTAGCCTTGCATCCTTCAATTTTATAAAATTTGTGTATTAGTTCTAATAATTTCATACGTTTAGATTTTCTGTATAAACAATAATGTCATCACCAACTTGTGATATGTTTACTTCTTCCTTTTCAATGTTTATGCCTTCCATTTCTTTTTGTAGTCTTATTGCTGTGGTCTTACATCTGTAACACAAAGTTGAATGAAAGAGGTATTCTTGTCCTTCTCCTGATCTTAGGGAAAGAGCTTTCAGTATTTGGTCATTAAGTTTGATGTTACCTTTAGGGTTTTTAATCAAATTGGAAGTTCTTATTATAAATGGATACACAATTTTTTCAAATGATTTTTATCCTGTTGAGAGAATTATTGTATGGTTTTTTCTCTTTTATTGTGTTAATTTGTAAATCATAATTTTTGTTTCTTGGATCTTAAATAAACTTTTCATTTCTCAGAGAAGTCCTATATCTGTAATATATAGAGATGTGACTTACTAATAAGCTATTAAGTATATTGGGTGTATGTTTATGGGAAATATTTCTTGGTAATATTCTTTTATTTATATTTCTTGTGTAATTCTGTCATTTTGCTATTTAGGTTTATATTGGCTCTATAAAATAAGTTGAACAGTGTTCCTTGTTCTTACATTTTCTTAGATATTAGGGGTAAAATTGATATTTTCATTCCATAAATGATTGATAGAATTTATTAATGATATTTACCATTAGAAACTACCTTTATCATTTCTGAAAGATTATATTTTCTTTATATATGATATTATTTACCATCACCTGAAGAATTTTCTTTAACATGCATTATAAAGTACATCTGCTAATGACAAATTCTTGATTCTCTTTCATGTGCAGCCATCTTTATTTTGTTTTCATTTTTGAAGGATATTTTGCTGTACATAGAATTCTGGGGTCAACAAGTGATTTTAGCTTAGTTTTTATGCACATGATTTGGAGTCCACCTTCAGGGTCTTTTTTTTTTTTTTTTCTGGGTGGTTTACCTCTTTACATTTTTATGGATGTGCTTTCTCCAAATTTTGTCTGATTCTTAAAGCCAGAAAAACTACCTTTTCTATTACCTCATAGCACACTACATGGAACAGAGACAATCTCTAGTCATAGCCTTTCACTGGACTCATTTTTTTTTTTTTTTTTTTTTTTGGTGGGATGTCTAGCTTTTGTCTGTGATGTGCTATATTCAATAGGAATTTAATTAATTATATGAATCTTCAATTATTTTATAAATCGCTTTCTTAGTCTTTTCATCTTTTACCCATAGTATTATTTTTAAAGTGAGTTTTCAGATGGAATGGTATAGACTTTTAGTCTGTGTCAATTGTATTTTATTGGGATCTAACATGGTAGAAAAAAGGAGTCCTTTCCTTGTGGGCCAGAGAATGTTCACACGCATGTGCAAGTAAATTTTATCATATTCTTTAATTTTTTGTTATTCTACATCAACTCTACTTAACAGAATACTTCTTTGTAACTTTTGTAAACAATCTGTGGGTATACAGTAAGTGCATATATTATGTAATATATTAATACATATATTAGATGTTTTGATACAGACATGCAATGTGTAATAGTGATGTCATGAAAAATGGAGTATCCATTCCCTCAATAATTTACACTTTGTGTTACAAGCAATCCCATTATACTCTTTTAATTTCTTAAAGTGTATAATTAAATTACTATTGATTATAGTCACCCTGTTTTGCTAACAAACACTAGTGTTTATTCTTTACCTATTTTTTTTTTACTCAATGACCATCTCTATCTCCCCTACACCTTACCACTATCCTTTCCAGCCTCTAGTAACCATCCTTCTACTCTCTATCTCCATGGGTTCAATAGTTTTGATTTTTAAATCCCATAAATAAGTGAGAACATGTGATGTTTGTCTTTCTGTGCCTGGCTTATTTCACTTAACATAGTGATCTCCTGTTTCATCCATGTTGTTGCAAATGACTGAGTATCATTTTTCTTTTCATGACAAAATACTACCCCATTGTGTATGTGTACCACCTTTTCTTTATTCATTCATCAGTTTATGGACACTTAAGTTGCTCCAAATCTTGACTATTGTGAACACAGCTTCAGATGCAACAAAAATAGGAGTGTAGATATCTCTTTGATATACTGATTTCTTTTCTTCGGGGAATGTATTTAGCAATAGGATTACTGGATCATATGGTAGCTCTATTTCTAGTTTTTTGAGGAATCTTCAAAGTATTCTTCATAGTGGTTGTACTAATTTACATTCCCACCATTTGTGCATGAGGGATTCCTTTCACTCTACATCCTTGCCAGCATTTGTTATTGCCTGTCTTTTGGATAAAAGCCATTTTAAGTGAGGTGAGATGATATTTCATTGTAATTTTGATTTGCATTCCTCTGACAATCAGTGATGTAGGACACCTTCTCATAAACCATTTTGCCAATTGTATGTCTTTTTTTTTTTTGAGAAATGTCTATTCAGATCTTTTGCTCGTTTTTTGATGAGATCATGTTTTTCAATAGAGTTGTTTGAGCACTTTATATACTGTGGTTATTAATTTATTGTCAGACGGGTAGTTTTCAAATATTTTCTCTTATTCTGTGGTTTGTACTTTGTAATTTTTAAATAAAAGAGTGTGACTTATTCATTTAAATATCTGTCTTTTCTACATGCATTTGCAATGCCATCTTTTCCAATAATATTTTCTGTGCATATTTATGTCTTTTTACAAAAAGACAACCATTCCCTTTGGTATCAAGTAAAGCCTAGAAAACCTTTTATATTTTAATACATATTAATTTACTACAGAATTTTTGATAAGTGATTTTTAAAATGTACTTTAGCATAATACTTTTCAAACTTTGCACATCTCAGACTCTTCAGGAAAGCTTCTTAAAACAGATTCCTTACCCCTCCTCTAAAGTCTGATTCAGTGATTCTGCAGTAAAGACCAAGAATTTTCAATTATAAAATTTTCCCTAGTTACACTGATGCCAACTCTCTGAGCACCATACTTCAAGTAGCTCTGCCCTAGTTAATTAGACATTTCTTTGATTTGAATAGTCAAGTGGTTTATAGTTTTAATATTGTAAAAATATTTGACCATATATTGTTGGATGTTTTAAAAAATATTTTAACAAAATTTAAGTGAATACAAGGATTTGGTCATTTTAAAATATTTTATGCAGATTTTTTAAAGGATTTCATAATAAATATTTTAAACTTACAAGCCTAGTAATAATTGTTTATTACTATATCATTTTTATGAATTTCCATTATAATTACTATTTAATATTTATCAATTTGAACGGAAATTTGTATTAGCATTTTTGTTTTGTTTTATTTCATTATTTTGTTTTCTTAATTTCTTAATTTGTATGGTTCCTATTTAGTGTCACGCATATACTTATACGAGTTTATTGTCCATCTTTTTATATATTTGAAAGAGTGAATACATATAGAAATGTTTTAGAAAATTGGATGAGGAAAGATAGTATATAGAAAACCTCAGTGAGGTGTGCAATACATTGGATATTATTTCGTCCTAAATCAGAGCCCTGTTTTTCTCTGCAGAATCTAGTGAAATGGGTCATGACCACTCATTCCCAAAGCTAGGAATGAGTGAGGGATGGGACACTGCAAGCTCTCCACAACTGGAGAAAGGCACACTCTGATTTTATTCAGGACATTGTCATGGTGAGACACAGGTATGCTGACTAGGTTGTACAACTGCAATTGAGAAGAATACATTTTGCCAAGCCATACGGCTTCATATTCAGAAGCGAAAATTATAAAAAAAAAAAAAAAAAAAAATCACAAGTCTCCCTGAAGAAAAAAAAAACAACATTAGGTAATAAAAATTTCCAGGATAAAATGCTTTGTTTATTTAAGTGATGTGCTGCAAATTGCTGTAGACCCCGTTGATAAGGGCATTGTATTTAAAAGTAAACCACCTTAATAGAGAAGTTTCACACTACTGGAAATTTAATAAAAGTCTGTTTTTTAACATAAACAACAAACCTCCTATGTGCTTTTCTCAATTCAAATTTATGTGTACTGTTATGACAACATTGTACTGCAGAGTTGTTCATTTTATAACCATGTTTACAGTGGGATAGACACTACGAAAAATAATGGCAAGTGAAAAGGTGGTAATAGAACCAGCCTACCAAGTACAGAGAGATAAGATCTGCTGTGAAACTAAAGTTCATGAGGAAGATGCATTAAGTATTTGGTTTAAGAAAGGCAAGGCTGAAAAGATACAATAATTTGAATTCAACTGAATGCGTATATGGGCACCAGTTATCTTCAGTAGTCCAGAGTTCCAGGATCAGGCAAGGAATCTGGACAAGAGGTCAACATTTGATGTGGCTGTTAAATATAAAACCCAATTCTTTATGATAAGGTAGCATAAAATAGTCTGTACAAAATATATCTGTATTTATAAGTGAATGCCACAGTGCCAGTAGGATTCAGGCACAATATTCAGGAAGTATGTACATATAATCAGTGTCAAGCTAATCAATGTTGTATACCCTCTTGATAAAACTGTGGCAGGACTAAGGATTTTATTATGTTATCTTTCTGCTCTGCCAGGCCTGCAATGGAGCCTCTACAGCCTTTCCAAGTGGTTTTCTCATTTACTAAGCAATAAATCAGGGTCCTGATGACCCGACATGGCATGTTGTTATCTGTCATGTTGAAACATTTGTAGATTTGTTTTATCAGCCAATGCCCAGGTTGCACAATGATTGTCCACATCTGATCACATAGAGGCAGACTTGCAATGCATTCTTCACAGATGGAATCAATAAACACACAGATGTTTTGAAGTATGGAAGCAGGTTCTGTGTCAAAGCTTTCACACTTTGTATCTAATAGTAAGTAGGGTTATGCATTGTGTTCCGCTGTATTTTCTGAGATAAACCACTTTACTGTGGCAGCATACATAAACAGAAAGTTTGTAGAAATGCTTTGTAGCGCATATGAGCCAAGATCCAAATAGTAGAACATACATCACTTTGGGTATTTAGAACAGAGGGAATTTAAAGTAAGAACTGGTTACACCGTTAATAGGAGAGACTGAGAAACCAATTAGAAATACCCAGTTGGAGAGTATACCTTTGTATAACTTTAAACAGACGACTGTAGAGTCGAGAAGAACTACTGTGGATCTTATCCTTCCCAAGACCACTTATGAACATTGACTTAGAGATACTTAATAGTTATTGTCGTTCTGTGAGCCCATATAAACGTAATCTTCCCCATATATCCATATACAAGTGCATTCCAGTTCAATTACATAAAAAACATATGTATTAATAACTGGAGTAGGAACTATGATTCTACCTCATATTTGATCTTCCTAGGTAAGCTTCAGGGACTTGGAGCTAAACTAAGTATCTCCTTTACCTGACCAGATCTCTCTAATTCCCATTCAATGTGGATTCATGTCTTTGCTTTTGCAAATATATAAAGTGGAATTCACTACCCAAAATGCAGTTGCTAGTTCACTTTTCACTTCTACTGACAGACCGTGCCCAGGGTCTGGTACAGTGTCTGAGTCAAGGTGTAAATATTTATTTACAATAAATATTTGTAAAGGGAAAATAATTAAAATAATTAAATGTTTTATATCTTTGAAGAATTTCTAAAAAAAAAACAAAAATGACATAAATATAGAGGGCTTTGAGTAGGAGTTTTACGAGTAAGCTACAAACTTCACAGGGGAAGAGAATCAAGAATATCCCCAAGCATGTTTAGAAACTGTTAGATAGTAAAATGATAGGAAAGGCATCCCAATAAACTGAATAATGTTTGTCTAGTATCAAGAGGCTGGGTTTTGTCCTCCCTGAATACACCCAAAAATGCAAGCAAAAATGCAGTCATTGTGCATAAAATCAATCAGTTGTCTTCTTTTTGACTTAATAAGGAGGAATTGTCCTGAGCATATTTCTAGAATACCCACAGGCCTGATCTTAATCTGAGAGCCCTATGTGTAGCCAAGCATCATTGCTTTTACTATAGTACTCTATAATATCTATGGGTCTATCAATGTATCTATATCTGTACTTAGATTGACTTGCACAAAACTTATTTTTCCTCCTGTTTTTAGTGAGAGAAATTGTAAAGCTAAAGTGACCTCTCGACCCTTTGCTACTAGGATTCTGGATGTGATTAAGGTTCTGTCAGTTTATTTCACTCACATGAAATTTGATGAGCAGAAATGAGGCAGAGGTGACTCTCCTTGAGTTACTGACTGGTGGTGGCATAAACAATGCTGCTGTTTTTGATACAACAATGTTTATTATCCACTGTACTGCTTAATGGCAGTAACATATGCATTCAGACCCAAACTAGGAAACTGAAGCAATCATGTTAAGATCATGAAAAAAAAAGCCAAGCAGAAAGAAGACCCAGTACAAATGCTGTGAAACAAAGCCAGAAAAAAAGGCCAAAGTGGGTGTACTTTATGAATAGGAAGAAGACGGAGGGTGAAAAGCAAGACCATTTCCTGTATATCCTCACAGGCCATGGTAACAAGGAAAGATATTGCTTAACATTTAATGAAAAACTATTGGTAGTTTCCAAGAAAGAAGTAATATAATCTGATGTACATATTAAAAAACTGGCTACTGATGAAAGGTGGTCTATAGATAAACTGAAACAGGACACAGGGAGGGTGTTACTGTCATTTAGATAAACAAGGATGATAATTTAAATTAAGGTTGTAGTGGTGGAAATGCTAGATATTACTAATTCAGATTGCATTTTTATTTGTACCTTTGTGCTTACTAGTTTGAGGCATGATTCTCTATGTTTCTGAATTTCTTCAAATTTCTGTAATAATGTGTTACAATTTTCCCATAGTTGCATTCATTTAACTAAGATATAACAAATTTAGAGTAGCTTGATTTATGACATATTCCTCTAATGGAAATCCAAATATTTGTTAACTGTGATCAACCCTAAGTTATATTAAAACAGGAGATTTTGGACATCTAGATTTTTTTTTTTTTTTAATTTCAAATTCCTAAGGGGAAACACTTTCAATGACATTCAATACATAAAATTGTCAGCATTGAGTTCAGGGTTAAGGATGGACAAGACAAAACAAAGTGATACCTATTGCATTAAAATAGTATGTAAGATATGTAAAAAGTCTTATCTAATGGTATTAGTGCTCTGATGAATGTCTAAAATAATAAATATTATGACTTGTCATTTGGCAATTACAGGAAGACTTTTTTGAGTCTGAAGATTCTTAATTATGTTGAAGATGTTCCTTCTCTTTCTTTGAAAGCAGAAGAGAAAACAAATCTTAACTAGGCCCAAGATATAAGGATGACATATTATAACTAGGTATACTGCCTCTCATAAAAACAAAAATATCAAAAGTAAAAGGAATCTAATTACGAAATACTGTTCTATGGTATTTTCTGTGCTGTCATATTAGGGAGATTTGAAAGATGAAGTTAACTGATGTGGCATGGCAAAGCAAGCAGTTAAATATTCTCGATCTCTCTCTCTCTCTCTGGGAGTTGCCTGCCAGTCAAGTTATTGATTGCAAATGAGAATAATGCATATTGCAAGCCAAGCTGACAGAAATATCCTCACACATCATTCAATAATAAATAACATAGACTTGTCAAAACAGAAAAATATTTTCTTGAGACTTCAGTTTAATAGGTCTTAACGACTATAATCTATGCAATGAAACGTAGTATAGTTCCTAAAAGTAGAAAATTTGTTTGATATTTCTCTAGCTGTGTTATACAAAATGTGTGCTATAAATCTTTGTTGTAAGGTCTCTAATCATTTAACTATTCTTATTATTTGGATAAATGCAGGAATGTAGTTGTGATATTAATACACCATTCAAATTAAGTGTAAGTCTTTCTTGTTGTTTTAGTTTTTGCCTTTTTTATTTGAGTGTTCTTTCAACATCTGATGATTCCTGATGATATTTTCTCATGCTTATAAATGGATAATTAAAAGTTGAAAAGAAGCTCAAATGTGTAAACAGAGTTGACAATACTGATTAGTCTTTAAACCCACTATGCTCATTGAGATGAGACCAGGTTGCTTTATGTGAGGTAATGCATCTCGATCCACCTCAAAATCTTTATCTGTATGCTTTTTCTCTTGAACAGTTCAGTTTTCCCAAGAGGTACTCTAAGTTTTGGTTTGCTTGCTGTGATTAGCCGGATTTGGGTGTAAAAACGGAGTTTCATAAAGTGAGTCACATCAGCAGCAGCAGAATTTAGTGGACTCCAGGACAGAGGCTTTCTTATTCAACCTTCCTTGGGAATAAACTTTTCTGCAGGAGTGTAGAAGGGCAGCTCCTTAGCTAGCTAGTGATGAAGTTTATCAATTCCCTTTGTACACTTTCAAACAGTCCTCTTCTAAGCATCTCTCTTGAGCACATGCCTTCAGATAGCTGTGCTGCCTCCGAATCACCAGGCAGTTTTAGAGAACTCTGTGTAAGAAATCTGCAAGATTCTTGGACTATTCTTTACTAACTCCGGCCACCTGTTTAGATACTTGTTAGACAAAGAGATATATTTAAATCCCTTGTCATTTATTAATTGTATACCTACTTCTCTTTATGTAAATTGGCTGAGATTTCTCATCTGCGGCCAAATCTGCTAAGTATTCTTATATTTTTGTGCATTTATTTTTAAAAATACACTCACTTTTCTTCATTGGAATTGTGGAATTAGTAGACATAAACGTGTTCAAACAACAAGTTCAATAAAAATATCAATTATAATATTAATGTTATTAAAAATTATCTAGACATTTCCTTTTTTTACAATTTATATATTATGTCAAGTTATCAGTTAACCATTTACAATTTTTGTTCATATTAGTTTGTAACAATGTGTTCAAAATGCATATTTTGAGTGTTCTACTGAAATTTTAAAGTTTTTCTTCAGTGTGATGTTTTGAATTGGCACTTTCATGCATATAATATCTTTATTGAGATTTTATGTTGTATCAACACAAATTATCTAATGATCTCAAACTAATATTAGCTTGAATCTATTATTTCATTCTGTCCTTGGCTTTACTTATTTTTCCATTTTATTTTAATGCAAGGTAATATAAATCTGCATTCAGAATCATGAATGTTCTGTGGTTACAAATGTTATTTAAGAAAAACCGGTTTAAATCATGTATATTTATTTTTATGACAGATATACTCACTTCTAATTTCAGTGTCTTATTTCATTCTTTATTTTTCATGTTTCCTTAGCATTTCCTTCAGTGCATGTCTCTTGCTCTGTTATTGTTTTACACGCTCTTAAACTATTTAGTGGGTAGACACCCTACTTTAAGTGTTCTAGATAAAGAGTATTTATTAAGGACATACCTATATTAACATTTTATAATGATTAAATAATTATAATTGGAGTAAATATACTCAATAGCCTAATATTCTAATATTGATCTAATATCATCACCATAACTGCAATTAAGTCACATATTTTTTGCTCCTCATTTTTTTACTGTGCAAAATGACAATAAAAATAAATGACTTAGGATGGTCAAAGGATCTCTATCTATCTGAAATAAAAAGAGAATGCTACATTTATTGCTCATTATATTAACGGGAGCTATCCTATTTAGCTACAGTCTCTCTGAGAAGAGACTGCCATCTTGTAAAGACTTTTTAAGAAATTACAGAGTTCAGGGATTTGTAATGGAATAAGTGGGATAGCATCATCTGTAGAAGTATGTTACTTAGATAAGACTGTTGTTGATTGGTTAGCACTTAGAGGGATATCTATTGGACCGAGTCTGTGATTAGCTAATTTTGATAAACAAGGTGCTGTAATTGATTGGTTGGTATGCAAAAGCATGCTCAGTGAGAACAGTTTTTACTTATTGAATTAACAGGTTAAAACTGGTCTGGATTGCTGCTTGTATCATGGTTATAATGCAGTCAATCTTTTTTTCTAGAAGTGTAAAAACTTTCCATTTTCAGAAATATTTGAACAAACTGAAGCAAAGACTTTATATATAGGAATGAATAAATTGCATGGTTCATTCTACTACTGAATACACTACAGTTAATATCATCATTAATGTTATGACTAATTTTCAATAAAAATATAGAAACTTAGCAAAACTTTCCATGTTATGTCTCTACACTGTGAAATTATTATCTTAGGAAACTTCTGCTACAGTAAACGTTCTTCACCTGTAATGTATGTATCTGTTAATCTCTACAAATATATAAATTATTAATGTTCCTTTCTTTTCTTTCTACAGTGCTCTTTAGTTTCAATTCACACATTCAACAAACATTTATTATCAACTATGTAACCATATGCCTTATATGTTTTGATGTGTTGAGGATATAGCAATTTATACATATGCACAAATATATGCTGGGAGTTGGGTAGAGAGAAAGAGAAAGTAGAGTCCAACAAGGTAAAATCTCTTAACTAAGATGAATTACATAAGTTATTTATCCTTTAGTATGGTGTTGAGTGCTAAGATAAAATATATGATATTGTGAGTTTTGAAAAGAGTCATAGAGAGATGCCTTTTCAATATAGACATAAAATATGATTAGAGGTTAGCTAAGAAATGAATGAGTGGTTGGGAGAGGAGCAATTATTCCATTAAGAAGAAGGATTTTGATGGCTAAAATGATTCTGATGGCTAAAGTTGCATTTAAGCCACTGAAAGGCAGTCTGTGTGAACATACAGTAAAAGGGGTAAATGATAGAAAAAAAAAAAAGCTGAGATAATAGAAAGCCTGAAGCAATGTAATGACACTAATATTTAAAATGTGAGAATTGACTCAATTAAACTTAGATTCTTATTTGAACATAACGAGGTTGTTATGTGAGGAACAGATCATAAGAAAGTAAGAGAGAATCTGTGGTCCCGTCCGGGCATGGGAGCGTATTTTGGTAGCCACGTCGAGTAGGCACAGTTTTTCTGCTGTTGTAGCATAGAGATGCTGAGGTGCAGTAGCATGCCAGACCTACACTGAAGGCAGATTTTACAGGATTTGGTGATCAATTGAATGTAGGAAAATTTGCTATTCAGAAAAGGCCACTTTTCTGAGTAGAAAATTTGGAAGAGTCTTACTTACCTAGTAATTATAGCTGTAAGCAAAATGTGAGAGCAATTTCCATTAAGAGGTTTTTCTACAAGAGAATAATCAAGCTGATCTACTGAAAAACTTTCACCAATTTTCTCCCATCTTTTAACTGCAAATCAAGATAATGGTTTTAACCACTTCTTTTAAAATGTCTTTTTGAGCAATCCGATTTTGTTCTTGAGAAACCAATGACTTCACTTGAAACATTATAACATCTCTCCCTTTCTCTCTCAAAAACATTTTGTCCTTGCATCAAAATAGAATCTCACAAAATAGAAATAAGCTTTCAGTCAGTCTTTGAATCATCTCAAAAGTTGATTATCAATGAAATAAAGGTAGGACTTGAACAGCATTCAGGTCAACAAACCAGACTGTAAAGTAACAGCTGCAACTCATTTAAAAAAATCAGTTTGTGATCATTTGAATGTACTGTATTATACTAATTCTTAGAATTATATTAGGGTAATTAATATTGAAGTTAAAAATTGGTATAATACTAATAATGTTATACTAATTTTATAATAATACTGAAGTTGTGCACATGCTCACTTTTCCATAGAAAACACATAGAGCTGGTAATCAGCAGCTTCCCAATAAGGTCTCAGGAGTTGGGTAAATGGGCTTAAGCATTCACACTAAGAGCCAGAATGGTGGAGCTTAACCGGTATATGACATTCCTCTGGGAACACGATTGATGAGGGAAAAAAGTCTGAAGTGAGCATACACACAACTTCAGTATTATTATAAAATTACTATAATATTGTTAGTATCACACTAATTTTTAGAATTATAATTCTATTATATAATTTACACATAATTTAGACTGTCAAAATCATTGCACACAAAGTTGATTTTTCACTATTGAAGTTTCAACTTATTGAAACTTCATTGGCACCAATAAAAATATATATTTACTTTGGATACCTACAGACAACTACATCTAGCTCTGGTTTTCACTGATTCTTTTAATAATAAACATGAAATTAGCCTTTGTGAAGTCTATGATCATCAATATTTGTTATTGGCATGAAATGAATTTAGTAGCAATCTGATTATGCATTCCTAGAAATGGGAATGTTAACAGAGGCAATTTTATTCAGAATTTTCATCCTAAGTTTTTACCTTAGAAATTACTCTTCTTTTTTTGTTCAAATCCCTTAAAGTCACAATATTTTTCTGCCCATATGTTATTTAAGCAACCATTCCTACAAATGAGGAACATGCATCTCCAACTGCATTTCTGTTTATATGGCCCTTAATAATGTTAGAGTATGTAGGTAAGCAGATCTGAGGAGTTGTGTTAAAGGGCTCAAGCATACACACTAAGAGCTGAAATGGTGGAATTTAACCAGTGCATGACTTCATCTGGCAACATTTGACTGGTAAGCAAAAAACACCTCCTGTAAGCAGACACATAACTTCAGTAAACACACTGCACATGTGGCCCCTCCCAAGTGCTGTCAGGTCGCTGGACATGTGGACAGCCTACCCTAAGGGAAAAATCAAGGGAGGAGAAACAAACCCTAGAACTAAGCCAATATATAAAATCCCAAGTCCAGGACTGAATGGTGCACTCGAATCTCTCGAGTAGCCCACTTGGCCCTCTTCCAGGTGTGTTTGGCTTCCTTTTACTCCTGCTCTACAACTTTTTAATAAACTGTCACTCAGACTCTAAAACTTGTCTCAATCTCTCCCCCTGAGTTAAGCCTACTCCTGCCCTGCCCTCTGCCGAATTCTTTCCTCCAAAGAGGCAAAATCAGGTTTGCTACAGACCTGTATGGATTTGCCACTGGTAACAATAATATGAAAGAATTCTATCATCATTGTACATTACATGCATATATCAAAACATCGCAATGTACCCCATAAATGTATACAATTGTGATTTTTAATTTAAAGTAATATATTTTTAAAAGAATTTCACCATTATCTCATTGTATGCTAGTATGTATTCTTTGTTTCCCCAAGCATTTCTTTGAAGACAACTTAATCTTTGCAAAACTTATATTGCAGTATTCAGCACAAGGTTTTTTACCTGGTTTCCACTGGACACAAAATTTGTCTGCTGATGTGGGTAAAAAGGCTTCACTGGACATAAAATAAATTAGAAATCAAGAAGCTAAAGAAGAATAAATCTATGTTGCAGAATATATTCAAATTACAACAGTACAGTAGAATATGATTGTTTTGTTTGTTTGCAATATGGTTTACTAATGCACTTTAATTCAGAGTGTATAGTATAACCTGCAGCTATAGCTCTCCGAGACTGAGACCTTATAACAGCCTTATGATAATTGGAAATAAACACAGAAACACGTTTTACCCGCTTACTGTTACTCAGTTTACTGGTATTGATTTGGTTTTTTAAGCAAAAACATTTCAAAAACAAATTAAGTTAAAATGAACGAAAGTAGCAGGGAAAATAATACTAAATAGGATAGATCATACATATATTGAGAGGTGATATGAAGTAAACAGATTACTGCAAAAAAGGTTTCTGAATGCAGATAAAAAATGGAATAATAAATATTCATGCATGGTGAAAGATATCTAATTGTAAAGCCCATTTACTAAACAAGCTTCTTTCTATGTTACTGGTGAATGACACAAAAATACATGGCTCAGATGCTGAACTTCTTGGGCAGTCTATTCATGTCATGAAAATCTTCCCTGTGGCCTACTGTGAGCCATCCATGTTAGCAGTGCTGAGAATTTTAGTGATGCTGGACAACATCCCTGGCCTGCCTAACTTATTTCAGCATAGATTGCTCTTCCTGGCATAATATTTAGCCTCATAGAGAGATAGTTAGATGATAAATAGGTGAGTAAATAGACAGATAGTGTTTGTAGGAGAACAAATTATAAAATGGAAACTAAATGACACTAATGCAATGAATAAAGTATTAAATATATTTTTGTAAACTATTTTGGTTTGGAGATATGCCTGTATTATCTATTTATTCCAAGCACAGCTTAAAGACTGTAGAGAGAGCACAGAATTTTGATATACTACAATTTACTCTTCCCTTTATCATCTTAATGTACTTATAATCATTATTATACACTGTCATCAACCTGTCCCATACCAGAAATCTTTGTTCTCTAAGTACCACCTGACTTTGATCTTGAAGGTACTCTATTTATCCATCCTATAAGTTAGGAACACTTATAGTAGAAGTTGTATAATGAGCCCATAGTTAAGAATATATAATAAAATAAAACTTGAACATAAAGCTATTTCTTAAATTGTGCTGGTTATATTCCCAACCACCACTTCCTAAATTAATTGATGGTGGAATGTTGAAGGTCTCTACAATTATGCCATGTACATTATAAGTTTATTTACATATTGAGGAAAATTTGGATTATTGAAAGTAGGAAATTGAGATGGCTTATACTATGCATTGTACAATAATGTTTTACTACAGCTAAATGGAGAATCAATAAGAAGATGTTTTTAATTTAGCATTAATGTATTTTCCTTTATAATGAGTTATTCCAATGGAATTGTAAAGAGGAAGTCATTTTGTTTTCCCATGCTGTTGTTTCAGATTAATAGGTCATCAAATCAGGGCCTTGTAAAATAAAATTCACCCTATTTTATCATAAACCTTTTTACATAATAGTGTACAAAAAATTAATAGGGAGTATATTCTGGATAAAATCAAGTCTATAGATCAAAAAACTTTAGCCCATGTTTAGAAATTTGCTATGCTGCTGTAATGTGTGAAACTTATTATTATTTATCATTTGTTGTAGCCACACAAAAGTCAGAAAGAGGACAAGTTCTTGCCCTGGAGGCCTGCAATCTTAGGAAAGCAAGTTTAGCAAGTAAAGCAGTAGGAAAACGAATTGCTGCACATGAAACTTTTATTCCCATTTTCCCTTTATCTTAACCATCTGTTAAAACAGCAATTTGAAATGTAGCTTTGCTTTAGAGGAATGATCAGTGAGCTAGAGACCTTGCTGCCATAGGTATTGGAAGTTTTTATGCAGTAAAAAGGGTACCTTTGGGCCACAAAAAAGCATTGGCGAGCCATTCTTTCAGAAGGCAAGATTTTATGGTATTAAATTATTTTCTGTAACTTTGAATGACTCTGAAATACACAATTGATCACAGTGCCTATAACATTTCTGTTTCAATGGAGACATCTGCTCCATGTATGAAAATTGAATACAACTTCATAGATTGCACTTAGAGTATAAAAATACTAAAAATTGCTAGTAAGACCAGGAATCAGTAATAAACGAAAAACAGGAAAAAACTTCATGGGACATAGTGACTTTCGGAGAAAAGGAACTGGAACAGAAATGACATAGTGTAGAAAAGTGAACAGATTTACCTGGGTGTGAAGAAAGGGTAATTTGGGGAAGAAATGGGAAATAAACATGGAGTAATGGAATAACAGTATGGAAAATCTTAGAACCAGGGCAATGAGATTAGGAGCAACTCCTCTCACCCTCAGGAGAATGCATAAATCATATATATTTAAGGTAGAAATTCCTAGAGTCAGCCTCATATTAAAATAATTAGATTCTTCCTCAAGTACCAGATTTCTTAGTTTAATATCCTTGGAGGTTTTTAGGTGAATTTGATTTGTGTTAGACGAATCATAGTTTAGCACAGTTTTAATTAATAAAGCAGGAAAATATTATTTGTCTGTAATAGAGTAATAGGGATCATGGCCAAATACAATTACTGAATTTAACCATCCAGAAACACTCACACACACACACGCGCATGCACAAAGGGACACATATATATCTAAGTAGTGAGATGTTTTATTTAAAAAACTAACAAATCTTCAAATTATGTAATAGAAAATAGCTGTATATTATTTTCTCTACATATATAATTGTTATCACTATATGTAAACTGTATTGAATTAATATGTAAGAATATGATATATTTATTATTGTAATAGGTTAGTATGCACACAGCTTGTTTCTATGATAAATCTGTGTAATGTATTAATATAATTTTTCTGAAACAGACAATTCTAATTGCAATGCTTTGCCTTGTAATACTTCTTTGTAAGTTTTTTTCTTAACTCCTTAATATTGGAGTTGTGCTAGATAATATTCAGTAAAGCTCATTTCATTATTAATATATTGATATATAACAATCTATCTAATTATCATTTTGCATTTTTTCCTGTTTTTACAATTGTGAATTTTGCCTTTCTTTTTGACTCACTTCAGTGTTCAGAAACTATATATTTTGATACTTTTTCTTTGACCAAGGTATAGATATGCCTCAGTTCTACAATTTTCTTTCCCATATTCAATTACAGACATCAATATTGTATCATTGGTTGATACAGTGATATGGGTATCCCTGCATGGCAGATACTATATGGGGGCCTGTAGTTACAGTAGTGAAAAATTGATTAAGCTTCTGCTCTCATGGAGCACATTTTCTAGTATGAGAAACAGACTGAAAACAAAGACATGTGCTCATCTTTTTACTTAAGCCTAATTAATATAGAGATCATTTTTAATCATGCAAACTCTGAAATATGATTTATAGTAAACAATACAAGTCTCTGTTAATAATCCATGGTGGTGTAGTATGAATAGTGTGAGGGGCATTTATATAGATGGCATGGTTACCAAAAGCCTCTCTGAGGTTTTGACAACTAGCAGTTGGGAAGGGTGACTCATGCTGAGAAATGGAGAAAAAACATTGATATTATAAAGGAACGGAGGAACTGCAGCTTAGAGAGTTGTGGCGATTTGCATGCTTATTATTAGTTTGAAAAAAACTGTTTTGAAAGTGCCACTGCAGTGCAACGCTGGGCGCGGTGGCTCACACCTGTAATCACAGCACTTTGGGAGGCTGAGGCAGGCCAATCACAAGGTCAGGAGTTCAAGACCAGCCTGGCTGATATGGTGAAACCTCGTCTCTACTGAAAATACAAAAATTAGCCAGGCGTGGTGGTGGGCACCTGTAGTCCCAGCTACTTGGGGGGCTGAGACAAGAGAATAGCTTGAACCCTGGAGGCAGAGGTTGCAGTGAGCCGAGATCGTGCCACTGCACTCCAGCCTGGGCAAAAGAGTGAGACTCTGTCTCAAAAAAAAAAAAAAAAAAAAGAAGAAAGAAAGAAAAGAAAGTGACTTGATTGAATTGATTGACTTGATGCGCACTCTATAGATTTCATTTCAAACTTTTTCCCAACAATATCTTTATTTTCCTTTTTCAAATTTTCTGCTCCCCATTTTCACCCATAAAATTTGGATAGGTTTGACTTCTGGAGTGTAACATGAATGTCTTAAACCAACTATTTAATTCTATTATCTTGTTCACAGTGATTGGTTTAGGAAAGGTATTACCTGGTTCTGGTAAATGAGAGAGAATCTCACAATATCATGGGTACTAGAGGAAGAAATTTGTTTTATCCTTAGATAATGGTTACTGTCTTGTGAGAGACCACAGAACTGCAGCAAATCTAGAAGGGGTGGATGGAGACTTACTTAGAAGAGCCATAATACCTTTTGAAAAGAAAATTATCTTTATATTGAGCGTAATATACCTTAGTGTTTTATACAGATTTTTGTTTATATGGATTATCCTTATGGTTTATTTATATTGATTATATGGACGTTACAAAATACTATAGCAGAATGGACTTTCACATAATTATTTGTTTAGCCTATCTGTTTAATTTCAATTTTTAATTTTGTAGATACATAATAGTTGTATAAATTTGTGGGATAGATGATATATTTTGATACAGGCATACAATGCATAATAATCATATCAGGGTAAGTGAAGAATTTATCACCTCAAGAATATATCCTTTCTTTGTGTTACAAACAATCCACTTATATTTGTTTAGTTACCTTATTTTATTTATTTCATTTTATTTTGATACAGTGTTTCGCTCTGTCACTCAGGCTGGAGTGACACAAACATGGCTCACTTTAGCCTTAATGTCCTGGGCTCAAGTTATACTCCCACCTCAGCCTCCTGAGTAGCTGGGACCACAGGTATGTGCCACCATATCTGGCTAATTAAAAAAAAAAAAATTGTAGAGACAAGGTCTCATCATGTTGCCCAGGCTGATCTCAAACTCCTGACCACAAGCAATTCTCCTGCCTTGGACTCCCAATATTCTGGGATTACAGGCATGAGTTACCACACCTGGACTTTTAAAGATATTTTAAATGTACAATAAATTATTGTTGACTAGAATCATCCTGTTGTGCTGTCCAATCCTGGATCTGATTCATTCCACTCTTCCCCTCAATATTCTTTCCAGTCTCTTGTAACCATAGTTCCACTATCTCCGAGGGTTCAATCATTTTAATTTTTAACTCCCACAAATAAATGAGAACATGTGATGTTTTCTTTCTGTGCCTGGCTTATTTCATTTAACATAATGACCTCCAGTTCCACCTATATTGTTGCAAATGGCATGATCTCATTTGCTTGTATGGTGAAATACTATTTCATTGTACATATGTACTATATTTTGTTTGTTCATTCATCAGTTGATGGACAGTTAGGTTGCTTCCAAATACTTACTATTATATTAATTTCCTTTCTTTGTGGTATATAACTAGCAGAGGGATTGCTGGATTACAAGACAGCTCCATTTTTAGTTTTTTTCGGGAGCCTCCAAACTGTTCTGCATACTGGTTGTGCTAATTTACATTCCCACCAACAGCATATGAGGGATCCCTTTTCTCCACAACCTGGCTAGCATTTGTTGTTGCCTGTCTTTTGGATAAAAGTCATTTTAACCGAGGTGAAGTGGTAGTTTTGATTTTCATTTCTCTGATAATCAATGATGTTGAGCACCTTTTCATATGCTTGTTTGCCATTTGTATGTCTTCTTTTGAGAAATGTCTATTAGGATCCTTTGCCTAATTTTTTATCAGGTTATTAGATTTTTTCCTGTACAATTGTTTGAGATCTTTATATATTCTGATGATTAATTCCTTGTCAGATGGACAGTTTGGAAATATTTTCTCTCATTCTGTGGGCTGTCCCTTCACTTTGTTAATTGATTCCTTTGCTGTGCAGAAGTTCTGAACTTCATGTGTGATCCCATTTGTCCATTTTTGCTTTGGTTGCCTGTGCTTTTGGGATATTGCTCAAGAAATGTTTGCGCAGTTCAATGCCCTGAATATTTTCCCACAAGCTTTCTTTTAGTAGTTTTGCAGTTTGAGGTTTTGGATTTAAATCTTTAATCCATTTTGATTCTACTTTTGTATATGTCAGGAGATAGGGGTCAAGTTTTATTCTGCACGTGGATATACTGTGTTCCCAGCAACATTTACCGAAGAGACTATCTTTTCCCCAGTGTATGTTCCCTAAAACTTTGCTGAAAAGGAGTTCACTGCAGATGGATAGATTTATTTCAAAATTCTCTATTCTGTTACATTGGTCTGTATGTCTGATTTTATGCCAGTAACATGCTGTTTTGGTCTCTAGCTTTGTAGTACAAAGTGAAGTAAGGTAATCTGATCCCTCCAGTTTTGCTCCTTATGCTTCAAAGAGCTTGTACCATTCTGAGTCCCTTGTGGTTCCACATAAATTTCAGGATTTTTTTTTCTATTTCTGTGAAGAATGGTATTGGTATTTTGATAGGGATTGCATTAAATCTGTAGATTGTTTGGGATACCATGGACATTTTAACAATATCTATTCTTCCAATCTATTAACATAGAATATATTTTTTAAATTTTTTTGGTCTCCTCTTCAATTCCTTTCATCAATGCTTTAAAGCTTTTATTACAGAGATCCTTTACATTTTTTATTAATTCCTATTTTATTTATTTACAGCTATTGTAAATAGGAATCCTTCAATTTTTTTTACAGATTGTTCACTGTTAGCATATAGAAATGTTGCTGATTTTTGTATGTTGATTTTTTTTATCCTGCAAATTTACTGAGTTTATTTATTTGTTCCAATAGTTTTCTTCTGGATTCTTTAGGTTTTTTCAAATACGAGATTATATCTGCAAACACACATATAATTTGATTTCTTCCTTTTCAATTTGGATGCACTTTACTTCTATCTCTTGTCTGATTGCTCTAGCCAGGACTACCAGTATTATGTTGAATAACAGTGGTGAAAGTGGGCTTCATTGTCCTGTTCTAGATCTTAGGGGTAAGGCTTTCAGTTTTTCTTTGTTGAGTATGATACTAGCTATGGTTCTGTAATATATGACTTTTTTTGTATTGACATATGTTCCTTCTATACTCAGTTGATTTGATGATTTTTACCATGAAGGGATATTGAACTTTATCAAATTTTTTAAATTATTGATTGAAATTATCATATGGTTTTTCTCTTTCATTCTGTTTAATAGATTGATTTGTGTGTGTTGCATCATCCTTGCATGCCTGTGATGAATCCCACTTGGTCATACTGAATAGTCTTTTTAATGTGTGAAATTTGATTTGCTAATAATTTGTTGAGGATATTTGGAAGTTCATAAGGAATATAGATATGTAGTTTGCTTTATAAATGTATTTTTATCTGGGTTTGATATCAGGGTAATATCAGCCTGATAATGTGAGTTTGGAAGTGTTCCCTCACCCTCTTCTTTTCACTGAGTGGAACTGGTAGTTCTTAAAATGCTTGGTACAATTCAGCAGTGAAGCCAAGGATCTCAGCCTTTGCTTTATGGGACGATTTTTACTATGGCTTCTATCTTGTTAGTTGTTGTTGATCTTTTCAGGTTTTGGATTTATTCCTGTTGAGTCTTGGTAGGTTGCATGTTTCTAGGAATTTATCAATTTCTTCTGGGTTTTCCAATTTATTGGCATGTAATTGCTGATAGTCTATATTGAGTCTTTGAATTTCTGTGGCATTAGTTGTAATGTACCCTTTTGTGTTTCCGATCGCATTAATTTGGGTCTCTTCTCTTTCTTCTTTATTCGGGCTAAAAGTTTATCAATTTAATTTATATTTTCAAAAAAAATAACTTTTCATTTTATTGATCTTTTGTCCTGTTTACATTTATTTCTGCTCTGCTCTTTATCATGTATTATTTTCTACTTCAGTTCTTTAGTTTGATTTGCTCTTTCTATTCTACTTATTTAAGATGAATTGTTAGGCTATTTATTTGAAGTGTTCTTACTTTTTTGATGTAGGTATTTATAACTATAACTCTCTTCTTTGTACTGCTTTTACTGTATTTCATAGGTTTTGGCATATTTCCATTATCTTTGTTTCAAGATAAAATTTCCTTCCTAATTTCCTCGTTGACCCACTGGTCATTCAGGAGCATATTGATTAATATCCACATATTCATATAGTTTCCAAAATTATTTGTGTTATTGATTTCTAGTTTTATTCCATGTGGTAAGAGAAGATTCTTGATATGATTTCATTTTTTTGAATTTTTAAAGACTTATTTGTGACCTACAATTTGATCCGTTCTTGAGAGTGATCCATGTGCTGGGCAGAAGAATGCATATTCTGAACCTATTGAACTAAATTTTCTGGAAATTTTACTCTACTAGGCCCATTTGGTCTATAGTGGAGATTAAGTTAGAAGTTTCTTTTTCGATTTTCTGTCTGGATGATTTGCCCAATGCAGAACGTGAGGTGTTGAATTCTCCAGCTATTATTGTATCAGAATCTCTCTCTCTTTACCTCTAAGAATAAGAATCATTTTTATTTCAACATTTGCTTTGTCTTATCTAAGTATTGCTTCTGCTGCTTTTATGGTTTCCATTTCATGGAATATCTTTCCATCACTATATTGTCAGTCTATGCATGTCTTTATAGGTGTAGTGTATTTTGTGTAGGCAATGAATGTTTGGGTCTTGTATTTCTATTCATTCAGCTATTCTATGTCCTTTGATTGGAGAACTTAGTTGCTTATATTTAATGGTATTATAGCTAAGTCAATAGTTACTCCTGCCATGTTGTTATCTGTTTTCTGGTTGTTTTGTGATCAACTGTTCCTTATTTCTTTTCTTCCTGTCTTCCTTTTAGTGAAATAATTTAAATTTCACTATTGTGGTGGAATATTTTAAATTTTGCTTTTTATTTTTTGTGCATTCATCGTATGTTTTTATATTTGATGTTACCATGAGGCTTACATATATTATAACCCATTATTTAATACAGATAAACACTTACCACTGATTGCATAATCAAACAAAAAATCTAAACAAGAAGCAAAAGAAACTAATAAATACTGTACAGTTTAACTTGTCTTCCTGCTTTTTAACTTTTTGTTGTTTCTATTTATATCTTATTTTACTATCTGCATCTTCAAAAGTTGCCATTGTTATCATTTTTGATTAGGTCATCTTTTATTTTTCTACTTTGCATATGAATAGTTTACAAACCGAAATAACAGTGTTATAATATTATGTGTTATTCTATGTACTTACTATTGCCAGTGAGTTTTATATTTTTAGATGATTTCTTATTGTTTTTCTTAATATATTTTTCTTTCAGATTGAGTAACTCCTTCTGGCATTTCTTGTATGACACATCTGGAGTTCAGAAATTCCTGACCTTTTCTTTGTCTGGGAAAGTCTTCATTTCTTCTTCATGTTTGCAGGGTATTTTCACAGGATATAATATCCTACTATAAGTTTTCTTTTTCCATTTACACTACAATATGTCATGTCACTCTCTCCTGGACCCATAAGGTTTCTACTGAAAATCTGCTGACATATATGTTGGCACTCCATTGTATGCTATTTTTTCTTTTATCATGTTGCTTTTTAGAATTTATTTTTATACTTTACCTTTGAGAGTTTCACCATTAAATGCTTTGAGTTAGTCTTGGTTTATATCTTCTTAGTGTTCTATAACTGTCTTTTACTTGCTTATTGATATCTTTCTCTAGGTTTAGGAATTTCTCTGTTATTATCTCTTTGAATAAACTTTCTACCTCTATCTATCTGTCTCTTCTTTAATGCCAATAACTCTTAGATTTGTCCTTTTGTGGTTATTTTCTAGAGCTTGTAGTCATGCATTTTTCTTTTAATGATTTTTCTTCAATGTCCTCTGTGTATTTTGAAATAGCATACTTTCAAACTCACTAATACTTTCTTCTGATTGATCAATTATGGTATTAAGAAATTCTGATGCATTCCTCAGTATGTCAGTTGCCTTTGTTAGCCCAGAACTTCTGCTTGATTCTTTATAATTTGTTCAATCTCCTTTTTAAATTTATCTGATAGAATTATAAATTCATTCTCTGTATTATCTTGAATTTCTTTGAGTTTCCCCAAAACGGGTGTTTTGAAGTCTCTGTCTGAAAATCCTCATATCCCTGTCTCTCCAGGTTTTGTACCTTCTGCATTATTTATTTCATTTGGTGAGATGATGTTTTCCTGAATGATCCTGATGCCTGTGGGTATTAGTTTGTGTCTAAGCATTAAATATTTCAGCTTTTATTGTTATCTTCAGTCTGGACTTGTTTGTCCTCATCCTTCCTGGGAAGGTTTTCAGGTATTTTGAAGGGACTTGAGTATTAAAATGTAAGTTTTTGGTCACTGTAGCCATATCTGCATTAGGGGTACCTCAAGGCTAGTAGCACTGTTCTTCTTGCAGACTTGTAAGGATTGCACCTTGGTGGTCTTGAATAAAATCCAAAATAGCTCTCTGGATTGCCAGGTAGAGACTCTTATTCTCCTCCCTTACTTTCTCTCAAAGTAGCAGAGTCTAACTCTCTCTGTGCTGTGCTTCCTGGAGCTGAGGGAAGTATGACACAAGCACTTTTCTGTCTACTACCAGTGGGACTGCACTGGGTCCCACCTGAAGCCTGAAGCCAGCAGAGCACTGGGTCTCCCCCAAGGCCCTTATTAACCACTACCTGGCTACCACCTGTGTTTACTCAAGGCTCCAGGACTCTACAATTAGCAGATGGTGAAGCTAACCAGTCTTACGCCCTTTTGTATTAGTCTGTTTTCACACTGCTATAAAGAAACTACTTAAGATGGGATAATTCATAAACAAAACAAGTTTAATTGATTCACAGTTCCACATGACTGGGGAGGCCTTGGGAAATTTATGGTCAGGTGGAAGGCAAAGGAGAAGCAAGGCACATCTTGTATGGTGGCAGGAGAGAGAGTGAGAGACAGAGGAAATGCCACCCTTCTAAATCATCAGGTCTCCTGAGAACTTACTATCATGAGAACAGCTTGGGGGAAACTGCCCCCTAATCCAATTACCTCCCACCAGGTCCCTCCCTCAACATGTGAGGATTCCAATTTTAGATGAGATTTGAGTGGAAACACAGAGCCAAAACATATTATCTTCTCTTTACAGTGTCAAGTTTCCCGTTACCCTGGGCCCCAAGCAGATCCAGAGACGGTGTCTGGGAGCCGTGATGGGGAGCTGGAAACTTTAGAAATCTACCTGGTACTCTTCTGCTTCACCTGAGCTGACACTGAAACCACAAGACAAAGTTCTATCCACTCTTCCCTCCCCTTTTCACAAGCAAAGGAGTCTCTCCCTTTGCCCACCATCACCACAGGTCCACAGTGAGTATTGCCAGGATACTGCCAATATTCACTTATGATCCAAAGGCTTTTCAGTCAGCTTGAGTTGAACGCTTCCCATCCTCTGGTTCATGCTTCAGGACAGTGGGTTCTCATCTGGCTTAGGGTTGGTTCAGAAATGTCATCCAAGAGCCAAGTCCTGCAAAAGGGGAACCCAAAAACCCAGTTGGTGCTCTTTCCCACTGTGATCGAGCTAGTATTTAACCTGCAAGACACAGTCCTGTTAACTTTTTAATTGCTTTTTCTCAATTGGAAGGAAGGAGACTTTTCAACAGTTTCTAGCTACATTCCCTGGGGTTGGGAGAGTGGTGTCACAAGCACCCTCTTGGCCACCCAGGCTGGTTTGTCACCACTTTGCATGCACTGCAAGTCCCCTGCGTCTGAGTCCAGCACAACTCTGGGACTTGCTGAGTAGTTGCACTTCTTATGGCCTAGACTGCCTTTAAAGTTTATTTAGAACCCCAGAGCCCCTTAGCCTGTGGTGGCGAGGCTTGTCAGAATGTAAGTTCCAACTGCTGGGGTGGGCAATTCCTCTCTGACTAGGGATGGTCTAAATGTTCCCTATGTGGGTGTTAGCTGATTTCTGCCAAGTGTTGCTTTCTGTCATGACAGGGCAGCACTGAGTTCAGTGCAAGTCCCACAGTACCCTTTTTCCCTGAGGTGAACAGATTCTCTCTCCAAGCCATGTAGCTGCTGCTGGGATATAGGAGTGAGGTGGCATCAGCAATACAAGATTGACTTTCTTACCCTCTTCAGTGCCTCTTTCTGTGATCTGAAGATAAAACCAAGTACTGTGATCACTCATTAGATTTTTGGTTCTTATACAGGTTCATTGTTGTGTGGATAGTTTTTCAATTTGATGTTCCTATTGGCAGGGGCATGGTTGGAAAAAGGCTTCTACTTCGTCATATTGTTTTACCTGCTTTCAATCTATCTGTCTTTAATACTTAGTGTGGTTGATGTAATTTTTAACCTAGTATCATTTATGTTTTTATTTGCTAACTTATTTTTTATTTTGTATTTATTTTTTAATTCATGCATTATAATTACACATATTTATAGGGTACAATGTGATGTTACTTTACATATCCATGTTGTATAATGATCCAATCAGGGTTGTTAGTGTAACTGTTACCTCATGCATTTATCATCTTTTGGTGGTTGGAACATTCAAATTCCTCTCTTCTAGCTATTTTGTAAAATACAATATTTTACTGTTAACCATAGTCACCCTAGCATGCAATATAACACTAGAAATTATCTATCTGACTGTAATTTTGTACCTTTTGACCCACCTCTCCCCATCATTCCCTCCATCCTCCACTCCTAATCTCTGGTAACCATTGCTTTTATTGTGAAACACATTTTTAAGTTTTATTTATAGATTTTCACATACAAGTAAGTGTTTCTGTCTCCGGTTTATTTCATTTAACATTATGTTCTCAAGGTTTAGCCATATTTTCACAAATGACGAGATTTCATTCTTTTATATGGCTGAATGGTATTCCATTGTGTATACATACACCGTATTTTGTACCCATTAATCAATTGTTGGATACTTAGAATGATTCCATTTACTG
Organism: Trachypithecus francoisi; assembly: GCF_009764315.1. NCBI lineage: Eukaryota > Metazoa > Chordata > Mammalia > Primates > Cercopithecidae > Trachypithecus > Trachypithecus francoisi. Next base: position 46,419,163 of record NW_022681460.1, on the reverse strand, counting down.
ACTCATTTTTAATTGAATCAATCAAGTGTACAATTTACAGGTTGGACTATAATTATTGTAATAATATGCCTAGGTATCTACCTTAATATCCTTCTATATATAATTCTAAACTTTAGTATGCACAATCTAATGCAAATAAAAAGCAAACATTTCATCAGTTTATCAGTAGAAAAAAATGGCTTCCTTATTAAAAGCTATCTTCTTCAAACTTATAGCACCAATGATACTAAAAGTTGAGACATTAAATGTATTTGCAGTTCAAACAAAGAAGACAGTATTTACTATTATGGTTCAGTACTGAACTAAAGGTTCAGGAGTAAAAAGACAAAATAAGTAAAATGTAAGAAAAAAATAATATCAAAAGCTATAAAAACTAATGAAAATTAACTCAAATGTAGTAAAATCTTACTCATGAATACTATTATAAAAATAATAAACAACCTATAATCCAGTGAATCCAAATAGTGCTTTAAAGTACATATCACATCCAAAGTTTAACCTAGCAATGTTTCAAGGTTAATTAGATCACTTACAGTGTAACTGGATAACTTATTCTCTATTTGCCACTTCAGAATCTTTTCTTCCCTTCTGTGCCATATCCTAGATCCTGGAAATCTGACCTTCATTGATTGCATGACTTGCTCCTTGCACTGTGGCTTCAAGTTGAGTTTGTCTAATCAAAGCAGGTGACAAGGGAACAAGTGTGCTTATTTCCCCAATTCTTTTCTCTACAGTTATGGTTTTAGCAGGCTTTATTCCTCTTTAAATGACTGCAGCTCTCAGCAAGGAGTCAATTTCCTAGACTTGAATTTCTTCCCTGGTTCTAGTAACATCATTCCTTCTGCTTTTCACCTAGGAGAGGTAATGGAGTCCCTTGATTTCTAGTCTTTGGAGGCTTCACTGACCTTTGTTGCTTCTGTTAATCCTAACCACAAATCTATGTATTGAATAGTTTTAACAATTCTTATGAATGCTGTTATAAATTATTAGTGTATTAATGTACTTTATTCTTGAGGATTATTTTTGCTGAATTTAGTCATTTTATTCTATCTTAACATTTCATTTATTTTGTAATTTTAACTTTTATTTTAGATTCAGGGGTACATGTGCAAGTTTTTTACTTGAATGTACTTTATGATACTGAAGTTTGGGACACCCATGATCCTGTCATGCAGGTAGTGAGCATAGTAACCAACAGTTAGTTTATTTCCATGTTTTCACTCCCCTCCACTCCCCTTCTAGACGTCGTCGGTGTCTTTTGTTGCCATCTTTATGTCCACGAGTAGCCAACACTTTGCTCACTTATGCATGAGAACATATGGTATTTGGTTTTCTGCCCCTGCATTAATTTACTTAAGATACGGCCTCCAGTTTCATCCTTGTTGCTACAAAGAAGATGATCTTGGGCTTTTTAATGGCTATGTAGTATTTCATGATCTATTTGTACCACATTATTTTTATCAAATCCACCATGGATGGACACCTAGGTTGATGTCCTATCTTTGTTACTGTGGATAATGCTGCACTAAACATATAAGTGCATATTTATTTTTGGTAGAATAATTTGTTTTCTTTTAGATATATACCTTTTAAAGAGGTTGCTAGGTAGAATGATAATTCTGTTTAAAATTCTTCGGGAAATGTCCAAACTGCTTTACACAGTGGCTGAACTAATTTACAGTTCTCCTGACATGATTGGCTGTGTTCCCACCCAAATCTCACCTTGAATTGCAGCTCCCACAATTCTCATATGTTGTGGGAGGGACCCAGTGGAAGGTAACTGAATCATGGGGGTGGGTCTTTCCTATGCTAGTCTTGCAATAGGGAATAAGTCTCATGAGATGTGATGGTTTTATAAAGGGGAGTTTCCCTGCACAAGCTCTCTTTTTGCCTGCTGCCATTCATGTAAGACATAACTTGCTCCCCCTTGCCTTCCACCACGATTGTAAGGTCTCCACAGTTATTTGGAACTGTGAGTCTAGCAAACTTCTTTATTTTATAAGTTGCCCAGTCTTCGGTATGTCTTTATCAGCAGCGTGAAAATATACTAATACAGTTCCCAACAGTGTATAAGCATTCCCTTTGCTCTACAGTGTAGCCAGAATCTGTTGCTTTTTGACTTTTTAATAATAGCTATTCTGACTAGTGTGAGATTATACCTTATTATGGGTTCAATTTGCATTTCTCTGATTGTTGGTGATGAGCATTTTTTGTATGTTCATTCATCACTTGTATGTCTGTTTTTTTTTTTTTTTTTTTTTTTGTTGTTGTTGTTTTTGTTTTTTTTTTTTTTGAGACGGAGTCTCGCTCTGTCACCCAGGCTGTAGTGCAGTGGCCGGATCTCAGCTCACTGCAAGCTCCGCCTCCCGGGTTTCCGCCATTCTCCTGCCTCAGCCTCCCGAGTAGCTGGGACTACAGGCGCCCGCCACCTCGCCCGGCTAGTTTTTTGTATTTTTTAGTAGAGACGGGGTTTCACCATGTTAGCCAGGATGGTCTCGATCTCCTGACCTCGTGATCCGCCCGTCTCGGCCTCCCAAAGTGCTGGGATTACAGGCTTGAGCCACCGCGCCCGGCCTGTATGTCTGTTTTTGAGAATTGTCTATTTATGTCTTTTGCCCACTTTTTAATAGACTTATTTGTTTTCATTTGCTGAATAGTTTAAGTTTCTTATACATTCTAGATATTAGGCCCTTGTTGCATGCAGTGTTTGTGAATATTTTCTACCATTATACAGATCATCAGATTACTTTGTTGATCTTTTTTTTTTTTTTTTTTATAGTTCAGAAGCTCTTTAGTTTAATTAGGTCACATGTCAATTTTTCTTTTTACTGCAATTTCTTTTGAGGACTAGTCATAAATTCTTTCCCAAAGTTGATGTCCAGAGTGGTGTTTCTTAGGTTTTCTTCTAGGATTCTTATAGTTTGTGATCTTGCATTTAATTTTTTTCATTAAGTAATATTTATTTTTTAAATTTTTATAGGTAAATCATAGGTATATATATTTATGGGGTACATGAGATGTTTCGATTAAGACATGCAATGCAGAAGAAGCATATTATGGAGAATGGTGTATTCATGCCCTCAAGCATTTATTCTTTAAGTTACAAACAATACAATTACACTTTTCAAGTTATTATAAAATGTACCATTAAGTTATTGCTGACTTGAGTCACCCTGTTGTGCTATAACATAGTAGGTCTCATCCATTCTTTCTATTTGTTCTTGTATAAATTAACCATCCCCACCTCCCACTGCACCCCTCACTACCCTTCTCAGCCTCTAGTAGCCATCCTTTCACTCTTTCTGTCCATTAGTTTAATTATTTTCATTTTTAGATCTTAAAATAAGTGAGAACATGTGATGTTTGTCTTTCTGGGTATAGCTTATTTTATTTTACATAATGGTTTCCAGTTCCATTTATTTTGTTGGAAATGACTAGATTGCAATATTTTTTATGGTTGAATACTACTCCATTGTGAATATGTACCATATGGTATCACATTTTCTTTATCCATTCATCTGCTGGTGGACATTTACGTTGCTTCCAAATCAGCAGTGATGCAACAAACATCAGAGCGCAGATACATCTTCAATATACTGTATAATTTCTTTGGGTTATACACCCAGCCAGGAAATTGCTGAATCATATGGTAATTCAATTTTTAGATTTTTGAGGAACCTCCAAATGGTTTTCCAAACTCACCTCCTTTGATTAGTTTGTCTAATCTATTAGTTTGTCTAATCTAATCACGATTCTCCATAGTGGTTGCACTAATTTACATTTCTACCAACAGTGCATAAAGGTATTTTGCCTCCACATTCTCTCCAGAATTTGTTATTGTTTGTCTTTTGGATAAAGGGCATTTGAAATGGGGTGAAAATAATATCCTCTTGTTGAACTGACCTCTTTATCATTATGTAAACCACTTTGTCTCTTTTTATAGTTTTAGTATTGAAATCAATTTTTTCTGATACAAGAATAATTATTTCTGCCCTCTTTTGGTTTCTGTTGGTCTGGAATATCTTTCTCCATCCCTTTATGTTCAGTCTATGCGTGTCTTTATATTTGAAGTGTGTTTCTTGTAGGCAATAGACCAATGGATCTTGTTTATTGATCCATTCAGCCAGCATGTATCTTTTGATTGGAGGCTTTAATCCATTTACATCATTGCTATTATTGATAAGTAAAGGCTTACATTTTGTTATTTGTTGTCTGGTCTTTACTTTTTTGTTTTATTTCTTTTTATATTCCTCTAGTGAAGGTGATTTTCTCCGGTGATATTGTTTGCTTCTTGCTTCTTATTTTTTGTGTATCCATTGTATTTTTTTGTTTCAGGTTACCATGAAGCTTGCAAATAATATCTTATTATCCATTATTTTAAGATCATAACAACTTTTAATGCTATTTACATAAACAAGCAAAAATAAAACTAATAAGGGCCCTATGCTTAACTTCATTCCTCCAATTTTTAACTTTTGTTGTTTCTATTTATATCTTATTTTATTGCCTAGGTCTTGAAAAGTTGTTGTAGTTATTATTTTTGGTCGGTTCATTGTTTAATATTTCCACTTAAGATAACAGTAGCTAACACACTACAGCAACAGTGTTACAGTATTCTGTGTTTCTCCGTGTACTTATTACTACCAATGAGTTTTATACCTTCAGATAATTATTTATTGCTCATTAATGTCCTTTCCTTTCTGACCAAAGTACTCTCTTTAACATCTCTTGTAAGATAGGTCTGGTATTGATGAACTCCTTCAGCTTATCTGGAAAAGTCTTTATTTCTTCATTTATGTTTCAAGAATATTTTCACGGGATATACTATTCTAGAGTAAGGTTGTTTTTCCCCCTTTCACACTTTAAGTACGTTATGCCATTTTTTCCTGGTCTGTAAGGTCTCCACTGAAAAGAATGCTGTCAAATGTATTGGAACTCCATTGTATGTTATTTATTTCTTTTCTCTTGCTGCTTTTAGAATCATTTCTTTATCCTTAATCTTTGAGAGTCTGCTATGTCTTTGGTTTTTTTTCTTGCTTTTTCTTTTTCTTTTTTTTTTTTTTTTGAGATGGAGTCTAGCTCAGTCACCCAGGCTGGAGTGCAGTGGCGCGATCTTGGCTCACAGCAAGCTCCGCCTCCCAGGTTCACACCATTCTCCTGACTCAGCCTCCTGAGTAGCTGGGACTACAGGTGCCCGCCACCACGTCCAGCTATTTTTTTTTTTATATTTTTAGTAGAGACGGGGTTTCACGGTGTTAGCCAAGATGGTCTCGATCTCCTGACCTCGTGATCTGCCCTCCTCGACCTCCCATAGTGCAGGGATTACAGGCATGAGCCACCATTTTTTCTTGTTTTTAAGAGCACATATTTTATTTAAAAAAATTTTTTATTATATTTTAAGTTCTGGGATACATGTGTAGGTTACGCAGGTTTGTTACATAGGTAAATGTGTGCCATGGTGGTTTGCTGCACCTATTAATCCATCACCTAGATATTAATCCCCACATACATTAGCTATTTATACTGATTCTCTCCCTCCCCCTGCATCCCCTTCCACTGACGGGCCTTAACGTGTGTTGATCCCCTCCCTGTGTCCACATGTTCTCATTGTTCAGCTCCCACTTACAAATGAGAACATTTGGTGCTTGTTTTTTTTTTCTGTTTCTACGTTAGTTTGCTAAGGATAATGACTTTGAGTTCTATCTATGTCCCTGCAAAGAAAATGATTTTATCATTTTTTGTGGCTGCCTAGTATTCCATAATGTATATGTACCACATTTTCTTTATCCAGTCTGTCACTGATGGGCATTTGGGTTGATTCAATGTCTTTGCTATTGTGAATAGTGCTGCAATGACATATATGTGCATGTATATTTATAATAGAATAATTTATATGCCTTAAGATGTATACTTAGTAATGGGTTTGCTTGGTCAAATGGTATTTCTAGTTCTGGTCTTTGAGGAATCACCAAACTGTCTTCCGCAATGACTGAACTAATTTACAACTGTGTAAAAGTGTTCCTATTTCTTTACAGCCTTGCCAGCATCTGTTGCTTCTTGACTTTTTAATAATTGCCATTCTGACTGGCTTAAGATGGTATCTCAATGTGGTTTTTATTTGCATTTCTCTAATAATTAGGAATGCTGAAGTTTTTTTTTTTTTTTTCATGTTTTTTGGCCATATAACTGTTTTCTTTTGAGAGAAATGTCTGTTCTTGTCTTTTTTTCCCTACTTTTTAATGGGGTTGGGTTTTTGGTTTTTTTTTTTCTTTGTAAATTTGTTTAAGTTTCTTATAGATACTGGATATTAGATCAACTTCAAACTATACTACAAGACTACAGTAACCAAAACAGCATAGTACGGGTACCAAAACAGACATATAGATCAATGGAATAGAATACAGATCTCAGAAATAAGACCACACATCTACAACCACCTGATCTTTGACAAACCTGACAAAAATAGCAATGGAGTAAGGATTCCCTTTTTAATAAATGGTGTGGGGACAACTGGCTAGCCATATGCAGAAAGTTGAAACTGGACTTCTTTCTTACATCTTATACAAAAATTAACTCAAGATGGATTACAGACTTAAGTGTAAAATCCAAAACTATAAAAAAGCCTACAAGAATGTCTAGGCATAGGTACACACAATGATTTTATAATGAAAATGTCCAAAGGAATTGCCACAGAAGCAAAAATTGACAAATTGTATCTGATTAGGCTAAAGAGATTGATTTTTGAATGCCTTGAGGTAGTCTTCTTTGGGTTAAATCTACTTGATGTTCTATAACCTTCTTGTACTTTAATATTGATATATTTCTCTATGTTTCAGAAGTTATCTGTTATAAACTTTGAATAAACGTTCTACCCCTGTATCTTGATCTATCTCTTTTTTAAAGCAAATAACTCCTAGATTTGCCCTTTTGAGTCCATTTTGTAGATCATATTAGTATGACTTTTAAAAATTATTTTGTTTTCTCTGACTGTGTATTTCAAATAGCTTGTCTTAAAGCTTACTATTTCTTCATTTTGCTTGATCAAGTCTGCTATTAAAGAACTCTGACGTATTCTTCAGTATGCCAATTGCATCTTCCAGCTCCAGTATTTCTGACTGTTTTTTCTCATATATTCTTTTCATCTCTTTGTTAAATTTATCTGATAAAATTCCGAATTTATTCTCAGGGTTATCTTAAATATCTTTGAGTTTCCTCAACACTGATATTTTGAATTGTCTGTCTGAAAGGTCACTTATCTCCATTTCTCCTGGATTGGTCCCTGGTCGCTTATCTAGTTCATTTGGTGAGGTCATGTTTTTCTGGATGCTGTTGATGTTAATAGATGTCTGGGTATTGAAGGATTAGGTATTTATTGCAGTCTACAAATATTGCAGGTATTTGCAGCCATCCTTTTGGGAAGGCTTTCCAGATACTTAAAGGTACTTGGGTGCTGTGATCTAAACTGTATATGCTTAGGGGGCACCCCAAGCCTAATAATGTTGTCATTTTTGCAGTGGCATAGAGGTACAACCTTGATAGTCTTGGACACAATCTGGGAGAATTATCTGGGTTACCAGGCAAAGACTCTTGTTCTTACTTTACTTTCTTCAAAACATACAGAGTCTCTCTCTCTCTCTTTCTCTCGGTTCTGTGTCACATAATTCTGGGAATGAATTAACACAAGAACTCCTGTGGTCATCACCACTATGACTGTGCTGCATCAGACCTGAAGCCAGCACAGTACTGGGTCTTGCCCAAGGCCTGCTGTAACCACTCTCTGGCTACTGCCTATGTTTGCCCAAGGCTCTGGGGCTCCACAGTCAGTGGTGACAAAGCCATCCATGTCTGTGTCCTTCTTTTTAGTGTAGTAAGGTCCCCCAGTTCCTAGGTGGGTCCAGAGTACTGTTTGGGAGTCAGGTAATAGATTTAGTAACCAAGAAGTTTACTTGGTGTTCTATTGTACTGTGGCTGAGCTTGCACTCAAACCACAAGACGCTGTTCTTCCCACTGTTTCCTCCCCTTTCCAAAGTCAGAGGACTCTCACCTCATAGCCATCATCATCCCAACCCATGAGGAGTGCTGTCAGACTGTGGCCATGGTTCCATGAAGGCCTACGGTCTCTTAAGTCAGCTTGTGGTGAATGCTGTATGGCCTGGGACTCACTCTTCAGAGAGGTGGGCTCCCCTTTGTCCATGTCAGGTTCAGAAATTCCATCCAAGGGTCAAGTCCTAGAATCAGAGGCCCCAAGAACCTGCTTGGCGCTTTACCCCATTATGGCCATGCTAGTATGTAAGGTGAAAAACAAAGTCTCCTTTACTCCTTCCTCTGCTTTTCTCAAGCAGATGGTGCTTTGTCCCATAGCTACTACAGCTGGTAATGTGTTGAGTCTAACCTGAAACCAGCAAGTCTCGGAGGCTCAATCAGGGCTCTCACTGTAGTACCTGGGTAAGTTGCTTGTTACTCAGTACCCAAGAGCTCTTCAGTTAGCAGGTGATAAATGCTGCCAGGAATGGATTCTTTTCTTCAAGCCATCAGGTTCCCTTCTGGGTCAGTGTGTCCAGATGTTTTATCTGGGAGCTAGGGCCTTGAATAGGGGTCTCAGGACTCTGGCTGGTGTCTAATTCTGCTATGGCTGAGCTCATATTCTAGATGCAAGAAAAATTTCTCCCCCTGTTCCATCTTCTCTTCCAAGAAGAAAGAAGGAGTCTTTTAGGGGGTAGTGAGCTATGCATCCTGGAGTTAGGGGAGGGATGATTCTAGCACTCCCTTGGCGGCCCAGCTGGTGTCTCAGTGTGCCATATGACCCCCAAAGTCCACTGTCTTTGGGCTTAGTTGATTATTAGGGCTCAATAAGAGTTGGAATCCTTATGGCCTAGATTGCTTTTGCAGGGACCATTGAAAACAATATGCTAAGAATGGATAAGGCTCAAGGACAGTATCTCTAGCTAGTTGCACTTTTAATGAACTCCAGTAGTCAAGGATACTATCTCTAGTTGAACTTTTTAATGAACTCTAGTAGGCGCCAAGAAGGCAGACAAAATAAGAAAGAACTTAGAGACAAAGAACTAAGCAGAAGGTTATATCTGGGTGCAGAAAGTTTGTTTTGCATTGTGTTATTGCTGCTGACGTGGGATTTATGGAGTATAAATAAAGTGAGGCGGAGGCTCTAGGCGCGGCCGCCATGTTCTCTGTTTGTCTTTGTCTCTTGTGTCTGTTCATTCTCCACCACCCCCGGCCGGGCCCCAAGAAGTGGCGCATCGAGCAGGGTGCACAGGGTGAGTAGTGGGGAACAAGAAGGGGAACCCCCTAGGAGCGGGTAAAACCCGGGAATTGTTAAGGGGAACCTTCTTAAGCTTTCATTATGGGGAATTCCACTTCCTTGGCCTCAGAATATTTAAGATTATTACAAGGGCTTCTACTTTCGATTGGGGTTGATGCAAAAGAGAGAACTTTGCGGAAATTGTTTGCTCATGTGGAACAACATTGCTCTTGGTTTCAATATCAAACTGAAGTACAATTAAATAAGCGAGAGTGGCAACAGGTTGTTAAGACCCTTCGTCAAGCGCATCAGCACGGCGATGTAATGTCAGCACCTTTGTGGGCCTTTGTGCCTCTATTACTCAGGCTTTGGAGCTCTTAGAGACAGACTCTGAAAAGGGAGAAGGCAGGAATGAGGAGTTTTTGAAGTCTCCGATAGCCGTTTCCCCTCCTTTAGATAATTCTGTAACTGAAGGAGAAGGTCCTTTGTGTGATAATGTGTCTCATGAAAAGGAATCAGAAATTCAAAAGGAGCTTCAGTGGGTTGTTCAATTGTTACAACAAATTTTACAATTGCAGTTATCTCTCCCTCAGCCTTCTCCTCCACCCACTCCTGTTTTTACTTTTCCCGTGGTTCATCCACCCCCATCAGTACCTAAGGCGGAGGAGGAGGACAGTTTTCCCCTACTGCCACCGCCACCGCCACCACCGGTGGAAATGCTGCCTCCTTTAGGCACAGTGTTTGCTGTTCCCACTTCTACTGCCAAAGCTGTAATTAAAGTATTGGATTCTCAAGAGGATGAGGATCCTCTACAATTGTTCCCCATTATTAGGCAACCTTTTGGTCCTAATGACCAATTTCCTCAAGGGGTATAAATGTGCAGTATAATGTTCTTCAATTTAAATTTCTTAAAGAAATGAAGGCAGCTGTTGCTAATTATGGCCCTCAATCTCCTTTTGTCATGGGGCTTCTAGATTCTTTCTCCTCTGATAATTTGTTTTTGCCTCTTGCTTGGGAGACTTTGGGGAAGGCCGTTTTGGACGGCTCTCAGTGGCTTCAGCTATGCAGTTGGTGGCTGGAAAATGCCAAAGAACAGGCCCGCCGTATTGCTGCTAAAAATCCTCCAGGGCCAACAGAGGAGCAATTAACAGATACTGGTCAGTTTGCTACCGTAAGGGCTCAATCTGGACTCGATGATATGGCATTAGCACAAGTTAAAGGACTGTTTTTAAAGGGTTGGTGTAAAGTAGAATCATCGGGGAAAGCTGCCTTGTCTTTTGTTAAGGTTTTGCAGAGTGCCAATAAACTTCATCTTGATTTTGTTGCTCGGCTCCAAGATGCTGTAATAAAGACTGCGGGTAACGGGGCAGCAGGCAAAATCCTGGTAACCACACTAGCTTTTGAGAATGCTAATCAGGAATGTCAGAGGTTGTTGTGTCCTCTAAAAGCTGCTGGAAACTTACAAATAGAAGATATTATTAGAGCCTGTGCAGGAGTGGGAGGGGCTGCCTACAACGCTCAGTTGTTTGCTGGAGCTTTATCTAAGGCATTCATGGGAAAAAAGGAAGTTTGCTTCCAATGTGGAAAGACCGGTCATTTTAAAAAAAAGGAGTGCCGTAAGTTATCTAATAGGAGTGACTCCTCCAAAGTAGAATTTTAAAAGCTTCCTACTGAGCCCTGTCGTCGTTGCGGCAAAGGGCGACACTGGACTAATGAATGTCACTCTAAAGTGGACAAAAACGGTAATTCTCTCACCTCCGGATCAGGAAACTTGCAAAGAGGCCCTTCAGCTTGGGGCAACAACAACAATACAAGCCCTCTTCATTTGCAATTTCCAGTCAGCTCGGGGGTCCAGCATCAGCAAGCCATTCAATCAATGTTAACTCCCAATTTTTAGTAGCTCAGCTTTTTTCTGCTACTTCTGGTAGTGCTGCTGCTGATGTTGTTACTTTGCAGGCCATTGAACTCACACCAGAAATGGGGATTGTTAAATTGGCTACAGGTGTTTTTGGGCCATTACCTCCACATACTGTTGGATTGCTTATAGGACGCAGTAGTAGCATTTTACAGGGTTTACAAGTTCATTTGGGTGTTATAGATTCTGATTATAAAGGGGAAATTCAAATTATGGCTCAGGCTCATAAACCTATATCCCTGAAAGAGAGGCAGCGAATTGCACAACTCCATGTACTACCCTATTTTCAGTTTCCTTCACGGAGGCAAGAAAGAACCGGAGGTTTTGGAAGCACGGGTAAACATATTTTTTGGGAAACTTTAGTAACTCAACAAAAACCCTTATTTCCCCTCGAAGTAGAGGGACAAATTTTTCAGGGCTTGGTCGACACTGGAGCTGACGTTTCCATTATTGCTTCTGATCAATGGCCTTTGCAGTGGCCTAAACAGCCTGTTGCTGTTTCTCTTACAGCATTAGGATCCGCCTCTGAGGTTTATCAAAGTTCTCAATCCTTAAATTGCCGAGGGACGGATGGCCAAGTGGCCCAAGTTCAGTTTTATATTGTTCCTATTGCCCTAAATTTATGGGGGTGAGATTTATTGCAACAATTTGGAGCTTTTGTTTCCATTCCTCATGTCTCTAATTCTGCCAAGAATATGATGTTCTGCATGGGCTACAATCCCCTTGAAAAATCTTTAAACATGTAAACACTGTTCAGCAGCCTCAAGCCCTTCCCTTGACATGGAAAACTAATATTCCTGTATGGGTTGAACAGTGGCCTTTAACACGTGAGAAGCTGGAGGCCTTGGAAAACTTGGTTCAGGAACAATTATCCCTAGGTCAGATAGAACCTAGTACTTCTCCATGGAATTCCCCTGTCTTTGTGATTAACAACAAAAAAAAAAACACACACACACACAAACAAACAAAAAACCACAAACAAACAAACAAAAGAAACGGTAAATGGAGACTATTGACAGATCTTCGTGCTACTAATGCATGTATTCAACCCATGGGATCCTTACAACCTGGCCTTCCTAACCCTTTTATGATTCCTCAAGATTAGTTACTCATGGTTATTAATATAAAGGATTGTTTTTTCTCTATTCCTTTGGATCAAAAGGATTGTGAGTGTTTTGCCTTCTCTGTCCCTGTTTTTAATAATTTTCAGCCACTTTCTCGATATCAGTGGGAGGTTTTACCTCAAGGTATGTTAAACAGCCCTACCTTGTGTCAAGAATTTGTCCATCGGGCTCTGGATCCTGTTCAAAAGTGTCACCCTTCTGTTCTTTTATATAATTATATGGATGACATTCTTCTTGCTCCCGATATATTATTGCTTGTGTCCAAAAGCCTTACCTATTGTTAGCAGGGAATTTAACATGGGATAATGATACGGGGATTGTTAATTGTAAAGATACGTGTACATTTTTGTCTTGCCTCAATCATTCCTGGTGGCGCAGTTTTCCAGGGGATATTTATATCCTCAGGGCTCGTAAGGAAATTTGGCTACCTGGTGTCCCGACCTGCAGGACAGTCGAACGGGCCCTGGAAGGGGGAGTGGGAATGGAGGAGACAAGAAAACACAAGAAATGGAGACAAGACAAGTAGCCTGATCAAGTCTCGTTTATTGAATGCAGGGTCATGCCTTATATAGGCTGGCAGAGGAAGAGGTTGGGCCAGGGCGGTGACGGGGGGCCGGGTCTTCTCAAATTACAATCGCGCATGCGCCGTGGGTTTGTACTTTTCCCGGGCGCGGGATCGCGCCTGCGCCCTAGGCTGCATATCTTCCTGGGCGGGAAAATGTTTCCGCGCGCGCGGGAACAGTTTGGGCGCACGCGGGAACAGTTTGGGCGGCGCGGGAAAAACTTAGGCGCGCACGGGAAAAGCTTTGGGCGCGCGCGGCAACAGTTTTGGCGCGCGCGGGAAAACTTAGGCGCGCGCGGGAAGGGTTTGTAAATAAAGAACCCGGGAATGTGCCGTCCTGTCTCCGCTTTGCGGAGATCAAGCAACAGAGGTCGGCTAATTCCGGGCCTCATGGCTCCGGACAGGGGCGCCCAACGTGGGGCTCGAACCCACGACCCTGGGATTAAGAGTCCCATGCTCTACCGACTGAGTGTATGGCTGTAGCCACATATTTTTGACACAAGGTGGGACTGTTGGCCATACCTTGAGGTAACACTTTCCATTGGTATCGCTTCATTGGTTCTTTGAAATTTATAGATGGTAAGCTAAAGGCGAATCTTTTTTGGTCAGTAGGATGAAGGGGAATTGTAAAAAAGCAATCCTTAAGGTCTATGATAATTTTAAAATATCCTTGAGGGATTGCTACCGGAGAGGGTAGCCCTGGCTGCAGAGCACCCATAAGTATCATAGTAGCATTTACTGCTCTTAAATCTTGTAAGAGTCTCCACTTTCCGGATTTCTTTTTTATGACAATATGGGGGTGTTCCAAGGAGAGTTGCTTTCTATAATGTGTCCTGCCTCTAATTGTTCCTGCACTAGCTGTTGGGCAGCGGCAAGCTTCTCATTGGTTAGTGGCCATTGATCAACCCAAACGGGTTCATCTGACTTCCAAGTGATTGGATCAGCAAATTTTTGGGGTGCAGGCATGTCAATGGCCACGGTTAAAAATTTCCAAGCCCCCTTTTATCTAATTTTCCTATGGCTGGGATTGGCTGCAAAATGCCATCTTCTCTTCTTCCTAACCCTTTCCCAGGGTGGTAGCCCTGAGCCAACATTTGTGCAGTGACTATATCATTTGGGCTACCCATCATGACCCTCATTTGGGAGAGAAGATCTCTACCCCAAAGGTTTACAGGCAAATCAGGGATAACAAATGGCTTAATGAGACCGGAGTTACTTTCTTGATCTCTCCAGGTGAGATATTTGGAACTTTGTCTAGGGTTATTACTTTGCCCGATTCCTCGTAAATTTGTTAAGGTCTCTGAAGTGGGCCAACTGGAGGGCCAATCTTGTTGTTTAATAATTGTTACATCAGCCCCTGTGTCTATCAGTCCTGTAAATAACTTTCCGTCTAGCCACAAGGTGAGAGAGGGTTTTTGATTAGTAATGGGCTGTACCCAGTAGATGTCTGAGGATCCGAATCCTCGCTTTCCCCTTAGGGGCGATTGGACTTTATTAGCTGTTTTTAGCAATGGTAACAGGAGTAACTGCGCTATTCTATCCCCTTGAGGAATGATAATGATGTTGTCAATAGCCTTGGCCATGATTTTGATCTCTCCTATATAATCACTATCAACTATTCCCGGAAAGACCTGTAGGCCTCTCATGGTGACGCTGCTCTTCCCTAGGATTAATCCAAACATGTTTGAGGGTAGGGGCCCATATATACCCGTACTTAGGGCCTGGGGTCCCATTTCACGGGTTAATACTGTGTGGGAGGTGGAACAGAGGTCCAATCCTGCGCTTCCTGGGGTTGCTCTATTAAGCTGTGAAATGGATTGTGGTTGGTTGGTACAAAACTGACCGCCCCATAAGCTTGTTTTGGGGCCTGGGGCTGGCCCCTCAGTCCGTTTCCCTGTTGAGGTGTTAGGGGATTTCCTTGATTGTCAGTTTTAGATTTACATTCGTTGGACCAATGTTTTCCTCTTTTACACCTAGGGCAGAGGCCTGGAGCTTTTGCCTCTAAGGTCTTAGCTAGTTCTCCCTTACAATCCCTAGCGAAGTGTCCCATTTTTCCACACTTAAAGCACCCCCTGCTATTCTTATTCTTACTAGCGAGGAAGTCTTTTACGGTTTGTCCACTAAAGGCAGCAGCCATAGCCAAGCCCTGCTGATATGAGGGCCCTATGTCTGAACAGAGGCGGATGTAGCCTGTTAAGTCTGTTTTCTTTCTATAAGGTCTGATTGCTGCCTGACAAGCTGGGTTAGCGTTTTCGTAAGCTAGCTGTTTTACATAATCCACCCCTGCCTCGGCATTTCCAAATATTCTGCTGGCCGTGGTTAAAAGTCTATGTACAAAGTCTGCAAATGGCTCATCAGGTCCTTGTTTGACCCCCGTGAGCGAGGCTCCTGGATCCCCCTTAACAGGAAGTTTTCTCCAGGCTTTGGTAGCCGCTGCTTGAATTTGAGAAAACAGTCCAGGATCATACTGCATCTGAGCATCGGTTTCTGTGTAATTACCCAAGCCAGTTAGCATATCAAAATCCCAACCATTTCCGGCTTGTTGGTTTCTCTTGGCCGTATCTCTACAATTCTCATAAAATTCTGACTTCCAAATCAGATGGTCGCCTCCGGAAAGAACTGCTCTAACTAAGGTATTCCAATCTATGGGAGTGAGCCAATTTTCAGCCACAGATTCGACTATGGCCAGGGTGTACGGGGCAGTAGCTCCGTATTGCGAGACAGCAGTTTTTAGTTCTTTTATTACAGTAAATTCAAACCCATTGTGGTGTCTCCAGGCTCGGCCCTGCGCATCTGTAGTTTCTGTTACCGGAAAAACATCTCGAGGAGAGGAATCCTCCCTATCCCTACTACCAAGTGACCTTCCTTTTGGGACATGCTGTCCGGGTCTCTGAGGGTGAGAGTGTTTCTCTATTCCTTTAGGGTATTGAACGCTCTCACTTCCTGTCCTTAATTTCTGCAATCTAGTGATTAAAGACTGATGTAGTTCTTCGAGCTTTATTTGCTCTTCAAGTTGTGCAATTTTTTCTCTAAGCTCCTCTTTTGGGTCTATTACTGCCATAACTGTGGAGGCAGAAGCCTTATTATAGGGAGGGGGATAAGTAAGAGTTTGTGGCCAGTCAGAATTATGATATTTTGCTGCCTCTTCCTCAAAATTATCCCAGTTTACTTCTGAAGGGTTAAGGTTATTTTTACTTTTGCTTTCATTAGTTGTAGGTAAAACTGGGTATTTTTTAGCCTTTTCCTTATTTGATGTTTCTATGTTTGTTATTGAGGGGACCCCAGCCTCTTCCTCGTCGCTTTGTAGCGATATAAGGTCTGTTTCTTTATTAGGTATGGATTTTTTGAGGTCGGTTTGGGAACTGCCTCTTAATATTTCCTCAGTCTGAGTAACCACCGCCATTACCTCAGGATCTTTTTCTTTTTCCTTTTTATCTATTATATCTTTGATTAAGTTCCAATAGGAAAAGGCTGTCACCGGGACCTTCTCTGGTCCAAAAGTACTATAATAATCCTGAAAACAATCTCCCACTCTACGCCACCTCTTTACGTCAGTGGTCCCCTCTTGTGGAAACCAAGGGCAGGTTTCTTTTACAAAATCAAAGAACTTAAACAAATCATTACTTTTAACCTTTACTCCTCGTGTTTTTAAAGCCTCTTTTAATTGCCCTACATAAATCTGATGCTGGCTTAATTCTTGTCCCATAATCAGACACTATTACTCACCTCTGGTTCCAACGCGGCAGGCTCCCGCGACGTCCTGAGGAATTTCTTCCACTTTCACTTTCGGCCGACTTTAGTGCCTTCTTCCTCACTATTTCCCCCATGTCCAGGTCCCTGTTCGGGCGCCAGGTGTCCCGACCTGCAGGACAGTCGAACGGGCCCTGGAAGGGGGAGTGGGAATGGAGGAGACAAGAAAACACAAGAAATGGAGACAAGACAAGTAGCCTGATCAAGTCTCGTTTATTGAATGCAGGGTCATGCCTTATATAGGCTGGCAGAGGAAGAGGTTGGGCCAGGGCGGTGACGGGGGGCCGGGTCTTCTCAAATTACAATCGCGCATGCGCCGTGGGTTTGTACTTTTCCCGGGCGCGGGATCGCGCCTGCGCCCTAGGCTGCATATCTTCCTGGGCGGGAAAATGTTTACGCGCGCGCGGGAACAGTTTGGGCGAGCGCGCGCGGGAAAAACTTAGGCGCGCGCGGGAAAAGCTTTGGGGGCGCGCGGCAACAGTTTTGGCGCGCACGGGAAAACTTAGGCGCGCGCGGGAAGGGTTTGTAAATAAAGAACCCGGGAATGTGCCGTCCTGTCTCCGCTTTGCGGAGATCAAGCAACAGAGGTCGGCTAATTCCGGGCCTCATGGCTCCGGACAACCTGTCAACCTTACTCGACCGTGGGGGGCATCATCTCTTGAGACTTATATTTGGACTTCCCTTCAGCGGACCCGTCGTGCCCTTGGACTTATAATTGCCTTGGTGATGAGCCTTGTTGCCATTGCCTCCACTGCAGCTGTGGCAGGGCTCGCGCTACATCAAAGCATACAAAATGCTGAATTTGTACAGCAATGGCACGGACAATCTCACCGGTTGTGGCTGCAACAACGGAACATTGACTCCCAACTTGCTGAAAGATTGGACAACGTGGAACAAGCCTTAACGTGGCTTGGAGATCAGCTCACTGTCCTCAGTACTCGAATAACACTGCAATGTGATTGGAACTCCACTCAATTTTGCGTAACACCTGTGCCTTTTAATGTTTCTCAGAATTGGACCGAAATCCGAAGATTATTAATAGGCCATAAAAATATTAGTTTGGACATCCAAGAACTCACTCAAAACATTTCTGAAGCATTTCAAAAACAATTACATGTATTGTCCGGAGCAGCTACTATGCAGGAGCTGGGTCAACTCCTTGCTGCTCTTAATCCATGGACCCAGATGAAAACACGGATTTCTACAATCTCTGGAAGTATATTGCTTTGGGCGCTTGGATTGAGTCTACTTCTCCTGGTAATCCGATGCTCCCTCCGTCACATCCAAAAACAAAGGAAAAAACAGGAACAAGTATGGGCTACCTTTCTTAGATTGAGGCAAAACAAAAAAGGGGGAAATGCAGGGACCATTGAAAACAATATGCTAAGAATGGATAAGGCTCAAGGACAGTATCTCTAGCTAGTTGCACTTTTAATGAACTCCAGTAGTCAAGGATACTATCTCTAGTTGAACTTTTAATGAACTCTAGTAGGTGCCAAGAAGGCAGACAAAATAAGAAAGAACTTAGAGACAAAGAACTAAGCAGAAGGTTATATCTGGGTGCAGAAAGTTTGTTTTGCATTGTGTTACTTTTGCTGACGTTGGATTTATGGAGTATAAATAAAGTGAGGCGGAGGCTCTAGGCGCGGCCGCCATGTTCTCTGTTTGTCTTTGTCTCTTGTGTCTGTTCATTCTCCACCACCCCCGGCACGGGCCCCAAGAGCTTTTTCAGTTTACTTGTAGACACAGTGTGGTAGCTGTTGGTGGCAACTAGGTGTGTAGGCACTCAAGTTCAAAACCCTGGGATCTGTGATTCCCCGCTGGCTAGGATGGATTTCAATGCACCCTCTGTAGGTGGGCATCAGCTGAATTTAATCTGTTTTTCCTTTCTTCTGTAACAAGACAGCATGGAGTTTAATGCCTCACAATTGCTGTGTTCCTCCTCCTGCACCCAGAGATGCTCTCCATGCCATGTTACTGCCACCAGGGGATGGAAGAGGGGTGGCAACCATGATCCAGGACTGGCTTTTCTATATCCTCAGTGCCACTTTCAGTGTTATGAAGTTAAATCCAAGTACTGTGTGTGCTCATTTAATTTTTGTTCTTAAGAAGGTGCTTGGCCAGGAGCAGTGGCTCACGCCTGTAATCAAAGCACTTTGGGAGGCTGAGATGGGTAGCCCACAAGGTCAGGAGTTCGAGACCAGCCTGACCAACAGGATGAAACTCCATCTCTACTAAAAATGAAAAACTTAGTCAGACATGGTGGTCTACACCTGTAATCCCAGCTACTTAGGAGGCTGAGGCAGAAGAATCACTTGAACCTGGGAGGCAGAAGTTGCAGTGAGCTGAGATCATGCCACTACTCCAGCTGGATGACAGAGTGAGTCTCCTTCAGAAAAAAAAAAAAAAAGGTGCTTTTTCTGTGTAGATAGCTATTAACTATTTTCTTTCTTTATATGACTAGCCATGTATACCAATACCATTTATTGAACAGAAAGTCCTTTCCCCTTTACTTATTTGTTTCAAATTTGCTGAAAGTCAGATTGCTGTAGGTGTTCAGTTGTATTTCTAGGTTTTCCATTCTGTTCCATTGGTGTACATGTCTGTTTTTGTACCTGTACCATACTGTTTTAGTTACTGTAGCATTACAGTATAGTTTAAAGTTGGGTAATATGATGCCTCTGGCTTTATTCCTTTTGCTTAGGATTTATTTGGCCATTCAGGATCATTTTGTTTGTTTGTTTCCAAATGAATTTTAGAATAGTTTTCCTTTTCTAATTCTGGGAAAACATGACATTGGTAGTTTTGTTGAAATAGTGTTTAAGCTGTTGATTGCTTTGACTAGTATATGTATTTCAGTGTTATTGATTCTTCCAATACATGAGTAGAAAATATTTTTCCATTGTTTGTCTCATCCATGATTTCCTTTAGCAGTGCTTTGTAGTTCTGTTTGTAGAGACCTTTCAACTCTTTGGATAGATGTATTCATAGGTATTTTGCTTTTTGTCACTGTTTTAAATGGGATAGTGTCCTTGATTTTACTCTCAGCTAGAACATTATTTGTGTATAAAAATGCTACTAATAATTTTTGTGTATTAATTTTGTACCTTGAAACTTTACTGAAGACATTTATTAGCTCCAGGAGCCTTTTGGTGAAATCTTTAAGATTTTCTGGATGTAGAATTACATTGCCGGTGAAGAGCAATGGCTTGAGCTCTTCTTTTACTATTTGTATGTCTTTTATTTCTTTCTATTGCCTGATTATTCTGGCTAGAATTTCCAGCAATATGTTGAATAGGGGTGGTAAAAGTGGGATCTTTGTCTTGCTCCAGTTCTCTAAAAGACTAGTTTTAGCTTTTGCCCATTCGGTATGATGTTCGCTGTGGGTTTGTTATAGATGGCTCTTATTGCTTTGAAGTATGTTCTATTAACACCTATTTTATGGAGTTTTATGATGAAGAGATGTTGATTTTATTGAAAGCTTTTTCTACATCTATTGAGACAATCATGGTTTTTGTTTTTAATTCTGTTTATGTGATGTTTTATTCTGTTTGGTACTATACCCTCCTGTGGCCATGCTGGTACCTAATTTGCAAGAAAATGTACCCTTTAATTTTTCCTCTGCTTTTCTCAAGCAGAAAGAGTTTTCTGTCTTAGCCACCCAAACTGGTAATGTTTGGGGTCTCACTAGAAGCCAGCAAGTCTCAGAGGCTTACCTAAGGTCTTCAATGTTGTCCCTAGGTATAGCTACTGGTAATTCAGGACCTAATAATAATAATAATAAACAAAAAGCATGTCAGGTGACATGATCTTATATCTAGAAAACCACATCTTCCCAGCCCAAAAGTTTCTTAAGTTGATAAGTACCTTCGGCACAGTCTCAGGAAAAAAATCAATGTGCAAAAATTGCGAGCATTCCTATAAACTAACAACAGGTAGAGAGTCAAATCATCAATGAGCTCCCATTCACAATTTCTACATAAAGAATAAAACATCTAGGAATACTGCTAACAAGGAAAGTGAAGGACCTCTTCAAGAAGAACTAGAAATCACTGCTCAAAGAAATCGGAGAGGATACAAATGAATGGAAAAACACTCCACTGTGGAACATTCTATTGTGCTCATGGATGGGAAGAATCAGTATCATGAAAATGGACATACTGCACTAAATAATTTATAGATTAAATGCTATTCCCATTAAACTACCATTAACATTCTTTACAGAATTATGAAATCTGAGAACAAAAAAGAGCCTGAATAGCTAAGACCATCCTAAGCAGACAGAGCAAATCTAGAGGCATTAGTCTATCAGACTTCAAACTATACTACAAGATTACAGTAACTGAAACATGGTTCTGGTACCAAAACAGACACATACACCAATGGAACAGAATAGAGATCTCAGAAATAAGACTGTATACTTAGACCCCTCTGATCTTCAACAAACCAGACAAAAACAAGCATTGAGAAATAATTAATAAATGGTGCTGGGACAACTGGCTAACTATATGTAGAAAATCGAGACTGGGCCCCTTTCTTACACATTGCACAAAATTAACTCAAGACTGATTAAAGATTTTAATGTAAAACACACAAATATAAGAACCCTAAAAAATATCTAACAGTACCATTCAAGACAAAGGCATGGCCAGAGAGGCATGGGCAAAGATTTAATGATGGAAACATCAACAGCACTTGCAACAAAAGCAAACATTGACGAATGGGATCTAATTAAACTAAAGAACTTCTGCACAGCAAAAGCAACTATCATCAGAGTGAACAACCTACATCAGACAACCTACAGAATGGGAGAAAATTTCTGCAATCTATCCAACTGAAAAAGATCTAATATCCAGATTCTACAAGGAACTTAAGCAAATTTACAAGAAATAAATAAGCAACCCCATTAGAAAGTGTTTGTTCAAAGGACATGAATAGACACTTCTCAAAAGAAGACAAAAATGCACTCAACAACATGATAAAAAGCTCAACATCACAGATCATTACAGAAATGCAAATCAAAACCATAATGAGATACATCTCACACCTGTCAGAATGGCTATTATTAAAAACTCAAAATACAACAGAAGCTGGCAAGGTTGTGGAGTAAAAGGAACACTTTTACACTGTTGGTGGGGGTGTAAATTTGTTCAACCATTGTGGAAGACAGTGTGGCAATTCCTCAAATTCCTAGAGGCAGAAATATCATCTGACCCAGCAATTCCATTACTGGGTATGTATTCAAAGGAATATAAATCATTCAATCATAAGGATACACGCATATGCATGTTCATTGAAGTACTATTATGATAGCAAAGATATGGAATCAACTCAAATGCCCATCAATGATAGAATGGATAAAGTAAATGTGGTACATATACACTATGGAACACTATCCAGTCATAAAAGAGAGATTATGTCTTTTGCAGGGACGTGAATGGAGCTGGAAGCCATTATATTCAGCAAATTTACACAGGAACAAGAAACTAATCACTACATGTTTTCTCTTATAAGTGGGAACTGAACAATGAGTACACATGGACACATGAATAGGGAACAACACACACCAAGGCCTGTTGGAAGTGGGTGGGTGGTGGTAGGGAGACCATCAGGAAGAATAGCTAAAGGATGTTGGCATTAATATCTAGGTGCTGGAATGATCTGTGCAGCAAACCACCATGGCACACATTTATTTGTGTAACAAACCTGCACATCCTGCACATGTAAACTGAAACTTAAAATAAAAATTGAAGGGAAAAAATGTATCCCAGGAACCAATCTTGCATCCCAGGGGGAAAAAAAATCTACTTGATCATAGTGAATTAAAGTTTTGACTGACGTGCTGCTGGATTTGGTTTGCTAGTATTTAATTCAGATGCTTTTCATATGTTAATTGGGAATATTGGCTTCTAGGTTTTTTGTTTGTTTGTTTTTGTTTTTATCTTACTGTATCTTTGCTAGGTTTTGGTATTAGAGTGAGGTTAGCTTCTTAGAATGTATTAGTGAGGACTCCTTCTTCTTTGATTTTTTGGAATAATTTCAATATAATTGGTACCAGCTCTTCTTTATATGCCTGGAATAATTTGGCTGTGAATTAATGTTGTCCAGGGCTTTTTTGGTTGATACATTTTTCCATTAGTGCTTCAATTTCGGAAATCAATATTGGTCTGTCCAGGGACTCATTTATTTTTTTTTTTTCCTGATTCAATCTTGGGAAGTCTATTTCTAGAAATGTGTTAATTTCCTCTAGATTTTCTAGTTTGTGCACATAAACGTGTTCATAATAGCCTCTGAAGATCTATTTTATTTCTGTAGGATCTTTTAAAATTTCACCTGTCATTTCTAATTCTGCTTATTTGAATGTGAAATTTTATGTTTTATTATCTTGAAATCTCATTGGCATCAATTTATCTGTTTTCTTTTTGGCAATGTTTATTTTTTTCTTCCCTCTTTTAATTTTATTCAAATTTTTACATAATGATTTTATTTATTTCTGTTTCCCAATAAAAATATTTTGACTTCATCAATGAGCTATTCTCTGTTTTTTTTTTTTTTCTTTTTGCTTCATAATAACGTGTTTATATAAGGATTATTTATTATTTATTTTTAAGTTTATTTTCTTACATTTTTCTAACTTCTTGAGTTGATGTCTTTGCTGAGTAATTTTAAGTTTTTTGTATTTTTCAATAAATATATTTAGTCTGTAAATTTCTCACAAGCTTTGTAATAAATTTTTATTTCTTTCTAAACATATTTCAAAGTCTCTTTTATTTGATTTTTAAACTATATATTTATTTGTCTTAATGTTGGTTTCTTAAATTACATATCTGGGTAGTGAGCTTTTCTTGTTTCTTGGCTATCCTTTTGTTAATATTTCTCATACTAGTCAGTTCTTGTCAGTAAATGTATTCAGTAAGAATTTTCTTATTTAGAGTTTGAAGATTTATCTTCATGATAAAATACACTGATTTATTGGAATTTCTCATATGTTTGCTAGTTTTGCATTTATCCTGTAATTATTTATCAATTTAGTGTTAGTTGAACTTTTTCTGAGAATAATATTCAAAGTTTTCTCCTCATATGATTATACGTTTTTCAGATTTGTCTTTATTTTACTACTTTAGAATTTGTCAAAACTTTGTAACTTAGTAAACTAATGTTTTCCTGTCTTATATTATGATAAGTATTTTATTTTAGCATCCATTAATGGTTTTGTTTTAAATTTATTTTCAGTAGAAAGCCCTTGCTTCACATGTTATTTCTTCCTTATTTTTGTACTTTAAGTTCAGTTTTTTCTTTTTTTCTCTTAAAGTACATATAGTTGAATTTTTCAAGCTATTACAAAAATGTTTGTTTATTAAAATTATTTAAAACTTTTAGATTTATGGTCATTATGTATAGGTTTGTAATTAGTTGTGCATAGCATTTACTTGCTTTTTACTATGGTTTAGTACTACCTTTTGTTTATTTTTATGTTTTTTTAAACAATCACATTTTCATATACTATTTTCATTCTGTCATTACATTACATACAATTTTTCTTAATTTCTCAATGCAATTGTTTATATATTACTTTGAAATATTTTGATCTGTTGATACTTTATACTAGTGATTAAATGACCTAATTTAAACTTTGTAGTTCTTCCAAAAATGGCATTACTTAATAAGAAATAATGAAAAAGTGGCCGGGCGCGGTGGCTCAAGCCTGTAATCCCAGCACTTTGGGAGGCCGAGACGGGCGGATCACGAGGTCAGGAGATTGAGACCATCCTGGCTAACATGGTGAAACCCCGTCTCTACTAAAAAATACAAAAAACTAGCCGGGCGACATGGCGGGCGCCTGTAGTCCCAGCTGCTTGGGAGGCTGAGGCAGGAGAATGGCGTAAACCCAGGAGGCGGAGCTTGCAGTGAGCTGAGACCCGGCCATTGCACTCCAGCCTGGGCGGCAGAGCGAGACTCTGTCTCAAAAAAAAAAAAAAAAAAGAAAGAAATAATGAAAAAGTAAAAATTCCAACTAAAAAATTAAGAAGACTGAGAAGTTAGTTTGTAACACAGTAAGATTCTAAATACAAACTCCACTTGACATTCTAACATAGAGTCACAATGTGCAGTCCTCTGTAAATGACAGATGACGCTATTCTGTCAACATTCATGGACTAGCCCTTTAAGTCAATTTCTTAATATTTAAGATGAATTTGTGTTGAATCAAGCACAAGTTTCCATTCAAACTCTCCTATAACACTTAGCTCTCATTTTAGGGTTAGCTGGAGTTGTGTAATCTCTGGCCATGACTTGATTTGTCATGGTATTGGGGTATACTTGATTTTTGTAGTTTTGTTAAAATCTATTTTTTTCATGATTTATACTATTCTACAAAAGGATAATAGAATGCCATTAACAAGTGGGAAAATTTTTGAAAATTAATACTTTGATGGCTTCAAATTGTAATATAAAAGAGATAGTTATAAAGCAAGACTTAAATATTAGTAAAACTAGTTCAGTTCTCTAACTTAAAAACACAGAAATAGAAGCTTCTCATATATTATATATACACACATATATATACACACATACACACACATATATATATATACACACATATATTCAATCTAAAACAAATATATCCAGAGCAGAAGATAATTTTCTACCAAATATATTCTCAGAAGAAGAAAAAATTGCAGATAAATTGAAAGTCCTGGCAGTTTTACTCATATTTCTATCTCTGTAAAACTTATGAACCCTGGGAACTGTTCATTCAAATTAGCAATAATACAGATAAGAATACGGTAGTCTAGAGGAAATGATTACTCATGTAATTTTCTAGGCATCTTGAATAAAGGCATAGGAATGTGAAACCTTGATATAAATTCTACTTATCATTTTCTCTCAAGCTATGACATGCCCTGCCTCCAGGGAGACTTGAGAAATTTTGCAGAAGTCCCTTCTGTGTCCTGAGACCCACACAATACCCATTTGATATAATAGTGGTGCCTCTTCTAAAATTAATTTCTAGATTTCAGAGAGAAAATAAGATTTTTGATATATTCTAATGAAAGTGTCAATGAAAAACATTGTTTCTTAGTTGATGCTAGATTAACATGTTCTAATTTACCAAGAAATTTCATTGAAGAAGAGTAGATGCATTTTATGTCTAGTACACTCTGTGAATCTCTTCTACTCCATTTTCATGCTGCTGATAAAGACATACCCGAGCCTGGGCAATTTACAAAAGAAAGAGGTTGCTGGACTCACAGTTCCACGTGACTGGGGAGGCCTCACAATGAGGGCATAAGGTGAAAGGAACTTCTTACATGGTCTCGGTAAGAGAGAAGAGAATGAAAAGGGTCTCCACCTATAAAACCATCAGATCTCGTGAGACTTACTCACTTCCACAAGAATAGTATGGGAGAAACCACCCCCATAATTCAATTTATCTCCCACTAGGTCCCTCCCACAACACATGGGAATTATGGGAGTACAATTCAAGATGAGATTTGGGAGAGAACACAGAGCCAAACCATATTATGGTTTAAGTCATATGCTGAAGCCAATAAGAAAATGTTTACTGATAGATTCCAGTGAAATATTCCAAGTCTTTAAAAGACTTGCTTGTGCCTTTCTAATATTTGTATATTACCTTATGCAATATCAGAATGAATACAATCATTTATAAAACACTAAGAAATCTTTTACTATAACATGACCACAGTATTCACATACACACACACACACACGCACACAGAGACACAATGCATGATTGGCATTTTAAAAGTATTGACTTCTTGTCCATTCATGCCATGATCCAAGCGTGTATGCCCCCCCCCCAAATTCATGTAAAATCCTAATGCCCTATGTAGTGGTATTAGGAGGTAGAGATATTGGGCGGTCTTGAGGGTAGGACCCACATAAATAAGATTAGAACACTTATAAAAGAGGCTCCAAAGAGATCTCTCACCTCTTCCACCATGTGAGAACACAGAAAAGACTTCCACTTACAAACCAGAAACAGGTCCTCACCAGATACTTAATCTGCTAGAGCCTTGACCTTGGCCTTCTCAGCTTCCAGAACTGTGAGAAATCAATTTCTGTTGCTTATATGCTACCCAGTCTATAGTATAATTGTTATAGTGATGTGATTAGAACCGAGACTGGCAGTGTGAAAACAGAGAATTTTGACAGCCAATATTTAAACTGTCAGGGAATGAGTAAGTGAAAAAAAATATGTATCTCCTGAATAATGACATTACTTATGTATTTTTAAATCTTTTTACATAAACCCATACTCATACAAAATTGGCATTCAGTGAATTCTTATTGAATAAATGAATGGATCCAATAAGTAATCTTGTATGTTTGCAAGTTTTGTTATTGATAATGTCAATAATAAGAAACAATTTTTAAAAGATTGTGTAAGAATAAAAGAAAATGCAGTCAATGTAGTAGGAATAGAAGTATCGAGATAGTTTAGTCTAATGTAGTAATAGAATAAATTATTTTTTAATGTTTAGTATATTTTTTCATGATCATTGAAATGAACATTAAGTACAACTAAGTGTAAATATTTGTGATTAAATTATCGTGCATTATGCATGTCTTAGTCCAGTGTTTTCTTCCTACTCGTAGAGAATATGAATTTTGGCTTTATTATAAAAATAGAGTGATTTTTTTTCAAGTGGCATGCAAATATTTATTTTATGTATTTATTTCTTATTACTTTTTAAATTTTTGTTGGTACATAGTAGGTGCATATATTTATGGGATACATGAGATGTTTTGATTCTGGCACGCAGTGTGAAAAAGCACATAATGAAGAATGGGGTATCCATCCCCCTGTTGCTCAGACTGGGATGCAGTGGCACAATCTTGGCTCACTGCAAGCTTGCAAGCTCCGCCTCCCAGGTTCACGCCATTCTCCTGCCTCAGCCTCCTGAGTAGCTGGGACTACAGGCGCCTGCGACCACGCCCGGCTAATTTTTTTGTATTTTTAGTGGAGACAGGGTTTCACTGTGTTAGCCAGGATAGTCTCCATCTCCTGACCTCGGGATCCGCCCATCTCGGCCTCCCAAAGTGCTGGGATTAAAGTTTTGAGCCACCGCGCCATTCCAATTATACTCTTTAAATTATTTAAAAATGTGCAATTAAGTCATTATTGACTATAGTCACTCTACTGTGTTATTGAAGAGTAGGTCTTATTAATTCTTTCCATTTTATTTTGCACCAATTAACCATCCCCACCTCCCTCTGAGCCCCTCACTATGTGTTTCAGGCTCTCTGACAATCATTCTTCCACTCCCTATTTCCATGAATTCAATTGTTTTGATTTGTAGATCCCACAAACAAGGATGAATATGCAAATTTTTATTATTTGCCTGGCTTATTTCATTTATTCACTTCCATCAATGTTGTTGCAAATGTTGGGATCTCATTCTTTTTATGACTGAATCGTACTCCCACTATGCATATGTACCACATTTTATTTATTCAAGCTATTGTTACAGCTTCTATATGGCAGTTCCTCAAGGATCTAGAACTAGATGTACCATATGACCCAGCCATCCCACTACTGGGTATATACCCAAAGGATTATAAATCATGCTGCTATAAAGACACATGCACACGTATGTTTATTGTGGCACTATTCACAATAGCAAAGACTTGGAATCAACCCAAATGTCCATCTGTGACAGACTGGATTAAGAAAATGTGGCACATATACACCACGGAATACTATGCAGCCATAAAAAAGGATGAGTTTGCATCCTTTGTAGGGACA
Organism: Trachypithecus francoisi; assembly: GCF_009764315.1. NCBI lineage: Eukaryota > Metazoa > Chordata > Mammalia > Primates > Cercopithecidae > Trachypithecus > Trachypithecus francoisi. The sequence goes on along the minus strand of NW_022681460.1, from coordinate 46,390,780 downwards.
TGGATGCAGCTGGAAACCATCATTCTTAGCAAACTATCACAAGAACAGAAAATCAAACACCGCATGTTCTCACTCATAGGTGGGAACTGAACAATGAGATCACTTGGACTCGGGAAGGGGAACATCACACATCGGGGCCTACCATGGGGAGGGGGAAGGGGGGAGGGATTGCATTGGGAGTTATACCTGATATAAATGACGAATTGATGGGTGCTGATGAGTTGATGGGTGCAGTACACCAACATGGCACAAGTATACATATGTAACGAACCTGCACGTTATGCACATGTACCTTAGAACTTAAAGTATAATAATAAAAAAAAACTGTATGTTACATACAATTAATTATATACCCTATGTATAGATGAATATGTAGAGAAAAGAGAGTGAGGCCGGGCGCGGTGGCTCAAGCCTGTAATCCCAGCACTTTGGGAGGCCGAGACGGGTGGATCACGAAGTCAGGAGATCGAGACCATCCTGGCTAACATGGTGAAACCCCGTCTCTACTAAAAAATACAAAAAACTAGCCGGGCGAGGTGGCGGGCGCCTGTAGTCCCAGCTACTCGGGAGGCTGAGGCAGGAGAATGGCATAAACCCGGGAGGCGGAGCTTGCAGTGAGCTGAGATCCGGCCACTGCATTCCAGCCCGGGAGAAAGAGCGAGACTCCGTCTCAAAAAAAAAAAAAAAAAAAAAAGAGAAAAGAGAGTGAGAGAGGGATAAAGAAGGATGTATACGGCCGGGCGCGGTGGCTCAAGCCTGTAATCCCAGCACTTTGGGAGGCCGAGACGGGCGGATCACGTGGTCAGGAGATCGAGACCATCCTGGCTAACACAGTGAACCCCGTCTCTACTAAAAATACAAAAAACTAGCCGGGCGAAGTGGCGGGCGCCTGTAGTCCCAGCTACTGGGGAGGCTGAGGCAGGAGAATGGCGTAAACCCGGGAGGCGGAGCTTGCAGTGAGCTGAGATCTGGCCACTGCACTCCAGTCCGGGCGACAGAGCGAGACTCCGCCTCAAAAAAAAAAAAAAAAAAAAAGAAGGATGTATACTATACTGTAAAATAAAATGAAGGTACAAGGTAAAAAAAAAGAACAATTGATAGCAGTTTGTAGAAATAGTAGTTTTTAAAGTTTAAAAAATTTATATTTTCATTTTGGCAATGTGTTTAACCTAATTTTAGGTGGATAGATTTAATCAGTCTATGGGCATAATAGAACCAACACACCTATGCACAAAATAGCATTTTTGGTAATAATTTTAAAAGATATTTTTAGATATCAGTATTTTACATGAGAGACTACTAATTTGTTTTTCCCAATGTAAATAAAAATAACATAGAGTAATTTAAAGAAAGATTCCTTATTTTCTAAAACAGTTGATGAATTAAATATTTGTCACTAAAGGTGTGGTACAAAAATCTCAAATTTGTTTATATAAACAGTATAATTGCATATACATTTATTTTATACAATAATATTCAGGGTTTTTTTCTAATGAAGTAACTAATATTCTACCCTAGGAAACTAAGAAAAAATGAGGTATTAGTTAAATAAAACAAGTCAGATAATTTTAATTCATATTGACATGTTATAGGTCCTATTTAAGTTGTTTTGTCCAAAATTAATATGTTTTTGCCCAACATTGTTATGGTATCTCAGGATAATATTTTATCCAATGTTAATATGTTGTGTCAGGAAAACAATTAAGTATAATATGCCCAATTGTTACCACTTGAGATTGTATAGGTTCTTGGCATTTTACAAAGAATTGGACAAAATGCACAAACAAAGCAACAAAAGAAAAGCATAGATTTATTGATATGAAAGTACACTCCACAGAGTAATAGTGGGTTTGACCAAGTGGTTCAAGAACACTGGTTTCAGAATTTTCTGGGGTCCATATCCCTCTAGAGATTTCCCATTGGTTGCTTGGTTTACACCCTATTTAAATAAGGTGGTAGCCCACAAGAAGTCTGATTGGTTGCAGAAGGCAACCAATGAATGAGAGGCTGAAGTGAAGTTACAAAGTTACACGTGAAGTCTTGGCCTGTGACCAGTCTGATTGGTTGCCGGAGGGTGCCCATAGAGGTAATTTTATTTTTCGTCTCTAATGCAGACACGGTAGGTGGGTTGCAAAGCAAGTAGCCTCTGATCCTTTTGTTACTTGGGTGTGAAGAGGTGGATTTTCCTTTTTTTAAGTTTTAGGAAGTCAATATGAATCAGCCTGAGGTTCCCTGCCTCCAGACCCTATTCTTCTGCCTCATTTCCCCACTACGAGACATGATCTCCATAAATCTCTATGGGGGGAAGAGGGACCAAGGGTATTTTTTTAGTAACTGCTTCCTGCTGACTTGGGGGTGCAATACCTACCTATTGGGGATCATAGAACTCTTGCCAAGCTCTGTCTAGTGGAAACAGGGGAGCTTCTTGATGGCTGGTAGTGTTTTCATCAGGAACTGGCTGGAAACCTTTTCTCATGACTGTCTGAAGCTTGATGGTCTCTTGGTGAGAGGAAATTAACTTGGTTAAAAGATTTAACAAACATGGTCCAAAAAACAAGGCAATTGTAATTATTAATAATGGGCTGGCCAAGGGAAGGAGCCATGAAGCCCGACTCAGTGCCCTTCACCAGGAGCCTCATGACTCGAACAGCTGTTGTGATATTTCAGAGGCCCAATCGGCTAGTTTTTGGGTGTCATATCTTATTAATCTTGATTGGTTGACATTAAAACAGCATTTATTCTCTAGGAAAAACTCATAAGCCACTTTTTTCAGCATTAGGAGATCTAGTCCCATTCTATTTTGCAAAGTGGCCACTGCCAAAGAGTCTATTTGATTTTGTATGGTAATGATACCCTGGGAAATGACATTCAAGTTTTTCATAAAATCAATGGACAAGCTTTAGGAATAGGATAGGGAAGCTGCAAGCCTGCCAACTCTTATTCCTACTCCTGCTGCTATTCCTAGCTCTACCAAAGGGGTATGAGTTGGATGGCTTCTTTGTGTCCATTGATTGAAGTCAAAAGTATAATGAGGGATTGATTGTTGGTTGCTATGTTAATTTTGAGACCTACAATATTTCTCTCTCTGCTCTGCCATTTCCTCCAAAGACAAATCATGGCAGAACCAATCTACCTGCAAAATAAGCTTCAGTCTCAAATACTTGGCATGAGTACCCACACAAAGTGCAACAAAAAATATTGTTCATGTAGACTCCTCTAAATTGGCTTTGCTGAAACAACTCCCAAGGCCACTTCAGTCAGAGCTCTGAGAAAATAACCAGTTTCTCTAATTGTGTCCCATTACAAAAGAAAACATGTGGTTATTAACTGTATGCAAACAAGCACATGGCCATGAATTAAGAATATTCACAACAGCCATACTTAAAGACACAGTTGACAAGGAAATTTGATGATTTCTGTGATATACAACAATTTAACATAATAATCATATATTACTGAAAATGTATATTAAGACATATCACAATTTTAGGAATCTCATCCAATCCTGGAACACATACTAATAACACTTCTATATAAATATAAACCAAAGGAAACTAAACACCACCTCAGATTTGACAATGCTTGTTGTATAATTATAACATTACAAATATACCTAATAAGCCCAGTGTGTCTTTACTGAACTTCAGGTAGCCTAATATCCAAAAAGTTTAGTTTGAGGTCAAAAGACCCAATTTAAGACTTGAAATTTTTCTGTTGGAAAGTTTTTCCAATTTCAATTGTTCAAGAGACTCGATATCACAAAATATTATCACAAGTTACTAAAAAATTTCATTTAGCCAAAATTATAATACAAAAACGTTTACTTTTCACTAATGAGGAAAATGCAGTTTAGTTTCCCAAACAAATAAGACCTAATACTTAAGACAGCCTGAGACAACCAGATTCATCTCTCCCCCTCCATTTTCTTCCTGAAGTTTATTCAAAAGGTAAACAAATATTTGTATTACGCAAATATTTTGTTCAAAAGAGGAAACCAAAATTTTATTTTTGTATAGTGTATTATGAATTTTAAATCTAATTTTAATCAAATCTTATAAACAAATTTGTCTAATTTTCATTAGACTGGCCATAAGGTAAGAGTTCCATAAACTTTTTAATTAAAAGTATCAGTTTTGGAAATTCAGTGTGAGAAAAAATCTCCTTTCATTGAAATATGATACAACAAAACAAGGACAAAGTGAAACAGGCACACAGTTTCTTTTCAGCTATTTTTAAAAGGTCATCACATATTTCCAAGATTGGTTTCTAGATACAGTACTGACAACCAATTAGGTAACTTTCACCATAAAAACTTTTATACCATTGAAACAACTGCACACATTTTGTTTTCAAGTACACACATGAAGGCTCATCACTGATAGACAACTTGAGATCAAAAATCACTAGAAAGTCTCACCTTTGTTATTACTACATAATCCAGGTGAAGGTAATATTAATTTGATAGTAGTAAACAAAATTGAATTAGCTTGAGAGAAATTCTAGTCACTATAATTTTCTTAAGGACAAAGCCAATCTTTCCTAAGCATTAAAATTTTGTGCCCATATCACAGTGTTTCTTCATCAAAGGAAAAGATCTGAAACCACCCCAAACTATTGATTCAATGTCACCCTGGAAACACACACCACTCAGACATTTCCACTCTCATTTACCCCTCCAAACAACAAAATGTATAATGTACTATTTCTGTTCAGAACCTATAAAAATAAGTCTTTTATTTTTTAGTTCTCTAGATTATCAGAGGTAAGCAAAACCAACAAAATTCCAAATGGCTGGTGTGCTTCATGAGTTCCTGCAGGCCTGACTAAAGGAGCCTAGGAATTCCAGATAAATAGAACAAATGATGGCTTGCTACAGCTGCATAGGGAAAAAAATAACTATTCACAGAATCAAATAAAATTCTTCCATTAGAAACTAAAAAGCATCATATGCATACAAAAACCCAAGGAGAACAAAAAACAAACAAATAAAATTTAGAAGCAAAAACAAATAAACAGAAAACAATGCTAAATATTTTCTACTCAGTCTACACTGGAGGTTACATTGTTATCCAAAGCCCCCCCAAAACCCACGTAATGAATGTTTTATTGCTGATACACAACTTAATATCCTTAGTTTGTACCAATATCACCATAACTCCTGTGCAATCAAGAAATTCACTGTAGGAACATGACCAGTAAGTACTACAGTGCTAGTACAATCCATGCAAAACAGTAAACATAGTGTGAAGCAATGCAAGTATGTATGTGAAATTTGACTCCACACTAAATCTGGCTTCATGCTTAACAATATTAAAAAAGAATTGCCAAACTGCTGATGCATTTCTTTAAAATATTTCTTATATTACTTTAATCAAGACTAAGAGCTTTAAATATAAAAATGTTAATTAGCCAAATGTATCCAATTCTTTATCAGGTTTTAAATAATATTTTCTTATCTAAACTTCCTCAACTTTCTATTTTCTCTATATGTACTTGAAGATAGACATACAGAGAAACATGAAAAATTACATATGACTTAGACAGACAATCTATGACATGCATGGGCTTTTTGTTCAGTTCCAGATTTTCTCTTTCTTCTTCCCTTCCTTCTTGTTCTTCTTTAAATAACCTGTCATTTTACTCTAGGCCAAAAAAAAAATCACCATACAAGATCCTTTCTCATACAGAATGATTATTTTCTTTATAATCTTCCTTACCAAAAATACATTTTCATATACATAACTATCTTTACATCTCTCTCCCTTACCAGTTTTTCACTACTGTGTTTTACAAATAACCTTTTCAAATCTGTAATTTGAATTAACTTTTAAATTAATTTTTAATTCTTTTCCTCAATAATAACATGACCCTTTCACAATTTGTATACCGAATTGTGTGTTAACTAGAATTTTTATACTTAGCAACCTAAAACTTTAATGAAACCCTAAAAACCAACAAACCCTGAACTATCAGATATGGGCATTTATAGACAAGAACAATTTCACAATTTTTAGAACGATATTTCCCGTCACAACCCTTTCTTAGAAATGACCCAGATATTCAATGAGCATCAAAAATAATTTTAGAATTTTAAATTACACGAGAAATTTACCTAAAGCATCTCATTTACATGGACTCAACTCTTTCATTTTTAACAGTTTATCTAGATTACTTCTGAAAACTGAGATATTAGACAGCATAATTTAAAGTGAATCATTACCTTGTTTACCATTCAATAATTTGTGAATATCAGGTGTTCACTGAAATTAGAACCTTAAAGTGAAATACATAGGCTTTTCACAAATAACTCAGAAAATTCAGTTGTTTTCATTAAATCATAACATCAGTCTTACTAATTAAATTACAACATTAATCTTATCAAAAATCTGCACAAAGATCATTTTGTTTTGGTTAGATTTATAGTTTTATAACCTTCTATACCAAACCCTGACACCTCAAAATATCTACCAGAGACAAAGATAAAATCCAGACAAAAATATATGCTGACAATTCTGAAGGCATTTCTATTTTCATTTTACCAATCATTTTAAAGACAGCTTGTTTAGTAAGTTATACTTAAGTCACCTGAACTTGAAAATTGCTTAGGCTTATTTACTTAATTTATGAGTACTCTTTTACTTATAAGCCAGTTTGGTAGACACAATATATGACAATAAGTGTACATACAAATAAACACATCTAGACATGTATGAACATGCACAAATAAAGATCTGATAAGTTTTACCTTGGAATTCTAGCCATGACATAGCAATATAAGCTCACCAGGTTTACATTGTTTGCCCCAACAGGTAATCCAACGAAGGCTGTGAACCAAAATTTTGGGTAAAGCAATTTCCATGGCAGTTTGATTTTTAGAGTTCAAACCTCCTCAGGCTCCAAGGAACACTGGGGCCAAATAGCACCAAAGGAGAACATCACATACTAACCAGGCCTGACCTTACTTAGAATAGCAACACAAAAGCCTAGATACATGTAATTCCCTCCCACTTTCCCATTCAAGAGCAAGCTCCAGATTCCAAACAATATTCTGGCCAAACAGTATAATCTTCTTTAGATTATCAGGGTCAAACTGATTCTGATGAGGATGTGGCCAAATAGGGCACCAGATGGAGTAAATGGAGTGTTTCCCATTTTCATACATGGGAGAAAATTCTAAGGAGGGCTTAGAACTAGACTGCAGAACCTCTGCAGAGGGCATCCCTGCTGGAGAGGTTGAGGTCTGGAGTTGGATCCGCTGGGGCATTCTGTTTGGAATACAGCCTTAGAGAGTCAGATATCTCTGACCTTAGCTGGGCACTGGTGCCACTTTTTATGTTTTCCTACCAGAGGCGATGGCCTAGTAAAATCTTTCCTTTTGTCCCTAAATGAAGGCCTTGACTTCTAATATCCATATAATTTAATAAGACCACACTTTTCCATGCTTTCCATTCCACTAGAATGATAGTCATGAACTTTAATGCAGAAAGTGGAGGCTAGGTGGGTTTCTTTTGTCCTTAGCCAGTTGAATAGATCTAATAGGAGAAAAGAGGTCAAAACACCTGAGAGACGCTATCTTTTGCCATTATGGGTTAACTGTAGAGGAGAATTTAGCATACAAAAAAAAAGTTTACATCACCTGTTATGTGTGCAAATTCACCCTGGACGAGCTGCCAAAGCCAATTGTGTCACATGTAGGAATCAGGGACTATAAATGGAAAATATAGAATGAAGTCCTTCCCTGTTATGGGCAGGGCAGCTATCCCTGTTAACTCCTTGGCCTGCAGGTAACATCAGAGAGTGGTCCTGGCTAGTTGCCTTCAATTACCAAGGAGTTGCCAGGAAACAGCTGTTGAAAGACTAAAGGAAAAATCAAAAAAAAGGAAAAGGTTCTTCACCCAATCCAGGTGGTGGTAGTCAGGTGCTTCCACATGGAAACCTTTCAGCTTCACCAGAGAATGACCCTGGGTGGAAACCTGCAGTTGCCTCTGGGCTTAGGGGCTGTCTACTGAGGGTCCTGATTTGGAAAGAGAAGTAGAGAAAAGTGTTCCCCTGTATGGAGCAAAGAGGAAAAGGGGAAAAAAAAGAAGAAGAAGAAGAAAAATAAATTCCAAACTTTGAGGTTACCTCCTAGCTGGCTCGCTAAAATATATTACCAGCGGAGGGCGTTCAGGTTCGTGGTGCTTTGAACAACTAATTGGAAAAAAACACACAAACAAAGCAACAAAAGAAAAGCACAGATTTATTGAAATGAAAGAACACTCCATAGAATGGAAGCAGGCTCAAGCAAGTGACTCAAGAGTACTGGTTACAGAATTTTCTGGGGTTTAAATATCCTTTAGAGTTTTCCCCTTGGTTACTTTTGTTTACACCCTACATAAAGGAAGTAGTAGCCCACACCAGTCTGATTGGTTGCAGAAAGTAACCAATCAGAGGATGAAGTGAAGTTACAAAGTTACATGTGGAAACTTGGCCTGTGACCAGTCTAATTGTATACAGTCGGAGACCAATCAGAGTTACTTTCATTTTTTGTCTGCAATGCAAAAAAGGCGAGTTGCAAAGAGAGTAGCCTCTGATCCTTTTGTTACTCCCGTGTGGGGAGCTGGGGTTTCTTTGTGAGTCATTTCTAAGAAGTCAGCATGAATTGGCCTTAGGTTCTCTGCCTTCAGACCCTATTCTCCTGCTTCATAATAATTTATTTTTCTCCTTTGATATGTAATTGAAAATCATCCATCCCAGCAGTAGGAATCTGAGTTCCGGCAAGCTCCATTATGTTAGGCTAAGAGGCTCTGAGTTTCTAAATATACTTGAAGGGGAGCTGAAGCCACAAGGAGTGCAATTTCTGGGTAAATTCTGCTTGTAACCCAGAGAGCTGGCTCAGAGCCAGTGGACTTGGGGTGCATGTAACCCAGAGAGATACCATTTGTGGTGGACAAAGGAGTACTTGTGTCACCCCTCTCACAACCCCAGGTGGTATAGCTGGCAATTTTGCAACTTGGATACCATCTCAGCTACAGTAAAATAAAGCACAATACAGAGTCCTACATCTCCTATTTCAGGCCTTAGTTCCCAGACAACCTTTTCTAGACCCACCCTGGGCCAAAAGGGAACCTACTGTCCTGAAGGAAAGCCAGTCCTGGAAGAATTTACCACAGTTCACTTAAAGGGCCCTTGAGCCTCTAATAAACTTTAGTGGTAGTCAGGCAGTAGTTACTATGGGCCTTGGACAAGACCTAGTACCAATCTGGCTTCAGGTGTGACCCAGTGCACTCCTAGCTGTGGCAGCTACAAGGGAGATACTCCTGCTTGAGGAAATAAGAGGGAAGAGTGAAAATAACTATGCCTTGCAACTTGGGTACAAGATCAGTCATAGCAAAATAAAGCACCAAGCTGATTCCAGGCCCTCTCTCTCAGTCAACATTTCTAGACTTACCCTGGACCACAGGGAATGTGATGCTCTGAAAAGAAAGACTGTGTTTTGGCAGAATTCATTACCTGTTGATGAAAGAGCCCTTGGGCCTTAAATAAACATCAATGGTAGCTGGTAAACAGTTATCACAGGTCTTGGGCGAGACCCAGAATGGTGCTGGCTTCAGATGTGACCCAGTATAGTCCCAGCGGCGGTGACCATAGGAGTGCTTGCATGACCCCTCCCCAAATTTTAGGCAGAGCAGCACAGAGATAAAGAGATTTTATTTCTGTGGGAGAAGGAAAGGAAAGAGAACAGCTGACTCTGCCTAGTAATCCAGGGAATTTTCTTGGATCTAATCCAAGAACACCAAAGCAGTACCTCTACAACTCTGAAAAACATATATTATTACTGGGCTTGGATTCTCATTCTCATCTAATGCACATCTGGCTGCAGTAACCAAAGACATATCACAACATTCAATACCCTTTGAATACTTGGAAAGACATCTCAAGAAGAATGAGTACAAACAAGCCTTGATTTAAAAGACTACAGTAAATACCTTACTCTTTAATATCCAGATGTCAATACACATCCACAAGAATCAGTATCATCCAGAAAAATGATACCTTACTGAACAAACCAAACAAAAGAGCAGTAACCAATTCTGGAGTGATGGACATATGTGACCTTTCAGATAGAGAACTCAAAATAGATGTTCTAAGAAAGGTCAACATAATCCAAGATAATGGCAAGAAAGCAATCAGAATACTATAATATAAATTTAACAAAGAGATTGAAATAATTTAAAAAATCAAGTAAAACTTTTGGTGATGAAAAATTCAGTTGACAAATTGAAGAATATGTCAGTGTCTCTCAACAGCAGAATTGATCAAGCAGAAGAAAAGATTAATGAGCTTGAAGAGAGGCAATTTGAAAATACATGGTCAGAGGAGTCAAAAGAAAAAAAAAAAAAACACATTTTTACAGAATCTAGAAAATAGCATCAAAGGGGGGAAATCTAAGCGTTATTGGCCTTAAAGAGGAGGTAGAAAAAGATATATCGGTAGAAATATTTTTTCAAAGGATAATAACAGAGACTTCCTAACCTAGAGAAAGATATCAACATTAAAGTACAAGAAGGCTATTAAATATCAAGCAGATTTAACTCAAATTCACTATGTCTGGCAGTAAACTTTTCAGTGCAGACCTTACAGGTAAGGGGAATGACATGATACATTTAAAGTCTTGCAGAAAAAATAAAAATAAAAAACAAAAGAAAAAGAAAAAAAAAGACACTTTTACTCTAGAACATTATATTCAGAAAAAAATCATGCCAATATGAAGAAGAGATAAAGACTTTCTCAAACAAAAGCTAAGAAATTTTGTTAAAACCAGACCCATTCTATAAGAAATGCTAAAGAGATTTATTCAATCTAAAAGAATAGTCTCTTAACACAATAAAATTCATCTGAAGGTACAAAACTCACTTGTAACAGTAAGTACAAAGACAAATAGAGAATAGTATAACACTGTGATTGAGATGTGTAAACTACTCATGTATTGAGGGAGAAGAATAAAATATGAATCCATCAAAAAATAATAACTAGAACAACTTCTTAAAACATAGTACAATAAGATATAAATGGAAACAACAAAAAGTTGATGAGTGGGAGGAAATGGAGATGAGGTGCATAATTTTTTTTTTAATTATTACACTTTAAGTTCTAGGGTACATGTGCATAACGTGCAGGTTTGTTACATATGTATACATGTGCATGTTGGTGTGCTGCACCCATCAACTCGTCAGCACCCATCAATTCGTCATTTATATCAGGTATAACTCCCAATGCAATCCCTCCCTCCTCCCCCTCACCATGATAGGCCCCGGTGTGTGATGTTCTCCTTCCGGAGTCCAAGTGATCTCATTGTTCAGTTCCCACCTATGAGTGAGAACATGCGGTGTTTGGTTTTCTGTTCTTTGCTTGTGCATTTATCTGCTTGCTTTTGCATTAAAGTTGTCATCAGTTTAAAATAATGGGTTATAGGATGTTATTTATAAGCCTTACAATAACTTCATAAAAGAAACCTTATAATAGATACACAAAAAATGTATAACAAGAAATTAAAACATACCACCGGATGAATTCACTTTCACTAAAAGGAAGTCAGGGAGAAATGAAGAAAGAGAACACCAGAAAACAAATAAATTGCAGGAGTAAATGCCTACTTATCAATAATAGCATTCCATGTACATGAACTCAACTCTGATCAAAAACATAGAGGGGCTGAACGGATTTTTTTTTTAAAGACACAATGATAACGATCTGTCACTTGCAAAAAACATGAATAGACTGAAAATAAAGGGATGGAAGAAGACATTCTATGCAAATGAAAACCAAAAAAGAAAAAAAAAGATCAGGAGTAGCTATATTTAGATCAGACAAACTAGACTTCAAGACTTAAACTAAAAGAAGACACAAAGAAGGCTATTATATAATAACAAGGGAGTCAATTTTGCAAGATAATGTAACAATTGTAAATATGTTCGTGCCCAACACTGGAGCACTCAGATATATAAAACAAGTATTCCTAGAGCTAAAGAAAGAAATAGACCCCAATACAATAATGGCTAGAGATGTCAGCTACCAACTTTCAGCATAGGACACAGCACCAATGGCATTATTCACAGAAAAAGATAAATAATTTTAAATTTATGTGGAACTACCAAAGACCCAGAACATCCAAAGCCACCCTGAGCAAAAATAAAACAATGGGAGGAATCACATTACCTGAGTTGGTATTATACTACAGAGCTATAGTCAGCAAAACAGCATGGTACTGGTATAAAAACACACATAGACAGTAGAGCAGAATTAAAATACCAGATATAAATCCATACATCTATAGTAAACTCATTTTTGACAATAGTTCCTATAACATACACTGGGGAAATGATAGTCTCTTCATTATATAGTGCTGGCAAAACTGAATATCCATATGCAGAAGAATGAAACTGCTACTCTCACCATATACAAAAAATCAAATCAAAATTAATCAGACTTAAATCTAAGCCCCCAAACTATGAAACTACTATGAGAAAACATTGAGAAATCTCTTTAGGACATTAGACTGAGCAAAGATTTCTTGAGTAACACCCCCAAAAGCAGAGACAATCAAATCAAAAACTAACAAATGGGAACACATCAAGTTAAAAAGCATCCGCACAGCCAAGTAATTAATTAACAAAGTGAAGAGATGACCCACAGAATGGGAGAAAATATTTGTTAACTATCCATCTAATGAAAAATTAATAATGACAATATGTAAGGAGCACAAACAATTCTATTGTGAAAAATCTAATAATCCAGTTCAAAAGTGGACAAAAGACCTGAATAGATATTTCTCGGAAGAAGACATACAAATGACAAACAGGTATATGAAAAGTTGCACAACATCATTGATCATCAGAAAAATGTAAATTCAAATGACAGTTGTTTTTACTCCAGTTAAAATGACCTTTATCCAAAAGACAGGCAATAACAAACACTGGAACGGATGTGAGGAAAGAGGAATCCTCTTACTCTATCGATGGGAATGTAGATTAGTATAGCCTCTATGGAGAACATAATGGAGGTTCCTCAAAAATCAAAAAATAGAATTGCCATATGATTCAGCAATCCCGCTCCTAGGTATATATACCCCAAAGAAATGAATTCAGCATACTGAAGATGTATTGGTACTCCCATGAAGATTGCAACAGTATTTACAGTAGTCAATATTTAGAATCAATCTAATGTTCATCAACAGTTGAATGAATAAAGAAAATGTGTTACATATACACAGAAGAATATTATTTCGCTATAAAAAGAAAGAAATTCTGTCATTTGTAACAACATGGGTGAAATGGAAGACAGTATGTTAAATAAATAAGCCAGGCACAGAATGACAAACTTTGCATGTTCTCACTCATTTGTGGAAACTAAAAATTAAAATAATAAAACTCATGGAGATAGAAAATAGAATAATGGTTACCAGAGGCTGGGAAGGGTAGTGGGTGGGAGGTGGGGCAGAAATGGGAGTAATTGATGAGTCCATAAATATAGTTAGATACAATGAGTTAGATTTAGTATTCGATAACACAACACGGTGACTATAGTCAGCAATAATTTGTTTTCCATTTTAGAATAACTGAGGCAGTTTCATTGAAATGCTTGTAACACAAGGAACTGAATGCTTTAGGTGATGGATACCCCATTTACACTGATGTGATTATTACACACTGTATGCCTATATCAAAATATCTCATTAACTCCATAAATATATACACATATAAAAATTAAAAATTAAAAAATTAAATTTATACACACACTTCCAACTGAGGCTGGTAATCAGAGCTCCTAACCCACATGTTGTTCAAGGGCCAGGTGTACATTCTTGCATTTCGACTTCCCAAATGTGCTGTTACCTCACACACACTGCTATTTCATCTAAGTACCCCACTCTATTTATATACTAACGCTTTAAATTTGCTTGTGGTTAATTTTTTTACCTGTTTCCTTTTTGCTTTACCTACTACAAAATAAAATAAATAATATTTCAATGAATGTATATAATTTCAGAGAAATTCCAGAGAAATTTCAAAGAAAGCAAACATTCTAATTTTTTTTTTTTTTTTTTACAACTGAATGATCACTGGCCAAACATAATAAACATAGATAAACTAATGAAAATTTTAAAATTCTGAAATTTTTGGTACACTTAAAAGGTGTATATGGGGAAGTGGGGTGTGGCACTAAACTGATGAAAATGCAAAACAGAATAAATGTTCAGAGAATTCACATTTCTGTGATCCACTGTTATTCCTTCAGCTTATTCCTAATATAAGACTTAGGGCAGAGCTGAGATTCTCAAGGTCTCTCTTGGATGCTTAATACTGAATTAATACTGACTTGAGATTCAGTTGACATCTGTTAAAATAGTTCTGCGTGGAAGTCCTAAAGAAAGGGGGCATATTGCTATTTGTGTAGGATAGAATTGAATTCCAACTAATCTGGGAAAACTCTATCCTTATCTCTGGTAATCCTGGATTTTGACTTTGACTCTCGGCCAAGATAAGGGCTCAGGAATTTATAACCTGCACTTTAAAGTCTAAAACTCCCCTGAATACTGCCAAGATCAGTTTGTTTACTGATGGTTTTCACCTCGTGTAGCCTGTTAGACACCCTGGCTTAGCTACACGGCAGACATGCCTAATACCCCTTCCCAACTTCTGCCTTGAGCTCTCAAGAGGCCAAAAAATTTCAGGCACAGGTCTTAACTACATAAAATTTCACGCATTAAGAAGCAGATAAAACCAGGTAGTCTAAAAAATTATCTTAATGTTAAGAGCAATTAAACATTTGGTTAAAACACGGACATAGTATTTAGTTGTTGATTATGATGTATTAAAATAGAGAATATAATAAACTTTAAGAATTTGTAAAATATGCTATATATTTGTAGTTTTTCTGAGAATTTTAGGTTTGAAATATTCTGTGTAACTTCTTTTGATATCCTTCTTGAGTAAGCAGCCACAAGGAATGACAAAACTAAACAATTCATCTTAATTTTGATGGAATTTTCCAACCATGACCTGGGTTCATTAAAATCACATTGAGTCAGAGGAAGGATAAAATGCTCAGATGTTGGTGAATTCTTAAGACAAGATAAAATTACATAAAATATCCTGCTATGACTTAAAGTAATTATCTAAAATGCTAGTCAGTGAAATTTGAGCTGTTCTGTGCTTTTTTAAGATCTTGGCTTAATGTCTAACACAGTAGTATATTTTCTTGTCTCAGTTTTAATTTTTAATAAAAATTATGCACCTTTAGGGAGCATAGTATTGTGGATTATAACATATATATTGAAAAAGGATTACTAGTCACGTACATTTTTAATTTGATAAAGCGTTCAAAATAATTTTTTTGTTTCTTGAGACAAGACTTCATTCTGTCACCTACTCTGGAGTACAGCAGCACTATCTCAGCTCACTGCAGCCTCAACCTTCTAGGCTCAAGCAATCCTCCCACCTCAGTCTCTGGTAACTGGTACTACAAGCATAAACCATTACACCCGGCTAAGTTTTGTAGAGAGAGCCTAGGCTGGTCTTGGAAACCTGAGCTCAAGCCATCTGTCTGCCATATCCTCTCAAAGTGTTGTAATTACAGGTGTGCTCTACTGCACCTGGCCCAGAATAAAATTCCTGAAAAATATATTTTTTGGTTTCAGTAATAAATCTATTCAACAATAAGAACTTCACTTACTCAATTTTTATTTTTGCAAGTAAAAGGACAAGAATCTAAAAAATTACATTATTGTTGCCTAAATATTTATTATCTATATACCTCATCATTTGCTAATGATAGAATCAAATAAACACATTTGAGATCAATATTCATGACATACCACATGGTGTTCATATATCCAGATTAGAGCATTTACCACTCATAAGGAACTGTATATGCTCAAATAACTCGTAAGTCAGATATAAAGTCTGATAGTGAATTTCATATTAATCAATTTTATAAACATACTGTTATACTTTCAATGTTTGTCTTTAGTATATTTGCAATGTACTGTTACATAAAGCATAAAATAAGTATAGAACAAAACATGTATTTCTGGAAGCAGGAGAATTTAGTAGATTTACAAACTTCAATGCACATATTCTTGATCAACATTGTCAAAAATTGTTTTCTTTGAGCTTCAAATTTCTTCATCTAAAAAAAATGAGAATGCTTCTCTCATATGGGAATATTGTGAAAATAGCTTTCCTATTTTGTAAACCATAGATTCTATGTAAGTGAAACTCATGAAATATGTTACATTTCAAAGAAAACAAATGGTGAAAGAGTTTTCTAATACAATAGGTAAAGTTCACTGAAACCAGTCATATATGGTTGACAGACTGTATACCAATGTCTCGAATTTGATAAATACTTATCAAAATGTGTATATACTTCTGAGATCAGATGAGGCTGGGCACACACATGCATGTTTGTAGCAGCACAATGCACAATTGCAAAAATATGGAACCAGCCCAAACTGTGCCTCAATCAGCGAGTGGATAAACAACTTGGGAAATATATATATATATATATGTATATGTATTTTTTTTCTTCTCCCCAAGCAGGAATTGCAATACACACCACACACACACACACACACACACACACACACACACACGATGGAATGCTACTCGACCATAATCAAGAATGAATTAATGGCATTTACAGCAACCTGGATGGAACTGGAGACTATTATTCTAAGTGAAATAACGCAGGAATGGAAAACCAAACATCATATGTTCTCACTCATAAGTAGGAGCTAAGCTATGAGAATGCAAAGGCATAAGAACGATACAATGGGCTTGGGGGACTCAGAGGAAATGGTAGTAAGGGATGAGGGATAAAAGACTACAAATTGGGGTCAGTTTACGCTGCTCAGGGGGTGGCTGCACCAAAGTCTTAGAAATCATCACTAAAGTACTTATTCATGTAATCAAATACCACTTGTTTCGCAAACACCTGTGGAAATAACAAATTTTTAAAAAAGAAAAAAAATATATAGACTCCTATCTTTCATTGTGATGAGAGAGCTGGAATCAGTATTGTGAGCAGTCTTCTCCTCCCATCAAAACATAATAGAACAATGATTAAAGTGATGATTTTTTTTAATACTTCTGAGCGCACTTAGTTAGCAGAAGAGTAAACTATCTCAAAATCTAAGGGGAGACAGTGCCTGAAGGAAATAAAAGACACGAACATGAACTCACATGGCTTAGATGGAACTGGACACCAGTAAGGAAGAAATCTGTGCAACTGTGGCCTTGAGAGTGATTTTTTAAAGATACAACACCAAAGGCATAATTCATGAAAGAAAAGATAAATTGGACTTTATCAAAATTAAAGCTTTCGTCTGCAAAAAAACTTCATAGTTAAAAAGATCAGTTACACATGGGGAAAACATATATGAAAATCACATTTCTAATAAAGAGGTTTATAACAAGAAAATATAAACCTCTCCCAAAACTCAACAATAAGAAAACAATCAACTGAAAAATGGGCAAAAAATAAGAACAAACACTCTACCAAATAAGACATATGGGTGTCAAATAACCACAAAAAAAATGCAAATTTTAAACCACAATAAGATACCACCACAAAGTTATTGCTACCTGTATACGATATAAAATATATAATTACTATATATAATTTACTATACATATATGTGCACAGTTTTGGCTGTTTCTGTCAAGAAATCAGAGCAAATAGAAATCTCTTACATTGCTTACTGGTACATAGTATAGTATAGTATAGTCACCATCTAATCAGCTAAAAACTAATTTGTTAGTTTCTTATAAAGTTAAATATATGCCTACAATATAATTCATAATTCAGTGACCCTACATCTAGATATCACTCCATAAAAAATAAAAACTTAAATTCATCCCCCAAATGGTACACAAATGTCTGTAGTATCTTATTCATAATTACCAAAAACTTCAGACAATCCAGATCCCCTTCAAGTGGTAAATTGTTAAACTGTTATAATCGGTAAAATGAAATGCTACTACTCAAAGATACAGAGGAATGCCCCAAAGTTAAATTGTTATTAATTTATCTTCGCCCATGTCTAAAGCTAGAGGGCGCTAGAGTTATGTATGTTTCCCCCCCACCTCCTTTGGTTACACCAGTAAAAGCCAAGGTTGTTGAGTTTAGTAAAATAGTTTCTTTTGAGGGAAAACCTTTATTAAGGAGAATGGAATTATCTGGGCATATTTCAGAGCATTATTTTTCTCCTCCCCAAGCAGAAAAAAAATTTTCTCCAGTTTTATATGAGAGCATGGTGGACTTCTTGAAAATAAAACTCATTTGTGGCTGGACTCCTCAGAGTCTGACTATCTGAAGATGGCTCACAGTAAGCCTCCTATAAGTCTTCAATTACAGTTTAAGTGTTTCTACTGATATTGGCCCCAGCAGCAGCTTCTGCTCCTGGGCTTTTGCTCCAGGTAAGTTGTGTTCTCTGTATCTGCTTCTATATTCAGTTTTGAGGGCATCTGCCTGCCCTGTAATCTCAATAGATGCAAGAACACTTGTTTTTTAGCTTGAACTGTTCAGCTGTTTTGTTATTTTAAGGATACGAGTGCTGACTTCCAAACTACTAACATGTCAGAGTAGAAACATAGCCTCTTATTTCAACTGCTTAATAAATCTGTATTGCATCCAATATGACACTGCCTGATAATCTCAGAATTCTCTACTGAGATGGACAGAGATTCTACATAACACTCTTATCTTCCATAGACATATGTAGTTTTGTGGCATTTGCAAAATTAGATGGTTCAAGTGACAGCACCACTTACTGCCATAGTTTGAAACTGATACAGGCTCTTCTCTTGCTCTTGGCCCCAGTCAAAGCTAAACAATGGATTTAGGTATTGTCAGTACAGAAGACCAGCATGATGATCTCTACACTACCCACAGGATCTAGCCTTCTTTACACTTTATTGTAACACAGAGGTGGAGAAATAATATAGCTGTTGAAGTGTAAATTCATGAATGGGTGAAGTTAATGTGTACTACAGTCTGTTCTAAATGAATGCAAGCTGAATTTGATTCTCCTGCTGGATTGAGATTATTAAGAATACACCAATGACCACATGCCAAGTAGTTGCGTGATCTGTTTTAGTAAATATACCATATTCGTTAGAGCAGCCACAGCTGAGATTATCACACAGTTAAGGTTAGGATAGACCACTGTCATCTATTTTGATCTATATGTTTTCCTATGAAGTTTATACTATACTGAATGTTGCTTCTGGTACACTCTTTTGATTGGGAGTTAGAGGTATCATGGACTTATATGAGCATTTTTCTACTGTAGTTACTCTTAATTCCACAGTTTAAGGAACCAAAGTCAGGATACTGTGAGCTCTTGAACATATCCTTCTTGATTATGCACTCGAAGACCAGAGAAACAGACTGGGCCCACAGACCTATTGCAAACATTGTGAGATGGGGTTGGGCTAGGATTTGAATAATCAATCTAACCAGAAAGTGAAAGAATGAGGAGGGTTTACGGCCTTTGGATTCCCTGGTATCAGTTCACTCTCAGCAAAAACTCTGCATCCAATAGCCCTAGGAAGATCTGACTATTTCCTTTTCCTAGTATTTATTTACTATAAAAAAAACCGTGTTTTTTTTTTTTTTTTTTTTGTCTCTGGTGGAGGGTCTTGAATACGAGTCATCCAGGTTCTTGGTGTTTTGAACAAAGAATTAGACAAAATACACAAGCAAAGCAACAAGAGAATGAAGTAACAAAAGTGCAGCACTATGGAAGCAAAAGTACCCTCTACAGAGTGGGAGTGGGCTTGACCAAGTGGCTCAAGAGTGCTGGTTACAGAATTTTCTGGGGTTTAAATATCATCTAGAGATGTCCCATTGTTTACTTGGTTACATTCTATGTAAATGAAGGAGTGGCCCACAACCGGTCTGATTTGTTGCAAAATGTGGCCAATCAGAGGCTGAAGTAAAGTTACAAAGTTACATCCCTATGAGAATAAAGACTAGGTCTATGATCAGTCTGATTGGTTGCAGGAGGAGACCAATTAGAGGTACTTTCCATTTTTCATTTGTGATGCAGAAAGGGGGAAGATGGCAAAGGGAGTATTCTCTGATTATTTTGTTATTTGGGCATGGAAAGGTGGGAGTTTTCCTTTTGATTCAATTCCAGAAGGCAGTAAGAATCAGCCTTAGGTTCCCTGCCTCCAGACCCTATTCTCCTGCCTCATTTGCCCTTGGAGAGACATGATTCCCATAAATTTTCATAGGAGGCAGAGGGACGGATGATCCTTTTCCTGTGACTGCTTCATGTGGACTTGGGGTGCAGTCTCTACCTATTGGGTATCACAGAACTCTTGCCTTGCTCTGTCTAGTGGATACATCATTATGTCTATGTGGATACATAGCTTCTTGATGGCCAGGAGTGGTGTCTTAACCTGAAACTGTCTGGAAACTTTGTCACATGATCATCTGAAGCTTGATGGTATCTAGGTGAGAGGAAATGCATTTGCTTAAGAGATTTAACAAACATGGTCCAAAAACCAAGGCAAGTATAATATTAATAGTGGACTGGCCAGAGGAAGGAGCCATGAACCCAAAGTTATCATTTTTTACCAGGAGCCCCATGACTCAGATGGTTGTTGCCATATCTTAGAGTCCCGATCAGCTTGTTTTCAGGTGAAATTTCTTATTAATCTCGATTGATTGACATCAAAACAGCATTCTTGCTCTAGAAAAACACATAAGCCAGCTTTTTTGGCAGGTAGGAGATCTAGTTACCTTCTATTTCGCAAAGCAACTGCTGCCAAGGAGTCTATTTGATTTCAATGGTGATGACACTTTGGGCAATGTCATCCAAGCTTTCTATAAAATCCTTGGGGAAAAATCAGTAATAGGAGAGAACTGTTGCAAGCCTTCTAACTCCCATTCCTGCTCTTGCTGTTATTTCTATCCCTAGGGTTGTAGTTTGATGGCTTGTTTGATGGGTATGAGTTTGATGGCTTGTTTGTGTCTGTTGGTTGCAGTTAAAGGTATAATGAGAGATTGTTTGTTGGGGGCTATATTAATTTGGGGGGTTAAACAAACAAGTGTACAGATTCCAGTACAATTGACTGGTAATCATAAGTAGGAACTGGTTCCAAACAGAAAAAAAGGCTTCTTGATTTTCAAGATAAAAATTGTTTTCTATGGTGAACATGTGGGTTAGCTTGTTGTTTGCACATTCCCAGGTGGTTAAGGTCCCTACTAAGGTGGCTCTGGTTAAAGGTTGGAAAGAACCTTGGAAAACACCCTGAGCTTCCCCAGCAGTTCCATTTTCCCAGTGGAGGTAGTTATGCTTAGTGTGCACTGATAACCACGCAGGGGTATTTTTATACTGAACAACCAAAAGGCAACTAGATGTCTCTTGACAATATTTAGACTGTATATTATTTAAAGTGGCCTTAATAGTACGGATTTTCCTGAAAAATGTACAGGTTTTCTAAATGATGTAGTCTGGATATTTGCATAGTTATTGGTGGTATTCATTGGACTGGTGGTATTTAACAGTCTTTGGGTTAAATTTAAAGTTCTTGATAAATACCCAGAATCCATTAATTGCCAGGAGGATAAAGTGACTTCTGTTGTAAAATAAAGCTGATTCCAAGTATTCATAGTCCCAGTATACACAGGTTGTGGGTGACCATTATGAAACAAAAAGTACTTATTTATTATTTTGTTCTATAGAATGGGAAAATAGGGAGGTGGATTTCTATGCTGTCAGGAATGTTTGTTATAACAATAAATCAGAACATTTTTCTTAATTATTAAAAAGGAAGTAATTTGATCCATTTGGAAGAAAGCAGTTAAATTGTAAAATATAAAACTGGCTACTATTATCCAGCCTACAGTAACTATGCAACAAAGCTGCCAAGAAAAGTTGGTAGGTATTTACTTATCTTTTGGCTGTCTTTTAACAGGTACTTAAGGTATTCCACAGATTCACAGGAGTAGTGGATGATGGGAGCTTCAGGTTCTAGGTCTAGGGCTTCAGATATTGCAATTTTGACTATGGAAAGATACACCAGCTATCTCATCCTAGTGTGCTGACAGCAGAAGCCTTGGCCCGTAGCACTGAAAATGGTCCATTCCATTTTGGTTGTAATTGTTATGCAGATGATCCCTCCTTCCGTATTTAAAAAAGTACCTTATCTCCTGGCCTGGTTTTGATTTGCAGGTTAGTTGCTGCTGTGGGGAGCCTTTGAGGTCCAAACTTTTGTAAAGCAAAGATAGGCCATTATCACTTTGGACACTCTTGGTTAACCCAAACTGGGGAATTATTTTCTTTAGGAGAACCTTTATAACTTCATTAGCCTTCTCTGTTCTGATAAAGTAAGCTTGTATACTTTGTATGCTGGCATATGGGTGAAAGCTATGTCAGTCTTCTCCTTTAATTTTAGCCCGTGTTCACATACAGAATCTATTTTACAATTAGTTATTCATAAACCTTCCACAACTTGTTCAAACCTTTAGATTTTTCTGATCTCACTTAAAACAATCCTTCACCACTCTAAATTTGGGCAAGAAATCCACATTCCCATGACTTTTATTCTACTTTCATTCTAGTTCCCTAATAACAAATGTTTTGGCAAAATTTTGTATACAGAATTATGTGTTAAATACAACTATTATCCTTTATAACCTTAAATGTTAGTGAAATCCTAAAATACAAGAAATTCTGAACTATAAAATATTAGCATTTTATACATGAGGAAAATCACACAATTTTTAGAAACATATTTTACCATATCATAACATTTTCTTAATTGGAAATAACTCAGATATCCAATAAACATTGAAAATAATATTAAGATTTTAAATTGCACAAAAAGTATACCTAAAACATTTATCCCAGTTACAAGTACTCAATTCTTTCATTTTTAACAGTTTATCTAGATTAATTCAGAAAACTGAGATATTAAACACCTCAAAATATCTAGAAAAGACAAATATAAAGCCCAGACAAAAATGTATGTTGATAATTCTGAAGACATTTCTGTATTTATTTTGCCAATAATTTTAAAGCCAGCTTGTTTAATAAAGGTTTACTTAAGTCACATGAACTTGAAAAATGCTTGAACTTGTTTACTTATTTTATGAGTGCTCTTTTACTTATAAGTCAATTTGGCAGACACAACATATAACACATACAAAACTATGAAATAATGAAGCAACAAAAGCACTTATTTATTGAAATAACAGTACACGCCATAGAGTGGGAGTGAGCTTAAGTAAGTGGCTCAAGACTGTTGGTTACAGAAATTTCTTTTTTTTTTTTTTTTTTTTTTTTTGAGACGGAGTCTCGCAGTCGCCCAGGCTGGAGTGCAGTGGCCGGATCTCAGCTCACTGCAAGCTCCGCCTCCCGGGTTTACGCCATTCTCCTGCCTCAGCCTCCCGAGTAGCTGGGACTACAGGCGCCCGCCAACTCGCCCGGCTAGTTTTTTCTATTTTTTAGTAGAGACGGGGTTTCGCCGTGTTAGCCAGGATGGTCTCGATCTCCTGACCTCGCGATCCACCCGTCTCGGCCTCCCAAAGTGCTGGGATTACAGGCTTGAGCCACCGCGCCCGGCCGGTTACAGAAATTTCTGATGTTTAAATACCCTGTAGAGGTTTTCCACTGGTTATTTGGTTACACCCTATGAAAATAAATAAATGGACTGCAACCAGTCTAATTGGTCATGGGGGTGAAGTGAAGTCACAAAGTTACACCGCTATGCAAATGAAGACCACACCCATTATCAGTCTGACTGGTTGCAGGAGGAGACCAATTAGAGGTACTTTCAATTTTTCATCTGTGCTGCAGAAAGCGGGAGGGTTGCAAATGGAGTAGCCTCTGATTCTTTTGATACTTTGGCTTTCAGAGGTGAGATTTTCATTTTGTTTCAGTTTTAGAAAGTCAGCATGAATCAGCCTTAGGTTTTCTGCCTCCAGACCCACTTCTCCTGCCTCACTTTGGAGAAAACTTATTGAACAACGTGGTAAATATTTGCTGTGGTGTTATGCAATCCTCTTTAAGAGGATCCAGTCTCTCAGAAGTGACTTATATCTGGAAAATGTAAATAGAATTATGCCTTTTAATTTTTAGCAACAGACATAATGATTCAATTACCTCCTACGAGGTGCCTCCTACGACACGTAGGAATAATCCAAACTGCATTTCAAGATGAGATTTGAGTGGGGACACAGTAAAACTATATCAAATGGGCTTCATATATTTAAGGAAAAAGCTTAAAATTTTAACTTAGTCTTCAAGTCCATTAAGGACTGGAAAATGAATTTTTTTAGCTAGAACTATTATTCAGGCACTGCCCTAGAAGTACATTTCCATTGCATTTTCATGGTCCTTTTATTTTTATTGTAAATTTCCAGAAGTGTCATGACATTTTATATCTTTATTTTCATGTATGCAATTTTCTCTGATCATTATATATGACACCTAATGCTTCCTTTGATCAACTCTTAGACATACTTCAAAATTCATCCAAGCAGTCCTTGCATAGAGAACTTTTTTAATAGTACTTATCTGGTTAAAATACTCCAAACATTTGGTGATGTATCCATCAGAATATTTGTTGTTGTATGAAAAATAATTGTTTTTGATACAGAATATATGTACCTTTATCGTACAGACTACACTAGGTCTTACTCATTCCTCAGTGTCTACTGTACAGTAAAGTGCTGATATGGTATAAGTGATTATGACCCCGTGGGTGAATTAAATGAATAAAAGAAAAGCTATGGTGAATATTTTTGTTGATTTGTGTGAGAAACTCCTTAGAACTTCTCCTTTCTACACAATGCTAGTTTTAATTGTGATCATATAATATAATATAACTTCTCTTAAGTTAAAGAAGAATAATTGTATTTTTAGGCAAAAAACTGACTGTCATCATGGGTTTCCTAGACAAACCAATTTTAGTTTAAATTGGGGTTATACATCTTTACAAAATGTACTAACCTTAGAGGTTTATGTGAGAATTTAATTATTAATAAAACTATTCCTAAAATGCTTAGAAGAATATCTGGTAAGTAGCTATTAATCAATAAATAATTGTTATTATTATTGTCATGTCTCAAACTTCCTAAAAGGGTTTTTATTGATATTTCAGAATCTTTCAAAAATTGAAATGTGTTTAGCCATATGTTTAGATAGTGAAGTGTTTTTAAAATTATATCATCCATAGATATATAAAATATTTATAATTTTGCATATTATACATTCGTTGTTTTTATGATACTTAAAGTTATTTACATATATGTCATTTATAATAATTTATAAAGTCTTTTATTGTGTTTAGTAGAGTGCCTGGCATAATGCAGGCACTTCTATAAAATTTTGGTTCTTAATATTAAAACTATTTAATTTCAAAGTTCATGCCCAGTTTAATATAGTAAATTGTATTATTTTTATATTTATTTAACTGATTTACGGTTGCAAGCATGTCATTACTGGGGATGTATATTGTCATGTATTAGAGTTATCTAGAGAAACAACCAACAACTAATGGGACATATGTATCTAAACATATAGGTATATATACACATATTTTCTATTATTACATATAATACATGGTAACTATTATATATTGTGTATATAATTAAATACAATTATTTATAACATGATCATTACATATTGTATGCACAATCATATAATTATTAATAATATATAGCTAATATATTGTATGTATGATTCTATATTATTTATATATCTGTTATATATTGTATGTACAACTATATACAATTATTTATAATATATAATTATGTAGTATACATAATTATGTATATTTATAATATATAACAATATATATTATATATTGTATGTATTTTAATTATAAAATATTTCATGTAATGCCATATATTTTTCTATTATATATTATCTATATAGAGAAAGGTTATATTGTTTTTCATAAAACAACAGAAAGAGGAAGTTTAAGGCGTTAGCTCACCTGATTGTGAAACGTTGGCAAGTTTAAAGTCTGCACTCTAAACCAGAAGGCAAGACCCAGCGAAGAGTTGCAATTTAATTCCACAGACAGTCTGTTGGCCGAATTCTCTCTTTTTCCAGGGAGGGCAGTCTTTTTCTTATAAGGCCTCCCTTCAACTGATTGGATGAGCCCACCATATTATGATGTGCTTCACTCAAATATACTGATTTAAACTTTAACCTTAGTTAAAATTACCTTCTCAGAAATATCAAGAATAATATTTGACTAAATATCTAGGTACCTTGGCATAGCCAAGTTAACACATATCACTTTATATGGTTAAAAAGAAAACATATAAAGTGATAAAAGCATAAATTCTGAAACCATATTTCTCTGGATTCATAACTCAGTTTCCCTGCTCAGTTGCATTACATCTAGCATCTTACTTCACTTTTCTTTAAAGCAACTTACTTTACTTTTCACAATTTCAGATGCCTCATCTGTAAAATGAGGATACAGACAGTATCTGTTTCAGAGGCTCATTATGAAGACTAAAGGTAATAAGAATAATGATCTCAACACAGTGTATCTTGCATACTAAATGCTTCAAGATTGGAAGCTTCATTATTAGTGTCAAAAATAGACCTCTGGTAAGAATCTCTTTTTGTAAACAAAAATATCAAGTTTTGATATTACGGTTTTAATAACTCCATATTAAACCTGTTTCTGTGACTTGTGTCTCATCTTTAAATACATAGGAACAATTCACCAATGGAAACAAATAGACTAAGATGTTTGAGAAGATTATTCTCGAACAGTTGATTCCATGCTCAGTTGTATTTATACTAGGATGAGTACTTACATATTATTCTTATTTTGATTTTACATTTATAATCAATGTAGGTAGTTTCATAAACATTATTCAAATTATTAACATTATAATTGTGAATAATATATTTTTAAATTTAAAATTACCTCCATAACTTTTACTAATCACCTTGAAAATTTATATTATGGGAATTTCTTTTATTTATTTATTTATTTATTTATTTATTTATTTATTTTGAGACGGAGTCTCGCTCTGTCACCCAGGCTGGAGTGCAGTGGCCAGATCTCAGCTCACTGCAAGCTCCACCTCCCGGATTCACGCCATTCTCCTGCCTCAGCCTCCCGAGTAGCTGGGACTACAGGCACCCGCCACCTCGCCCGGCTAGTTTTTTGTATTTTTAGTAGAGACGGGGTTTCACCGTGTTAGCCAGGATGGTCTCGATATCCTGACCTCGTGATCCACCGTCTTGGCCTCCCAAAGTGCTGGGATTACAGGCTTGAGCCACCGCGCCCGGCCTTTTTTTTTTTTTTTTTTTTTTTTTTTTTTGAGATGGAGTCTCACTCCGTTGCCCAGGCTGGAGGGCAGTGGCGCGATCTCGGGCCACTGCAAGCTCCACCTCCGGGTTCATGCCGTTCTCCTGCCTCAGCCTCCCAAGTAGCTAGGACTACAGGTACCCGCTACCACGGCCGGCTAAATTTTTGTATTTTTTAGTATAGACGGGGTTTCATCATGTTAGCCAGGATGCTCTCGATCTCCTGACCTGGGGATCTCCCCTCTTGGGCCTCCCAAAGTGCTGGGATTACAGGCATGAGCCACAGCGCCAGGCTGTGAATTTCTTAAATTTACCATTCAACTTTGTGTGGAGAGAAGGAAGAAGTATTATTTAAATATTTCAATTCTTCTGTCTTTTTTACAACATTCATTTAAACAGCTGAGATATCTCACTGTGGTTTTGTTGTACATTTTGCTTATGATTAGTGATGTTTAACATTTTTTATATGCCTGTTGGACATTTGCATATCATTTTTTGAGAAATATCTTCAGGTTTTGTCACTGTTTTTAATCAGATTATTTATTTATTTTCCTATTACGTTGGTTAAGTATCTTTTTTTTTTTTTTTTTTTTTTTTTTGAGATGGAGTCTCGCTCTGTCGCCCAGGCTGGAGTGCAGTGGCCGGATCTCAGCTCACTGCAAGCTCCGCCTCCCGGGTTTACGCCATTCTCCTGCCTCAGCCTCCCGAGTAGCTGGGACTACAGGCGCCCGCCACCTCGCCCGGCTAGTTTTTTGTATTTTTTAGTAGAGACGGGGTTTCACCGTGTTAGCCAGGATGGTCTCGATCTCCTGACCTCGTGATCTGCCCGTCTCGGCCTCCCAAAGTGCTGGGATTACAGGCTTGAGCCACCGCGCCCGGCCGGTTAAGTATCTTATATCTTCTAGGAATTAATTCCTTGTAAGTTGAATAGTTTGCAAATATTTCCTCTCATTCTGTAGGTTGTCTCTTCATTTTGTTTATTCTTTTTTTTTTCTGTGCAGAAGCTGTTTAGGTTGCTATAATTCCGTTGGTCCATTTTTGCTTTTCTTGGCTGTGCTTTTGAGGTCTTACTGCATAAAAGTTTGCCCAAATCAATATCCTAGAGTGTTTCCCAAGTAATTACTTCCAGAAGTTTTATAGTTTTATGTCTTACATTTATGTCTTTAACCTATTTTGACTTTATTTTTGTATATGATGAGAGACACAGGTCTAGTTTCATTCTTCTGCATATGGATATCCAGTTTTCCTAGTGCCATTTTTTGAAGAGACTGCTCTTTCCCCAATGTATGTTCTTGGTGCCTTTATAAAAAATGAGTTAACTGGAAATACTTGGATTTATTTCTGGGTTCTGTATTTTGTTTAATTGGCTTATGTGTCTTTTTCTATGTCAACAAATATTGCAAGAATGCAGAGAAAGGTATTCGAACACTGTTGGTGAGAATGTAAATTAGTACAGTCACTACCAAAAGAGTATGGGAGTTTAAAAAAAAAATGAACTAGAACTAGAACTAGAACTACCATATGACCTAGCAATCCCACTGCTGAATATGTGTGTGTGTATATGTATTTTATATATATATACACATATGCATGTATATGTATATGTATATGTGTGTATATATATGTGTGTGTGTATATATGTGCATTTTTAATAAGGCAATTAACATATCAAAAAGATATCCGCATTCCCGTGTTTATTGTAGCACTATTCACAATGGCCAAGATGTGGAATCAATCTATCAATTGATGAATAAAGAAAATGTGGTGGCCGGGTGATCAATACTATTTTCCATATATTCTAAAAAATATCAGTATATACCTGGCATTAAAAAATACTGCACTAACTCCATGTAAAATCAGGTACCGATCTGAACATTTTGCTCTGAAATTATACAACTTTAAGGAGCCATGTTTTCATGTCTCTGAACTAGTGACTTCACTGATTTTCATCTGACACCTGAAATCTATCTATTCTGTTGTATTTCTTTTGCCTATTTAAATTCCCAATAATATATGCTTTTTTCTTATATGAAAAACTGTCAACCATTTCCATTTGGTAAATTATTAGTGTCAAAAATAGACCTCTGGTAAGAATCTCTTTTTGTAAACAAAAATATCAAGTTTTGATATTACGGTTTTAATACTCCATATTAAACCTGTTTCTGTGACTTGTGTCTCATCTTTAAATACATAGGAACAATTCACCAATGGAAACAAATAGACTAAGATGTTTGAGAAGATTATTCTCGAACAGTTGATTCCATGCTCAGTTGTATTTATACTAGGATGAGTACTTACATATTATTCTTATTTTGATTTTACATTTATAATCAAATGTAGGTAGTTTCATAAACATTATTCAAATTATTAACATTATAATTGTGAATAATATATTTTTAAATTTAAAATTACCTCCATAACTTTTACTAATCACCTTGAAAATTTATATTATTGGGAATTTCTTTTATTTATTTATTTATTTTATTTTTATTTTCTTTTGATGAGTTCAGTATCACTTTTTTTCCCTTCAAATTTTATTTTACGTTTCTGGGTATGTGTAGGATGTGCAGGTTTCTTACATAAGTAAACTTGGTCCACGGTGGATCACTCAACAGATCAATTCATTACCTGGGTATTAAGCCCAACATCCATTAGCTGTTCTTCCTGATGCTCTCCCTCCCCCAACCCCCCTTGACGAGCCCGAGTGTGTGTTGTTCCCTGCTGTGTGTTCATGTGTCCTCATCGTTCAGCTCTCACTTATCAGTGAAAATAGTCTGTGTTTGGTTTTCTGTTCCTGCGTGATTTTGCTGAGGATAATGGCTTCCAACTCCATCTATGTCCCTGCAAAGGCCATGTTCTAATTCATTTATATGGTTGCATAGTATTCCATAGTGTATGTGTATTATACATTTTCTTTATTCAGTCTATCATTGATGGACAGTTGGACTGATTCTGTGTCTTTGCTATTGTGAATAGTGCTGCAATAAACATATGCATGCATGGATCTTTATAATAGAATAATTTATATTCCTTTGGGTATATGCCCAGTAATGGAATTGCTGGGTCAACTGGAATTTCTGCTTTTAGATCTTTGAGGAATTGCCACCACACTGTCTTCCACAATGGATGAACTAATTTACACTCCCACCAACAGTGTAAAAGTGTTCCTTTTTCTCTGCAAACTTGCCAGTCTCTATTGCTTTTTGACTTTTTAATAATTGTCATTCTGACTAGTGTGAGATGATATCTCTTCAATATCGTGAACATGGCCATGCTGCCCAAATTAATTCATAGATTCAATGTTACTCCCACTAAACTACCACTGACATCCTTCACCAAATTGGAAAAAAAAATTAAAATTCATGTGAAACCAAAAAGAACCTGAATAGCCAAGACAATTCTAAGCAAAAAGAACAAAGCTGGAAGCATCATGCTACCAGACTTCAAACTATGCTGCAAGACTACAGTAACCAAAGCAGCATGGTACTGGTATCAAAACATACACATAGACCAATAGAAGAGAATAGAGAACCCAGAAATAAGACCGCACACCTACAACCATCTGATCTTTCACAAAGCTTACGAACACAAGCAATACAGATAATAAACGGTACTTGGAGAACTAACTAGCCATATGCAGAAAATTGAAACTGGACTCCTTTCTTATACTTTATACAAAAATTTACTCAACATGGATTAAATGCTTAAATGTAAAACCCAAAACTATAAAATCACTATAAGAAAACCTAGGCAATACCATTTAGGACATAGGCACAGGCAAAGATTTCATAATGAAAACCCCAAAAGCAATTGTAACAAAAGCAAAAATTGGCAAATGTGATCTAATTAAACTAAGAAGCATCTGCACAGCAAAAGAAATTATCTTCAGGGTGAACAGACAAACCTACAGGATGGAAAAAAAAGTTGCAATCTACTCATCTGGCAAAGTCTACAAGGGACTTACATAAATTTACAAGAAAAAAAATTCTCCAAGGGTCTTACATAAATTTGCAAGAAAAAAACAAACAATCTCAATAAAAGTAGTCAAAGGACATGAACAGATACTTCTCAAAAGAAGACATTCATGTGGCCAACAAACATGAAAAAAAGCTCAACTTTTTTTCACTGATCGTTAGAAAAATCAATATCACTTTCAATAAAACTTGCAAGTATTTTTTTCTGTAATTGTTGCCAATTTCTCATTTTCTGATGACCATAAATTCTACTTCATATGGTGGAAATTATAAATAATGTATGTAGGTACAATAACAGTATGTGTTTTTCAAGAGAAGTCAGGAAATAAACATGAAGTGCAGTTTGGGATTGAAGGAATAAAAAGGAGCTACCCTGAATGAAGGAGAGATTTGTGGTTAGATAATGTATATAAATTTACAGATATGAGTATTTCCTGAAAGAAGAAACTATATATGAAGGATACCAGAAGGAAAAAGCCATATCTTTCATGGTGGTTGATTTTATGTGTTGCTAAATGGAAAGGGAAAAGGTAACTGCTTCTTAGTTACTATTGTCGGCTTCTTTTTCTTAATCTATTCCTAAAATTAGGTTAATGTCTCCCAAGAATCTGTTTTTGATCTATTTATTTTTCTTAACATATCAGCAGGCAATATCATGTGCCCCTTTGTTTCATATCATTTTGTACTTTCATACCCCCAAGTTTGTATTTCCAGCCTAGATCCTGTATTGATCCCTAATCAATTGAAACTGACCAACCAGTGGTCATTTTTACTTGGGTTTTTATTTAGACTTCAAATGGAATACTTAACCGAGTTTATTACTTATCCTCCAAGCTTAGTGTTCCTTCAGTATTATTTTCTCAGGGTCTAGCAGTAGTATTTATTAGAGATGAGGAAAACTTTCTGTCACATTTATTATTTACTTTCACATTTTGATTTTCATCCTCACTTCTTTGCATGTGTTTCTGTATGCATGTTGAGTTTTAAAGTTATGATAAATCAACAATAAAACTTACTCTTTATGTAGAAATAAATAGGGGTTTAAAATGAGTGTGGCTGAATTGTGATATTATTTGGTGTTAATAGTGCATTAAATTAGAATAGTATTTCAGTAAAGATTGGAAATAGTAGACTCTAAAAATCTCTGTATTCTGTACATATTGGATGACATAACATTTTTCAAGAGAGTTTATTCAAACTTTCAAAAGTGAAATTACTGATCCAAATTATTGTTTCATCCATTCTTATATCCATAACATTAAATACCAACTCTAATATTAGTTTAAATAGTCTTGGCTGCAAGTATTATGGTATTTTATCTGATATTAAACATTTTATTAAAAATAAAAACATCACAGTACTATACAGCTTTTCTTGGTTGCCCACTTTCAAATGCTGTTTAACAAAGATTAGGTCATTATCTTTGAGGATTGAGCTGTCACACTGTGACCTGACTACAAGGAGATGAAAGAGTGTTTGTTATATTGACAGTTAATTAGCAGCCTTAGTACTGAAGAGGTCTGGAGATATTTAAGAACAAGGAAAACAAGTATGGAAAATATTGTTTTTAAAGGATATTGCAGAAACGTCTTCACTATACTTAAATGTTTCTATGGTTTTTTACATTGCATATGAAGTCAAATGCTGGTTCTATTTACTATGCCATCACTGCTCATAATATAATATGTATTCCAACTCCTGAAAACTACAAACTACATAGCCATTATCAATTGTAGTCTAATTGATACATGATTTAATTTTGCCTTTGGAAATGTGAAATTCAGCAGTAGTGTTGACTTTTTAAAAACATTTTTCAAGACGTGTCAAAGAAAATCAGGACAATAATGTAGGAAAAAAGGGATAGTTTAGAAAGTAACAGGATTATTCTGAATCTATCAATAGCCATTTAAACAAGACAATTTAAAAATGTCTATCGAAGTTTCGAATCTTGGAAGAGTCTCAACAAGTTCAAGCACTGAGATATTTATGAAATAAACGGTTATCAGCACTAAAAACATAGTACAAATTAGGGAAAAAATCATCAATTGGATTTCATAAATTGCATTTCCTATACCCTTGGATGCAATTGCATCCTTTACTTTAATTGACTAAAATGAAGCAATAAAGTGAATGTGTTGCTAATATTTGGAATAAAATTTAATTTTCAAATAATTAGAGGTTTATATAAAAATACTGCAATCTATCTTTTCTTTATAGAAAACAAGCATAATATGGGTTGTACTACTAACCTGAAAACCAGATCAAAGTGATTTTTATAGCAGACAAAAATCAATTTTATACAATGAGAAGACATGGAAACAGGTAGGAGAACATCACACAAAGGGGCCTGTCGGGGGTTGGGGGGTAAGGGGAGGGAGAGCGTTAGGACAAATATCTAATGCATTCGGGGCTTAAAACCTAGATGATGTGTTGATAGGTGTAGCAAACCACCATGGCAAATGTATACGTATGTAACAAATCTGCATGTTCTGCACATGTATCCCAGAACTTCAAGTTAAAAAAAAAAAATCAGTGTTATATACAATAGGCATTAGATATTCATGTTTTCTCTGAGAATTCTCCTAAAATCTGGGCATTAGTGTATCTTTCCACAGAGTCTGGTTTCTTATTAATCTTGTGAATGGCTGATTTTATATATAATTCTATAATGTAATGAAAATGAGATCAACCTCTCTGTTATTACTCTTTATGTCCACTGTCTTTCTCTTGTAATTGAGAAACTTTCTTTAATACTATCCCCTCCCATGCCGTCTTTCATACTTGGCACTACTTCCACTTCAGTTAGATTGCTTGCTTCTCTTTCTGACAACCCAAATAAAGGTGCAGAGAGTTCACATTAATGGTATGCCAGAGCTGTTCACACATGTCTATTCTTAATGGCCAATTCTAAAATTCGCTCATCACTCATATTACAATACCCTTGCTATAGTCTTCAAATTTAAATCACGTTCCACTTTCTGCAAGATAATTCTAATTTCTCCCTCACCGATTGTTCAAGATTGTTCTCCCCATCTCTTAACCCAGGCATTTAAAACATCTCATGTGTACTGGTCTGGATGCAGCATCTATTTGAGGGATTCCATCCTCAGTGAGGAATTTGATCTCATATTATCTTTGTTGATCCCATCCCAAGGCAGTCTGTGTCTCCTTTAGAAGGACTGAGTGTTCCGTGTTATTAGGGAGTCTGAGGCGCTACACTCATTCCCTGTTCATGAGTCTAATTGTAGATATATTCATGCTGCCTTCTTTGGACGCACTCCTGTGTTCTGATAGCAACATATAAAGCTGATGGATCAACAGAGTTAGATATATTTTACTAATTATCTAAACTGACTATGGATAAATAATTTAATGATGTAGGTTTCAAGTACATTAAAATTCCTTTAAATGTAATACTTCTGAACAATGACTAATACATTTCTCTGTTAATAAATGGATAATATAATAAGAAGTGTTTATTGTATAAGGAAATCAGAGTGTCAGATATATTCTGTATCTGGTATTTGTCTTGCATTTTTGTTTTCTTTTCTCTGTCATCATATTATTAAATAAAAATCTTGCTTTCATTGTTATAATTTATATCCTAAGTCCTCTCGCAATCTGGATATAGAGGCTTTTTGTTTTGTAAAGATTTTTTCTACCTACCGCTGCTTACAAATTGAACCAAAACCCAAACTGAGAGCTGAGAGAAATATTTCAGCCTCTGGTAATGAATATTTAAATGTTTTGTTTCTGAAACATTTAAAAAAAAATTATAATTTATGGCTTTACTTGAAACATCTAAAAAGAGAAATATACCAGGTTTTCTTAATGTTTTGTTTCAGTTAGTTATTTTATTTGGGAAGAGATGTTCACATATCATAAATTGTTAAGCTCTGAGTACTTTATTTTGAAGTTTTCAGCACAGATAAATATCCATTTATTATTAAAGTTGGATATGGTTCTTTAGCCCATGTATCTGCAGCTTATCTCAGTGACAGCTGATGTTTAAAGAAATAATATTATCTCCATCCAGAGTTATGAATCTGTTCATATTTAAGGCATAAAGCATATTTTCCATTTTCTTACCTTTACAACATTCACTATAGTGAATTTGTTTTATTACATATACTTTTTTACTTCTTTGAAAATTTATTATATTTATATAGCAATAGGGATACCTCTAATGAGACTTATAAGTAACCCTGAAATCATGCAATGACACTTCCCTGCAGTAGTATTCTGGTTTTAAGTTTTTTTTTTCTGTTCTAGGATGGATCATACCCAAAAAGGAGATTTCATAGAAATGGCAGCAAAGCTTCCCATGACAGACTGGATATCGCATGTTCAGCAGAATCTCTTTGTCTTGATACCTAGCTTTAGAAAAGCCAATTGCCTCTAGAATGTGAAAAGAGAAATCTCTAAGAGAAAATTTTTTAGAAACTTGAAGTCCTTTGACGATCTAACACTTAAATTGTTTATCACAAACATTTTTCAGACACCTTATCACTTTTTTATTTTCCTATACTCACACAATTGTGAGACACTATGATGGACCAAATGTATGTATCAATTAGATACATTTAAGATAACCAAAACTGAAGCTATACTAAATTTATAAGAAAAATAAGTCCAAACAAAAAGCTTACTTTGGAAATGAAGGTTTTTCAAACAAGATAATATTTTCTGTTTCCAAAATTTACTCCCAGTCTAAAATAAACCTTAGAGCTCAGTTGGAAATATTAGAAATTTGTCTGAACCTAGACCCCACAGTAAAGGAAAATTCCCTGTAATTTTTATAGACCATCTCTGGAATTCCTATGTTTCCTCAGAGAAATTATATCCCCAATAGTGTAACTTCTTAAAATATCTTCAATCTTTCTTTTGGTTTATTCCAATCAGTATTTAAACATGCACATTATCTATCATCAAAAATCAAATGAAACAAAACTTGTAAAAGTAATTGTATTGTAAATATTTTGTAACATAGAAATATATGAAAGGAAAATAATGGAAAACTGCAAAAAAGTATACCTACTACCTAGCTCTATAAAATGCTGTTATTTTCCATACTTACAATAGTTACAATTAAATAAATAAAATGGCTTATTAGTAAAGATGCTCAGACAGCACTCTTCTGATGTCTTTTGTGTGCTTCCTCCATCAGAAGCAAGCTGTACCTGAATTCAATGCTTTTAGCAACTATGCTTGTTCCATGTACTTTGTTATATGTATCTATAAATGCTCTATATATCTGTAAAAATTATTTGAAATAACTGTTTATGCTTTCCAAACTTTACATTAAAGTAGCAACATACTGCAACTCAACATTACTGTAGAGCAATTATTAATTTTGATATAAGATTATTTAAGGAATCCCTAGTTTATTTCAACAGCATATGTGCATTCCACTTAGGATGCTATCAATATATAAAATTATTTACAATGAAAGGATATTTTATATACATTTATAATATAAGTTTTATTATTTGTTATTGAAAAAAATGCTGTAATAAACATTGTTGAACACGAGTTCACGTGGTAATTTCTAGAATTTTTGAAGGGTATACCCTTCAGAGAAGCATGAGTGGAATGACTGTCTTGCAAATTTACCCAATGAGGATAAGTTGCTTTTCAAAGAATTTGTAAATTTTCATCCCTCATATTAGTATGTGATAGTTCCCACTTTCCACATCTTTTAAACACCCAAATTGACAGAATTTTAAAATTTTTAAATTCTGTCAGTTTGAAGGGTTAGATTATTTTGTGCATTTCTCAGACTACCAGAGAGGATGGATATATCTTCAAATGTTCATTGGCCTTTCAACTAACCCTTGAGAATCATTATTTTCATGTTACGTATACTTTCTTTGCTTTCTTTTTGTGCATTTTCTGTCTTTCACGTGGTCTGAATGTTTTCTAAATACTAACTTTTGTTGTTTAATATACTGCAAATGCATTAACTCTGTTTTTCTTTATATCATTTTATTTTATTTAAAAATTTAATGCAAATTTGTTAGTATTTTATTATCTATGTTTCCTTACCTTAAGAAATTATTGCTTATTATAAACTATTGTGTATCTTTATCTAATATTTTAAAATGCAACTTCTCATATTATAAGGTTTTTGAGCTACTTATGCATTTTTTGCCTGTATGTAGGAATCTAATTTTATTTTGCTTCCATATGGAAAATCATTTTTTTAGCATCACATACTGAACACTTAATAATTTCCATTGGTTTGCAATGCTACTTCTGTCATATATCAACTTTTTATATTTATGTACAATTATTACCAGGTATTTTTCTAGTCTTTATGCACTAAATATTCTGTATCATAGACATTTTTATATTTTATATCACAGTTATTTTTTACTTCAAAATACTCTGGTTTATGTTATATAGCAAATGTAATAAATGCAATTTACTATATGCAAAAAAATGGATGAATCTCACAAACATTAATAGTGTGCAAAAGAGGCCAGATGCAGAAGAGTGTTTGCCATATGATTCCATTTAAATAAATTCAAGCAGTCAAACTAGTCTGTGATGTTAGAAGTCAGAGTTGCGGTTATTCCTAGGAGAAAGATATGACTGAAATAGAGCAAGGGGTGGGTGGGAGGCTTCGAACTTCTGCTGGCCTTCTTGTCTGGGTGGAAGTTACGTAAGTGCTCACTTTGTAAGAATATGTTGAGCTGTATGTGTACTTTTATCTTTTTTGTGATATCTAAATATACAATTTACATAAAAATATTCTTTGCTATTCTTGACAATAGTGCTCAGTCATTCTTGAGAATTTTTCCTATAACTGCCTTTTTTCACATTTTATTCTTGCCTCAACTCACTGTGATCTGATTTTTTCCCTCGGTTAACTACTGATGATGCTCTTACTAAATTCAACATTAATTTTGCTTTAGAATTGCATAATGTAAACCACAAGAATAAACTGGTTAGTTGTTCTCTCAATAGCACAAGCTGTAGTTGAATGCCTTCCTTAATAAAATATTCTGCTGTTCTTTTAGGTTTTATGATAACAAAATATCTTCCCTTTTTAACTATACATCAGATCAATGATAAATTTTGGAATTTATCATTGGCCTTTCTTGACCCTCCCATATGAATGTGCTTATTTCTTCCACCATTTCTTCCTGGGGCGCCTAATCAGCTTGGTCTCTCTCATTTCCCTGAATGTTTGCTTTTACTGCTAGATCTTCAATTGCAGGTATGGGTGAATAACTCTTAGGCCTAAGTCTAATTTTATTGCCTCAAGGTCAGAAAAGATAATATATATATATTTATTTTTATTTTTATTATGTATTTATATATTGTATATTTATATATCATATATTTATGTATTTTATATTTATATACTATATATTTTATTTATATATAATATATAAAATGTAATTATAAATATATTATATGTTTATATATTATCTTTTTATATATTATATAAACATATTATATAATATATAAACATTATAATATATAATATAATATATAATATATACTTATAATATATCTATATTAAAATAAATATAAAATATATAATATATAATATATATAATAAATATATATATTTAATTTAAGACTTGTTTTCCTGCCTAAAATATGATCTTTCTTGCAGAATGTTCCATGTGTTGAGGAGAAGAATGTGTATTCTGCAGCTGTTGGGTGAAATGTTCTGTAAATGTCTGTTAGTTCTATCTGATCTAGAATGTATTTTAACTCCAATTTTTTTTTGTTGGTTTTCTGTCTGGATGATCTGATCTAAATTAGTTCCCAATTTCTGATCCTCAGATCCAGATTCAACTATTGCGTATCTCCACTTGGCTAACACTTATCTATATAGAATTCATTTTTATTTTCAAACCATTTTTCCTTTCAGTGTTTCAGGAGCTGGAAACCTGACAATTACCCTGGTCTTCTATCACTCCTTTTTAGTCAATTCTCAACAAATAAATTAATAACTGTAATATTAGTGGTGAATTAAAGTTGACTACAAAAATTATTTGTCGTGTTTTCTATAAAAACTTGAGACAATGATCCTTCCCTTTGCATCTGGGTAGGTTTGGTATCTGCTTTGACCCACAGTATGTGGAAGAAGTGATACTATGCCAGTCTCTAGGCACCAGAATTAACAGATGTCTCAACTTTGTATCTATTAGAGTACTCCCTCTGGAGGAATGTAGTTTCATGTAAGAATTCTGAGTACCATGCTGGGAGTAAGCCTATACTGGCAAGTGAAGAGGATTTACATAGAAAGAGAGAGATGCCTGCAATCTCCCAGTTACTCCAGCCATCCCAGTGCAGGTGGCAGATACAAGATGAAGGAAGCATTCAGGTTTAAATTCTTCTCACTCAAAATTGTTATTCTCAGACCTGGAGTGATATCTCAAAAATAAGTGTAAACTATGCTTCAAACATGCCTATGTTTTTCATTATTCACAAGATAAAGTTGAACTGTAAAATAACATAGTAGAACCTGTTTAAAACCTGCCTCTTTCTGCATTTTAACATCTTATCTCACGATTCTTTTCCTTTTTGTTTCAGCTTCTAGTTTCCTGAAGCTTTTAACATCTTAGTTTTTCTGTAGACACTCTTTCCTTTTGAAATTTATTATTTTTTTATTTTTTGGCCAGGCACGGTTGCTCACGCCTGTAATCCCAGCACTTTGGGTGGCCGAGGCGGACGGATCACCTGTGGTTGGGAGTTCAAGACCAGCGTGATCAACATGGAGAAACCCCGTCTCTACTGAAAATACAAAATTAGCCGGGCGTGGTGGCACATGCCTGTAATCCCAGCTACTCGGGAGGCTGAAGCAGGAGAATTGCTTGAACCCGGGAGGTGGAGGTTGCAGTGAACTGAGATCGTGGGCAACAACAGCGAAACCCTGTCTCAAAAAAGAGAAAAAACTTGTTTTATTGTATTAGTATTTCTAGGAATCACTGCCTCAGTCAGGATTTTAAAGTCTTACAAGGCTCAGATACTGGCATAGGTCCCAGAGCGTTCTGTGTGTAGTGCTCTTAAAAGGCTCTATCACTCTGTGTTGGATGAAGGCGTTAATCTGTTTATCTTCTCTTCTATATGTAAAATTATTTAGGCAGGAACTATGAACCTTTTACTATGCCATATCCAATATCAAGCAAGTGCTCATCACATTTCGTGTGCTGCAAAAGTTGATGGATTAGAAATAGGTAAATAAAGGGTGATGCTGTAAATGTTTCTATGTAAATATACTTTAAAACGTCAGCAATGTATTTGTTTTAGAATTATGCTGCATTCTTGTTGTAAGACATCTCTAGTTTATATTTTGTTCAAAATTAATACCTAACATTTACTAAGTGGTTACCTGTACACTTATTCTAATTAATTGAGTCCTCACAACAACTCTGTGATATAGGACTTTCTGGCCCCATTTTCTAGATTAGAAAAATCAATTCAAGAGAAGTTAAAGAGTATGCCTAAGGCCACATTCCTAGTCACTGGCAAATCTAGGCGTAAACCTAGATTGTCTTTCTCAAAGCCCCACCCTCAACGGCATCTGTTTTATAGATTAACTCTATTAAAAACATTGAGACCTATAGTCTCAACACATTTTTTTATAGATACATAATATTTGTACTTATCTGTGGGGTGCTTTTGATTTTTTGCTACATGTGGAGAATGTGTAATGATCAAGTCGGTATTTGAAGTATCTGTCATGTTGAATATTCATGATTTTGATGTGTTGGGTACATCTCAAGTCCTCTTTTCTAGCTATTTTGAAATGTAAAATACATTTTTTTGACTATAATTACCCTACTCTGCTACTAAACTATTAGAATTAATTTCTTCCATCTAACTCTGTTAATGCATATTAACCAATCTCTCTTCATCCTACCCTCACACGCATCCTCCCCAGCCTATGGAAACCATCATTCTACTCTCTGCCTCCATGAGATCAACTTTTGTAGCTCTCACATATGAGTCAGAGCACATGATATTTGTGTTTTTGTACCTGCTTATTTTACCTGCCATAATGACCTCCAGTTTCACCCAGTTGCTGCAAATGGCAGGATTTTATTCTTTTATGGCTGAGAAGTATTCTGTTGTGATAGATAGATAGATAGATAGATAGATAGATAGATAGATATAGATAGATAGATAGATAGATAGATAGATAGATAGATACATCAGCTTTTCTTTATCCAGTCATATGGTTATGGACACTTAGATTCCATATATTTGCTCTTGTAAGTAATGATGTGATAAAAATGGCGATGCAAGTATCTCTTTGATATACTTATTTCATTCCCTTTAGATAAATAACCTAGTAGAGGAATTTTTGGGTGATACACTAAAGCTCTATGTTTAGTTTTTTGAAAAATCTTCAGATTGTTTTCCCTGCACTAATGGCTGTACTAATTTACATTCCCATCAACAATGTATAAGAGTTCCCTTCTCTCTGCACTCTTGTCAGCATGCCTATTTTTTTTTTTTTTTTGGTATTTTTTTCTAATAGTAATTCTACCTGTAGTGCTATGATATGTCATTGTGTTTTTAATTTTCATTTTACTGATAATTAGTAATGCTGAGAGTTTAACATTTCTTTATCTTCTTTTGAGAAACATCCATTTATGTATTTGCCCACATTTTAATGGACTTGTTAGTATTTTTTGGCTATCAAATTGAGTTTTTTGTAAAATCTGGATATTAGTCTTGTGTTTAATGAATACTTTACAAATATTTTCTTCCACTCAACAAGTTGTCGCTTCACTCTTGATTTTTCCCTTGTGGTGGAGAAACTTTCAGTTTAATATAGTCTCAGGTGTTCTGTTGTCTGTACTTTTGAGGTCTTAGCAATAAAGTATTTGCCTACACCAAAGTCAATTAGTGATTCCCATATATTTTCTTCTAGTACTTTTATATTGTCAGGTTATATGTTTAGAGCTTTAATCCATTTGAGTTGATTTTTGTATATGGTGAGAGATTCCGGTCTAGATTTCTTATTCTGCATATAAATATCCAGTTTTTTTTCCAGTAGCATTGATTGAAGAGGATGTCCTTTCTTCAATGTATGTTATTGACACCTTTGTCAAAAATCAGGGGCTGTAAACATATGGATTTATTCCTAGGTTCTCTATTTCATTCTATTAATGTAAGTGTCCAATTTTTTTTTTTTTTTTTTTTTTTTTTGAGACGGAGTCTCACTCTGTCACCCAAGCTGGAGTGCACTGGCCAGATCTCAGCTCACTGCAAGCTCCGCCTCCCGGGTTCACGCCATTCTCCTGCCTCAGCCTCCCGAGTAGCTGGGACTACAGGCGCCCGCCACCTCGCCCGGCTAGTTTTTTGTATTTTTTAGTAGAGACGGGGTTTCACCATGTTCGCCAGGATGGTCTCGATCTCCTGACCTTGTGATCCACCCACCTCGGCCTCCCAAAGCGCTGGGATTACAGGCTTGAGCCACTGCGCCCGGCCAAGTGTCCAATTTTATACCAACACCATGCTTTTTTGTTTCCTAGAGGCTTGCAATATATTTTGAAGTCAGATTGTGGGATGGCTACCTCCAGCTTTGTTCTTTTTGCTGAGAATTGTTTTGTCTATTTGGGCTCTCTTTTCATTCCATATGAATTTTAAGATTGCTTTATTCTTTCTGTGAAAAATAACTTTGGTATTTTGATAGGGATTCCTTTGAATTGGTAGATTGCTTTAGGAAATATGGTTATTCTAAAAATATTAATTTTTTAAATCCATGAGTATGAGATGTTATTTCATTTGTCTGTATCCCTTTCAATTTCTTTCATCAGTAGTTTTCCTTGTAGATACTTTTCAACTTTTTGATAAAACATATTTCTAGGTTTTTATTTTTTATTTTTGGAAATTGTTGTGAGTAGAATAACCTTCTTGACATCTTTCTCAGTCAGTTTATTATTGGTGTATAGAAGTGCTACTGAATTTTGTGTGTTAATTTTATATTCAGTCATTCAAATCATGGCATTCTTAATACCTATATAAGGGTAATACTAAGTTTTCATCTATAGTTGGCAATTTCTTAAAGTTTGTCAGGAGAATATCAGATATCATCAATGACAAAAGTGCAAAAACATTTAATTTTCCACATATTTGGAATCTTTGTATTTTCTAGGCCAGTCTCTGTTATGAATTAAAAACGTGTATTTTACTTTGTTATTATTTATAATCCAGAATGCTAAAATGTCTTTTTCACACACTTAAACAACAATAATAAATAGTGAAGCTTCCATCTCCAGTTTATTGTGTCAGGAAAATACGCCAGTAGAATAAACTCCTACTGTATTACACATCGTTATCTAGGTATCAACATTTACGGTTATTTTTAATTACATTTCAAAGTCAATTAACATCATAAAGTACAAAAAAACGAATGAAATACTAATTATGCCACAGAATTAACAACTATTCATTAGAGGATTGAAACTACTACTGTAAATTTGGGGCAAAACTGTTAAGTATTACATACAAATCTGAGTCTTAAAAAATGTGAAAACCCTTTCTGAACTTTAACAACATTTTTCCTTATAGAAATGAGATTTACTGTATGAGTAAAAAGGTTAACTGTTATTGGAATTGTCTCTCCACATGAAGGTATTTTACAGGTTTGAAAACTGAATTTTAGTGTTTGCATTCTATGAGAGTTTTGCAAATGACAAGAATCATTTAATGAGCAATAGAAACTTGCAAATTGCTAATAAATTCCAGTATTTTGCCAAGGTTGAAAATGCTTTAGTTCCACATTATTTTTGTCAGTACACTAAGGAATGTTTAATTATTTCTTATATGGTTATGACTCATTCCACTTAGAATTTCACAAAAACTATAAGATTGGCATAAGAGGAAGTATATACTATATACAGCTGAGTTTCATATTTTACTGCCTACATGAAAATGTTTGCTGCTTTTCTTATTAGACTGATATCATAATTAACACTAATTTACAATGGTTAAATAAAATAGATGAAAATATAATTATCATTGGATTTATAGTAGCATAAAAATCAAGTAATTATTAAGCATAGATTTAAATAGACTAATGATTTTAATCTTTGTAGGGCTTAATTGTCAAAAGAGCCATCATAACATAAT
This sequence comes from Trachypithecus francoisi, assembly GCF_009764315.1. Lineage (NCBI taxonomy): Eukaryota > Metazoa > Chordata > Mammalia > Primates > Cercopithecidae > Trachypithecus > Trachypithecus francoisi. The sequence continues at coordinate 46,346,365 of NW_022681460.1, read as the reverse complement.
ATATCAAAGATGTTAGCAAAAGAAATATGTGCATGTCAGTCAGACAGCCTGGCAGATCAGATGTGGTGATATATATGTCTGTGGTCGTAGGTACTCGGGTGGCTGAGGTGAGAGGACTGCTTGAGTCCAGGAGTTAGAAGTTATAGTGGGCTATAATCATGCCACTGAACTCTAACTTCGGCAATGGAGCAAAAGTTTGTCTCAAGAGAATTTAAATAAATAAATCAATACATATCAGGAAAAATCAAACCAATTCTTTTAACACAAATAAATAAAAAATTAGTTACCAACGATTAAACCATCAAATAAGAAAAAAAAAAGAACACTAATATAATGATACAAATATAGGAATTGTAGGACATGGCTGCCAGTAAAGAGAAGAGGCAGAAATTATTAAAATGAAGAAGCTTGTAGAGGGGTCTGCAGAGTTTAAACTCAGACTCTTGATAAGGGGCTGCTGGTCTCATGTCTCTGACTTCAAGAGAAGGCCCTTGTGAAGCTGAGACCCAGACTTATAACAAGGGAGCACTGGCCAACTGGTATGGACATTTTTAAGAGGTAAATAAGATTGGCTCTAAGGGCATAGACAAATTGCAAAATGAATTCAACTCCTGAATGGGAACACACTGCCATTAATATTACCGAGATGAAGAAATATTGAGAGGGTAATGTGGACAGTAACAGAAAGCACAACTGAAAGGGGTAGTCTTTTTACTTCCAGTTTACCCATCTCCTTCTATTAGAAGAAAATAACAGAGAACAACTGTCAAAGCAGAAATTGGTTTGAAAGCCCTAGTCTCGGGATTACTGAAGCTGTGTATAGAAGGGTGGATTTGAAGCTATTATGACAATAGCTTAGGAACTGGCAAATGAGGGACAAAGTTTGAAAGTTTTAAAAACACATGCATATATTTCCTAAAGAATATATGTGTGTATATGCATGGATGACTACCAACATATAAATATACAAACACATGTTGAAAGTTTATATGTGACTATATTATATAAATATGTATATATCCATGTATACACATATATACTTTAAAAAATATATGTGGTATTAAAACTATATAGACAGAAATATATAATTATATTTGTGTATATCTAAAACTAGCTACATGACACACAGTTTTAATTTCAAATTCAGGAAATTTATACCTCCTAAATGACACAATTGACATCTTAGTGAGAACGACATCTGATGATTCTACAAAGGAAAAACAATAGTGATATAGTCTTTACCAATTTAAAAAAATTCAGAAAAAAAAGAAAACCTAAAATTTTATTCCAACAAATATTACTTTAAAGCAGCTTCACCTTAATCAAGAAAAATTGAATCTAACCTGAAAATTCATGTTATACAGAGTTTCGCTAATAAGTTCAGTGTCACAACCTTTAAAACATATGAAACATTTTTCTTTAGAGCATGTACATTTATAAAATTATGGTCAAGCGATTTGGAAATTTATCAAAGAGGAATAAAATGAATATTTGAAAAGATTTAACATAGCCCTAGTTCTAAGTTTCTTTAAACAAACTTATCTTCAATTAATGAAAGAAATGTAATGTTCTGGTTGTAGTTCCTTTGCTTTTTGTTCCCGTTTCTGGACCTAATAATGGAAATTATAGTTAAACTTAATTTTAGGCACATTTAATTAAAAGAGGAGTGAAAAAAGTAATTATTCAGCTAATGAGAGAAGATCAATGACAATTCATGATAAAAGAAGGTTAAATTATGCTATATTTCGGTAATTCTATCATATATGAGTTTTGGAGGTAATATAGTAAATGATCTCATTCTCTTTCATTGTTTTTCTAGATTATTCAGCAAGATAGAAGACTTAAACACAAAATTATAAATAATTGTTTTAAATGACTAATCAATTCAATGAAAAGGGAAAATTTTCTGGCATAATAAAACAAAGAAATTTCCTACTATAAGGTGTTTTTAGAAGGCTCACTTTAATTTTAAAGACATGTTGAACTTTTTTAAAAAATGATTATGAAACTATACACTAAGCAAACTTTAAGGATAAAATGTTTATTATTTATCTGATATTAATATCAAAGTAGAGATGAAAACAAGAAAAACTAGCTGAAATAAAGGAGATAAATTTTAAATAATAAAAGTGTTAGGCTGGGCATGGTGGCTTATGCCTGTAATCCTAGAACTTTGGGAGGCCAAGGTGGGAAGATCACTTGAGGTCAAGAGTTTGAAACAAGCATGGGCAATGTAGTGAGACCTTAGCTCTACAAAAAATTAAAAAAAAAAAAAAAAGTTGGTGTGATGGTGCACACCTATTGTCTTAGCTACTCAAGAGGCTGAGGCAGAGGACTGCTTGAGTCCAGGAGTTTAAGACTGCAGTGAGCTGTAATGGTGTCACTGCACTCCAGCATGAGCAATAGAGGAAGAGCTTGTTTCAAAAATTAATGATAAAAATAAAAAATAGTGTCAATGTGTCACCTAGTAGAGAATTTCAAACTAAATTTGAGAGATCTAAGAGATAAGGAAATTCATCCAAAATCGTAATTGTGTATTTTAAAATATCACTCTTCAGTAATTCAGAAAACAGTAAAAAAAAGGCAATTAGTTGTGCAAAATAAAAATACCATTCACTGAATTGATGTAATTCAGTTGTCCAAGTTTATACCAAGTAAGTGAGGATACCATTCTTTCAACATGCACACGTAATATTTACTGAATGTAACCATTGCAGGGATGTAAAAAAGTCTCAATAGGCTGGGCACAATGGCCGATGCATGTAACCCCAGAATTTTGGGAGGTTAAGGAGGTTGAGGTAGGGGACTCTCTCGAACCCAGGAGGTGGAGGTTGCAGTGAGCCAAGATCACACCACTGTACTCCAGTCTGGGAGACAGAATGAGACTCCATCTCAAAAAAACAAAAACAAAACAAAAAAAAAAAGTCAATATAAAGTCATCATTATTTGATAACAAAAGAAAACAATCACGTTATTTGGTAGGTGTATGTGACATAATGACAAATATATATGTTTAGTTTTTGCCCCTGGTTCCTGACACATAGCTTCTAATATATTTCTAATTTCTTGAGTGATAAGGTATTAAAAAGATGTCTTGTTCTAATATGTGGTCTTTGACCCCGTTTCCAATACAGAGCACTTTAACCTCTTGGAATTTTCTATATAAAAGGTGCATCTTTTATTCTAATCAGGTGACTGCTGGTGGGCTCATGGACAGATTTGGTATAGAGTCTGGTCAACAGACTCTATGACCAAGCCATAATTAAAGCATTCAACTTTCACCTCTTATCTTCTAGAGAGGGGAGAGGGTCTGAAGTTTTAGTTAAGAATCAATCATGCCTCCATGGTGGCATAATTATGGTAAAGACTATAAAAATCACTAAAACTTGGGAATCAGAGAGCTTCTGAGTTTGTGAACACAAACACATAAATATGCTAGACAAGTGGTGTGCCAGGAGAGGGCAGAGAAGCTATGTACTCCTTCCTACATACCTCACTCTATGTACTTCTTCATATGGCTGTTCATCTCTATTCTTTTTCATATACTTTATATTATACATGTAAGTAAATATTTCACTGAATTTTATAAACCATTAAAGCAAATTATCACACCTAAAGAGGGGATGGAGGAAACCTCCAATTTATAGCAGTAGGATTGGAGGTTTGGGAGACCTGGACTGGTGATTGACCTTTGAAGTAGGCTGCAGTCTTGTGGGACTGAGCCCTTAACTTGGGGGGCTTAATGCTAACTCCAAGTAGATAGTATCAGAATCCAACTGAAGAACAAGACATGCAAATGGTGCCCACAAAGAATTGGAGAATTGTTTGGTGTAGAAAACACACACTTGATGTAGAAGTGTTGTGAGTACAGAAAAACAGATTGTCTTCCCATTTAATGTATAAAAACCATTTGACAAAATTCAATAATTATTTAGAAAACTAGGAATACAAGAAAACTTCAAAAATGTGATAGACATCATTTGCAAAATATCTGCAGGCAATAACATACTTAAGGATAACAAATTGACTGCTTTTATAATAACATCAATAAAATGGCAATGATGTTCATTTTCACTATGTCAAAGTAAGATTTCATTGCCAATGCAATTAGGCAAGAAAAAAGAAAGACATTGATAAAAAATGATGAAGTACACTAATCAGTTTTCAAATGATAAGATTTTTTATATTAAAATTAAATTAAAAGATGCATGCAGGAAAACAAGAATACAATGTCAATATAAAAAGCAATTGTTCATATTATATAACCTACCAACACTCACAAAATAAAATATAAAACATTGATTTAAATGGGATACAATTAATAAAATACATTGGAAAACCTTTAATAAATACATCAAAGAATCGACATTAAAACTTCAAAGCATCATGGAGAAAAATAAAGAAAATTGAAGCAATATACCATAATAATAAATGATAAATTCAACCACATATTGTAAAAATGCCACTTCTCTCAAAATTGATTATATGTTGTCCTTTAATTTTGTAGAAATTTATAAGCTAAACCTAAAATACATGTGGAAATTCAAAGATTGCAGAATACCTAAACAATCTTGAAAAAGTACAAACTCAAAAACAACACTTACCAAAAAGCTACACTAATTCAGCTACTGAAGTGAGGATGGAAAAACAAATTAAAAAATAGAATACAGTGTGCAGAAATAGGCTTTCACACACATGAGTAATTGATTTTCCAAAATTTTAAAGCAATTTAAAAAGAACAAAAATAATTTTTGTACTTGAATAACCAGTACTTGAATAAGTAGTACTTTAATCATTGTCTTTAAAACACATCGCTAAGGAAACAAAAACAACCTACAGACTAAGCTAAAGTATAGGCAATGCAAAATGTATATATTTAAAAATCTTCAATAAAGAAAAATAGTCATTTTAAGAAATAAAGACTTGAGGGAAAAAACACAAGGAAGTTGTATTTACCAACAACTACCTTTAAAAATTGTTCAGTATCATTATTCATTAAGGCAATGTCACAGGATCCTTGGGATGTCACTTTTCTAACTGGAAACCTCTGTAGTCGGCGGTGCCTTTGCCTAAGTTTTGCTCAGGTCTACTGGGCTTGTTCCGCCCACTTTGACTGGAAAGCCATGCCCAGCTTGTGCTACTGGCCCAGATCCCATGCCTGCCAATAGCGGGCCAGGCGCAGTGTAGCAAGGGATGTCTGAGCCAATGAGTGCAGGGTCCGGCACTGCGCACAGCCAGGCCTGCCAACTACCTACAGTGGGGTAGGCAGTTCCAGGCATTGGTACAGGTACTGGCTCCACGCAAGGATGTGACTGGACCAGGCATATTGCAAGTGTCTTTAACTGCAGGCACCAGGGAATGCAGTGGTGCCCAGAAGCGTGGAGATGCTAGGAATTACAAACCCCCAAAGAGAGTGTCACAGCCCTGGCTTGGAGAAGCCCTAGGTATAAGTTCCCCAAAGGACCTCAATCCTTCCCTCCTCTTCTTGCCCACAATGTGATGAGCTTTTTCAGTCTTGCCATTCAGCAAGTCCCAAGTTCTTGTCCCGCATCCAGGAAGAATGAAGTAAACAGACAACTGGAGAATGAGTAAGGCAGAGAGGAGCTTCAGTGAGTGACAGAACAGCTCTCAGGAGACCTGAAGTGGGTAGCTCCTTTCTGCAGAAAGGTGGTCCAGATGAGTGTCCAGCTCTCATTGGAAAGGAGACACGCAGTGAGTGGCTCCTTTCTGCAAGCAGATCATCAGGATGAGTTGAGGAGACGCGAGAGGAGATCTGCAGTTGGTAGCCCCTTTCTGCAGCTGGTAGCCCCACCATCTGTTTGAGTCTGTCTGAGTCCATGGTTTTTATGGGATCAGAAAGGAGAAAGTGCATGCTGGTTGGTCCATGGGCAGACACAGAAAAAGCACCTTAAGTTTTCACTCCGGGTGTGGACTCCACCCGAAACTGGCGGCCTGACCCTCAAGATTCAGGCTGTCCCTAGCTTGAAGGTAGTGAGTGCCAGGGAACTTATCTGCCTCCCACTATCAACATGTCAACCATGGTGCCCAGGCTATTTGTCAATATAAAAAGCAATTGTTCATGTTATATAACCTACCAGCACTCACAAAATAAAATTTAAAACATTGATTTAAATGGGATACAATTAATAAAATACATTGGAATAACTTAAATAAATACATCAAAGAATCGACATTAAAACTTCAGAGTATCAGACATCTCTCAGCTCCCCCTTGGCCTCCCTCCTGTTGGGGCATAAAGTGTGGAGTGGGCCAAGGCAGCAGGGGGCTGATGTGTCAGTGCCACCCTGAGCATGTGCTCACACAGCCGGGTCATGACAGTGCCCAGGCTCAGCCACAATTTTGTTCGTGCCAGTAGTACGGAGAGGCCAGACAGAGGGAGCAGGTACTTCTGAACCTGTGGGGGCAAGGGTTTCCTGGGCCCCTGAAAACACAGGTGCCCTAGTCTAGAGCTGCAACTTGTTGGCTGTAGGTGTGCCCAGGAGCAGGGGCTCACACTCCTCCGGTTCCTGGCTCTTGCTGGCCCCTGAAACCCTGGCAACCCCTCCCCAACTGCAACCAGTGTCTTTGCAGTGACCACTCCAGATGGACCGCTGCTGCCATCAGTAATACATATTTAAGCAGTGAGATACCACTTCGTGCTCTAGAGTAGCAAAAATATTTTTGCAGGAATATGTAGCAACTGGAAGAGGACATTTCAGTTCTGTAGTTGTGCAATCATTTTAGAAAGTGTTTGGTTATTTCACGTAAGTTTAGTAGAAACTATGGATGAGCTATTTCCACTAAGAAGTACACCCAGGATAACTGAGTATCTATGTTACAAAAACTCATGTAAAACAATGATGATAGCAGCTTTATTAGTAAAATAAAAAATAAAAAATAAACACTTGTCCAGCAACTGGAAAATGGATAACATAAACTGAACACAATTGTAACAAATACAGAAGGGTAGAAAATGTTTAATGAATTTCAAGAAGGCTTAAATTATGCACTGTGGGCAATGGTAAAGTAAATTAAACATATGAACTTTGTAACATCTCTGGGCAGTGTTGCAAGGGAACATTTGAAATTGGTGATAATCGGCATTTTTTGTGTGACTTTTCTCTATTAGGTCCTTAGATGAATCATAGAAAAATCAAATATTGGAATTTATCTAAAGTTGAAGTTTTGCTATGCAATGCAACCAAAATTCAGAGGTGAAAGGGAGTTTAGGATATTAGTGAGGACATGTTCCTGAAATGAAGACTATGGGATATCTAATCAGGTATCAGGGAAATGAAGAAAAGGGAGAGGTAATGGATTGGAAGAAAGCAAAATGGTAGTCAGAGCTTTTGCAGTTGTGACCTATATTTTGACTGTGGGCTTGGGTTACTGGAGTAGAGAAAGGAGGGTTATTTCAAATGAGATTGGGAAGAGATTGAAAGGGAAGGCTTTGGGATTGGTAATCCAATTAGATATTAGAGTCTCCTAAGGTTATTAAAGTAACAACAGGGCTTGAAATCAAGAAGAAAATTGAGCCGAAGTTAATGGATATGATGGAGAGCTGGACATGTAAAGAAAGAAGGGAGAAAGCAGAAATCTAATAGAGAAAGTGGTGAAGTAGGTAAAGGACAAAACATGCAAAATAACTGGTTTTGATATGTCTATTTATCTTCTGTATCTATGACAATGTGGCATGGCATAGATGGGGATTTTCTTTTCATTATCTTGAAAATATAAACACGTTAGGGATAAACAGGGATGTAGTAATAACACTATCACAGGGAATAGATTTCTTAAGAAAAGTTTTCAACATTCTTAAATTTCAGAAATGAAATAATCTACCTTTTTATGGCATCTATGCTTAAACATATAGCTTCTTTTCCTATCATTCTCATTTTTTCCCCCTGTGAGTCTTACTTGAATTTGCAGCTATACAGCATGTCTTTTCTTTCCAAACACTGTTATCTTCTTTATATGTAGGGTCTCTGAGGAGGCAATTTGCAGAAGTACCCAGGCTTTCAGTCACTGAATTCTTATCTTGATCTCTTACAACCTACTTTCAGCCCTGTATTCTCATTTAAAACTCCTCTCCTAAGGTAGCTGTTGCCCTTATGAAATTAACTGGCCCAAGTTTTTTATACATTGTCAAGCTCTCTTGTCAAGCTCTCTCTCTCCTTAGATGTACCTACTTAAGAACTTCCTAATTGTCACTACTTTGTTTCATCACATCTTTATATTCTTTGTACTGGAAAACTTAATATATCTTCTTACTCCCTTATCAATTATATCTCTATGAGGTATCTATTCACCATAAAATAATTTATTTTCTCTTTCCAGTTAATATCAACAATTTTCCCATTGATTTCTATGTTTCACTCACTCTATAGAACGTATTTACTATTTATTACCTTTTCACGTTCTCTTCCACTTTCTTTCCACTAGTTTTTATCCTTTCCCAAATCTTCAATTATCATATGATCAATTCTGTTGTCATGGGTATCTCCAACCATGACACATTCTGCTTTATTCAATTCACTATATATATACTTCTACCTGTGACATCTTCCTGTATGTTGTGTGACCATCGACAACTTAATATGACAAGGTCATACTCTTGAAATTTCCTATATAGCACCCTACACTCTCCCTAACTCCACTATTCTGCCAATTTCAATTGCTCAAAATATGTTAAATTTCAGAAATCTTTGATAACCAGTTATTGTCTGCAATCTAGTAATCATTTAATAGCAAATCATTACATAAATTAAAGGAATAAGACCCTCTACCTGCTTCTGGTAAGCCGTATAGAAATGTGCTCTAGCTCCTTAAAAAAATACTTTCAAATGAGCTCTAGATAAGCATTATAATAGCTATATTTTAAGATGGCAGAAAATAAACTCAGTAATTTTCAAGTGTTAACTTGCTTGCTAATGTAAACATAATTTTGAAGAAGTATTTTCATTTTATTATAAAAACTGCCAAATCCACATAGCTGTATGAATCTTAGCTATAGGACCAATTTTCTCTAAAAGACTTTGTGTTTTATAATCTCCCAAACTCAGGACTTATACTTTTTATTCCCTTTCTTTTGCACAAATTGATCATGTTTTTAATTCTAGTTTATAAGATTAACTTTAAACATAGCAAAGAATAGGCAGGTCTTGGCTATCATTTTGTGTGTGGTGTGTGGTGTGTGGTATGTGTGTGTGTGTGTGTGTGTGTGTGTGTTTCTCACAAGCTAGAAAACTTATCCTTCATCATGCCTTTATGCACTAGTTGAGGAACTCAAAATTTATTCCAGATTTTACAAAGTACTTTTAAAATTATAGATCTTTATTTATAAGACATCAAAAAGTAGGTAAAGATTATAGCCTATAAAATGTTATTTGTTTGGAAAAAATTAAAGAGTATGCTAGTTGTATACACTATTAATTCATTATTCGTGGCTGTGTATAAATTAAAAAGATGATTCTACAATCTCTTTGAGCCTCTTAAGAGTGACATTTTGGCTATTCTATACCTTACTCCTTATCTTTTGGACTCAGCTTAAATATCATGTCATAGTGGGATCTTCTCTGACTCTAAAACTAAGTCAGCCTCTTCAATCCCTTATAAATTGACACAACATTCCCCACTTCCCAGTTTTACTTCATGTTCCTTGAAAGTTACTAAAACTTGTATTTTATTTTCTCTATATTTACCTGTCATCTATTGCCAGGGATTAGTAAAAGATTTAGGGAATGGTCATGAATGTTTAGAAAAATTATATACTGCACCACAAGACAATACCCATCAAATTAAAATTTCTAAAAATTTTGACTTAGAAAATAAACCTATAATTTCACTCATAAAATTATAATAAATAGATGTACAGAGATATTTGTTTCATCAGTATCAAAAAAAAAGAGGCTAAATACCCACCCCTATTTAAAATAGTGAGATAAATTCTTAAGGTCTGGTATAAAATTGCCCCTAAGATACATTTTAAACACATAAACACACTCTGAAAATAAATCACCATAGCATATTACTTTTATGAGAATAAGTGGATATGGTAGTATATTCATTTTACATAGAAATATACCTAAGAAACTTTGTTGACAGGAGCTATATTTTTTGGAAAGTAGGAAAGATAAATTTACTTTTTATTTTTATTTTATTTATTATTTTATTTTATTTTATTTTATTTTATTTTTGAGGCGGAGTCTCGCTCTGTCGCCCGGACTGGAGTACAGTGGCCGGATCTCAGCTCACTGCAAGCTCCGCCTCCAGGGTTTACGCCATTCTCCTGCCTCAGCCTCCTGAGTAGCTGGGACTACAGGCGCCCGCCACCTCGCCCGGCTAGTTTTTGTATTTTTAGTAGAGACGGGGTTTCACCATGTTAGCCAGGATGGTCTCGATCTCCTGACCTCGTGATCCGCCCGTCTCGGCCTCCCAAAGTGCTGGGATTACAGGCTTGAGCCACCGCGCCCGGCCGATAAATTTACTTTTAAGAGATTTTTAGATCATTCTGTCTTACTTGAACTTTCTTATAGTATCCATGTTGGATATCTTTTACTTAAATATCAACATGGGTTATATTAGTGTAAATATTAATCATGTTTTCAGGATTAAATATACTTTTTTTCTCTCTTTTAGAATTGAAATCCAATAAATTTTCAGATGATCAGATAATAATATAATATAGAAACACCTCATATGTCACAATTTACTAATTCATAATAGAAGTATTTGAATTTGGGGTGGCGTCAAGTATAGTATCCATGTTGGATATCTTTTACTTAAATATCAACATGGGTTATATTAGTGTAAATATTAATCATGTTTTCAGGATTAAATATACTTTTTTTCTCTCTTTTAGAATTGAAATCCAATAAATTTTCAGATGATCAGATAATAATATAATATAGAAACACTCCATATGTCACAATTTACTAATTCATAATAGAAGTATTTGAATTTGGGGTGGCGTCAAGATGGCCGAATAGGAACAGCTCCAGTCTGCACCTCCCAGCGTGAAGGACGCAGAAGATGGGTGATTTCTGCATTTCCAACTGAGGTACCCGGTTCATCTCACTGGGGCTTCCAGACAAGTAGGTGCAGCCCACGAAGCAGGATGGGGCATCACCTCACCCGGAAGCAAGGAGTCTGGGAATTCCCTTTCCTAGCAAAGGGAAGCCGTGACAGAGGGCACCTGAAAATTGGGACACTCCCACCCTAATACTGTGCTTCTCCAATGGCCTTAGCAAATGGCACACCAGGAGATTATATCCCACACCTGGCTCAGAGGGTCCCACGCCCAAGGAGCCTCACTCACTGCTAGCACAACAGTCTAAGATCAGGCCGGGCGCGGTGGCTCAAGCCTGTAATCCCAGCACTTTGGGAGGCCGAGACGGGCGGATCACGAGGTCAGGAGATCGAGACCATCCTGGCTAACACGGTGAAACCTCGTCTCTACTAAAAAATACAAAAAAAACTAGCCGGGCGAGGTGGCGGGCGCCTGTAGTCCCAGCTACTCCGGAGGCTGAGGCAGGAGAATGGCGTAAACCCAGGAGACGAAGCTTGTAGTGAGCTGAGATCCGGCCACTGCACTCCAGCCTGGGCGACAGAGCGAGACTCCGTCTCAAAAAAAAAAAAAAAAAAAGATCAAACAGCAAGACAGCAGCAAGGCTAGGGGAGGGGCGTTCATCATTGCTGAGGCTTGAATAGGTAAACAAAGCGGCCAGGAAGCTCTAACTGGGTGGAGCCCACCGCAGCTCAAGGAGGCCTGCTTGCCTCTGTAGACTCCACCTCTAGGGGCAGGGCATAGCTGAACAAAAGGCAGCAGAAACTTCTGCAGACTTAAATATCCCTGTCTGACAGCTTTGAAGAGAGTAGTGGTTCTCCCAGAATGGAGTTTGAGATCTGAGAATGGACAGACTACTTCCTCAAGTGGGTCCCTGATCCCAAGTAGCCTAACTGGGAGGCAACTGTCAGTAGGGGGGCAACTGACACCTCACAAAGCCGGGTGCCCCTCTGAGGTGAAGCTTCCGGAGGAAAGATTAGGCAGCAACATTTGCCGTTCTGCAGCTTCTGCTGGTGATACCCAGGCAAACAGGGTCTGGAGTGGACTTCCAGCAAACTCCAACAGACTTGCAGCTGAAGGTTCTGACTGTTAGAAGGAAAACTCACAAATAGAAAGGACATCCACACCAAAACCCCATCTGCACGTCACCATCATCAAAGACCAAAGGTAGATAAAGCCACAAAGATGGGGAGAAACGAGAGCAGAAAAGCTGAAAATTCTAAAAATCAGAGCGCCTCTCCTCCTCCAAAGGAATGGAGCTCCTCACCAGCAGTGGAACAAAGTTGGATGGAGAATGACTTCGATGAGCTGAGAGAAGGCTTCAGATGATCAGTAATAACAAACTTATTTGAGCTAAAGGACGATGCTTGAACCCATTGCAAAGAAGCTAAAAACCTTGAAAAAAGAATAGACGAATGGCTAACTAGAATAAACAGTGTAGAGAAGTCTTTAAATGACCTGATGGAGCTGAAAACCATGGTATGAGAACTATGTGACACATGTACAAGCTTCAGTAGCTGATTTGATCAAATGGAAGAAAAGGTATCAGTGATTGAAGATCAAATGAATGAAATGAAGCAAGAAGAGAAGTTTAGAGAAAAAAGAGTAAAAAGAAACAAACAAAGCCTCCAAGAAATATGGGACTATGTGAAAAGACCAAATGTATGTCTGATTGGTGTACCTGAAAGTGACAGGGAGAAAGGAGCCAAGTTGGAAAACACCCTTCAGGATATCATCCAAGAGAACTTCTAGCAACCTAGCGAGTCAGGCCAACATTCAAATTCAGGAAATACAGAGAACATCACAAAGATACTCCTCGAGAAGAACAACTACAAGACACATAATTGTCAGATTCATCAAAGTCGAAATGAAGGAAAAAGCATTAAGGGCAGCCAGAGAGAAACGTCAGGTTACCCACAAAGGGAAGCCCATCAGACTAACAGCAGATTTCTCGACAGAAACTCTACAAACCAGAAGAGACTGGGAGGCCAAAATTCAACATTCTTAAAGAAAAGAATTTTCAACCCAGAACTTCATATCCAGCCAAACTAAGCTTCATAAGTGATGGAGAAATAAAATACTTTACAGACAAACAAATGCTGAGAGATTTTGTTACCACCAGGCCTGCCTTATAAGAATTCCTGAAGGAAGCACTAAACATGCAAAGGAACAACTGGTACCAGCCACTGCAAAAACATGCCAAATTGTAAAGACCATCAATACTAGGAAGAAATGGCATCAACTAATGAGCAAAATAACCAGTTAACATCATAATGACAGGATCAAATTCACACATAACAATATTAACCTTAAATGTAAATGGACTAAATGCTGCAATTAAAAGACACAGACTGGCAAATTGGAAAAACAGTCAAGACCCATCAGTGTGCTGTATTCAGGAAACCCATCTCATGTGCAGAGACACACATAGGCTCAAAATAAAAGGATGGAGGGAGGAAGATCTACCAAGCAAATGGAAACCAAAAAAAGCCAGTGTTGCAATCCTGGTCTCTGATAAAACAGACTTTAAACCAACAAAGATCAAAAGAGACAAAGAAGGCCATTACATAATGGCAGAGGGATCAATTCAACAAGAAGAGCTGACTGTCCTAAATATATATGCATCCAATACAGGAGCACCCAGATACCTAAAGCAAGTCCTTAGACACCTACAAAGAGACTTAGACTCCCACACAATAATAATGGGAGACTTTAACACCCCACTGTCAACATTAGACAGAACAATGAGACAGAAAGTTAACAAGGATATCCAGGAATTGAACTCAGCTCTGCACCAAGTGGACCTCATAGACATCGGCAGAACCCTCCATCCCAAATCAACAGAATATACATTCTTCTCAGCACCACATCACACTTATTCCAAAATTGACCATGTAGTTGGAAGTAAAGCACTCCTCAGCAAGTGTAAAAGAACAGAAATTATAACAAACTGTCTGTCAGGCCACAGGGCAATCAAACTAGAACTCAAGATTAAGAAGCTCACTCAAAATGACTCAACTACATGGAAACTGAACAACCTGCTCCTGAATGACTACCGGGTACATAACAAAATGAAGGCAGAAATAAAGATGTTCTTTGAAACCTATGAGAACAAAGACACAACAAACTAGAATCTCTGAGACACATTTAAAGCAGTGTGTAGAGGGAAATTTATTGCACTAAATGCCCAAAAGAGAAAGCAGGAGAGATCTAAAGTTGACACCCTAACATCCCAATTAAAAGAACTAGAGAAGCAAGAGCAAACACATTCAAAAGCTAGCAGAAAGCAAGAAATAATGAAGATCAGAGCAGAACTGAAGGAGATAGAGACACAAAAACCCTTCAAGAAATCAATGAATCCAGAAGCTGATTTTTTGAAAAGATCAACAAAATTGATAGACCGCTAGCAAGACTAATAAAGAAGAAAAGAGAGAAGAGTCAAATAGACGCAATAAAAAATGATAAAGGGAATATCGTCACCAATCCCACAGAAATACAAACTACTGTCAGAGAATACTATATACACCTCTAAGCAAATAAACTAGAAAATCTTGAAGAAATGGATAAATTCCTTGACACATCACCCTCCCAAGACTAAACCAGGAAGAAGTTGAATACCAGAATAGACGAATAATAGGTTCTGAAATTGAGGCAATAATTAATAGCCTACCAGCCAAAAAAAGTCCAGGACCAGACGGATTCACAGTCGAATTCTACCAGAGGTAAAAAGAGGAGCTGGTTCCATTCCTTCGGAAACTATTCCAATCAATAGAAAAAGAGGGAATCCTCCCTAACTCATTTTATGAGGCCAACATCATCCTGATACCAAAGCCTGGCAGAGACACAACAGAAAAAGAGAATTTTAGATCAATAACCCTGATGAACATTGATGCAAAAATCCTCAATAAAATACTGGCAAACCAAATCGAGCAGCATATCAAAAAGCTTATCCACCATGATCAAGCTGGCTTCATCCCTGCGTTGCAAGGCTGGTTCAACATACGAAAATCAATAAACGTAATCCATCATATAAATGGAACCAAAGACAAAAACCACATGATTATCTCAATAGATGCAGAAAAGACCTCTGACAAGATTCAATAGTCCTTCCTGCTAAAAACTCTCAATAAACTAGGTATTGATGGGACATATCTCAAAATAATAAGAGCTATTTATGACAAACCCACAGCCAATATCATACTGAATGGGTAAAAACTGGAAGCATTCCCTTTGAAAACTGGCACAAGACAGGGATGCCCTCTCTCACCACTCCTATTCAACATAGTGTTGGAAGTTCTCGCCAGGGCAATCAGGCAAGAGAAAGAAAGAAAAGATATTCAATTAGGAAAAGAGGAAGTCAAATTGTCCCTCTTACAGATGACACGATTGTATATTTAGAAAACCCCATTGTCACAGCCCAAAATCTCCTTAAGCTGGTAAGCAACTTCAGCAAAGTCTTAAGATACAAAATCGTTGTGCAACAATCACAAGCATTCTTATATACCAATAACAGACAGAGAGCTAAATCATGAGTGAACTCCCATTAACAATTACTACAAAGAGAATAAAATACCTAGGAATCCAGTTTATAAGGGAGATGAAGGACCTCTTCAAGGAGAACTACAAACCACTGCTCAACGAAATCAAAGAGGACACAAACAAATGGAACAACATTCCAAGCTCAGGAATAGAAAGAATCAATATCGTGAAAATAGTCATACTGCCTAAGGTGATTTATAGATTCAATGCCATCTCCATCAAGCTACCAATGACTTTCTTCACAGAATTGGAAAAAAACTACTTTAAAGTTCATATGGAACCAAAAAAGAGCCCACATAGCCAAGACAATCCTATGCAAAAAGAACAAAGCTGGAGGCATCACGCCACCTGACTTCAAACTATACTACAAGTCTGCAGTAATCAAAACAACATAGTACTGGTACCAAAACAGATATATAGAATAATGGAATGGAACAGAGGCCTCAGAAATAATACCATACATCTACAACCATCTGATCTTTGACAAACCTGACTAAAACAAGAAACAGGGAAAGGATTTCCTATTTAATAAATGGTGCTGGGAAAACTGGCTAGCCATATGTAGAAAACATCACTTATGAAATTTTTTTCCAGACAAAAGTAAATTTATCTAAATACTATCCTTTAGTGCATCCTCATCCCTTGCTGAGTTTTCTAAATTAAATTGTTAAGCTAAGTGTGGCAGGCTGAAGAGTGCTCCCACAAAGATGCCCATATTTCAATCTGTAAAACCTGTGGGTATCTTACCTTCATGGAAAAATACATTTTGCAGATGTTATTAAATATAATATCTTGAGATGAGCAGATTATCCAGTGGGCTCAATGTGACTATAAGTGCTCTCATAAGAGGAGGGCAGGAGAGTTGAAGACAGGGAACCAGTGACAATGGAAGCAGAGAGGGAAAGATATGGGATGATGCTATGCTGTAGGATTTGATGGCTGAGGAAAGGGCCACCAGTCAAGGATTGCAGATGGTGTCTAGAAACTGGCAAAAGCAGGCAAAGGATACTTCTCTGGAGTCTTCAGAAGCAAGCACCGTGCTGACACCTTGGTTTTAGCCCCATCAGATGGATTTTGAACTTCTGATGTCCAGATTTGTAAGATAATAAATTTGTTCAAAGTCACTATATTTGTGGTAATTTGTTACAGAATCAATAGGAAATTATTATGCTATGTAATTATTGTTATATTTTTAGGGAATTTGTTGAACTACATAAATGTGACAGTATTTTTTCATATTTGCATTCACCTGCAGATATTTAACAGGAAGTCTTTATTAAAACACTCCAAATTTAAAATTTTCCTTGAAAGAGAAATTCTTCAAAATACCTAAGTTATTTAGCAAGCAAAGTATATAGTTTGGACTCAGAAAAGGGATATTTACTTGTTCCTTTTTCTACTCCAATGCACTTATTGAATATTAATGGAAGATAGCTTTATTTACATTTCATAGTTTTTAGTAAAAAGATAAAGAGAAACTCAATTGATTAAATTATAAATAAAAATCTTGTCTTTGTAATCCAGATGTTAGCCTTCATGCATGAAATGACCTCAATAAACCTAATATATGACCTAAATATTACTTCAGATTGTCTTCTTTTTATAAATGGATTACAAATGCAAAGCAATGTTATTATTACATTGCTAGTTTTTTCTTTCTTACCAATCACATTCCTTCATGGTCCAAAATCTAAGAAAAGATGGAAAAGTCTTATATAAAAGTTTCCACAGAAGGACTGACTACTTACCTGAAGTTAATACAACCTACAGAAATTACAGTGAAATAAGCATGGACATTTATTTTTGTCATCATATTGAAAAAAATGGAAAACTGCTTAATAGCATCAAGAGAAGAAAGAGAGTAATAAGTAAAATGTATTTTGAAGGACTTTAAAAATCAACATAGAGTAATACTCACTTAGTTTGGCAATTTTACTTTCCAGGCTCAAGCCAACAGGCAGAAGTAAAGAAAATCTTACTCAGAAACAAGAACAGAGTTTGTGTAATTCTACTGGTAGAATTAATTCTACCAGTAGACTGGCAGAATTAATTCTACCAGTAGACTGGCTTAAGAATGTTTATTTATACTCTAAGCACAAGGCTTAAGGGTATTCTAGAGGCCAAGAAGGGAGTTCCCTTTGGCCGTCCGAAGTTTTGCCAAAAAAACAACTGGCAAAAAGCAGATTAATTGATGAAAAGACATACAAATTTATTTAACCTGAATACACAGGAGTCTTCAAAATGAAGACCGCAAAATACAAGGGAAGTTATTCATTCTTATGCTTAAGTTAACAAGGCATGGACAACCCTGTAGAAATATAACTGAACAAAAGAGGTAATATCTAATGCTTAAAATAGGAAGCCCAGCAAGGCCTGTATGTGTAGGTTCTTCATGGCCTGTCTGAGCCAGCATTCCTTTCTTCTGAGTATAGGGCAAAACTCTCTCTGGAATGGGAGTCTTATGAAATACAATCAAACAAGGTAGGTCAGATAGTTTCTGGCCAGTTTCTACAGAGAGAAGGAGGAAAAATGTGAGTAACATTCTTAGCTTTTATAGCAGGCTATGGGGAAATGGGTTCTGGTTTTTATTACCTTGGGGTAATACACTAGAGGAAGAGGGATTCTAGTTTCTATAACTAGCGTTGGGGAGGAATGGGACTGAGAGACAAGATCAGAAGGTCGGAAAAAAACTTGCTTCAGAGGCTGCTTCTGAGCCTTCATTCTGGGACATTGTTTTCTGAGCACCAAGAGTAGAGTCCTGTTTTGCATGCTAAATGTACATTGGTAGCAGCAAATTAAAAGCCATGGAACTTAAAATTTTTGCCTTCTGCCCCAAGATGTGAAGAACTAAATTATGGAACATTTTCCTTCTTACAACAGAAAAAGAGCTGAACTAACTTTATACTCACAACTGACAGTAGAGCAAAGTACTGGCCCAAAATCTAAGAAAAGACAGAAGAGGTAGAAAAGATGGTGCTTGAAAGAAAAAGCAGATCCAAATACACATTTACCTTGGGTAGATTACATTGAACTTACTGGAGATCAGCTAGAAAACTCGACAAATTGTTAAAGGCCAAGTGGAGGCTTGCAGGACAGTTGGAAAGCCCTGGAGTGAGAGGTTAATTTATAGAAACTATTTTCTCCTAAACTTTTACACAGAGCGCTGGGAAATATCTTTTGTACTGCAATGTTAGGGAAGGGAAATGTCACCAGACTTGCAGGAAGAGCAGGAGACTCAACCCAGATTCGTTCTCTTTCTTTTATGGAGCAAATGTCTTAATCTGTTTGGTGGGGCGGAGGAGGAGAGGGGTTCGAGGAAGAGAAAGAAGAGAGGCTGACTGCAGAGGAGCTTCCATAGGAAATTGAGGGTGGCAGAACTGTAGTATACGGTACTGGGGTAGTGGATACAAGACTGTATTTGTCAAAACCCATAGAACTGTAACACTGCAAGGAATGACTTAATGAATACTGATTTTTAAAACATTATCTAGGACATTAGAGATTTCTGCTTGGAATATGCACTGTCAAAACATAATTCAGCTGTATTACCTATATATGATAACATCATTGAATGGAAAGTGGGAAAGGAACTCACCTAAATAACTTAGGTAAAGATTGTTTTAACTAGACACTTTAAGGCAAAACACAAAAAGATCTGTGCATAAACACCATCCTAATCTGAAACTACTTTACCTGTGTACTAGGGTTGAACAAATAAGCAAATTACTTGTAGATTATGAGAACACAATGCCTTATGGCCGGAGAAAAAGTTACAAATATTCAAAAGATATAAGACTGAAATGGTTCTTTTTTTATACGGAAGGAAAGATTTATTTTCCCTCATTCATCACTAGAATCATGGCTGAGCTATCTTATAATAAAAGAAAGATTAACAAGAGAAAAGCATATATATTTATTTAAGTTTAATATGTTTTAATAATACATTTAGTGAACAGATTTAAAAGAGAGAGTAGATATTTGCATATTTCCACATAGCTTTTTTTCAAATTTCTTACTCTGGTAATTTTTGTTTTGTTTTGTTTTGTTTTGTCTTTTGAGATGGAGTTTTGCTCTTGTTGCGCAGCCTGGAGTGAAATGGTATAATCTTGGCTCATTGCAACCTCCGCCTCCCAGGTTCAAGTGATTCTCCTGCCTCAGCCTCGTAGGTATACTCAGGTAATTTTTTAAAGTTATCACAAATTATCTGTCAAAGAGAGGGAACTTAATTACCCTACCTTTGATTGTGGGCTATGCTAAGTAAACAGCTTTTTAAACTAAAGTATGTTAAGGAAAACCCAGTAGTTTGGAGGACACTAAGTATAAACACGACAACAAAGTCCATTGTGGAATCTTCAATTGGTTCTTAGAATTGAAAAAGTACTTTGGACAATAATGTCTGTAATTTTTGTTATAATATTATATAATTCTGATTTTTTGTTACTGGTTAACACAAGGAAATTAATATGAGGGGAAGCTTAGTGAAGATTATATGTGAACTCTCTATCCATCTTTTTAAGACATCTTTGATATAATTCATATACCATAAATTCACCACGCACAATTCAGGAACTTGTAGTACCTACACGGAATTATGCAACAACCATGATAATCTAACTTTAGAATATTTTATCACATCATTACCCCCCTCCATGTCCATTAGCACATTTGTTGTAAATCCCCATTCCTTTCCAATACCACTCCTTCCCAATCATAGGCAAGCACTAACATAACTTCTGTCTCTAAGATGTTCCTAGACAGTTCATACAAATGGAATTATTTAATCTGTTGTCTTTTGTGACTGGGATTTTTCACTGAGCCTAATTAATGTTCTCAAGGTTCATTCCCATTGTAGCATACCTCAGTAATTCATTTGTTTTTTCTCCACTGGATGGATAGTTCCTGGCATACATTGATTTTTAAAAAATCCCTTCATCCCTAGGTATTTTTTATTTCCATCCATTGGGCATTTGGATTGCTTCCATTTTTTGGCTACTATGAATAATGTTGCTGTGACATTAGTGTACAACTTTTTGTGTGAGCATACGTTTTCAGTTCTATTGGGATTATACCTAGGGCTAACTGGTGATTCATATGGTAACTTTACCTTTAACATTTTGTTTCACATTTTTTGTGAGCTGCCAAACTGTTTGGAACAGTGGTCTTGTGGAAAATGAGCCTCTGCATTGACTTTAAGAAAAAGGGGAGTGTTAGCTCTTAGTAGGGAGGGCTGGACGACTCCTGCAGGTTCAGGACTTGCAGATACATCTACAGATTTAACATTAGGGGAGCATGTGCCAAAATGAGGCTTTCATAATTCCCTGACAATGGCTCTGACTTTGGCATTGAAAAAACTGATTTGTTTGGGTTTTTAATCTTTCTGGACCTCAGGTATTATACTTATTAAGCTCTTAGCCTGTCCTCAGCTTTGCCTGCCCTCTAGCTGCAGGAAGACAGTCACTTTAAATGGTGCCAAGGGGGTCCTCTGGCTTTCACATTTGTTTTTCAATTATGGACTAATCCCCTTTGTTTTTTCATTACCTTTCTTCAGGATATCTGTGGTGCTTAGCAACAGCCATCCTCTTCCATTGTCTCTATAGTTACTATTTCTCTTCTGTCTTTCAAATGTCTGATACATGGCCCCAGCTAGCATTCCTAATCGCTGTTATATCCTGCCAATTCCCTACCTGTGTGACTTTAACAAGACTACCACCTTGCATCAAGGGCTCTCTGTACTCTACTCGACACCAGTGATTGTTCCTCATTACTAGCAGGATGGCAAGAAATCCAACTATAAAACCCTATCTAACCCCTTTTTTTCTTGAAAGATTTCTGGGAACTACTGTCCCTAATTTGCTTCTGAGAAAGCAGAAGCTGAGACATAGTTTGTTGACATGAGTATTAATTAGAGATTACACCTCTTGAAGGGTGAAAGAATAAACAACTTTGGATAGAGGGAGAGATCAAACTGGTGCAATCCCAACAGACTTTGCCCAACCCCAGGAAAAACTCTGGCATGAATATGTCTTGTCAGCACTGTTCCACATTGGGATTGACTATGTTGATCTGTCGTTAAATATGGGCCACCCAGAAAAAGTGTGGCCTTCGGTAGGCAAATCTCTGCTATGGGTGAGTCAACCCCTACTAGAGAGAGATACCAGTTGGGGTGACAAGTTCTTCGTTGAAGAAGAAAGTGGGTGGTCCACCACACTGACATCCACATAAATAACATAGCACACAGTTAGAAATAAAATATTCTGTCTCAGCCTAATGCTCTGTTTTACCATGCTGTTCCAGGCAGAAGAACAGAGCAATATTTGCCTGTAATTGAGAATGAGTTATAAAGTGAGTTTACTTTTTTCTGTGACTTTTTTCTTAAACCAATACGGCTATCAGCAATACCTTCTTTTTCTTTTCTTTTTTTTTTTTTTTAACTCTTTGTAAAAATTTATGGTAAATAGGATTCCTATTACTCAGTTATGTGTGTGTGTCTTTTCCAGCTGTGTGTCCTAAGGGTTAACTTAAATTAAAAGTCCTGGATTAAGAAAAGGTAGCACATATACACCATGGAATACTATGTAGCCATAAAAAAGGATGAGTTCGTGTCCTTTGTAGGGACATGGATGTAGCTGGAAACCATCATTCTGAGCAAACTATCGCAAGGACAGAAAACCAAACACCGCATGTTCTCACTCATAGGTGGGAATTGAACAATGAGAACACTTGGACACAGGGTGGGGAACGTCACACATGGGGGCCCGTCATGGGACAATATGGCATATGTATACATATGTAACAAACCTGCACATTGTGCACATGTACCTGTCATGTGGGTCCGTGTGAAGAGATCACCAAACAGGCTTTGTGTGAGCAATAAAGCTTTTTAATCACCTGGGTGCAGGAGGGCTGAATCCGGAAAGAGAGTCAGTGAAGGCAGTTAGGGGTGGGGCCGTTTTAGAAGATTTGGGTGGGTAAAGGAAAATTACAGTCAAATGGGGGTTGTTCTCTGGCGGGCAGTAGTGGGGGTCGCAAGGTGCTCAGTCAGGGAGCTTTTTGGAGCCAGGAAGAGCCAGGAAAAGGAATTTCACAAGGTAATGTCATCACTTAAGGCAAGGACTGGCCATTTTCACTTCTTTTGTGGTGGAATGTTATCAGTTAAGGCAAGGACCAGCCATTTTCACTTCTTTTGTGGTGGAATGTCATCAGTTAAGGCAGGAACACGCCATTTTCACTTCTTTTGTGACTCTTCAGTTATTTCAGGCCAGCTGGGCATATACCTGGGGATGCGATGGCTTAGCTTGGACTCAGAGGCCTGACAGTACCCTAGAACTTAAAGTATATATATAAAAAAGTCCTAAGTGTTAACTGTGTGTACACAGATTGCCTATTAATAGCATTTGCACAAATCATCCATATTAAATTATAAATAACCTAAGCAGAAGAAAAAAATAAAAATCAGACATATTTTTCTATCTGTGATGAAATAAAGATATGTTCATTTTGAATAATTTGGGCAATAATTTTAAAATATAGTTTAGTGTAGTAATACTACCACATGGAAATAACCTGCGCTCCAGCATCATTGGCTATTTCGTTTGTTTGCTTATTTGTTTTCTGTACTTTATTTCTAGTTTTTTTTTTTTTTTTTTTTTTTTTTTTTTTTAATGTAACGCTGTATTTTGGATTTGAACACGTTGACGTTGCTATGGGCTGGTTAAAAAAAGCGAACATTTTTTAGAACATATAACAGCAGATAAGAAGATATATATTAACAGATGTAAAGAATAAAGAGTCAAATAAAGACCATATCAAAAATACAAAATATAGTTTTGCCAAAACAGCTTAAAAACCTGATTTTCTGCCATTTTTAATCTTTTGAAAAAATGGAATACAGACAGAAAAGTAAAATATATGGAATATATGCAAATTTAGAACAAAACAGATGAGTAAAATGATTTTACAAGGCTACATTTTTCATTGAAAGCATCCTTAAACAAATACAATTCCTTTGATAATATTTTATTATTTGTTGTTTTACAGCCTCTCTAATGTCAGTCTGATGCATGTAGTACATTTTTGTTCAAGTTGAATAATATTTCTATGTATGTTCAGCAGATGCTTCTCTATACTAAATGATTTTTAGACATCCTCATCAACTACATAAAGTCATTTTGGAATTGCATGCATGCAAATGAGGATGACATGCACGTAAATTTGCATTTGAAATGACTAAATTCCTTTTCTATTTCCATTCTTTATTCTCAAAGCAAACTATTCTTTATATCTTAAAAGAAAATATTAGTTTGAACTCCGGATGTTTATGACATTAAAGTCAAAACAGATGTTTTTATCCAAGTGATAGGACCAGATCATTTGTTGTTATAACGACCAATTTGACCTTTTCTAAAATGAAAACATTTTAGAATAGATAGTATAGAATTACATAGACCAAATGTTTATTTAGGATGCATTTGCAGAGCAAAATATTGACCACTGTCATATCTAAACCACAGTTATTTAAAAAAATGCATTAGATCATTTTTAACAAAAGACATTCCCTTGTGATATAGTATGAAAAGCAGAAAACTTGAGAGTTTAACAAACTGTCAAAAAAATATGTGCCTAATGTTAGAAATTAGTGAAAATTGGCCGGGCGCGGTGGCTCAAGCCTGTAATCCCAGCACTTTGGGAGGCCGAGACGGGTGGATCGCGAGGTCAGGAGATCGAGACCAACCTAGCTAAAACCGCGAAACCCCGTCTCTACTAAAAAATACAAAAAACTAGCCGGGCGAGTTGGCGGGCGCCTGTAGTCCCAGCTACTTGGGAGGCTGAGGCAGGAGAATGGCGTAAACCCGGGAGGCGGAGCTGGCAGTGAGCTGAGATCCGGCCACTGCACTCCAGTCTGGGCGACAGAGCGAGACTCCGTCTCAAAAAAAAAAAAAAGAAAGAAAGAAATTAGTGAAAATTATGATTTTATTTTCAACTGCGGAAATTTCTAATTAAGTACTTTTAATTAAGAGAATAACTAACATTAAATTACATATTACCCCATAGTGTTCTATGAGTTGCTTTTATTATGATTTCAAAAAAATAAATAATAAGGGTCATCAAAAGGAAATAGTCCAAAGTTATGAGATTATTTAATTTTCAGTGACTATGTTGTAAATAGATTAAAAGCAAATATCATGATGAAAATAAGCATTTAATGGATACAGATTTCGTTATAAAGTATTAATATAGTGATTGCTACAGTTAGACATTTATAAACTGAGAAAAGACCTCTTAAGCGTAAGTAGAGTAAGAAACTACAAGGCTTTCAAATTAGAACAGACCAAATCCCCAACATGAACTCAAAGGCAGACTGTTAATTTAGCAAAATGGTTAAGCTAAAGATGATTCATAAATGCAAAGTCTGAGTTTGTAAATACATAGCCTCAGTTTCCTAGCATCATTCCTGAATCTAATTTAGTGTTTCATATTTTTTGAATATGGATATCCAATTGTTCCAGCATCATTTGTTGCAAAGATTATCACTTCTCCACTAAATTCCATTTGTCCCTTTCTCAAAAAACTTTGTCTATATATGGGTGTATTTCCGATTCTTTATTCTGTTGCATTGATGTTTATTTTAATCTTAATTCCAATACCACGGTAATTTTATTAAGGAAACTATATAATAAATCTACAAATAAATTAGCATTAATTCGATTTTTTTTTAGTTGTTTTGTCTATTCTAGGTATTTTTTGTTTCCATACTAATTTGCAATTTCTAGAATATCTGAAAATCCTGCTAACAACCTCATGAAAAGTTCTGGAAGCAGATCCTTCCTCAATCTACTCTTGTAATGACTGCAATCCTTGGTAACATCTTGATCACAATATTTGAGAGGTTCTAAAATTCTGGCTACAAAAACTATAAGGTAATAAATGTTGTTAGATAAGCCACTAAATTCAGAGTTTGTTTTTTTATACAGCAAATAGGTCGCTAATTTATGGTCAGAGAACCATGATTTAAATACTTTCTGGGACTTGTTTTAAATCCCAGAATATTGTCTAAATTGATATGGTATTGTTTAAATACTTTCTGGGTCTTTTTTAAGCCTCAGAATGCAGTCCAAATTGCTAAATGTTACATATACTTTGAAAAAATTTTTCTATCCTGCTATCGTTAGTTACAATATTTTATAAATATCATATATGCAAAGTTGGCTGATGGTATTGTTCAAGTCAACTATAGTAGTTCCCTTTTATCCACAGTTTTGTTTTTAGAGGTTGCAGTCACCTGTAATCAATAGCGGTCCCAAAATATTAAATGGAAAATTCCAGATACAAACAATTCATAAATTTTAAATTGCTTGCCATTCTAAGTAGTATGATGAAATCTTGGACTGTTCTTCTTTGTCCCACTCTGTCCTGCTCCTTCCTGCCCATCACTTCCCCCAATGTATCCACACTGTATGCTACCTGCCCCATTAGTCACCCAGCAATCGTTTCAGTTATCAGATCAACAGTTGTGGTATCTCAGTGCTTGTGTTTAAGTAACCCTTAGTTTACTTAACAGTGTTTCCAAGGCACAAGAGCAGTGATGCTGGCATATTTCCATATTTGTTCTATTTTATTATTAGTTAGTGTTGTTAATCTCTTACTGTGACTAATTTTTAAATTAAACTTTATCACAGGAGTGTATGTGTAGAAGAAAACATATGTGTAGCATTTGGTAATGAGGTTTCAGGCACACACTAAGGGTCTTGGAATGTTTTCACTATGAATAAGGAAAAACTACCATATATCCGTTCTACTTTTTTTCTACTAGTTCTACCTATTATTGAGAGAGGATTATTGAAATTTTCACTATAATTATGGATTCATCTATCTGTCCATGCAGTTCTATCAGTTTTTCTTCATATCTTTTGAACTTCCATAATTAAGGGAATATATATCTTGGTTTCTCATGTCTCCTTAATTAACCCCTTTTGCATTATGAAATTGCCTTCTTAGTGTTAGCATGGTATGTCTTTTCCACCTGTTTAATTGTAATATATATACACACACATATATATACACACACACATATAATATATAGGAAGTGTGTGCATGAACACACACATATTTCCTAAAAGAAATATACTTTAAATATATATGTGTATAAATAATATACATGCATTATATACATATAAATACATATGTATACTGCTTTTCATGCGGTATCTGCCTTTCATTGGAGCATTAAGACTATTTACATTTGGCTTAACTGTATTATCTTTTCTACTTGTTTTCTATTTGTTCCTCTTTTTTTTCATTTCCCTTTCTTCATTTTAAGCCTTCTTTTGGATAAATGATTTTTTAATAATTTTATTTCATCTACTTTCTTTCTTATTCATGATATATATTCACTTTCTATTATGTTGTAACATGTTGCCACAGTGACTTAAACATGAAAACAAAATATTATTGTAACAATTCTGTAGGTCAGAATTTTAACATGGGTCTCACTGGGCTAAGATCTAGATGTCAGCAGGGCTGTATTTCTTTCTAGAAGCTGTGGGACAGAATCTGTTTTCTTTCCTTTTCCACTTTGTGGTGGCTGCACACATTCCTTGGTACCTGGACCTTTTTCTCCAGCTGCTAAGTTGACAATAACAGGTTGTACACTTCTAACATTACATTATTCAACCTTCTTTGCTGCTTTAAAGCTCACACATTTTTAACCTATCAGAGGCTATCTTAGAGTGATATTATGCCACTTAACATATAGAACACGAAGCTTAAAAATAGTATTTTACTATTGTTTCTTCCACACTTTATGCTATTTTGTCATATATTTTACATATACCTGTGGTAATATAGTCTTAGTATTTTTATTTAAATATTGAATATATTTTAAGGAGATTTAAATAGTAAGACTCTCTTATGAATTTGTCTATGTAGCTACTATTTTCTGTACTCTACATTCCTTCGTGCAGATTCATCTTCTGCCTCAAGAATGTCCTTTAGTATTTATTTTTCTCTATTTTTTTAAATAAATGATGTTGCTCCATCACCCACACTAGAGTATAGTAGTAAATGTCCTTTAGTATTTATTTTTCTCTATTTTTTTTTAAATAAATGATGTTGCTCCATCACCCACACTAGAGTATAGTAGTAGTACAGTCATAGCTCATTCTAACCTCAAACTCCTGGCCTCAAGCAATCCTCCTGCCTCAGCCTCCCAAAGTGTTGGGATTACAGACATGAGCCACAGCAGCAAGCCCCTTTGACATTCCGTATAATGTGAGCCTTTGGTGATGAATTATTTCGGGTTCTGTTATCTGAAGAAATAGCTCTATTTTTACTTCTTTTTGAAATATATGTATTTTTTCTTGGCAGATAATTATAGCTTAACATTTCTTTTACTTTATGTTTTCCAGAATTTAAAATATTTTTCTCCCACATTCTACATCATTTGCATTATTTTCTTCAAAAATTGTCCTGTCATCCTTATCTTTATTTACATTTACCTAATATGTATTATTTTCTCTATCATTTTAAAGTTATCTTTAATACTGGTTTTTAAAAGTTCGATTATCATATGCCTTGGTGCAGTTTTCTTCATATTTCTTGGGCTTGGGTTTTGTTAAACTTTCTACATCTCTAGGTTTTTAGCTTTAATCAAAATTGGAAATTTTGGACTATTAGTTAAATATTGTTTGTTTTTCTTTTTTATTTGCTTCTGGTATTATATTTATACATGCATTAGTCCATGTAAAGTTTTCCACACTTAAGTGATGTTATTTTCACTTTTTGAAATTCAACCTTTTTTTTCCCTTTTTGTTTTGGGTATTTTTTATTGCTGTATATTTATTTAATATTCTATAGTTTCAAATCTTCTATTAATACCCTCTTATGAATTTTCAGTCTCATACATTGTAATTTTAATGTCTATAACTTAATATGAGTCTTTTTAAATATCTTCTATACTTCTTCTTTACTTTTTTTTACAGATGGAGGAGTCCAGTTATAATGATGATTTTAGTGGTCTTGTCTGCTAATTCTGATATTAGCTGTGGTAATTTCAATTGATTGATTATTCTCTCATTATGAATTATGCTTTCCTGCTTTTATGGATGACTAGTAATTTTAATTAGATGTTTGACATTGTAAATGTTACCGTATTCTGTGCTGGATATATTTGTATTTCTGTAAATTGACTTGCACTTTGTTCTTTATACAGCTAACTCACTTGGAAGCAGCTTGAAATGTTCAGGTCTTTCTCTTTAGGATTCATCAGATGAGACCAGAGCAGCCCTCATTCTAAGATAATTATTTCTTACTATTAAGGCAAAACCTTCCTGAGTGTTCCACTAAACACCCTAATAATTATTAGTTTTTGCACTTTGGCTGGTGATAATAGGTACATTCTCAGTCTTGTGTGAGTCCAAGTCTCTATTCCTTTCATGTTTTCATCTTTACCTGGTTATGAATTATTTTCTTATGTGGTTGTACAATTCAGCAGACTTCTGTTTACTCATGGTTAACCTTCTTCAGACCTCCAGCATTCTATAACTTTATAACTCTCTAGGACCTTGTTTTGAGAAGCACTTTCTCCTGTCTGGGACTCTATTTAGCTGCATTAATTTCTCTGGACTCTCAGCTATGTCTCCTCAACTAATAGATTCTAATACACTCTACCTGAATTTCTCTTCTCTGCGTTGTAACTTTTAAAGCCCAAAAGACCCTTTTGTTACAGGGCTCACATTGGATGTTTCCCTGTCTCAAGCATCGCTGTCACCTATTATTTGATATTCAATGTCTTGAAAAACCACAGTTTCAAATGTGTCATTTTTGTAGGTGAAGTTATATGTTTGAATAGAAATACCTATACACATAAATGATATGGTTTGGCTGTGTCCCCACCGAAATCTCATCTTGAATTGTAGTTTCCATATTCCCCACATGTTGTGGGAAGGACCTGGTGGAAGGTAATTGAATAATGGAGGTGGCTACCCCCATGCTGTTCTCATGATAGTGAGTTCTCACGAGGTCTGATGGTTTTGTCAGGGTTTTTCCCTCTTTGCTGGGTATTTCTTTCTCCTGTCACCATGAGAAGAAGGATGTGTTTTCTTTTCCTTCTGCCATGATTGTAGTTTACCTGAGGCCTAACCAGCTATGTGGAATCATGAGTCAATTAAACTTCTTTCTTTTATAAATTATCCAGCCTCAGCTATTTCTTCACAGCAGCATGAGAATGGGCTAATAAGTCACTGGTTTTATATCTTAAAATTCTTAGTTTGAATGTAAACAAGGCTTAGAAAAATACGTTTATTTTTTAACACTGGGAAGTTATTCTAGTCCTTGTTCTGTTCCAAATGTCATTGCAATACTTGTGTAACTGCTTCTACTGGTTGTGCAGAGTATTTCCTGTATATGAAAATGACTTCAAGACCTCTAAAATTTATTTCTACCAGTTAATTAACATTTACTTCAAAAAACTTTAAACCTTCATCAGAAATTGTTATTTTTAAAAAAGTAAATGTTTTCAATGTCTGCAAAAGTCAAAGGCATTTTAAGAAATATGATGCTTATAGTGACCTTTACTATTGGTTTGGTTACTGTAATACATACTCCTTTTTATATGCCTGCGGAAAGTGTACAAAAATTTTTGAAGATAACAAATGCAGGCTGAGAGGAATTGTGGTTGTAGAAGCGAAATTAATCCTGAGTATTAATATTGTCATGATGAAGAACAAGGCCATAGACACTAGAGTAGAGAAAAACAGAAGACATAAGAAATGTTAATAAAAGCTGATGAGGCACACGAACACCTTAGTTTATAAAATTAAAATAATAGTGCAATATTAACTGGATCTCTATAGATAGAAAGAACTTAAGTAATTTATTTATACAGGCATAAGATCAAATATTTGCAGCATGGAATTTGTGCAGAGTTTGCATTGACATTGTGTTTAAGAGATCCTACTTGTTTACTAAACAAGGAGAAGGAATCAGAAGAGAAACAATGAGACAATAAAGTATTGATTACACTAGAAGAAAATAAACACAGCTATTGTTTTAAATTTTAAGGCTAACAATAATTTCTTTATAATTTTAAAAGTATTTATATTTTAAATATAATCACAATCACTGCTAGAGACTTACCTGAAAATCATATGTAGACAATAACATGGCAAAGAATGTATTTTTTTCAGTCAAAAATATGTCACTTCTAGGGTACAGACATTAATAAAATGTAAAGCTAGTAGTACCTTAGACATGATGTCCCATTGCATCTTCACACTCATCACTAGCTTATATAACACTTTCAAAATTTACTGTATCATGCAGAGTATAAAGTTCCTTGTTTTGATTTAGCTCTGGTAAAAATCTTAAATTGGCATTGCATTCAGTTCTAAAAAGGCTTTATGTTTTGAAAATATGCAATTCTAACTCAAAGAAATAGGGAAGCCAAAAGCTGCTTAGAAGATGCATGCAGAGATGAAAAGGCATCTAAAATTTGGAATAGGAAATGAATGATGGAAATATTCTTTAAATTCAACATATCATTTGAATTTGAAGAACCTTCTCCTTGAGAATAACAGTTTACACTTTCTTGCATTTAATTCTCTATTTCATAATTGTATTTTGTTGACTTCAGGAATGTTTCAGAATTCTGGTCACATACATCCTCAGAATAAAAGGTGTAACAGAAAACATACAGTACTCATATTTTTGTGACATTCAGATTTGAGAATATCTGACAAAAATAAATGGTTACTATAGTTGGCATTCAAATGGTTATGGAAAATTTTTGGTTAAAATAATA
Organism: Trachypithecus francoisi; assembly: GCF_009764315.1. Taxonomy (NCBI): domain Eukaryota; kingdom Metazoa; phylum Chordata; class Mammalia; order Primates; family Cercopithecidae; genus Trachypithecus; species Trachypithecus francoisi. The sequence continues at coordinate 46,314,965 of NW_022681460.1, read as the reverse complement.
ATGTATCACTTTTGTAGTTGAAAATATATATTCAAATTCTTAGTAATTTTTCCATTAAATTTTTGTGAGGAATGTAGTTGAGCACTTTGAAGATAATAGTCTAAGAGGAATTTTCTAATGCAGGCCTAAAGAACAGAGTCTTTCACTCCCACACACAAGCACATACACACACACACAGGCACAATCGTAAAGCTAATAATACAGCAAATAAAGCAGCATAAGTTATTAAGACTTCAAGATTTTATTTGACTGCTAAAGTTTAAAATTTAGCTTTAAAAAAACATACATAATACTTTAGTAATTCTAAAAAGAAGAATTAAACTACTTCCAAGCTTAATGAATTTAGAATGTTGTTTGTCCTTGAAAAATCCTATCTTATCCATGGTGTGAAAACTGCAAAGGTACAGGGGTTTTAAAGATTTCTGACCAAGGGAGAGATTTCTCAGGCTTCTCTAAAACAACCAAAAAAAAAAAAAAAAAAACACACACTGAG